>NC_080193.1:70848930-71473930 GCF_030028045.1 Hippopotamus amphibius kiboko | reverse complement strand
TATCTGAGAAAACACAAAGCGACTCAAGGACATAAAACACAAACATATGTTTGCCAAAGGTGACAGAGGGGCCAAGACATCCATTAGGAGGATGGGATTAAGAAACACTAAGTCTTTCATAGAAAACAGATATTCAGCATGTAGCTACATATACCAAGGAAAGGCTACCAACACTCTCTAATAATCTATATGAGAAAAGAAGCTGAACACACACAGATATATGTCGTTGAAGAAATGAAAATGATTCTCTACACCTACAACATACACAGCATGGTATACTGAAGTTACTCCGATAGAAACTAAAAATTAGTGTCTTTTGTTTTGTTTTTTCCTTTTTAAAAATTTTTAATTTTCATTTTTTTATTAATCTAGTTTTAAAAGTGGTAATGAGACACAATGTTTTGGGTGTTTGTACTGGCACATTCCTCTCTAATTTACAAGCCACAGAGCGTTTCCCCTAAGGCTGTGGGTTCCAGGGTAAGCAGAGTGGAGCCTGAGGAAATCATGTGCCTTTTGACCGTTTCCTGAAAAAGCATCCTCAAAATGAGGGCTTATGGGCACTTGATATTCAAAAGGACTGCTGAGCTCTAAATGATACCTGCCCTCAAAAAACGTCCAGGGGTAAATTCTTGAAGATAATTGGAATCAGGGCAGACTTTCAAGAAGGCAATTTTCACAGGTAAATCTAAATCACAGTTTTCTGAAGAAACACAGCCTGTAAAAACATGCTCCACATAGCAATTCGCAGATACTGGCAAATCAAATCTACACCAAGGGATCACCTTGCACCAGACTAAGATGCCACCACCAAAATGTACAATCAATAAATGGTGGAGAGGGCATGGAGAAAAGGAAGTCCTTTTATGGTGCTGGTGGGATGTAAATGGTTACTGCCACTATAGAGAACATTATGGAAGTGCCATCAAAAGGCAAACATAGAGCTATCATAGGATCAGGCAGTGCTACACCTAAGAGTTTATGCACTGAAACCAGAATTCAAAAATGCACAGACTCCCAAGCATGCACGGCCGCATAATTTACAACAGCTAACACGAGGGAGCACGCAAAATGTAAATCCACAGATGTGTGGATGCAGAAGTGAGACCTGTACACACCGAAATATGAATCTGCTAGAAAAAAATGAAAAAATGATCTTTGAAGTAACTTTTGTCCCTGGAGATTTTCATATATGTGAAGTCAGAAAGAGACAGACAAATACCCTATGATGTGACTTTTAGGTGGAAGGCAGCAATAGGTACCAATGAACTAGTGAAGAAAAGTGAATCAGGCAGAGAAAATTAGTAAACAAACTTATAGTATTACCAAAGGGGAACGGTATGTGAAAGGGATATATCTGGAGTTTTGATTAACATATCCACAGGAATACATATAAAAATGATCATCAACAAGGCCTTACTCTACAGCAGCGGAGGTGTACCATACGCTCTAGAATAACGTAGATGTGAAAAGTCACTGACATGGAATACATATATGTATATCTATAACTGAACAAGATTTTGTACACCTAACAAAGATGACATGGTAAATCAAGTTTATTCCAATAAAAAATTAACATTAAATAAAAAAAACAGCATGGAAAAATGAGACAATCTTTTGCTGTCTTTTTCTAACACATTTCACTCTAATCTGCAATCAGGGACTCTGATTATCCCTAAGGCTCTGGTTACCATACTAACAGGAGTAGCGCCTGAAGAAATCCTGCCCCCTTGTGGACTCTTCTGGCAACAGCAACCTGATAACAATTGCTTAACTTTACTTAATAATCACAAGTAATGTAGGGAGGTCAGTGAGACCTGGCCTCAAAAGTTTTCCAGCTTACAGTCATCGTAAGTAAAGAAACACAGGGCAGACTTTCAAAAAGATAATTTCAACAGGTGAATTGTACTCACATTGTTTAAGAATAAATATTAAGAAAAAACCCACACGAAATGATGTTCGTATGGTAAGTATTGGAGTTAAGGCAAGTCAAAACTACGACAAAGTATCACCTGCCATCAATCACAGTGGTCACTATCACAGAGAGAGTCGACAGCATATTCTAGATGGGGGTTAAATAAAGGGGGACCCTTCTTTCCTTCTGGTGGGATGGACATCGTAAAAGCCACTGTGGAGAATATTTTGGAAGTGCCTTTAGAAAGTAAACGTTGAGGTACCGAATGAGCTGATAGTTCCACACCTAAGAATATATGCATTGAAACCAGAATTTGTAAAGACACCAGCACCTAGCGTGCACTGCAGCACCATATACAAGACCTGAGATGTGGAGACCTACAAAATGTCTTTAGACAAATGAACAGATAACAAAGATGTGATACGTATATACAATGGAATATGACTGCCATATATAAGAATGTAATAATGCTATGGGCAAGAACATAGAGAAACCTAGAGATGATAAAACTAAGTAAAGTTAGTCTGAATCAGAAAGTCAAATATTATATAATATCACTTGTAGGTGGAATCTGAAAATACACGCCATTGAAATAACTGAGAAAACAGACTCAGGGATATAAAACACAAATATATGGTTACCAACGTGGACAGAAATTGTCAAGGGATCAATTTGGACGATGGGAGTAAGAAATACAAACTATTTTATGGAAAACAGATATTCACCATGGATCTATGCATAACAAGGGCTGTCACCACTCTCTAACCATCTGTACGGGATAAGAAGCTGAACATGCACAGACATATGTAGATTCATAAATGAAAAGGATTCTCTACACCTACCATATACACAACATTGTGTATCAAAGTTACTCTGATAGAAAATAAAAATGTAATTTTGAAAGTGGTAATGAGACACCATGTTTTGGGTGTTTGCTCTGGCGCATTCCTCTCTAATTTAAAGGCCCTAGATAGGCTTTCCCCTAAGGCTGTACTTGTCGTGGTAACCAGAGTTGAGCCCAAGGAAATCCCGTGCCTTATTACCACCGCAGAGCACGGTGCTGGGCAAGGAAATCAAGAGTGATCTCCAACTCTGGGCGTTACCACCGTGTCATCCTGGGTGGACAACTCATGCATCTGTGACTTAACCCAGATTCAGTCCGGCTGGGTCTACCTAACAGGGCAGCTCCAGCAAGAGTGCGAGTGAAGTGCTTTGCCACTCACTGATGCGGTTTCATTCTTCTATGCTCACAGGATATCGCCAATAAGAAGTGTGTGCCCGTCTGCCTGGGGTCCAAAGAACTCAAGAAGAACCTCCCAAGCCAATCATACAGAGAGCAAGAAGTGTGTTTTCTTACTCTAGTGAGAAGAATAGTATAAAAGCATGATGGGAAGGGAGGAAAAGTAATATATTGAAATAGGCAGGAATTTAGCATGAATGTACGAGCCAAATAACAATATTTCTGCCCTACACATTCTGGAAAGTTATATATAGTTGTATCTGACCATCATATAAAGGAATTGGGTGATTTTTTTTTCAGAAAAACAATCCCATCAAATCAATAATTCCTCATAAGTGTATGATATAAAAGTACTGTACCAGCATCTGTAAAGTTCTCTTCCGTATTTCAATCAGCCATCACCATCCACCTCCTCATCCCAGTCAGGCTCCTCCTTTTCTCTCAACCCCGCCCCCCACACCCCATCAACAGCAGTTTCACCCATTTCACCTCCACCTTGCATGCACCGCACCTCAAGTTCCCTCCCTTATCACCTCTACCCCACCCTCTAGCCCAGAGGCCCTTTGAAGGCACAGACCACACTCAGCTCCGCGTGTCTCCAGGTCTGGAAGGTGGTGTGGGGGCCGCACACCAGGGGCAGCCCAGCAGAGCCGGAGGAGCGGCCCTTCCCCAATAGCACGCTGTGCGGGGGCGGGGGGGGACACACAGATGCTTGGCAGGGAGGCTGCGGGGTGCGGGGAGATGGGGAGCTCTGAGCTGGCATCAGACACGCATGAGGGCGGCTGCAGGGCTGCGGGAAGAGCTGCTGCTCCCCACACGCATGGTCCCTAAACGGCTCAGCCCGCCCTCTCCCCCTTCCCCTCACATCCTCCGGATGCCACCTGTGCAAGCGCCACGGTCCAGACCTCGAGCCCAAGGGTCACAAAGAACTGGCTCTGACACCTCATGGCCGTATAACCTGGGGCAAGTTATTGAGCATCTAACCTGTGAAATGAGACTGATAATACCAGTGAAGGGGGGTGGGGAGGGCAGGGTGGGCGAGCAGACAGTGAAATGAGGCTTGTAAACAGAGGACCCCCTCAGCTTCTCCTCACCTTTTCCTCCCGGTGTCATCTGCATCCTCAGGAAACCCAACTGCCGTCAACGTGGACGTGGCCCCATGTTGTCCTGACGCCAAAATCCCAGAGAGTCCTAAGGAGCTCCTGTCAGCAGAATCGCTGACCCGGACATCCCAGCGAAGCCCTGGCGGCAGTGCCTGAGGAGACACAGCTCCTCTCACCTGTGCTCAGAGCCCAGGCCTCGTGGAAGGTGAGCGCGCTGAGGGTCAGCGCTGAGGGCTCAGCGCCACTGTGTGGTCAGTGCGGGAAGTGCAGGCCGCACCTCCCGCACAGGTGACTAGAGACGGTGCTCCTGCTCGCAGAACTGATGAACACATGAACCTGCGCAAATTCAAATTGAAATGGAGACTATATCCTACAGCTTCTCCAAAAAGAGTTAACGAACAATTAATTGGAAACCATTCAGTGTGAAATGAATGCAGATGCAAAGTTTACAACTTACACCAAATTCACTCAAAAATTATTCATAGACAAATTTTAAATGCAAAATGATTCAAAATTATAGGAGAAAACATAGAAAGAAAAACACATGAGCTTGGGTTTGGTCATGTAGATCATGAGCACTAAGTTTTATTTTGTTTTTTCTATAATCACACTTTAATTTTTTTAAAGATTTTTTGATGTGGACCATTTTTAAAGTCTTTATTGAATTTCTTACAATATTTAAAAACTATGGACCGCCTCACCAATTTGAGTGCCTTGTGCAGCAGCCATGCTCATCCTCTCTGAACTGTTCCAATTTTACCACATGGCTGCTGAAGCGAGCACCATGAACACTGAGTTTTAACACACAACACAGAAAGGGCAATCCACCAAGAAAAATAAGTAATATTGTGAACTGTATAAAATTAAAGATTTCTACTCTGTGAAAGACCTTATTCAGAAAATCAGAAGACAAACTGGGAGAAAAATATTTGCAAATGCATATCTATTAATGGATTTGTCTCAAATATACAAAGACCTCTAACACTAATAACCCCATTAAAATTAGGTAAAGAATTAAACACCTGGCCAAAAATATACATACAGATAGTACACACAAATATGCCCAACATCATACACCGTCAGTAATTACCAATTAATATAACAAGGATATATCACTGTTCACTCATTAGAACTGTTACCTGAAAACTGGGTTCCCCTCTGGGTGGGTGCTAGGCCAGAAGACACAACCGAGCCAAAGATGGGGAGAAGGAAGGATTTATTACTTACAGCAAATGAGGAGAACACTGGGGATCTTTCCCAAAGCAGTGTCTCCCTGAAAAGGAAAATTGGGGAAGTTTGAAACTGAGGACATGTGCATATTCATGAAGGGGCTTGGGCAGTCTGTAGAGTCCAGACTTCAGTTGCTTGAAGTCAGGAGGGTCAGAAAAGCTCAACATCATCCCTTAGGTTCCAGCTGACCTGGTAATTGAGCACTTCAGGCTAATCTTTACATAGGAAGAGAATTGGGAGTCTTTACAACAGATACATTATCTTTGGTATTGTTACTTCTTTTGCCTGATTAATAGTCATTTGTTTCTGCATTCTTTTTTTCCCCTTCATATATTAATTACTGAGACCTGTTCAAGGGCAAGCACTGTGACCAGGCTAAGATCACAAAATGGCTTGGGCCAAAAATGCCTTCTCTTCTGTCAAGAAAGTCATGACTGGTTTTCTTCCACTGGGGACACCTTACTGTATCTGCTTAAAAGAGCCCCCCGTGAGATGTTTCATCCCTCAGTCTTGAGGGGTATGACATTTTTTATATATCCTTACAATGTCAATTACTTAGCCATTAAGACAGATTGAACTGCCTATCCACACCAAAAATCGGATGTCGCTCAAAAATACTAAGTAAAAGTGTGAGACATAAATGTGTACATTTCGGTTTGTTTCATTTTTATGAATTTCAAGAACTGGCCTAACTGATGTTTGTTTATACAAATCAAAACAGAGGCTGCATATGGTGGGAGTAAGAAGGTAGATTACTCCCGAAGTTTATGAAATTCTTTAACCATAGCCCTTAGTTCACTCTTTGAACAAGGTGTGAAAATACCTGAGCCAGTTAGTTTGCAGCCTTGGGTAGTTTTGTGGTAAATGATAGCTGTGTAAGTAGAAATGCAGTTTGCACTGAGAATTAGGGAAACATGAGTCCTCGGGTGAAAACGGAAAGGGGGGAGCAGGAAGGTTCACATCAGTCCCTTGTGTTCTGTTTTAGGTACACTTTGTGTCTTTAATTTTATATTCGACTTTTGTAATGAGTCCTTTAATGAAGCTATTGGGTTTCTCAGAGCCAAACCAATCAGCATCCAGTATATCCAAGATCTCCATGAGCAGCTAGCCTTTTCTTAATATCCACCCAAGGCCTCCCACTTGACCCAGTCTAGCTCAAATTGGACCCAATTTGATCCTGGACCCAGTCCATCTCCAGCGGTAACCACCAATAAGTGCCATGGAACTGTGGACGGAGGGTGAGGATTGACCAGCAGACCTCAGAGAAAGGGGGCTGCAGGCTGATCCCACATGAACGGAGCACTGCAGCTGCCACCCATGGTTCCTGTGGTGGAACTGAGGGAAGGATTCCAAACAAAAAGGGAAATGCAGACAAATAGTCACCAGTGCCCAGCATGGAATCCAGGGACAGTGCTTGGGGCTGGGGTTTTTCTCTGGGGAACTGTGGTCTAAAGACAATTAGATTGGGAGATCAAACACAAAAAGAGCAGAACTCAACCAAGAACATACCAAGGACTCTCAGAATCACAAGAAAGACAGTCAACTCCAAACGAGGTTTGTGGGGAAGGATACCTGTGTTCCTCCTTGTCTCTGAATGTGGTCAGAAAACCACTTTGGAGCTTGTCGCTGCCACCAATCTGTTAGAAAACAAAATTCAACCGAGTACACGTGGAGATGTCATTGGCTTCATTAGGTGATGCATGAATTGGGCAGCATTCCCATCTAGAAACTCAAAGAGTCTCCCAGGGGTTGTACCAAATGAAAAATATTTATGTAAACAATGGTGAGACAAGGAAGTGATTAGCAAGAGAAAAGAAAAGATTATTTTTAAGGGCAGGACCACTTTTACAGGGGGGAGAGCAAGGCAGGTGTTTCATCATACATGTTGTTTTTTCCTCCTCTAAGGGCTGGAGAGGCCCTACATGGCAGTTCGCCTCACTGGTGCTGACCAGAATATTTCCTAGTTGGATTAAGTGTACATTTCTGGTGAAGGCTGAAACTGCACTTAGGTTAAGTATTCAGTCTAGCTTTGGTATTAGGGCATTAGCTCTAATGATGCAATGTAAAGCCTGTGATTTTTTTCTTTTTCTTTTTGTTACCACTGCCTACTTGCAAGCTCTATGAAACACAATTGTCTTTCAGTGATTGGAAGCTCACCCTTGGGTAATGCAGGTAGTGTAGCATTTAACCAGACTTGTAAAAAAATGTCTCATGCCAGTTACTTGCAAGCTGTGTTCAGCACAGCACTGTTTCAATGACTAGAAGTGATACTCATTTATGATGTGTGTACTGAAGTGTTAAGAAAACTTCTTAGAAGCCAGTTACAATCCGTGTTAGGCACAGTGTTCTCTCAGTGTAGTGTTTCATAAAAGTTCTTTAAAGAAGTTTGTTACAAGCAAGTTGCAGGCTGGGTACAGCAGAGTGTGCTTTCAGTGAATGGAAGTGATAGTATTTTGTAATGTATGTTGTGACAGTGTTTAACAAGACTTGTAAGGAAATATTTCTTACAAACGCCTGGCAAATGGTATTGAAGATAGAATTCTTCCAATGCAGGGAGGTGATACCGCTTCTGTCATGCATGGAGTGATGTGCCTCACAGGACTTGTAATACCTCTAGCAAGGTGCATTTACAACAGGGTTCTGTGAGTGAGTGGAAATGACAACCATCCTGTAAGGTAGGTCATGAATACCCATTCTGTGAGCATGTACTGATGTGTTTAATAAGGTATTAAAAACATTTC
The DNA here is from genome assembly GCF_030028045.1 of Hippopotamus amphibius kiboko. Lineage (NCBI taxonomy): Eukaryota > Metazoa > Chordata > Mammalia > Artiodactyla > Hippopotamidae > Hippopotamus > Hippopotamus amphibius. Next base: position 71,465,704 of record NC_080193.1, on the reverse strand, counting down.
TTATAAGCTACTTGCAAAGACTCTACCAGAAAACTGCTAGCACTAATTGATGAGTTTAGTAAAGTAGCAGGATACAAAATTAATGCACAGAAATCTCTTGCATTCCTATACACTAACAACAGAAGAGCAGAAAGAGAAATTAAGGAAACTCTCCCATTCACCACTGCAACAAAAAGAATAAAATACCTAGGAATAAACCTGCCTAAGGAGTCAAAAGATCTGTATGCAGAAAACTTTAAGATATTGATGAAAGAAATCAAAGACGACACAAACAGATAAGCTACTTGCAAGCTGTGTTCAGCCCAGTGTTCTTTCTGCGCAATGAATTGATACTCGGTGTGGAATGCATTTATTGTAGTATATAAGCAAACCTGCAATAAAGATTTTTCTGACAAGTACTTCTAGATTGTGTTTAGCACAGCATTGTTTCGGTGAATGGAAATGATACTCATTTATGATACATGTACTGAACATGTGATTCACTGAACTTGTGTTAAGGAAACTTCTGACAGGTCAGTTACAGACTGGATTCAGCAGAGTGTTCTCTCAATGAATGCATGAGATATGCTTTCTGTTGTTCATGCAGTCAAGTGCTTAACAGAATTTCATTAGAGAAGTTTCTTATAAGCAAGTTGCAAACTACATACAGCAGAGGGTGCTTTAAGTCAATGGGAAGGATACTCTTCAGTGTCCATGTAGGAAAGTATTTAACAAGACAGGATAAAATGTCTGTTACCAACTCCTTGAGAATACCATTGACTACAGAGTTCTTCCAGAGAAGGAGAATGATACGTCTTCCAAAGTGCATGTAGTGACGGGCTTACCAAGCATTCTAATAAGATGTTTCTTTTTAAGTCTATCTGCAAGGTGTATTCACAACAAAGTCCTTTCAATGAGTGGCAGTGATATCCACCCTGTACGGGAGGGAGTGATACCCATTCTGTGAGCATGTACTGATGTGTTTAACAAGGCACTGAAGACATTCCTCACATTTGTCAGCTGCGTTCAGCTCACTGTTCTTTCTCTGAAAGGAATTGATACTCACTTTGTAGTGCATTTACTGTATTGTATAAGCAGAACTGTAATAAAGATTTTCTCACAAGTACTTGTAGGTTGTGGTCAGCACAACTTTGTTTCAGTGAATGAAAATGAATCTAATTCTGTGATATGTGCTCTGAAATGTTCACAAAATTTCTGCTAAGGAAACTTCTTAAATGTAAGTTACAAGGATATTGGGGTTGACATATATATGCAATAAGCATAAAGTAGATAAGTAATAAAAATGTTATTTTTGAAAATAAATAAATTTATTAGAGTGACACCAAAAAAAAAAAAAAATCAGTTGCAAACTGTGTTCATGTTCTCTCGGTGAAGGAAAGAGATACACCCTCTGCTGTTCATGGACTCAAGTATTTAATAAGACTTCAGTAAAGAAGCTTCTTACAAGTAAGTTGCAAGCTGTGTACAGCAGAGGGTGCTTTCAGTCCATGAAAGTGATACTTACTCTGTGATACCTGGAGTGAATTGTGTAACAAGATTCATAATCATGTGTTTCTTAAAGTCTACTTAGAAGGCAGGGACCCCGTTAAACCAGGTTGGAGAACATGGTGCCCTGAACTGAGGTAGTGACAGCAGAGATGACAAAGAGGTGAAGGAATCAAGAGATAGTGGGATGTGTAGGGATGGGATCCCGCTTTTAGGATCCTGTAAAGTGTGGTGGAGAGGAAGGGAATTGAGATGGGGAGTACAGGAGAATCAGGTATTTTGTACATGGGGGAAAGAGGAAGTGTAATTAAATCAGTGAGTCATCTATTGAGCATGTTACTAGAGATTTCAACAGAGTTACACATACAGGTGAAAAGCAAGGAGAGAGAGCTGGTCTGCAGATAAGGAACTGGCAGTTTGTTTCAATGTTGCCAGTCAGCTCCCTCAAGCTGCAGGATTCAATATATGTTATAAATTGATAGTAGTGACATTTGGAGAACTCTCTGCTTATTTTTTTTTTTAATAGAAAAATGACTGCTGGGGGAATTAAGTTATGATCTAAATTAGGCAAAACCAATTGGAGATTTTGTCAGATTCAAATCCTGAGAAGAATAGAGACAGCGATAAGGATTATCCCTTCAGAGAGATTTTATTTATATACATATTTTCCTATTTTCTGATTAATCAAGCTGTGATCTCCTTCATAGAATGTCCAATGTTGCAATCTGGATTAAAACATAATTCGAAAGCTGTGAATAAACATCAGCATTTTTCTTTTTTTACTTATGAACTTGGCTCAAAGAATAAGATTTTCATTTTTTTTTTTTTTTGGCAGAAGACTGTGAAATGAATTAATCATCTTTTTAAAAAAAATTCTGTTTTTTATAATGTTTGATCTTATGACATCTTAAGAAGTGTGCTGGTTGGGGAGGGACTGCCCCTTATAAAGCTAGCCACTTCTTAACAGGGCTCAGATGCACATCTTTCATGTGCAAACCAGCAGATTCAGAGTCTACAGCCCTCATCACCAACTTACCTCTCACACACCAAGCCAATATTTCCCCTGCCCTACTTCATCTGAGGGCCAGCTCCCAGGCAACTAGGGACCACCCCCATAGCCCAAAGGCACTGGCATTGCTCAGACTAGGCAGTCTAAATCATTTACTCTGCCTGCCTTACCTTTCATTTGAAACCCAACAGAGTCTCTGGCCCAGGCTCCCCCCTTGCTCCTGACTCCTGCCCCTTGGTCAAAGCCTGGTGCTTCCCCTGTGGCCCTGTGGGGCATGAGGTGATCCCCTCTCTGGGACTTGAGAGAAGAATAAACTCCTTCCTTCTAAGCCTGTTCTCATTTTTTGCTTTGGCTGCACTGAATTTACCCTACCAAACCCAACATTTACAGTCTAAGAACATGACAAAAGAGTTATCGTGGGGAAAATGGATTGTGGCAAATGTGAATAATTAATAATTGAGGTGCAAAGTGAAAATGACCAGAACAGACCAGTGGGTTATGTGTCTGTCATAGGGAAATGAGTAATTAAACTATTAAGATAATTTTTCTCCATCATTTCTTTATAGTTCTGTAGATTATTATTTTGCCATTTTACTAAGGTTTGAGGGACACATTTTTGTGAATAAAACAGTTGAATATAAAAGACCGTTTTCATAAATTTTGGCTGCCTGAAGGATTATCAAAGTAAGAATTATCTGAAGGCAAGATTGCACACCCATTTATTTATCTGCAGAAAAGTTGATGCATAATTAGGATAAAAAAGTGAAAGATTCTGCATTTCAAAGTTTGTGTTAATTCACAGATGTAAGAGTTGGAGCTAAGTGATAGAATATGATTTAACAATAATTTCAGAATATAGGAATGTTAGGTTAATGACAAGTTTCTGAACTCATTTATTCATTACACATTTACTCAACAAATCAATATTATATATCAATCACTCTATCTATGGGCTGAGGGTATAGAAGTAAACAAGGGACCAATTATTTTATCCCTAAAGAGATTACAAGTTTTGGAAGTCCTTGCTACAGCAATCAGAGAAGAAAAAGAAATAAAAGGAATCCAAATTGGAAAAGAAGTAAACCTGTCACTGTTCACAGATGACATGATACTATATGTAGAAAATCCTAAAGATGCCACCAGAAAACTACTTGAACTAATCAATGAATTTGATAAAGTTGCAGGATACAAAATTAACACACAGAAATCTCTTGCATTTCTATACACTAACAATGAAAGATCAGAAAGAGAAATTAAGGAAACAATTCCATTCACCACTGCAACCAAAAGAATAAAATACCTAGGAATAAACCTGCCTAAGGAGGTAAAAGACCTGTACTCAGAAAACTATAAGACACTCATGAAAGAAATCAAAGATGACACAAACAGATGGAGAGATATACCATGTTCTTGGATTAGAAGAATCAACATTGTGAAAATGACTATACTACCCAAAGCAATTTACAGATTCAATGCAATCCCTTTCAAATTACCAATGGCATTTTTCACAGAACTAGAACAAAAACTTTTACCATTTGTATGGAAATGCAAAAGACCCCGAATAGCCAAAGCAATCTTGAGAAGGAAAGACAGAGTTGGTGGAATTAGGCTTCCTGACTTCAAACTATACTACAAGGCTACAGTGATCAAGACAGTATGGTACTGGCACAAAAACAGAAATATAGATCAATGGAACAGGATAGAAAGCCCAGAGATAAACTATGGTCAACTAATCTATGACAAAGCAGCCAAGGATATACAATGGAGAAAAGGCAGCCTCTTCAATAAGTGGTGCTGGGAAAACTGGTCAGCTACATGTCAATGAATGACATTAGAACACTCCCTAACACCATACACAAAAATAAACTCAAAATGGATTAAATACCTAAATGTAAGGCCAGACACTATAAAACTCCTAGAGGAAAACATAGGAAGAACACTCTTTGACATAAATCACAGTAAGACCTTTTTTGATCCACCCCCTAGAGTAACATAAATAAAAACAAAAATAAATAAGCGGGACCTAATAAAACTTCAGAGATTCTGCACAGCAAAGGAAACTATAAGCAAGACGAAAAGACAAACCTCGGAACAGAAATGAACTTATGAAGGTCATATGACTGTTAGACATTGCTTACGGTTCCATGAAGAGCACTTGGAAAATGAGCTTGAGAAACTGTTCGCGTGAATCTCCATTAAGCCCAGATCATGATCTTTAGTATTAAAAAAAAATACTGGTTCTGCTCTCACCTTTCCTCCCTTTGTCAGTTCTGAAACTGGTCCTCTTCCACTCCCCTCAAGCCTGTCATATCCCAGCCCTCTATCCCTGGGGTCTAGCACAGCATGGCACACAGAGTAGGTGCTCAGTGAATTTGTTCTGAATGAAAAGATGAGGATGGAAGGGAGACGTCCCTTTCCCTGATGTTGGTCTTGCCTGAGAAAAGGCCCATACTATGTATTGCATTGGGAAAAAAAAAGAGAGAGAGAGAGAGATTACATTACAGTGGGGGGAGAGAGGCAAAAACCTAGTTACACACAAGTACTCTAAGAGATGTATGATAAAGTTTTCAATGAAGAATAAGTGATTCATATTCAGGGCTCAAAATTAAATTTTAGACTTCCATTTTTGTCAATATGCTGGAGTAGATTATCTTGAAAAATTTTAATGTCAGTATTATAGAACACCAGAATAAAATATTTATATATCCTTCACCATCTAAAGGCATAGTTCAGTTTACAAGAAAATAGTGACATTCTCAGGTACTAAAAAGCAAACAGGGAATTGAAACACAAGGGAATTGTAATCCTGAGGTGGAGGGTGGGAAAGTGCCCCTTTGTAATCCAGTAATTGAGGCAGGTAGATAGGAGATGGAACTGTGCTTCTTGTGAGGTGGGATGATATAATTAAGATCCAGAAATAAAATTAAGACCACAAAAAAAATCTCCTCTCAGGTAAAAACTTTAGTATAAAAACAAAACAAACAAACAAACAAACCAAAACAAACAAACAAAACCCAAAGCAAACCAACAAAAAACAATAAACAAACAAAAAACCAAAAACTCTGCTGACTAAAACAAAGAGACATAAGGCAAACATCACCAGTGACAGGTCTGGCCAAAAAGGGCATACCTTTCTGGCCAGCCAAACATACCTGAAACATGACAAAGAGGCATCACCTCACTGCAACCCGAATGGCCATCGGCACAAAATCAAAAAAGAAAAGTGCTGCAAGGGCTAGGAGAAAAGGGAACCTTGTGACTCTGATGGTTGGCAAGTCCACTGCTGGGTGGAGATCTCCGGCGAACCATACGTCGATGAGATGAAGGCACCCCAACATTTAGGGCAGCTGTGTTTGCAAGAGCCTAGATCTGGAAGCAACCTAAATGCCCTGGGAAGGAAAAATGGATCAGAAAGATGTGCTGTGTTTGGACAATGAAATCAAAGTCAGTCATGCAATGCATGAAATCACGCCAGTTGCAGCAATGGTGATGGCCCTGAAGTTGGACTTCCTTATCCCCACTACCCAGGTTTCAAATCTCTAGGGACAGAAGAGCCAACCTACACCTCAAACATGCCTGGGACCTTCGGGTGGGAAGAGCTTGGAAAAATCACCTCATCTCCACATCTCCCCCCACCAGGCTCTTTGCTCAGTCTCCGCACGGAGGGAAGATAGAACCCTTGGAAGCCAGTTTGCATGGCTTTAAATTTCTCCAGGGGATGAATGGGATGTGGGAGTAGGAAAGAAACACAAGCCCTTATGAGTTTGCACAGGAAGAGGCCACCATCCTTTCCAAAATGCGAAGGAATTACTTGAAGGCTTAGGTGGCAACACTAACCAGAGTGGGGCTCGAAGCAATGCTGCCACTTCCCAAAAGAGCACGTTGAAAACTGGGGCTCAGGGAAACAGCAGTTCCCAAGGTCTGCAGGGTTGGAAATGACACCTGCCCTTGAATAATATCTTGGGCGAAAGTCATCGAAAGACGCTCGAAAACAAGGCAGAATGGCAGGCACCAGATTTCAAGAGGCAGACTGGACTTGTCCCTAAAGCATAAGAAGAGCCGCTCAACATCTCCAGTGACTGGTTTGGCAAAAAATGGCTTACGGATTTTTAATTAAGATATTTTGGAAAAACCAGAATGCCCTTTTGGCCAGCCAAATATGCCTGAAATGCAAACCACCATGACAAAGAGGCATCACCTCGCTCCAACCCGAATCACCATCAGTACAAAGTCGAAAAAAAAGAAATGCTGGAAAGGGCTAGGAGAAAAGGGAATGCTGCCGCTCTAATGATGGGAATGTACGTTGTTCACGGCCATGCTGGAGAACAGTAGGGACAGCAGAAAAAGCCTAAGGATAGATAAGGCACGTCCACTCCTGGGTGTAGATCTCAGAAGGACCATAAGTCGACGAGCCACAGGCACCGCAACCTTTAGTTCAGGTGTGTTTACAAGAACCTAGAACTGGAAGCAACCTAAATGTCCTATGGAAGGAAAAAATGGATCCAAAAGATGTACTACATTCGAACAATGGATAAGTACTAGGCCATGCAAAAAATGAAATCAGGCCAGTTGCAGAAATGGAGATGGCCCTAGAGATGGACAGCCTGATCCCCACTGCCCGGGTCCCAAATTTCCGGGCACAGGGCAGCCAACTGTCAGCTCAGACATGACTGGGACACCAATAAAATGGTGGACCATATGGGTGGGAAGAGCTTTGAAAAGTCGCCTCATCTCCACATCTCCCTCTCCAGTGTTTCTTCAGAGACTCCCCAAAAGGGGAGGATGGCACCCTCAGAGGCCATTTTTGCACAGCTTGGAATTTCTCTTGGGAATGAACAGGAAGCGGGGGAGAGAAAGAGACAAAACCCCTGGACAGAAAGAGGCCACTCCCCTCTCTAAAAAGCTTAGGACCTAACCGAAGCCTCACTTTGCCCCAGTAAACAAAGTGGAGCTTGAAGCAATGCTGCCACCTTATGACCATTTCTAGAAACAGCAAGTTGAAAACGAAGGCTCTGGGGCTTGGCAATTCCCCAGGTCTGCAGGGATGGAAATGACACCTGCCCTCGAAAAATGTCTTGAGGGTAAGTAATCAAAAGGCACTCAAAAGCAAGGCAGAATGGCAGGCACCAGATTTCAAGAGGCAGACTGGACTCGCCACTAAAGCACAGGAAGTGCTGCTCAACATCGCCAGTGACTGTTCTGGCCAAAACGGGCGTACAGGTTTTTGGCCAGCCAAACGTGCCTGAAACTAAATCAACACGACAATGAGGCATGACCTCGCCCCAACCCAGGTCACCATCCTCAGAGACCTGGAAAACAAGAAATGCTGGAGAGGGCTAGGAGAAAAGACAACCCTGCTACACTGATGGTGGGAATGTACTTTGTTCATGGCCACGCTGGAGAAAAAGTAGGGACGTCTGAAAAAATCTAAGGATAGAGCTGCAGAGGATAGATAAGGCACGTCCACTCCTGGGTGTAGATCTCAGGAGGACCATCTGTCGACGAGCCACAGGCACCCAAAAGTTTAGTGCAGCTGTGTTTACAAGAGCCTAGAATTAGAAGCAACCTAAATTCCCTTTGGAAGGAAAAAAATGGATCCAAAAGATGGACTACATACGGACAATAGATAAGTACTCAGCCATGCAATGAATGAAATCAGTCCAACGGGGTTGTTGTAGCAACGGGGATGGCCCTAGAGATGGACTGCCTGATCGCCACTGCCCAGGTCCCAAATCTCCAGGCCCAGGGCAGACAACCTTCAACTCCAACATGACTGGGACCCTCAGAAGTCACCGCATGTTCACATTTTCCCCTCCAGCCTCTTTCCTCAGAGTCTTCCCACAGAAGGAAGACCGCACCCTCAGAGGTGGTTTTTGCTCATCTCGGAATTTCTCTGGTGGATGAACGGGAAGCAGAGAGAAACAGACACAAGCCCTGCACAGAAAGAGGCCACTCTTCTTTCCAAAAAGAAGAGGACTCGCGGGAGGGCTCAGGTTGCCCCAGTAACCAGAATGAGGCTCGAAGCAATGCTGCCACCTTATGGCCGCTTCCAAAATAGCAGGTTGACAACCGAGGGGGTGTGGTAATTCCCAAGGTCTGCAGGACTGGAAATGACACCTGCCCTCGAAAAATGTCTTGTGTGTATGTCATCTAAAGGCACTCGAAAATAAGGCAGAATGCCAGGCACTGGATTTCAAGAGGCAGACTGGACTTGCCACTAAAGCACAGGAAGAGCTGCTCAACATCGCCAGTGACTGGTCTGGCCAAAAAGGGCACGGGTTTTTCCATAATATCATATATACCTCCAATATTTCCAGAGTGTGTCTTTTGATGACAACCCACTAGATCACCTAGGCTTTCTTCACTGTTTTTCATTCTCTCTTCTTTGTTATCCCCTGACTGGATAATTTCAAAGTTCCTGTCTTTAAATGCAGATTTTTTTCTTCTGCTTGATCCATTCTGCTTTTGATGCTCTTTACAGCATTTAAAAAATTTCACTCATAATATTTTTCAGCTTCAGAATATCCTTTTGATTCTTTTTTATTATTTTTTCTCTTTGTTAAACTTCTCATTTTGTTCATGAATTTTTTCCTGATTTTATTGCATTGTCTTTCTAAATTTTCTTTTAGCTCACTGAGTTTCCTAATTACATCTATTTTGAATTCTTTAATGGTAAATGGTAGCTGTCTATATCTTTTGGGTTGGTTATTGAAAGGTTAGTGTGATCCTTTTGTATGTCATATTTTCTTGATTTTTCATGTTCCTCTTTATGTCCTGACTAACTGAGAAAAATACCTGTTTGTGAGAAATTTCTCTTTGGGAGAGAAATACCTTCCTTCAGCCCTGCTAAGGACTCTGAGGCTTTCTTAGACCTTCTATGGATGTGCCTTTTGCACATATTTTGCTCTCTGTGTGACAGATTCTTAAGCTTGTGGGCTTTGGCTCAATCCTGCATAACCAGGCCACGTGCTTACAACCTCTCTTTTACTTTCCAAAGGCATTCTCTTCCAAGCTCAAAGATTCAGGTCAGATTTCTGCACATGCTCATTAGCTATCTGCAAAAGCTTGCTCTCGCACTGTCAAGAGCGTGTGCAGGGAATCAGTCATGGAGTGGGAGTGAGAGAGGGGTAGGAATGGGCAAGTTGCATGGAGTACTGGGGATGCCCTTGGTCAGCTGGGGAAATCAACAGTGGCTTGTGTGTAGGCCTCCTGCTGGGTGCTCACTCACACACTCGCACTTTCCCCTGCAGGAGAAGTCACAATTTCGCACTGAGATGTCACCTTAGGAGAGGGTAATACACGGAAAGTCAAACTGCCCCCTTTTACCTTCTCCAGTGCTTTTGGTCTTGTGGGTTTTGCAATCAGTGGTACGCTAAAATTTCTTTGTTGAACTCCTGGATTTCCACAAAGGCTCTCTCATCCATGGGTGATTGTTCTCCAGCAGCTCCCAGAGGGTGGCCAAGAGAGACTGGAGCCAGTTCACTGGCAATTCAGTGTCCAGAGCCGTGACCAAAGCATGTATGCCTGTTACCTGGCACAACAGCGGGCAAGACTCCTTCTGGGTCTCTTTGTGTGTAGTTCCTTTTTTTTTTTTTAATAAAGTTATTTATGTATTTATTTTATTGGCTGTGTTGGGTCTTTTTTGCTGTGCGCAGGTTTTCTTTTAGTTGCGGTGAGTGCGGGCTACTCTTTGTTGTGGTGTGCAGGCTCCTCATTGCCGTGGCTTCTCTTGTTGTGGAGCATAGGCTCTAGGTGCATGGGCTTCAGTAGTTGCAGCACATGGGCTCAATAGTTGTGGCTCACAGGCTCTAAAGTGCAGGCTCAATAGTTGTGGCACATGACGGGCTTAGTTGCTCCGTGGCATGTGGGATCTTCCTGGAGCAGGGATCAAACCCCTGTCCCCTGCATTGGCAGGCGGATTCTCAACCACTGCGCCACCTAGGAAGCCCTTGTGTGTAGTTCTGATGAAAGAACCAAAGCCATACAGGGCTTCAGCAGAGCCCTCAGGGTCACGGAGTTGTTTCTGGATCTATTGTTGGGAGCTAACTGAGTGAATTAGCTACCTAGGTGCAGGCCTCTCCTCTCAAACTGGCTCTTCTCATTTTTGGATGGCCCTGGAATTTCACAGTCTTCTTCCTGGATCCCACAACTCCCACAAATGCACTTTTTTCTTTCTGTGGATGGGTGTCAAACTGTTATTTTTTGGGGGGGGGGGGCTATACAAACAAGAACATCTTATTTACCCATCTTGTTGATGTCACTCCGCTTGGTCTATTTTGAAAGTTAACATTCATGCAGCTTTACGTGTCAAAAGTGCCTCAGAGTGCATTTTTTATTTTTTATCTGACTTGCCTTTGATGTCTATTGGAGATGGGTATTTTCTGCAGTGCAGACTAGCCTGAATTTGCATTTATAACTTAAGTGGGGGTGTCTGCAACTTTTTGTAACAGTTTGGATTTCCTTTCCTTCCCTAGCTTCATTAACAATACAGTGTTTTTAAGAAAAGTTTGACTGAGGTGTCCCCATTAGAGTGGGATGCTCCAGATCTTCAGGCCTTTGATCATTTCTGTTTTACATATTTTCCCATGAGACATAGGGTACTGCCAGAGTTGCAATGAGTTAATCCTCCAATAAATGCAGTCGGCATAGCTTAATTTGAAATAAAAATGGATGATATTAATAAGCTTAACTTTCCAGCAACCCAGCTTTACTTAATGCACTCCCTCTGGGAATGTACATTAGACTGCAGACTGCAAATATGAAAGGTCATAACTTTATAAAAAGTTTTAAATATTTTGTTTAGTGTTGTAAGTGTATTTATTAGGAATATAGTAGTTTAAATACTTATCAAATACATGAATATTATTTAAGAATAAAACTGTGCGAATTACCAAATGGATAAATTAAGGATCAATAATAGTATCCTTTACACATTTTTATTAAATCTGAACAATTATTAAATCTGATTGTCTCAACATTAAAATGCAGATTACATAATCAGAAAGGAAAAATTTCCGTTTTACTTAAATATACGTCAGTTTTTTGTTGTACGCGTCTTATGTATAGGTAAACACAGTTATGAATATATATTGTAGACTTGGGAACTATGTACCACTAATGTGAGGATTAAACTGATTGTGTCAGTTTTTTAATAGTCTGGTTAAATGTTCAAACTCTCTCTCTGAAAAATACCCAGGTCCACATTTTGCATACAATTTTAGAGATGTATCAACTGTCTACAGTCTTGACATGGACCTTTTAAGTCCTATGATCTTCAAGTTGAAATACTGCGTACATGCACAGATGATCTCATATTGTCATGTGAAAATCTGTAGAATACCAGTGATATCTTAAATCAGCTTGCATGTACTCTTAGTACAAATAAAGCTATTTAATCAGAAGGAATTTATTATTTCAGTCTTTATGTTCTTTATTTATTGACTAATCTATTTGGGGAAAATATTATTGATATTTGAGAAAAACATATCCTCAGTCATGAAAAACTGAAGCTACAGTGTAAATATTGCCATTTAGATAAACATTCCAACAGCTATTTCAGAGTACCAAATCCTTCTAATGTAGAGAACCAAATAACTATTATGATTTTGCCCTTTTGTAAACTCAGGGGTAGAAATTCAACACAGTGTTATTAGACTTTAATAGGATATTTCCAAAAAAATCTTGAAACCCAAACCACTTTCATTTATTAATGTGAAATATCTCTGTTAAAATACGAAGTAGAACACTTGTATTGCTTCTCATTTCACTCCTTTTTATTTTCTGAGAGTGAAATTGAAAACATGGCATATCTCCCCTTGATTATTAAGTAGCAAACAATCGTGTTATATAACAAATTCATCACAAAAGGTTAAGGTTAAATAAGATTATTTCTAATCCAGCAAGGAAAGACTTAGTCAAGCATGTTTATTAAAATATTGAGATAATAAAACTAAAACAAGTAATAATAATAATACTGATAATAAAAGAAACTAATTTTAACCTTCTCTATACTGTACATTGTGTTAAGTTCATTAAATGTACTGTCCTCCTATCTAAAAATAACTCTGCAAAGTAATATAGTTCCAATTTTAAAGTTGAGGAAATTGAAAAATAGTTATATCAGATGACTTTTCCATGTATCAAAACATAATTCCTGGACTTCCCTGGTGGCACAGTGGTTAAGAATCCACCTGCCAATGCAGGGGACACAGGTTCGATACCTGGTCTAGGAAGATCCCACATGCCTCAGAGCAACTAAGCCCATGCACCGCAACTACTGAAGCCCATGCACCTGGAGCCCATGCTCTGCAACAAGAGAAGCCACCTCACTGAGAAGCCCCTGTACTGCAACAAAGAGTAGCTCCCGCTCGCCACAGCTAGAGAAAGCCCACATGCAGCAACAGAGACCCAATGCAGCCAAAAATAAGTAAGTAAATAAAACAATAAATAAATCTTTAAAACAAGCAAAAGAACACAATTCCTAACAAATTTTATCTGCTTTCAAAAGTTCTCTTTCTAATAGGCACAGTGCCATCTCTAAAGACAAATAAAAACTTGTTGCATTGCCTTGAGTTTATCTTCTTTGGGTAATTTTGAGCTTAATTTCATTTTTTCTCATTGTTCAATTTTGAAAATAAATTTTAATATTGTAAAATAATAAATTAATTCTTTTAAGATGTAATCACTTGATGATTGGTGATGACCTTGAGGGATGGGATAGGGAGGGTGAGAGGGAGGCTCAAGAGGGAGGGGATATGCGGATATACGTACAAATACAGCTGATTCACTTTGTTGTACAGCAGAAACAGGCACAACAGTGTAAAGCAATTATACTCCAATAAAGATCTGAAAACAAACAAACAAACAAAAAAGTTTAAGTGTAACCCAGGGGGCTGGATTGAGAGACAGGGAGAATAAAGCAGGGAAGGCAGGAGAGACAATTAAAAAAATTTTTAATCACAGTTAGCATTTTTGGTTTATTTTAAATTTAGATAGAATTCACATATCATAAAATTCAAACTTTGAAGTGTAAAATTCAGTGATTTGTGGTATATTCACAAAGCTGTGCAACTGTTTTCATGTGTAATTACAGATTACGTTCATTAACCCAAAAAATAATCTTGTACCTTCTAATAGTCAGTAGAAATTCCACCTTCCCCGTACCTTGGCCACCATTAATCTACTTATTGTCTCTATTGATTTGCCTATTCTATAAATTTTGTAAATAGAATTATATAATATATAGTCTTTTGTGTCTGGCTTCCTTCAATAAACATAAAGTTTCCAAAGTTCATCGATGTTTTGGCATGTATTTGTAGTTCATTCCTTTTATGAATAATATTTCAGTGCATAGATATAACACATTTATTTTTCCATTCATCAGTTGATGGAAATTTGGGTTGTTCCCACTTTTTGGCTTCTGTAAATAATGCTGCTATAAACATTAAAATATGTTTTTTTTTTTTTCTAGGTGGACCTATGTTCTCACTTCTTTTAGATATATACTTAGGAATGGATTTGGCTGAATCATATGTCAGTTCTATTTTTGATTTATTATGGAACAACTAAACTGTATTCTTTTCTTGTTTTTCATTTTCTTTTGGTGTCATTTTGCCTAATCCAAGATTTTGAAAATTTACACTTCTTTCTAGGAGTTTTGCAGTTTTACTTTTACATTTAGTTTTGGATCCATCTTGAGGGATTTTTTTTTGTTTGTATCTTTTGGTTTTTGCTTTTGTTTTGTTTTGTTTTCCATATATGGTATGAGGTAGCAGTCAACCTTCAATCTTTTGCATGTAGGTATACAGTTGTCTCAGTACCATTTATTTAAGATACTATTATATTATCATTCAATGGTCTTGGCACTCTTTTCAAAAATCAGTTGACCATAAATGTTTCTGTTTATTTCTGAACTCTCAATTCTATTTTATTATTTTTTCTTGATTATCACCATTGCTTTTCTATTCTCTGTTTCACTAATTTCTAATTTAATTTCCTTACTTCGATCTGGTTTCAGTCTAGTTTGCTCTTCTAATTCGTGTCTTAAGGTAGAATGTTATGTTATTGATTAATAACCTTTCCTTTTTTTAAAAAGAAACATTTACAGTTATAGATTTCTAACTAAGCACTACTTTAGCTGCATCTTATAAGTTTTGGTATGTTGTATCTTTATTCCATTCATCTCAAAGTATGTTCTAATCTCCCTTATGATCTCTTCTTTGACCTGTTGATTAATTAGGAGCATGTTGTTTAATTTCCACATACTCATGAATTTTCCAGATTTCCTTCTGTTATTGATTTCTACTGTAATTCTACTGTGGTTGGAGAAGATATTTTATATGACTTTAATCTTTTAAACATTTATGAAGACTTCTTTTATGGCCTAATGTGTGGTCTATTCTGGATAAGGTTTCACATGCACTTCAGAAGAATATATATTGTGCTGTGTTGAATGGTGTGCTCTTTAAACATCTGTTAGGTCTTGTCTTACAGTATTGTTAAAGCCAGTATCTTCTGCCTAGTTTTTAAGTCCATTATTGAAAATGTCTTATGGAAGCATACAGCTATTATTGCTGAAATGTCTATTTTTCTCTTCAAGTCTGTCCATATTTGCTGCTTATATTTTGGATTCTATTGTTAGGTGAATATATGCTTATAATTACAGCTTCATGATAGATCGACCCTTTTATTATTATTATTATTACTTTTAATAAATTTTTTTTTTAATTTTATTGGCTATGTTGGGTCTTTTTTGCTGTGCGCAGGCTTTCTTTAGTTGCGGTAAGTGGGGGCTACTCTTTGTTGTGGTGTGCGGGCTCCTCATTGCCGTGGCTTCTCTTGTTGCAGAGCACGGGCTCTAGGTGCGTGGGCTTCAGTAGTTGCAGCACATGGGCTCAATAGTTGTGGCTCACAGGCTCTAAAGTGCAGGCTCAATAGTTGTGGCGCATGGGCTTAGTTGTTCTGTGGCATGTGGGATCTTCCTGGAGCAGGGATCGAACCTGTGTCCCCTGCATTGGCAGGTGGATTCTTTACCACTGTGCCACCTAGGAAGCCTGACCCTTTTATTATTATAAATTATTTTTGTGTCTAGTATCAGTCTTTGAATTTAGGTATATTTGTCCAATATTAGCTGTATACTCCTGCTCTTTTTTCTTTATTTTAGTTATTGTTGACATGGAATGCATTTTTTCATTCTTTTACTTTCAAACTCTTTTTGGTGAAGCTTACGTGTGCCCTCTGTAGGCAACATATAGTTGGATCATGTTTGTAATCCATTTAGCAAATCTCTGCTTTTTGATTGAAGTGCTTCCTTCATCTATTTGCACTTAATATAATTACTGATAAATTAAGAATTTGTCATTTTGCCACCTGTTTTCTGTTTGTGTTGTCTTCTTTTTGTTTTTGTTTTTTATCTGTTATTCCCTACTACCTTCCTTTGTATTAAATAGATATTCCCTAGTATACCATTTTAACTTCATTGTCAATTCTTTTACTACAATATTTAATTATTTTCTTACTGGTTGTCCCGAGTTTTACAAATTACATTCTAATTGTAACAATGTAGTTCAGATTAATACAAACTTAACTGTAATAGTTTACAAAAACTTTGCTCCTATAGAGCTCTATTTTCTTCCCTTCCTTCATGCTAATATCGTCAATCTCTATATAATGTATACTCATCAAGACAGATTTATAATTGTTACTCTATACAGTTGTTACAGTTGTCTCTTTAATCAGATAAGAGGAAAAAGTGTTACAGACAAGAAATATATTTATATTTATTTATGTTATTTTCTATATTTACCTATGCTATCTTTACTGGTGCTCTTTATTTCTTGTTAATTTAATGTCATTTCAGGCTGAAGTACTTATTTAGTATTTATTGTAGGGCAGATTTGCTGGCATAAATTTTCTCCATTTTGTTTATCTTAGAATAACTTAACCCTTTTCGTTTTTTCTTGGATGGATCCCTTGATCATTATGTAGTGTCCTTCCTTGTCTCTTGTAATAGTCTTTACTTTAAAATCTAATTTGTCTGATATGTGTATTGCTACTCCAGCTTTCTTTTGACTTCCGTTTGCATGGAATATCTTTTTCCAACCCTTTACTTTCAGTCAATGTGTATCCCTTGGTCTGAAGTGGGTTTCTTATAGGCAGCATATAGAGGGTCTTGTTTTTGTATCCATTCAGCCAGTCTGTGTCTTTTGGTTGGAGCATTTAATCCAGTTAAATTTAAGGTGATTATTGACATGTGTGTTCTGATTACCATTTTCTTAATTGTTTGGGGTTTGTTTTTGTAGGTCTTTTCCTTCTCTTGTGTTTCCTGATTAGAAAAGTTCGTTTAGCACTTACTGTAAGGCTGGTTTGGTGGAGCTGAGTTCTCTTACCTTTTGCTTGTCTGGAAAGCTTTTGATTTCTCCTTTGAATCTGAATGAGATTCTTGCTGGGTAGAGTATTCTTGGCTGTAGGTTTTTCTCTTTCAGGACTTTCAGTATATCCTGCCATTCCCTTCTGGCCTGCAGAGTTTCTGTAGAGAGGTAAGCTGTTATCCTTATGGGTTTGCCCTTACATATTATTTGTTGCTTTTCTCTTGCTGCTTTTAATATATTTTCTTTGTGTTTAATTGTCATTAGTTTGATTAATATGTGCCTCAGTGTATTTCTCCTTGGGTTTATTCTGTATGGGACTCTCTGTGCTTCTTGGACTTAATTATTTCCTTTCCCATGTTGGGGAAGTTTTCCACTATAACCTCTTCAAATATTTTCTCAGACCCTTTCTTTTTTTCTCCTTCTTCTGGGATGCCTATGATTCGAATGTTGGTGCACTTAATGTTATCACTGAGGTCTCTGAGACTGTCTTCTATTCTTTTTATTCTTTTTTCTTTTTCCAGCTCTGTGGCAGTTATTTCCCCCCTTCTATCTTCCAACTCACTTATTTGTTCTTCTGCCTCAGTTATTCTGTTGTTTATACCATCTAGAGTATTTTTAATTTCAGTTATTTTGTTGTCTATTGCTGTTTGTTCTTTAGTTCTTCTGAGTCCTTATTAACTGTTTCTTGTATTTTCTGTATTTTGTTATTGAGATTTTTTATCATTTTTACTATCATTACTCTGAATTCTTTTTCAGGCATTTTTCCTATTTCCTCTTCATTTATTTGGTCTTGTGGGTTTTTTTCCTGCTCCTTTGCCTGCATGGTCTTTCTTTGTTTTCTCATGGTAGTCCAAATTTCAGGGGTTGCTTGTCCTGGCAATAGAGGGATTTAAAGAAGACTGTCCAAGCCCCAGACTAATGGCAGAGTGTTGGGTCAAACAAATACTAAGTCTAGGAAACACATACATGTATAAGACACACAATTACTGAATCCAATAGAACATAAGGCACTAGAAAAACCTGACAAAAGAACCCCAGTATGCTAACAGATATTCAAAGAAGAAACCAACAGAAATTCAAAACCAAAACAGAACAAAACAGAAACAAAAGCAAAAACAAACAAACAAACAAATAACACCACACACACACACACACACACACACACACACACAGAGAGAAATCCAGGGAGATACTGAAAGCTAGGATCAAATATAAAAAAGAGCTAGAGTATCACCAGACAGACTGGACATCCTCAGAATGAAATTAGACAATTATACTAAGAACTAAGATAAAGACAAAAACCTAATAATAAATACCAAGGCAGTGTGTCATCTGGAGAATAAAGTAAGGAGACTGAGCAGATCAATAAAGTTGCTTATAAGCATGTTAAGATAAAATAAACTAAAAAAGGATAGAAGACAGGGCAACAGAAGAGCGTACTGTGACTGGAAATATGAAAATAAAAAGAAAGAAATAGAAATGTATAAATGATAGAGATGAAAAGAAGGTAGGAGAGATATATAGTCCGCACTACAAAAAACTTAGCTAGAAATAGAAGTATATAAAAAGGCTAAAAATAAAAATAGAATAAAAAAATGTTATAAAACATGTAGATCCCTTAGGACTAAGATCATAATTAATAAAGAAAAAAAAATGAAAAAAAACCTAGATCTGACCCCAGAATGGGCCAGTTCAATAGAACTAATACTAATATTTCTGTTTCCTTGGAGTCTCAGCTCTAAGTGTCCATCTACATGCCTTGGGTTTTTTGTATTATTCTGTGACCAGCAGAGCTTTCTTTATTGTTTGTCTGTAAGCGCTGGCGTGTGGGGAGGGAGAGGGTACAATAGTGGCTTCTGCCCCTGGGAGTGAGTGAGCAGTGGCGCCCTGCCTGAGTCACATCATTTCAGTCGGCCATGGAGGTGCCTGTTGCAGAGGGATGCTGGTGGCTCAGGTGTAAACAGAATGTCTCAGAGTTGGACCTCTCTCTGGGCTTTTTTGCTCTCAGCTGCCGGCACTTTAAGCCAGCCCTACCCGAGGGCTTTTGTTATCCCTGAGTACCTTATCTTGGCCCACAGGGGTCCTTCCTCTGCCCGTTGCAGGCACAGAGAGAGAGAGAGAGAGAGAGAGAGGCTATGCCCGCTTCCCCCTCCCCCCCCACTGAGCCAGGAGCATCCAGCTGCCACCATGGCCCGGCAGTTCTCAGGGGCAGGCACGCCTCGCTGCAGACCTCTTCCCTCCTGTCCTCTTGGTCTGTCTCCCCACTGGCAACAATGTTTCTCACCCTGAACCAGTTCTCCGGTTCCCATGCTCCTGCTCCCAGACCCCTGCTCCCAGACCGCCTGTTCAGCTGTGAATCAACGTCTCAGTCCGGGAAAGCTGAACCGTGGTGCGGACCCTCCGTGTGTTTCTCACTCCCTCCTGTCTGCCACAGCTCAGCTGCTTCACCGTCTTTGAATCGTTGTAAATGCCTCCCTAGTGGTTATGTCAGGATCCTTGCAGTCCTTTCTGGTGTCTGAGGTCGTCTGTTGGTGTATAGTTGGTTCTCTGTGGGAATTATTGCATCTTTTGGTGCATTCCAAATGCATCTGTGGAGAGGGATGCACTCCACATCCCTCTACTTCGCCACCATCTTTTCTCCCCCCTTTTCATTTTCTGAAAGATGGTTTTACTGGATATAGAATTCTTGGTTGAGACAGTATTTTTCTGTCAGTACATCGAATATATAATCCCCATGTCTTCAAGACACCATGGTTTCTGATGAAAAATTAGCTGTCAATATTAGTGCAGATACCATGTATATAATGAATCATTTCTCTCTTGCTGCTTTTCAAGATTTTCTCTCAGCTTCACCTATCAACTATTTGATTCTAATGTGTCTGGATGTGGATTTCTTTGAGTGTATCCTGTTTAAGTTGGCTGAGTTTCTTGGATGTGTAGATTAATATTTTCATCAATTTTTGGATTCTTTTAACTTGTATTATCTTCAGATATTCTTACTGCCCTTCTCTCACTCCTCTCCTTCTGGGAATCCCATTATGTTGATTTCTTTATGTTATCCCACAGGTCTCTGAGGGTCTATTCATTTTTCTTTGTTTCTTTTTTTTTCCTTTTTGCTCCTCAGACTGGATTGTCTCCATTGAACTAATTTCAAGCTTTCTAACTCCTTTTCATGATGGATCAAACACATTTGTGAAGTTTCCATTTCAGTTCTGTACTTATTACCTATAGAACTACCATTTATTCTTTTTTATTAAGTTCTTTTTATTGATATTCTCAATTTGTTGAAACACTGTTGTCATACTTTCCTCTAGTTCTTTAGACATAATTTCCCTTAGTTCTTTGAAGGTATTTAAAATACTAGGTTTAGTCTTTGTCTAAAGAGTAAAGTTTCCTCAGAGACAGTTTTTTCCCTTTTTTTTTTCTTTTTCTTTTTTAAATGGGCCTTACATTCTTGTTTCTTGTTTGTTTTTAACATGCCTCATAATTTTGGTGCTGAAAACTGGACGTCTTTAGTAGTGTTGTCAACTATGAGTTGGAACTAGCCACCTGCCTGTACAGGGACTAAATCACGTTGTGCTGCTCCTGCTGCTGACCTTCCACATCCCCTGAGGGGCATTCAGGGTGGAGACCAGGAAGGAGGCCCTCTGTGCTCTGGAGGATGGGGAGACAGGTCTTTAGATAGTTAGATGTTTTTAGGAGCTGATTTTATGAGCCCAACCCTTGCAACCTCTCATATCTAGAAAAGCGCTAAATCCCTGCATGGTCACGTCTGCTCCTCGCGACTAGCAGAAACCCCTTACCAAAAAATGTGTTTGATTGTGTGTACTCCTCCCTTACCAAGAGTACGTATATACTAATCTTCCCTCCTGCCTCTTCGGAACAGTTTCTCAGAGCTATGTGGGATGCTGTCTCCCGGGCTGCAGTCCTCATTTTGCCCCAAATAAACTCAACGCGCAACTCTCATGTTGTGCATTTTTTTTAAGTTGACAGTATAAAACGGCAACTTTAGGAACCAGAGATTTTGTTGTTGCCATTTGTTGTTGATGTTTTCATTATTGCTGTTACTGTTTGTTTAATGACTTTCCTGAACAACTTTTGTGGATTCCTTATTCTGCGGCTACTGAAGTCTCTGGTCTGTCAGCTTGGTGGTCAGCTAATGATTGGATAAGATTTTCCTAAATTTCTGGAATCAATAAGTATTCTCATCTTTGCTGAGAGACTCTGTGTGCACATTGGGGCATGTCTTTAATGCATAGGGGACAGTTCACAACTACATCTGAGCCTTTCTTCTTCATTTATGGAGGTCAGCTGGAAGTAACGTTTAGAGGCTTCTCTAGTCTTTGGTGAGTATCTGCATAGCCATGTTTATACACAGCTCTATGCATGTGGGTGGCCTTCTAGACGTCCAAGAATATGCCAAAAATTTTCAGAGCCCTGTATGGTCATCTTATTCTCCAGGTTTTCCTTTTCAGTGTTTTGCTATTTGTCCCAACTCATGCTGCTGCTTAATGGGATTGTGATGTTAAACTATTGTTGCCAAGTGTTTTGAGCAGCACCCTCAGGGGAGAGGCTGTTTGCTTTGGGCAAGCTTTGAGTCAGATCAAGTAAAGATAAGACTTACAAGTGGAAATTTTTTAGGGAACTATCATACAGGTAAATTAAGGGTAGTTATCTGGGAATGGGGCTATTGGAGAGCTCCAACCCTGTTCTGCCACCTCAAGTGATTGATAGACTGCTGGGTTTTCACTGTGATTATAGAGTTGTTAGTTTTCAAGGCTACTATGGAGCTGGGAAGAGGGTGATGGGAATAGGGCAAGTTAAAACACCACAAACCTCACTGTTCTTACTGAGATTTACCTGTTTTTTTTCTTAATTAAGTGCTTCCTAGGTTGTTGCAAGCTTTTGGTTTAATTCCCCAAGTTCTGAAAAAAAAATGATTTTTGAAAAATTTTCTCAGTGTTCTCATTACTTTTTCAAAAGATAATTTTCAAAGCTTCTTCCTGAACCATTCCTGCTTGACAGCACTCTTTATCTGATTATTAAGCTATAAAATGAAATGGCTATCAACCTGCATAATTAATGTTATGTTAAATGTCTTTAAATGTATTTATTAAAAGGTTACTGTTTAATTAACTTATAAATGTCTATGTGCTTTATGAAAAATCAAATAGGAGAACACAAAATTAAAATGAGTCCATATTTTAAGTGTACATTTAAACTGAATTTGCAAAAGCATTTACTACATGGGAATTTAAATCCAATATTTAATTCTAAAGAGATAAATAGAACTAAATATAAAAATCGTTACTAGAATTATAAGTAATTTGGTTGTTATGTGATAGTTTCTAAACTGAGATAGGTTTCAATTTTAGAAGTAACTGAATAAAATTGGAAATATCCTCAATCAAGCCACATGCTAAATCAGGCTCAAAACCCAATTTTTATGTTCTGTTTCCCCAACTGCTTATTAACTATACTATGATTTCAGTTTCTTGGCAATATTGGCTGGATAAACTGTAGTTTGATGTATCTTAGATGTTTAAAATAAATGTTCTGAGTTCTAGCTGCATCAGCCTTGCTTAAAATGTTACAACTAAATATACAAACAAAGGGATTTTAATTGTTCATTGTTTCCATAAAATAAAGCACACGTAACAATTTTATATTGACCAGGAATTTTAAAGAAAATGATGACTCTGTGATTTCTCACTTCTACTCTTTGAATGAATAGGCCTTTCTTTCAAACATAAAAATGGCAGATTGCAGCTCCCCAGCATCTCTATTTGGAATTCTAGCTATTCTAAAAATGAACACTGCTGATCGGCTTCTATGTAAAGTTCCAACATTCGCTATTCTATTTTAATAGCTGAAATACATTGGAGGACTAGGAAATTGCATCATCAGTGTAGGTAAGAAATTTATTTGGCAAAGGAAGAAGCTGAAGATTATCCTCTTTATATAACAAGTGCACAAAGGGAGTTGCAGTATGTAACTAGCCAGATAAAACCACTTATTGATATAAGCATCTGAATTACATTTGATTATGGCCTTTTAATTTTAATTCCAAACAAATTGTGCATCACAATCTCACCCGTAAGACCAAAGAAGAACTATTATAAGGCTTCTGGCTTGAATGAAATACCCAGGGTTGCCAGGATACCACTGTAGGTGGCTGCCAGGGCAGGCTACAGTAGTTTGTTGAGCTCCAGGCTGGCTCCAGTGTTAATCCTGCTCACCCAAAGGACTGAAAAATTGGCCTTTAAATTCAGTAATAGTGAGATAATGTATTTTTTTTTGCTTAGCACTGAACTATGTTTATTCATTGTTTCTCCCTAAAAATCAAGCCTTTGTTATTGCTGAAAAACCCAGTGCTGAAGAGCTAGCTGTGTTGCAAAAAAATGCTTTTCTTTATTTCAATTTTGTTTCAGGAAAGAATACACACTTTAAATTGTAATAGCCATGTTACCTTCATCCCAACTGCTTTGTCACAGAAGGCACCAGACACTGATATAGAAGTTCATCTCCTTGATTAAAACGGTTCATCCAATGCACTAGGGTATAGTTATTATACTTAAATTAACATTTCTTAACTTGCCTGTATTCTTTGTGCACTTGTGAGAAAAAGATGTTTAATCAACTGTTTTCAAAATATATGCATAGGCATATATTTAATTAACCAAGAGTAGTATAGTATTTTTCAGATGTGTGAGTGTATATGCTTATGGTGTTTGTGGTGTACACGTATGTGTATGCATTTCTCTGTGTATATTAGACTCTATATTTATAAATTTTATTTCCTAATATAATTTGTTTATTTTAGAAATGGTTATTAATTACCTACCTTGAACCCACAGTGTCTTATACATAATTATATTATAGTAGAAAATATTAAGTCCCTAATTTCTCCAAGGTTACAAGGTAGAAAGTAACTATATTGGTTTCTCATGGCTTTTTTAAAAAATAAATTTGTTTTATTTTAATTAATTAATTAATTAATTAATTTATGGCTGCACTGGGTCTTCGTTGGGGCAGGCAGGCTTTCTCTAGTTGTGGCAAGTGGGGACTACTCTTCATTGTGGTGTGCGGGCTTCTCATTGCGGTGGCTTCCCTTGTTGCGGAGCATGGGCTCTAGGCATGAGGGCTTCAGTAGTTGTGGCACATGGGCTCAGTAGTTGTTGGGGAGGCTCTAGAGCACAGGCTCGGTAGTTGAGGCTCACGGGCTTAGTTGCTCCGCAGCATGTGGAATCTTCCTGGCCCAGGGCTCCAACCCCTGTCCCCTGCATTGGCAGGCAGATTCTTAACCTCTGCTCCACCAGGGAAGCCCTCTCATGGCTTTTATAACAAGTTATCACAAATTTAATGGCTTAAAACAACAAAAATTTACTCTCATAGGGTTTTAGAGGTCAGAAGTCTAAAATCAAGGGAACAGTGTTCCTCCTGGAGGTTCCAGAAAAGAACCTGATTCTTTGCCTTTTTCAGCTTCCAGAACCTGCTCACATTCCTTACTGCATGACCTCTTCCTCGCAGGATCCCAAACTCTTTCTTCCATTACCATATATTCTACTCCTCTGAGCCTCCTGCCTCCATTTTACAAGGACCCTTGTGATTACTTTAGGCCCACCTGGATCATCCAGGATCATCTTTTCATCTCAAAATCCCCAATTTAATCATTTTGCAAAGTCCCTTTTCTGATGTAAGGTAATAGGTTCTGGAGATCGGGGCCTGAACATCTTCAGGTGGGGAGTTGCCATTATTCAGTCTGCCACAAAAAGCAAGCACAAGTTTTGAAATACTAAGTAGTATCAGATATTAATTAATGCTATGAGTGAAAAATAATCAAGGTAAGAAGATATTGAGTAATAGCAGCCAGTAAAGATAGTATGATGAGAAAGGGGAAGAGGGGATATTGAGCATAAACTTGAATAAAGCAAGAAACAACAGAGGATCTGGTAGGTGCACTTTCAGCAGAGGGAATAGCCTATACAGGGATCCTAAGTTGGCACAGACTTGACATGTACAAGAATCAGCACAAAGAGCAAACCAAGCAAAGGCAGAGCTCACTGAGGTAGGTAGGAATCAGAAAAAGGAGAGGTTTGTAGGCCAAGGTTAGGACAATTATTCATGAGTAACTCTCTGTATTCATGACGTGTGGTAATCTATCCTCCTGCTGTGGTGTAGTTTTGAACGCTGTGTTTATTGCTGTGAGGTTTATTTGCAGCAGGAAGCCACTGAGCTTGTAAGAGAGATTAACTAACAATCCAGCATGCTATCTATTGTTCTCTATCTGTGCATAGGAAAAGTCTCCCCTGAAGTGATAAATCTTATTTTTTGTTAGATTAGACATGTCTATTTATATGGACAGAAATGGAGAAAGACTATAATTAGGTAACATGGTTCTTAGCCAGAAAACAGAAATTTTAGTTAAATTAGTGTTCAGAAGACTGAATTCAGTAGTGACCCAAATTTATGACTTGTACAAGTCTAACGTTCTCCATATTTTATGAAACTGTTTCAGCTAGTTCTCCAGACAATGCAAAAATTATTCAGCAAGTGAGAGCTGAAATGTTAGAGAAAGTTGAACATTGGTTCATTCTTGATTCAGAACATGGAAAATGTAAAAATGATTTCAGATTTTAGGACTTGCCATGCTATATTAATCAACTTCTAGCTAGTCTTTTTTCCTAAATACTTTTGAATTCATGATTTTTTCCCCCCATTACCATTGTTTGATTCTCAGATGCTATCATTTCTCACCTGTCTATTACATAGATCACTTACTCAGGTTTCCTCTACTACTCCTACCATACTTCCGACAGCTCAATTTATTTTCCACGGTGTGGATGGAGAGAACTTTTATTTAAAAAAAATACATCATATAATTCCTCTCCTTAAAACTCTTTAATGCATTCTTAATGAAGTTAACTTTTGTATGAATCTGCAGGATCAAACTCTTTATCTTCTCAACACCTTCTGATTACAATTTCAAGCAAACATCGTGTTTTCTTTCTGCCATGCACCTTTATGTAAGCTGTTTTTTCTTCTTCAAGGTTGACTACCTCCCAATTCCAATTAACAATTACTAGTTATTCTTCAGATCTCAATTCACATGTTACCTTCTTAAAGAAGCCCATTTTAGAAGACACATCACTGCAACGTGTTTGTGTGTCTCTATACTTCTTCAACACTTTTTCTCACAACTGCTAATTACAAAATTTTTAATGACTTGTCTGCATCTCTATCAACCACAAGACTGTATGATCCTTGAAAATAAAGACTAAGTCTGCGATATTCACCTGTCTCTCCAAGGCTTTAAATGCCAAGAGAGCCAGGAAAGACTCTATTTTTGCTTAATAATGTGTTTCTAGCTCCTAGGACAGTGTCTTCCCATGGTAGGCACCTAGAAAATTTAATGAAAATTGAAAGAAGTCAGCATGACTAACCTGTAACACTGTAGGTCAGTAAGTCCATTATATGACCATTGAAAATGAAGTGAAGGGTTGTTGGTTGTCTTCTGGATATCCTTCCTAATCCCCAGTTTTCATATGAGGGCTCTGCTTTCAGTTCTTACAGCTTGTAGAATGTGAAGAGCTGGAAGCAAATGTTTTCCTGAGACTGCCATTTGTATAGAGATGAGCCTTGTTCTTTGAGAGGGATCATCTATAAAATATATATTGTAATGTTGCTAAAAATTAAATATATATTCAAAATTCACAATAAATATTCACTCACAAATATGCCACAAAATTTTAAGTTAAAGCATGTTAAGCAATTTAAACAATGTAAGACCTAAAATAATAAAGAGCTACATAGGGGACTTCCTAGGTGGCGCAGTGGGTAAGAATCTGCCTGCCAATGCAGGGGACATGGGTTCGATCCCTGCCCCAGGAAGATACCACATGCCGCGGAGCAACTAAGCCCATGCACCACAACTATTGAGCCTGAGCTCTAGAGCCTGTGAGCCACAACTATTGAGCCCATGTGCCGCAACTGCTGAAGCCCATGCGCCTAGAGCCCGTGCTCTACAACAAGAGAAGCCACGGCAATGAGAAGCCCGCACACCACAACGAAGAGCAGCCCCCACTTGCTGCAACTAGAGAAAGCCCCTGTGAAGCAATGAAGACCCAACACAGCCAATAAAATAAATAAATTAATTAATTAAAAAAAATTAACTCCTGACACACACAACAGTCTGTATGACTCTCCAGAGAATTATGCTGAGGGGAAAAAACAAAAAACAAACAAAGAAACAAAAAAACAAAACACAAAAAAGAGCTACATAGGAAACTCACTAGTACACAAGAGAAATCATGGTTGGTTACTTTTGGTTTAAGCTTTCAGTTAAAAAAAAAAAATCCTTCACAGTTAGAATGATATAAACAGAAATATCTATGTCTAATATCAAATTGATCAATAAAAAGAAAATGACACACCTAAAAATAAATATTTAGATTTTGCTGAAATTGCTTGGAGCATGAATTTTATTTTTTTCTATATTATTATTTTTGAAAGCAGTGGGTATGTTTTTATGCACCAAGCACATTCATGAAAATTTGTTGGAGGCTAAAATTATCTTTTCTCCTTTATTCTTTGGGAAGTCACTCTATAGTTTTAAATGGATAGCTTTTGGTAGGATAGTGTTAATAATTCTTTAATGTTTCTTGTGAATTTCATGTACACAAATGAGAATGTAGTTTCCTTCCTGAATAGAGCAGATGACCCTTGGCATCATTCTCTAATTCTTGAAGTCACATCTATGTAAATGGAGGACAGTGAGAAGGTATTCTTCAAATGGGATGATTAAGCTAGACTGCCCATTTATTAGGAATAAATGAGAGAAATGTATCTTTAAATAGAGAATCAGTAAATTGATATCAAGTGGTGGAAATATCTCCTTTTTAAAAAAGCAATAGTCTTATTTTGGAGTGTATGGTTCACGTCTACTGAGTGACTACCACATGTCAGGTACTTTGGGGGCACCCATATAGATTGTTCTTTTTGCTTCCAAAAACAACTAATTAAGTTGCTAACTAAGCATTAGCATTCGCTTCATGGAGATAAAGAAACTGAGGCTCAAAAATTTAGGAGTCTTCCTATACATAGAGAAGGAGGCACTACAAGAATATTAATCGAGAGTGAATTTCCTCCAAAGCTTTATTCTTATGATTTGGTTAAAATTTTCCTATAAATCTGTGTATTTGAGAAGACTACATATGCCATCAAAAGTGAAAGTGGGGCGTGGTCAGTCTACTGAGTAAATATTTGTTAAATGCTATGTGGATGGGGCACAAAAATAGAACTATCTTTGAGCTGTTTAACATAAATTCTTCAGAGACAAGTCGATCAAATGAAGATAATTGGAAAGATACACAACAAATCGTTGTGTCACCAGTGATCATAGAGCAATCAGCTCTGCCAGACATTCAGAAAAATTCTTCACAGAGCTGATGCCCTGTAAATTGATCTTAGTGGCTCACTAAAACTTTGCAAGTTGAAGAAAGAGTGTTGGGCATTGAAAATAGAAGAAATGAATTGCTGATAGGGCTTAAAGGTGAAAGTTTGTCACATCAGTTTTCGTCTGTGGCTCCTGCACAGGTAAAGAATAAGGTAATCTGACACATGAAGACTAATGTATCAGCTTCATTAAACTTTCCCACCCTAAATTGTAGGTTCCTACCCTGCAGAGTAAGATCCAGCACGCTGTGTGTGTGTGTGTGTGTGTGTGTGTGTGTGTGTGTGTGTGTGTGTATATCTGTGTCTCCCAGTGGGGGACATGGAGTAACAGTAGGTACGTGCCTGCTACAGGATATTAGAACTCAAAAATGAGAGAGGAAACAGTTGGACTCCCCATGCTCAGGTTTTTTTTCCCCCAAGTTCACCACTAGGAAGCCATGCCTACTCAGGGGATACTGGAGTGAGGAAAAAAGTTTGAGAAAACAGAAATAACTTTCTTATTACTATTCTTTTCAATTACAGTAGAATGGAAATTTCTTCATGGATACATGAATATAAGTGATGAATGGGGCTAATTTCCAGATTTTTCTTTTCTCATTTGTTTCGATGATTAATCCAGTCGTCTACCTCTTCAGGGGAAGAGAGGGGTAATACTGTATCCTTCATGAGGCTGTCTCCAATTATCCATTGCTCTTCTGAGTTTTCTGAATCCAAGGTGAGCGATTTAGCTTTTACCAAAAGAAGGCTCTGAAATGGGTCCAAATAGGTAACTCCAAGACCATGCTGCTCCCTAAGTCAAAACCTTATTCTCTAGTCCATTTCCCATTCGAAATATACGAGCCATGTCCGATATAATTCACTAGAACCTACGTGAGCCCAAAGGACAACCTAGGTGTATTTCACACGATAAATCAGCCTTGCAATACATTCTACATTTCAATCCTATGAACCCCTCTGACTCTCCAGATCTCAAAGAGTAATCAAGGCTGATATAATTGTATTTTCCTTGAATTTTATAACTGAAAAAACAGAAGTTCAGATTCATTAAGGTTTAGTTCAAAGGAATCATAAACCAAATATTTTTCCTAGCCAATTTGTTATTCTTTTTCATCTCCAACAAGTGAAGCTTTACCCTAATGCCCAGGGAGAGTCTGGGTTCCTTTAGCAAGTGCAACGTCAGCTGCCTTCCACAAAAACAAGTGTTGATTTCTTCAGGTCCTTTGAGATTGGATCAAATCAACCCCACATTTCTCAAGTGTCCCACTTAGAACATTAACACAGCATTAAACACATAAAATTAAGAAAATACAAACACTTCCCAGCACCTAAAGCAGTTATTAAAAGCAAAAGTATGATCCCAGAACCCAGGACTGATTTTTGTACAATCCAGGCTCACACTGTTGTTTCCCAAAAACAAAGCAGAGACTCAGAGACATCTTAAAAACAGAAAACCGAGAAAGATAGCATGAGAGAAAAAGAGAAATCTTAGATTCAGTTCTCTTGGAAACTGGCATATTTAATGTTAATGAAGCAACTGAAATTTCCATATCTGGAAGAAAAAAATCCACCTATGCATACAGTATTCCTGCTTAGCGAAGGGAACTTACCACTCTTTCTGTGTGGAAGTTTTAAAATTTGATACAGCATCCAGCAACATTATGAGCCATCACTTGAAGCCGACTTTCATCACCATGTCACACAATAAATAGGTGCATTTTCCTTTTTAAGATCTGTGGTCTGAACTTCCTGGGCTGCATGGAGTGTGAACTATGTCTCTCTCTTTTTTTTTTCTGCTGTGTCCCTGCATTTGTTTCAGCCAGATAATCACTCTGTACAGATGCTTTAATGAAGCTGCTCTTGGAGCATCTGAAGCCTGTGTACCTAGGACACTAGTGAGGAAAAACCCTTCTGCGTTGCTCTCTTCAGAAAACTCTGTGCCTTGCCTAAATTTTGAGTTTTCTAGGCTTTGAATAATTTGTGCAGTGGCAGTAGAAATATTTTCTTCTGCCACATTATTCTTGGTACTTTGGAAGTGCCTCTGGTATTTTACCTATCTCTTTTGTTGCTTCCCTGCTTTCAGCCGGGCTCAACTTATTGTTTTAACTTTTTCAAACTTGCTTCTTGAGGTTTTCTTTTCTTTGCTACTCTATTCTGCACACCTACTCTCTGCAGTACCTTCTCCTTTCCTTCTGTTCTGCATGTATCATCTCTCCTTCATCTTCTCTCAGTTTTCACCACACTCTGGATTAGGTTAAATTCCAGAATACGTAGGTGATATCACATGTTTCTTTTTTCAATTCTATCTTCATTTTTGTCCTGTATTATGAAACTGGGGCCTTTGAGGACATTCTCATTCCTCCCATGGTTTTCCTTATGCTCCTGTCATTTTTTTTTTTTTTTGGTTTATTCTTTTGATTTATTGTATGTATTAAAAGTTACTTCCTTGAGACAGCACATTGGCAGCTTTGGTGTTTCCCAACACTGTGGATATTTAAAAACAAATTATTTTTGAAAGTTTTATCATCCAGAAAGAAAGAGGAAAAATAAGAGTCTTTCTACAATTGAAATAGTCATTTTCCAAAAAAAGATGAGAGGAAAAAATCTAAACAAATCATTCTTAATAAAGAAATGAGGCAGTTTCAAATTAAAATTACAAATTTAAATGAAGTAATTTTATAAAATATTGAAACTAGCTAAAATTACATGCATAGGTATTTAATCAATGGTAAGAGAGGAACAGCAGTGGAACTTAAATACGATAGGATTTATCAACAATCAATAAACATTTTTAGTGCAAATAGTGCAGAAAGATTTCTCAAAGCAAAGATCACAGCAATGATTCTAATCTGTACAAAATCAGTCTCAGTTCTGTATACAATCTATATAGTATATCTATGAATTCAGCCACTGTGATGAAATACCAACTTGCAAATCATAACTATAAATGTGCTTAGTTTTGTGTCCCATTCTCTCTTGGCAGTTCATGTTTTCAGGAAAATCTATAGTGGAGCATGAACCTGGCTGTGCACTGCTACCACTTGTTGAAGTTTCTCTTCCTTAGCTCTTCTACAGTGGCAAATGGTTCTCTTTTCCATGAAGCTACTGAGAAAATCATCTATATCAGTTTTTTCCTCTAAGAAATCTTCTGCAATATTATCAGATTCTTCCTCAGCTTCGTGTGCAGCTACTTTCAATCTTGCCTGTAGGGCTCTTGCACTACAGCTCTCACTAAGTTCATGCTGCCTTTGCATCTTCTTTTCAAAAGTTGATTTCATTTGTGTAAGTCATACTTATCTAAAACAGTTTGCCTTCTGGCTTCCAAGCTGGGCTCCAAAAGGAGATTTTTTCTTGCTAGCTTCTCAATACTTTTTACTAAGTCATGCTTGTTAGTAATAATTTTAGTTGAGGCAAAGTCAGAAACTGTTCTAGTAATACCTCCTTTTGTTCATTCATATCTGTAAGTTGTGATACACTTAGTTCTGAGAGTTTAGGAAATTCTTCAGGGATATCAGGCATCTTGTAACCAAAACCATTTTGGCTTATTGGTGCTGAAGTGTCTGTTGTGGGAACGGGCAAAGGCAGATTTGAAAAGACACCAAATGAAGGAGCAGCAGGTTTGGCTGTGGTATAACTTGTCGCTGAAGAAGAAACAAGTGTCAGCAACAGATAAAGAAATGATAGTCCTGTTAGCTTCTTGTGGGGGATATGGAGGAAGAAATGGAAAACCCTGAGAAGCATAAGGAGGCATCCCACCTGGGTTACTTACAGGTATGGGAATGCGGTTGAAGCAGGAGCTAAAACTGGGGGATTCTTCCAAAACTCATCCAATAGACTCCGAGTAACTTTCCCAAGGTCTGAGTGCATTGTCAAATTGTTTACTAATGGAGAGGTAACATACACTCCTTGTTTATTCACTAAGTGATGTCATATTGGTGGATAAACACTGATCACTGCTTTTTCCTGAGGAAATTGTGGAGGAAGCAATATATTAATGTTAATTGTCAGGTTGTTTACAGTGAATGGTAACCTGTATTCCACATCTTTCTGTATTTCAGCTCTACTGGAGTGTGAGTTCTGGAGGGACTCGATCAGGCGCTGCTTCTGCTGTTGGAGGCTGGTGAGACCACCTGGGGACCCAGCTGCGGAGGAGGAGGCGCTGTTGGTCAGGGGAAAGAGCCAGCTCATCCTCCACGGACCCCGGGCCCGGGGCCCTAGAAGGCTCTGGCCTGCTTCTCCTAGCTGCTCAGCCTGGCGGTTCTCCAGAGACAGAGGAAGAGCGGGCAGGGACGCCCTGGCCCAAGGGCTGGGGAGCCGCGTCTTCGCTAAGCAAGGGGGTCCTCGGGGCCAGGAGGCCATGCTCTGACTGCGGGCAGCTGGAGAGAGGTGCCGAGACCAGCTCGGCGACTCGAGGCGAGTGACGGGTGCCGCAAGCTTGAAGAAGACACAGACACAGACTGAAGAGAAAAGTGGGACCGGGGGGCTCAAGACCTCTCGGATCAAGAGCCCCACTGACTCATCCCAGGCTGCTTTTATTGAGTTCGTGGGCTAACATTCTCAGGTTACACTCATAAACAGTCAAAGGCCTCACATGATTGAGGCAATTATCTTTGTTTACTTCCTGGGTCCGAGTTGAGCAGGTGTGGATTTGAGCTGGGGGTGGAGAGCAAAACAGCCCTGGGGGCAGGAGACCTCTCTCAGATATTAGGGGTCTGTGCCCCACCCGTGTTGGCCCCTCTGCGACTGTGCCTGTCTTAGGTTGTTCCTCCCTTGAGGAATCTTACCCGTCTCTGGCTAACCAGTCATCCTCCAGGGCCAAACACGGCGATATAAGGAAGGTTCTATGCACCACCCCTGTTGGCCCCTCTGCGGCTGTGCCTGTCTTAGGTTGTTCCTCCTCTGAGGAATCTTACCCGTCTTTGGCTAACCAGCCATCCCTCAGGACCAAACAGGGTGATATTAGTCTCCACGCCCCACACCCTCAGCTCCTCCACTGCTCAAGAATCCCATCGCTCGGCCCACATCAAAAAGGTTCCAGAATGTCTTCCCACAGAGAGGGAACTCGCCGCCCGGGACTGCCAGTCCTACCTTCACTGCCCTGACGCCGCAACCAGCCAGTCATGTGGCCTGACCGCCCAGCTCCCGCCACCTGCGTGCCCCGCCCCCTCTGCGCGTCCTGTCATCCTAAATCCTGTCATTTTAAGAAAAATATTAAATAAGTGACTTTGAGTTCTGGGCGGCTTTCAGAGGTGAAGGGCTGTGAATTGCCTCCAATGTGCTTTCCTCCTGCATGTATAGATTTTACAGTGCTGTGCAGACATCCTTCATTGTTTGTGTTTTGAAGTTATGGTTTATTTTCTTATTTCTTTGTACATGTAAGTTTCTTTACCTTTTTGTAGATAGGGTGGGGTTTGTAAGAAAAAAGTAGAGTAACAATTCCTTTATATCGACTCCAACTTTATTTTGATTCATTTAACTGTTACCCTATACATGAATATTCATGTGAATTCTCCTTGTGAAGTAAAAGGAAATTAATACTTAAACCATAGTCTTAGCCCCTGTACTTAGTACGCTTGTGACCTTTAATAAGTATCTTAATCTCTGAATTGTCACTTCTGCAGCTATAAAATGAAAATCTAAAAAGCAAAACAAAAATATTTGTCCAATCTTTCTCATAATATGAACTGTCTTTAAAAAATGAAAAGTGCGGGACTTTCCTGGTGGCGCAGTGGCTAAAAATCTGCCTGCAGAGGACATGGGTTCGAGCCCTGTTCCAGGGAGATCCCACATGCTGGGGAGCAACTCAGCCCGTGCGCCACAACTACTGATCCTGTGCTCTAGACCCCGTGAGCCACAATTGTTGAGCCCAAGTGCCACTACTGAAGCCTGTGCGCCTAGAGCCCATGCTCGACACCAAAGAGGAGCCACTGCAGTGAGAGGACTGTGCACCACAACGAAGAGTAGCCCCTTGCCACAACTATAGAAAGCCTGTGCACAGCAATGAAGACTCAACACAGCCAATAAATAAATAAATAAATTTATTAAAAAAAAAGAAAAATGCTATGCCTATAAAATTTTGGTTGCTAGTTTACATTTTATATATTTGAATTTTCATGTGTTGAATTTCTTTAAATTAGGGCACAGATGTCTGATATCATCTTATTTATATTTAAAAAAATTATTTTTGTATAGTGCATAGATATTGACAAAGAAGTTTCAAATAGATGTCCTTAACCTTTGCAATAATTCTGCTAGCTGGATATTGTTAGGTCTGAAAATTTAGGTTTAAGAGAGGTAAGTCACTGGCCTATTGTCCATACCGCCAAATACAAAAACAAATTTTGTACTAAGGTTGATCTGGATACAGTTTTAAGGTATAATAAGTAAAATGTTCTTTTTCTCTTATGGACAGATTGGGATATGTGAATATTTAATTATGTCCAATTCTAAATTAGCTACACTGCTGACCAGATAATCATATAGTCAGCAATTAAGACTAATTGAACATCCTCTAGTTTCAGAGGTAAAAAACACTGGAAGGAGTACCATCTAAAGTACCTTAAACACAAGAAGTCAATGAAAAGGAGAAACAGACTGTCTGAAGTAAAATCTTTAAAGATACAAAAAAAAAAAAAAAAAAAGAGGACTTGGTCAGAAGAGTGGTTTCTTAGAGACTTTGGGACAGCATGACTAATCTTATAGTAAATTATGGAATTTCTGAAGATCTTATTTGATTTCCTTTAAAATAATTAATTTGCATAAATTTAATTGATAGAGATTTTTATGAATCACCTTCATTTCCATGATTTTAAAGGTAATTGCTGCTATTTATACCATTGAAAAAAATATTGCTTTAGAAGTAATATGACAATGCTTTCCCATTACAGATAAGAGCTACAGATAATATAGTAGGTAAAATTTTTTTTTTAAATTATTTTTATTTATTTATTTATTATTTTTGGGGGGGTACACCAAGTTCAATCATCTGTTTTTATACACATTAGGGTAAAATTTAAAGTCATTTTTATAGTTGAACAATAGAAAAGCTAATATGTATTACTTGATTACTAAGTTCCTTTTTAAAGGTTTTTGAAATGTTTCTATTATAAATTTGGAAATATAGTTATATATATTTAAATATATATAAATGTATATTTGTATATATAAAATGTATAAATATAAATATGTATAAAGCTTTTAGTGAATATAGTATAACTATTTTATACTATCTTAAAATAGTGAGATTGATGGTGCAAGGAATGAATTTCTGTATCTTTCTTTATATAATCAAGGCTCTCTATTTACCAACTTTCAACTAAACAAAAAAGAAAAGCAGGACAAAATTAATCAGTTTGGAAATTCACAGTATGTCAGCTGTGGTTATAAAGTTTTACTTTGTGTTTATGAAGAAATCATGTTATCAGCAATCTTTTAGAATCTAATCATTTTCATTGGGAAGCTTCTCTCTCTATATAAAGAAAGATTGAATTATAGCTGATATCTGTTCTATTTTTTGATTTTCATGCAAATTCCTGATTTCTTTTACAAATCACTGCTTAGATAATTAAAATATAGTTAGAATTTTTACATACCATATAGGCTAAAGGTTGAAATAAAATTTTAAATTTATTCACTTATGTCCATATGCCCTGAAAATATCCATTTTTGATTTGCCTATTAATTAACTTATGCTAGCAATTGATGTTCATTTTCAGTCTAAATGTTTAGTTACTTTAATGCACTTATTTAATGCTTTTATAACAAAAAAAGTTTATTTTAAAATTAACCTCAGAAATTGGACAGTAAATAATAACTGGTCAATTTGCTAATTGCTTTAATATTTTTTATTTGTTCCTAATATGAGTGACAAGGATTTACTAAATTACTCATTAGACTTAAGACATATGTCAGCATAACCAAGTCTAGTCAATTGCTGAAAATTAAAGTAAAACTAAATCTCATTGAGATATTACTGCACCTCCTTATATTCTCCTTATAATAGAAAATTCCCATCTTTATACACGTTGAAACTGAGACTCTTTCTACCTTGTAGGGGTCCATGACCCCTGAGCAGTTCAAATAAGTGAAAAGTAATAGGAAAATTAAAGTTTTACACAGCACTTGTCGGTGCGAGTGCAGACTCTAAAGCACTTCTGCCACAGCAGTGAATACGATAATTGTTGGGGATAGCAATTTAGTTTTATCAAAACAATACTTATCATATGACAATGCGTTGATCTTTCATTCTTTTTAATTGTGTTCACTTTTAGATTAAATTTGATCTATTTTTGTAGTGACGTAAAAGCAATTTGCAGGAAGAGTTTATACTTAGTTCTGTGATTATAGATATTGTTTGGAGCATTAATTTGATTTGCAGAACTCAAATCATTTATTTGGCAATTAAATAACATCTTTTTCTTACTTAGAACATGTAACTATACTTTATTCACTATTACCATGTAGCCACATGCTAGGAGACACTGGGTCTTGTTTTATAAGTACTTAGTATAGTCTACATCCTTTATAAATAAAGCAACATCATCATTCTTCTAGTAACATTGCATTAAGGAATTTCCTTCAGGTGACAGAGAAATTTTATTATAAAAATTTAAAAATGGAATTTAAAAACAACATAACTAGATCCTAATTATTTACATAATGCAACAAATTGTAATCATTTAAAATATACCAGATGAATACATTGTATTTGGAAAAATTTCTTGGGACATTTATAAATTGTCTGAGGCTATTTTAAGTCAACTTAATAACTACTGCCATAGTATACTAGGGATAATTACCAAGTTACAGACTCCCTGTTCACATATTTATCAAATTCTTGGCAAGTAATTTATTAATTTCTTGGAAAATTTAATTGATCAAAGTGCTTGATTAACATCAGGAAATATAATAGACCCAGCCTATGCTAATTTTTTCATGACTATTAAATAATTATTCTTCAGGTGTCAGTATTGTTGAAATTAAATACAAAATGGAGACTAGACTTGAAAATTCCCTGAGCAGACAAAACCATTTAAGCCATGTGAACTGAACTAAATCTAGCTTATTTCATGAACATAAATGAAAATTAACTTACTTCTTGCAAATGCCTCTGATAACAAAAGAAACTTAAGTTCTCGTCCTAAAATGGTATGAGATAATCCCTCTCAACCAATTCCCTGCCATCTGGAAACCCCTACTGTAATGACCGATCATTGTAAAGCTTAAACAACTTCTTCACTTTCATCTTATAAGGTATCCTATAAGTCATGCCCATGAGCTCAATGTCGATTTTGAATTTGAAAGCTCTCAGTTCACAGACTATTCCTACATGCACAATAGATTGCTACTAAATACTGCTTTATTGATCTATGGCATTAATTTTCATATTTCTGAATTTTTGACTTTATCATCATATCATGAAAAGATTACATGAAAAAGAGACCATAAAATCACTAAAACATGTATTTCATATCCATGGTAGATCTGGGTTTAAGCCATGAGCCAGAAACAATTTTGGTTTTGATTACAAGTAGCAATAGAGAGTGTAACTTTCTACTCTCAGTTTAAAAAAAGGTAAAGGAAATCATTTTTAAGAGGAAATAAAATCAATGGGATGGAAACAAGTTGCTGTTATGTCTCCATAGTGTAAACCCATGATTCAAATGCCAGTTTACACTATGATATTTAAAGTTAATTTGTTAAACTGGATATTTGGTGATTGAATGCTGTAAGTTATACAAAGTATTTTAGGACAATGGTGACTTTTTAAATTCTAAAGATGATATTTTGTAAACAGGGCCAGGAATATTTTAGATGTTTAGCCAAATGATAGCATTTTAAAGATTCTAAGCATGCAAAAGAAGCTAGCTGGTTATTAACAGCCTTTCGCAGTTATTACCTATATGATTTGAGTAGATGTCAAAGTAATTTGAGTCTCTGTGAGCTCATCTGCAAAGTTGTAGGACTGGTCTTGTTGATTTCCAAGCTCCTATATGTAAAATTACACTTGTCTCTCAGAAAGACAAAACTGTGTGATCTTGCTTATGTGTGAAATCTGAAAAAGTCGAACTCATAGAAGAAGAGTAGAAATGTGGTTTCCAGAGTCTGGAGGCTGGGGAACTGGGGAGATGTTAGTCAAAGTTTACAAACTTTCGATTATAGATGTATAATTTTATATATATAAATTCAGTTATAAATAATAAATGATATTTCATCATTCTGGATTTCTCTATTTCTTTGCATTTCTGGGTACCCTTCAGTTTCCATTGTAGAAATCTGGGAAAGGATTTCTCAGACTCCTGTGCAGGTGCCCCTCGGAGGGCAGGAGAATGGGGATGCTCGCGTTGAGACTTGACTCTGGGGATTTAATGTATAGCATGGTGATTATAGTTCACAATACTGTATTGTACACTTGAAATTTATTAAGAGTAGGTCTTAAGGGTTCTCATCACACACACGTACACACACACAGACGCAAAGACATACAAACGGTAGCCATGTGAACTGATAGATGTGTTAATTAACTTGACTGGTAATCATTTCACAATGTAGAATATGTGTATTAAATCATGTTGAACAACTTTAAAAAAATCACATTGTATAACCTAATTACGTAAAACTTTTGTCAATTGTACCTCAGTAAAACTGGAAAAAAGTACAATAAAAATTAGAAAATAAAATAATAAAGAAAAAATGTAAACAGAAACCAAATCTAAGAATATATATGGTAACACAAAAGGGCAGTTAGAATTTAGATTTAAAAGGTAATGAAGGTTCTTTTTTAAAAATGTTGATGTTGGTAGCTTAAAAATCTCTGAAAAGATCATTTGGCTTTTGGTGAACGCCAAGAATTATTCACCACTTGGCTTCATACACAGTGATATATATAAATTGAAAGTCTATACTGGAGGACTACAACTTTTTTCTTCTAATTATAGCATTAAAATGTGCCCTGTTATGCTGTATTTAGTGTACTTTATTACTGGTTGCTATTTTGTATCATAAAATATAATTATTACATGTACACATTATGCAATTATAAAATTATCAGTGTTTCCTTAAT
Source organism: Hippopotamus amphibius kiboko (assembly GCF_030028045.1). Taxonomy (NCBI): domain Eukaryota; kingdom Metazoa; phylum Chordata; class Mammalia; order Artiodactyla; family Hippopotamidae; genus Hippopotamus; species Hippopotamus amphibius. The sequence continues at coordinate 71,426,328 of NC_080193.1, read as the reverse complement.
TAAAATGGAATATTCTTCTCAGTGAAGAGAGGATTTATTTAACATTAATGAATGAAAATATAAACACAGAGAAGAGGCCAGCATTAAAGCTATTGGTGTGATATGTAAAAGCAACTAATGGTCTGCTAGAATAATGTTAGAAAATGATTAATTTGGGGTATAAACGATTGTTTTCAAAATAGAACTGCATTCCTCAGAGCTCGGAGGTTCCTCAGACATGCTTTGCATATTACAAGTATCTGGGGCTCTACCCCTCAAAACCTACCCAAGCCAAAGCAATTCTACTTTTTTCTGTCTGCTTTATTGATCTTAATAAAATTTGTTGCTAGAAAGGTTTTCAAGGTCAAAACTACTTGGAAACATTTTACTGCTGTAGAATATTAAGGAGTATTTCTTTCCACTAATGTGTTTAACGGGAAGATATGCATAGCACATGACTATTGAGCATGGTATTTATTAAATAATCTTCTCATTTATAGATCAATAGTTTAAAAAGTTTTTATTGTTAATATGTGACAGGAAAGCTTTACTATGTTTGTTTACTATATGTGTTGTGATCACATTTTTCTTCAAATTCTTAAAAGTAACGTTATTGCCATTGAAACCCATTTTATTAAAATAAGATGGACATGACTCTGCTAAGAGTGCATCAAATAAATGAATCTTCTTAATATTTTCAAATTTACAAATATGTTTCAGCACTAAAGAGTAGTTTTCTATTTGTGTCAGTGCTTTAAAATTACCAATTTAAACCAATTAATCTAAAAGTAAATAATGAAAAAAAATAAAAAAATAAAAGTAAATAATGTTATTAATGTGGTTTTAAAAACCAAACATCCTTCTTTCACTATTCATGAAAGAAAGCTGACCTTAGCTTTATCTATTTTTATATAACTAATTCATAATTTCTAATATGTTACTGTTCAATCCATATGATTTATTTTTATGTACGACCCGAGAGAGAAATGTATATTTATCTTAATAGATTCTAATTGTCCTCTATTTTAAGCCATCTATTTTCCACACATTTAAATTACCATTTTTATTACATACAAACTCTCATGACAAGTGCTACTGAGTACTGAAAAGAATTTTACTCTGTAAACTTAGATGTTGACATTGATGGCTAATTTCCATTTTGAAATAAATGTCAGATGGAGTCATAAACATTTAAATAATCAGAAAACCTGGTCTGGATGAAGCCAACCATGGTGAAGATGGAAAGAGAAGACCTATCATGGAATACCAATGAACAAGAGTATTTAAGAGATAAGAAAGCAGGTGAGAGCAACGTAGGAGAAAAATCTAAGGTAGCTGCTCCCCATAAGCTAAAAACTGTGCACTCTGGATAGTAGAAGTAGGCACCAGGCAAGATGCATTCAAAAGTTAGAAAAAACTTTTTGTGAGAGAAAAAAAAAGTGTTTCGTCTTTAGTGACAAAAGTGTTGTAAGTAATGTTGGCCAGAGTAGTTTCGGAGAAGTGATGGACCAAAACTCTGAGACTTGAAATCTGCTTTTGAAACATTGCAGAACATTCAGATCTAGAAACTGGGCATCTGAATATTTTTCACAAAATTTATATACAAAATTAGTGTTAGGGTGGCATTGAAGTTAATTGCCCGCAAATGAAATATAATGAAGTAAAACCACAAAAACAAAGAAACAGCTGTTCATGTCAAATACATTCATAGTGTACTGACTTCAAATGGTTACACTTTAATTGTTTCTCTTAAGGTAAGATTATTTTTTCTTGATTTTGGGAGCAAAAGTTCTATCTTCAAAATTTGTTAAAATAGGGGAATCTAATTCTGTCTAAGAATAAGTCCTAAAGAAATTACATTGAAAATAGGTATAACTGTTTTTTCCCCGCTGTGGAGGTTCTCAAACAGACCGAGACACACTGTTACAGAAGGTAGATTACTATGATTGTAATAATAAAATTCCTTTTTTATAGCATGCTTACATTGAGAATTACATATAATTATGCCAAATGACAGGAATACAGCACAGACTCAGTAAGTGCTTAATAATTTGTTATTAATGTTTAATGTCTGACCTTAAAACTGGATAGAATTTTCATATTGGATACAGTGATGGAGAGAAGATGTAATGGTAGAGATGGTAAAGTAATCAGAGATAAATAAATAAAATAAATAAATAAAAGAATAAATAAATAAATAAAATAAATAAAAGAAGCTTGAAAATGCAAGGAGTGTCCAGAAAATACCTTAGGTCTATCGAAATATTCTTATGCCTCTATTGATATATCATCTATTCAGGGAGGGTACATCAAGTTATCTGTTTAAAATATAATTTGCATCAAATTATTTAAAATGTAATTGCATTAGTTAGGCCCTATGAATACAAAGTCGACTCATATTTTATACTCTCAAGGAGTTTGCAGTTTATTGGGATTTAGGGAAACAGCAAGAGAATGAAATTTTTGAAAGTATAATTTTGAGCAGTTTGTAGGAAATGAGAGTTTTGGGGGAAGTAAGTGGCAGGATGGCAGTGTGGAGATAGCTCAGCACATCTAAGGATTAGATCAGCAAATGAGCCCACAAGTTCTGGTAAGAAGTCAGGAGAGCAGAAACTTTGACATTTCTCCCTAGACTGTCATCCCTGGCAGTCCCAAATGAGCATTTCAAAACTTAGTGAAAAAAATATCATTGATCAGCATTTAAATGTAATTGTTAATTTCATTGTTGTTTTAGTTTTTATATAAGAAAAGTTATGAACTAGAAAAGTAAGAATAGTCTATTAGTATTTCTTATATTTTAACTGTTTCTGTTCCTTACTTTTTTTTGTCTTCAAAGTTTTGGTTTTGCTGAAACACTTAAATGAAACCCACCTCTAAGGGAAGTGTGGAACATCTGAATCACATTCTAAAGTCAGGCGGTTTTGTATTATTAACCAAAATTTCAGAAACAGAGATCTGATTGAAATAAAGAGGTGTTTATTTGGGGTTTGTTAGGATGGCAGCTCGGGAACATAGATTCAAGAAGCTCTTAAATTGTGTTCCACCTGACTCCAAAATGGGAGGGGCTTAAAAAGGCAAAAAGCTGCAAGGCCACAATTAGTTACAAGAGTTTATACATAGGGCTTCCTAGGTGGCGCAGTGGTTGAGAATCTGCCTGCCAATGCAGGGGACAAGTGTTCGATCCCTGCTCCAGGAAGATCCCACATGCTGAGGAGCAACTAAGCCCGTGCGCCACAACTATTGAGCCTGTGTTTTAGAGCCCGTGAGCCACAACTATTAAGTCCATGTGCTGCAACTACTGAAGCCCACACGCCTAGAGCCCGTGCTCCACAAGAGAAGCCACGGCAATGAGGAGCCTGCACACCACAACAAAGAGCAGCCCCTACTCACCGCAACTAAAAAGAAAGCCCGTGCACAGCAAAAAAAAAGACCCAACACAGCCAATAAAGTAAATAAGTAAATAAATACATTTATTAAAAAAAATAGAGTTTATACATATATACCACATCTTCTTTATCCACTCATCTATTGATGGACCCTGAGGTCGCTTCCGTAACTTGGCTATTGTAAATAAAGCTGCTATGAACATTGGGATGCATGTCTTTTAAATTAGTGTTTTTGTTTTTTCGGATATATACCCAGAGTGGAATTGCTGGGTTATATGGTAGTTCGTTTTTTAGTTTTTCGAGGAACCTCCATACTGTTTTCCATAGTGGCTGCACCAATTTACATTCCCACCAACAGTGTAGGAGGATTTCCTTTCTCCACACCCTCACCATTTGTTATTTGTAGTCTTTTTGATGATAGCCATTCTGACAGGTGTGAGGTAATATTTCATTGTGGTTTTGATTTGTATTTTCTCTGGTGATTAACGATACTGAGCATCTTTTCATGTGCTTCTTGGCCATCTGTATATCTTCTTTGAAAAAATTTCTGTTCAATCTTCTGCCTATTTTTTAAATGGGTTGTTTGCTTTTTTGATATTGAGTTGTATGAGCTGTTTATATATTTTGGATATAACCCCTTATTGGTCATATCATTTGCAAATATTTTCTCCCTTTCAGTAGGTTATCTTTTGGTTGTCAATGGTTTCCTTTGTTTTACAAAAGCTTTTATGTTTAATTAGGTCCCATTTGTTTATTTTTGCTTTTATTTCCTTTGCTTCAGGAGATAGGTGGTAAAAAATTTGCTACCATTTTGCCAGAGGGTAATCTTCCATGTTTTCCTTTAGGAGTTTTATGGTTTCCGATCTTACATTTAGGTCTTTAATCCATTTTGAGTTTATTTTGTATATGGCATTAGAAAATGTTCTAATTTCCTTCTGTTACATGTAGCTGTCCAGTTTTCCCAGCACCACCTATTGAAGAGACTACAGGTGTTGTTTTAAAAAACAGCTGGTGTCCTTGGGTTTGGTATAGTTCACAGAAACTTCAAGCTCTCAGTGATGCAGGGACATATCTGAAACCAGTTCCTCAGTGGTTGCTCAACTCCATTTTTGTATGCCCTAACTATGATTAATTACTTCATTACAATTCAATTTGTCATCTTTATCAATGAGGAGTCAGAAACACTTGATGACAAAAGTATAACATGGTGCAAATCTCACCCAATTTCCAGGAGTCTGTTATATTTGTCTCCATGTATGTGTGTGTGTTTCTCACTCCTCTTCTTGCTGTGGCGATACCTGGAGAAAGTAAAAGCTGCAACTTTTTCAGCATTCCTGGTCTCTCTGTGGAATCTATTGCAGACAAGATTTCTTTTTATGTTGTGTGCAGAGTTGAAAAGGCAAGTCCCAATGGCACGTAACTGTTCCAGTCACCAGGACTTCTGCTACTGCTTTCATCTTCTCTCTTTTCTTCATGTCTCCAGGCTTAGTCACGATATACCTATTTTAGAAATCCAAATTTCCCTTGTGCTTTGCCTTTTTTAGTATTTTGTCTTTGATCTTAGGTCTAAGATAGTCCTTGTATCATGCCTATACTCGGAATGCGTTAACATCATTGGGATTTATCTTTCTTCAGACTTCAGATTGGGGCTAACGTTCAACACACAGAACGCTGCAATATCTCATTCAGCTGGCTCTTATAAATTTGGCCCAAGGCAATATTTTTTATTATTAGTGTCTCTGTTTTTAAGGAAGTTCTTTTTATTTGAAATAGAGGGTAATGATTTGGGGTTAATTATTCAGTAATTGATTTTAATCGTATCTTATATAAGTATTCCAGATGTTTTTCCCAGTTGTTCACCAACAGTAAAAACTGTTGGTTTACTTAAATATCCTATTTGCTCTAATTTGTTTTTATTATTATATATGCCAAACAAATTTATACTTATTGAAAAACAAAACAAAAAAATAGGGGTACTTTTAAATTTTATATTAAAGTCTTCCTTTTGTAGCTCATTGTTTTAAAAATATACACATTTGTCTATTTTCTACTATTTTACATTATGCCCTTGATGATTTTTTTTCAGCTTAAACTTTCCCAGTGTTAGTCTGAGCTGGATGTTAATTTCTCCACTACACTCAAAGGTATGTCTTTATTATTCTGTAAATATTTTATAAATGAATGAACATTGAATTATGAAGGTGTTATGTTATTCTGGAAATCATGCTTTTTGGGTTTTATAATAATTGATCAAATTATACCCAAAAACATTCATGTGAAATTTCAGCTATATAAGGGTTTACTGCTTCCTGGGATAAATGATAGTAAGTTTAAAGATACTGATTACATTTGATATTATTTATTCTCTAGTACTTATAAAATATTCCAGCTTCATTTTAAACCTTATATTTGGAATTTTTCTTAAAATATAGATTTTCAAATATTACACTATGAAGATTCATTAAGATAAGTCAAAAAGCAGTGCATTTCATCTGGTTCCTAAAGGACCAAATATTCTCAAAGAGTCACGAAGCTTCTGTCACATGTTATTAGAAAAAGGAAGAGCATTAGGTGTTACACATTCTTTGATATGTAGATTTGTGATAGTTTAACACCAATGTAAAGAGTCTAATCTCACTACTTCCCTCTTTTCCTCACAATGTTGCTAAGTAATGTTTCTTAATCAGAGATCAGATCACAGCATTCCCTTCCGATGTAGTATTAAGCAAATGGCTCATAGCTTAGTAACATTTGAATCATACTAATACCAAAACAAACAAACAAACAAACAAACAAAACACCAAAAATTTCTTCAGACTGAACCAAGGTTGCTGTGATAATATCAACTTGAACTACTAGCCCTGAAGACAACCTCAGTTTTTTAAAAATGAATTCTATTTTTCTGCCCAACAACTTGGTGGTATAATTCTATTTATTCAACACATTATTACTGATTATTTACTGTAAGCCACCAATATGTGAGGTATTGAAGATTAATATGCATATAAGGTCTAGCTTTGCATGAAAAATTCTTTCAGCCTGAGAAGAGGTACAGCCCAAGGGACAGTTAGCACACTCTGTGAGTTCTATGGTAGACCATTGCCTAGGAAGTCATAAGAGAAGAAAAAATGGAGGGAAGAAGCACACTTACTCTGCGTGATGTAAATGTAGACAGGGATCTTCAGAGAAATGATGTCCGGACGGAGCGTCTGTGAGGTGGATGGGACTGGAAGGAGCATTCCAGAGCAATGTAACTTCACCTGTCAAGCTATGGAGCCCTGGGAAGGACTAGGCACCCACATGTTGTACACTGTGTGCAGTGCTGGGCAAAGAGCTCATTTCAGTGATGCTGGAGGTGCAGCAGAAAAGAGAGGCTGAGATGGAACAATGGAGAGTCGTCCACACCACTCTAAGGTTAACAGAGCTCTTTTTTTCCCCTCAAGTTTTCAAAAGTTCATTAGCATGTATAACAATGTTATTCCTGTGTGAAATAATTTATTGTAACATGTCTGGCCTTCTTAATTTTTGTCAAGGTGGCAATATTGGTGGTATATCTGAAGTCATCTAATACATTTTAGCTAATTTTCTTTATTTAGAAAAGAAAGCTGTGCAAATACATATATAGCTTCTCTCTGTAGGAAAATCCTGAGAGTATCATATATTTCTCATGTCCTTTTCCCCAAGGATAAGACTTTATCTCTGACATCAATAGTGAGTGCTCCTCTTAGTTTCCAGATGCCCAAGAAATCCTTTGTATGATCCATATGTAACATCTGGAACTCTAAGATCTCCTTCAACTTCAATGTTCTATTAGAAACTTCAAATCCCCTCATAAAACTGAAATTAGGACAGTAAGGAACAAATATTATCTCAGAAAAGAGGAAGTTTTAAGCATATTTTAAATGTTACACAGTGGGGCCTTGATGAGAACTGCAGAAAATTGCACCTGGCAAGCAGCAATTGGAAAGAAGGTGCTTTGTTTTGAGTAATGATTTCTGGCCAGTTCTCAAACCAAAGAGTCAAAAATACCCATGTCTACACATTGTTACAGCAGCCACATATTAGAGGATCATTTTTGTTATTCATGCCTTGGTGATGCCAGTGGGATGCAAGCCTGCATGGACAGTGATAACCTATACTCTGTGGAGGCTTTTAGAAGGATGCCCTTTGTTACAGGTTAGTGATTTCAAATGTACCAACTGTAATTGCGGAGGAGACTCTACCATTTTAAGGCATGGTGATCTTTATATGACAGGGAAAAGCCAAAATTAAAATTAAATTATACCTGCTTAAAGAAAAAAGGTGGAACGATGTTCTCTTTACATTCTACATCTATAATTTAGCATGCAAGTTCAGATACACTCAGCAATGGATTTCTCATTCTTGGTTACCTTGTGGGTGTAATAGCATGGTTAAAACCAACTCAAAATTTATAACTGTAATGTCTGTCTTGCAATAGTTTGACTTTAATTCTACTGAAATAATAAGTAATAATTATAGTTGGAATTCTTAATTGAGAAATGTGGGAAGGTTCTCTAAAACCAGGAAAAACAGGAGAAAAATGTTGGACTTTTCCAGAAGAAACATTAATTCCAGTGATGAGTGGGCAATCTCAGTATTTTTATTAGTGTAATGGAGTATATAGATAGAATGAAATAATCTTTGAAACTGGTGAGTACAGCCTCATATAATTATCCAAGCCTGCATGGTGGAAATATTCCAGCAGAGTTTTACCAGCAATTTTCTAAGGTGAAGGGACTTAGAATTATTCCATGAGAATATGTCCTGAATGAATTCATTTTAGGTTAATGTCTGTAAGGTCACATACTAGAAATCCTAAACATATGAATTACATGATTTAACAAAAACAAAACCCATTTCCTCTGTGGTCCTGCATCAGTGAGAACAAAATAAAACATATGTAATTTTTACTTTCACATTATTAGAATATGAGCCTCTAAAGCTTACTTGCCCGATATTAATATTCTGCAAGAGAGTCATCTCAAGTTATTTCTGGGGCTTTCTCAAGGTATAGAACTCTGAACAGATTCCTTTATTCTGGCCCTCTGTGCTGTGTGTGCCAATGCCGACCCTCATGCCATGACCACTGTCCTGGACAGATCTGTCCCCAACTGATCAGCACCACCCGTGTTCTTACTTTTGCCTCAGGATTCAGAGCTGATATATGAGCTGCTGCTGTCACGGCCACTGCCACTCTGTAATTATGCTGCTGATTATGCCTAGTCTGGCTCCACATCAGTGTAATAATAGCTTACTGTTTCTTCTTCCAGCCGCACTCCAGGTACACTCCAGGTTTTTCATGTCTCAGAGCCTAGGTTAATACTTTAAAACTCCAGAGGTAGAAATGCCTCCCTCTATCATATCAGTCTCACTGCTGTCCCCAGAATTAACTGGTTCATAGAGTGTTTGACCAGGGAATCATTGAACCTCTTAACAAGAAAAAAAGAATGCTTGCCTCATTCATTAATACTCAATCTCATCCTCTAGCCCAAAGGAGATCCTTAAAATATAAATAAAGTAGCTGCTATGAACACTTGCATGAGGATTATTTTCCTTTTCTTTCTTTCTTTCTTTCTTTCTTTCTTTCTTTCTTTCTTTCTTTCTTTCTTTCTTTCTTTCTTTCTTTCTTTCTTCTTTCTTTTTGTGGACATATGTTTTCATTCCTCAAGGGTAAATACTAGGTAGGCAAGTCAGTAATTTTATTCTTAGGTGTTTACCCAAGAGCAATGAAAACATATGCTTGTAGACAGACTTCTATACGAATGTTCTCGAAAGTTTTATTCATCATAGTAAAAACAAAAACAAAAGTAAAAACAACTAGAAACAACACAAGTATCCCTTGACAAGAGAATGGATTTCACAATAACAGAGGTGAATCTCTCCAGCATTATGTAGAGTAAAAAAAGCTAGACACAAGAGAATGTGTGATGTATGGTTCCATTTCCATGAAATTCCTGAACAGGCAAAATAAAGTTATGGTGATATAAATCAGATCAATGATAGCCTGGGGTAAGGGAGTGGAAGTGAGGGAATCAACTGCAAAGAGAAGTGTTCCATATTTTGATTGGGCTGGGGTCACTTAAATCTGTGAATTTTATCTTAGGTGAATTATTTCTCAATAAAGTTGGTTTAAGACCTAGGAAATATATTTTCTCAAGGTCTGAGACACTCACATCTTGTCCTACTACTCCTATCTTTTTTTTGGCACACGGGCTTAGTTGCTCCGCGGCACGTGGGATCTTCCTGGAGGTGGGACCAAACCCATGACCTCTGCATTGGCAGGCGGATTCTTAACCACTGCGCCACCTAGGAAGCCCATACTACTCCTATCTTTAATAGCTCTTTACTGAAAACATTTTCATACACATATTCTCATTTAATTTTATAACTACTCTACATCCAACTCCTATATATTAAATAGGGCAGACATTAGTACCCTATTTTGCATGCTTTTGTATATTTTGAAACATGATTGACTTGCCTGGACTTGGCTTCTTTCCTCAGCTCAAAGCCATTGTACCTACTAATGCAATATACGACCCACTTACATTTACTAATAGAGAACAGAGTTCAAAAAAGTTTCTTTATGATAGCTGATAGAAAAAGAGAAAAAGAGAAAAGGACTTTGCCTTCTTAATCCTTTTCAGTGCATTTATAATAATAATCTAGTTTTGACTTGTGTTAACCTATAATTTTGAAGCTTGACTTGAGTTAGAAGGTGATATATCCTTGATTTATGCAAATAGCATCTAGCCTTTATCTCACATAATAATTTATGACATTCCTTAATTATATCCCTTCATCTTCTTACCATCTGGTCATTTTCCCACAGAGTAAATTTTCTAAAGCTATTTCCAAAAATACATTTTTTTTAATGCTTTTAAATGCTTCACAAATCATCTTTATTCTTTCCACTTGGTATTTTTAGCCTTATCTCAATGTTGCCACTGTTGAATTGCAAGAGGTTTTCCATTAGGAGTTGTACTAACTTTAAAATGATGTCCCTGAAATAACAGCACAGAAGCATTATTTATTTTCTCTTTTGGCAAAGAAAATATACAGCAACAACTTTATAAACTTCTTCAGCAAAGTCAGCCAAGAGCCATTTACAACATATGCTGTATGCACAAGGGCAGTGCTTTGGCTTGAATTCTTAACTAATTGTGCATTACAGCAAATAAAATTTTGAAAGTGTTTTCAAAAGTAAATATGCCATAAAACTTGCATTCACTTCATAAAATCCATCATAACCAATTTCCCAATGTCACTGAAATGATCACTGCTCCCATTGTCACTAGGTCCAGTCTCCTTAACAAAGACATTGAGGTTAGACGTCGAGCAAGATCAAATTATTCCAGCTAATCTCTTAGTAAATACAAGCATATGTGCACAATCACACACAATCTCCCCTATTTTAATTTAGGCAAAGGTTTTTTGTTTATTTATATAGCTTATATATATAAAATATTGCACCAGATTAATTTGTTCCCCAGGCATAGTTAATGAATATTTTCCTTAATCTCTGAGCAAACCCAGTAATCATAGTATTGATGAAGTTTTAATCAAAATATTGTCCTATTAAAAAAATATCATACACTTTTTAAAACATATGTAACATGACATTGACCATATCCTGAAACTCGAAAATATTTGTGTCCAGAGTAAAGACTCATAATGGGGCTACTTAAATTGAAAAACCATGCTTATGAAAAAGTAATAAGTAATATTTGCTTATAAGAACTTCACTTTTTTTCAAAGAGTGTCTATGTCTATTAGTTAACATATTTTTTTGCAGTGATCTTAGGTGGAAAGTGAATAGGATAATGGGGAAATAACCTAGTACATTAATTCTGCCAGTTTATAATTCTGTATCATTAAGGAGAGCTGGTAGATGCTTTCAGTGAAATTTTCCTTCATGTAAATCTAATAACGGTTCTTCTTAGAACTGGCAAAATATGAAATAACTTGGGAACAGCTTTTGGGAATTAGTAGAAAAAAATAAAGGAATCTGACTTTATGCACGTAGCCACAGTTCAACTATATTGTTTTGAATAATGCAAGCTCCTCTCTTCCTCTCGGTCCTTCATTTTAGACAACCCCCCCAGCCCTGCATACTTTAAGATATCCTTCCAGCTACAGAGACAACTGTTGTAACCATTTGCTTTAAATCCCCTCATCTCACTTCCTCAACTTCATGTGCTTAATGTTTTCCATTTGGGTAGCACTTCAGAGGAGCTGATTCTGGACAGAAAGAAATTAGGAGACCCACCACTCTCAGAAAGTCATTGAGTTGGTATCAAGTTGTTTCTAGTGCCCTGTGCGTAGGTCCTGACCTCAAATAGCTTGCAATTAGCCTGGGTTCTTCCCTTGTTTTTGTTCTTTTTTTAACCAAATTTTTCCTGTGAGTACCAGAAATGTGGTTTCCACACTACAATTTTGCCATGGACTACTATTTCAGCTGACTTCTTAGACCTGCCTTTCATTGCCCAGTTGTATAAAATTAGCCTGCGACTCCTCCCCTTTTCTCTCCTTTATGCGGTCCAGATGCTTGCTTCCCTTATCTTGAGAAACTCCTGCCCAATTCTATGAGGCTGAACTTAGGCTTCGGTCCCCCTTTCTGTCCCTAAATCCCCATCAGTACTGTCCTGACACCTCCCAAGTCCCAGCTTGACAAAATCTGTAGATCGTTTTAGTGAAGAGTATTTAAGTTGTAGAGAGGGTTGGTATGAAAAAGAATTGAGGATATTTGGATTTGCTCAAAGAGAGTAATTCAGTGAACACTGAATTGACTGTATATTAAGTGGGTTTTGTAAATGAAATCCAGCCCAACTTCCTAATTGTGTTGTACGGTTTTTGTTTGATTTTGTGCTTTTAGTTTATGTAGTCAAAATAATGGCAATATAGTCATCCTGTAGCTATAGTTTTTGTGTGCTTGTTCTTCTGGAGTGGATATTTATATTTAACGTAATATCACAGAATCAACTGAAATGTATCCTGAAGAAATGAGTGCTGAGAGGTGGCCAATTTAAGAAGAAAGAAAAAGATTATTTGGCCAAAAGCGTTTGGAGTTATGATTCACACACCCCCACTCTTTTGGGGGTGTTTACAACGCACATTATTATATTAAGATCGTGCAGTTTAAAAAATATATATTTGTTTAAACCATTATCTCTCAAAGCTATTTGGGAGATTTTGGAAGGGAACCACCCTTTGTGGAAGTGTATAATAATTATTATACTGGTCTACATGATAAACTTTGGAACCATCATCGCTAGATCTATGTTGATTTTCTATCTATATTATCACTTTTTCTAGAAATGGGTAGAAAAGGGCTCTGAGTACTGTATTTCAAGAACTTTGATTGCTTATCTTATTCATTCTGCTTAGTACCGCACTTCCAACTCAGTGACTACCAATTTTGTTGAACCCCTACAGCTTGGTGATAGTAGAAAGAGCCTGTGTGTTGGATCCAAATAAAGATAGATCTATTTCTTGATTTCTCTATTTACTATCTTTGTCGCCTTAGGCAATTTCATTAAACTCTGAGTCTCAGATTTCTCATCTGGAAAACAACCTTAATGGACTTACCTTTTCGTCCTGCAGAGAATTAAATGAAATAAGATACATTAAGTATACAGCCCAGTTCCTAGAACACAGCATTCAATAAAGGCTAGGAGTTGCTTAGAGCCATTTCTGAATACTTTCTAAAAGTCATTGCTCTGTATAGTATTCATTTAAAATTCTTTCTGAGCACATGATAGAATTGAAAATCATGGATTCAAACTTGTTCCATATGTGAGGAAGTGAACATGATTTTTAAATGTCCTTTTGTGGTATAGTAGATTTACCTAAAGCCTTAGTTAAAATTTCAGTTAAGCTTAATACTCAAAAAAGAGAATGCCTATATTAAGATAATGTTATTTAATATTATTCTTGTTGATAAAGGTATACCGACATTCCTTTTGACTCTACTTTTGAGTCAAAAGATCAAGGAACACTTGAGAGAAAACTTACATATGCTTTTTTTTTTAAAAGAACTTTTATTGAGATACAGTTAACAGGCAATAAACAGCATATATTTAGAGTGTACAATTTGGTATCCCAATCTCTCTATTCATTTCCTCCCAACCCTCCCCACTTTCCCCACTTGGTGTCCATGTGTTTGTTCTCTACATCTGTCTCTCTATTTCCCCCTTGCATTTCCTCTTTCATAGTTGTTAGCATTTGCCTTATGTATTGGGGAGCTCCTATAGTGGGTGCATATATATTTATAATTGTTATCTCCTCTTCTTGGATGGATCCCTTGATCTTTATGTAATGTCCTTCTTGTCTCTTGTAACATTTTTTATTTTAAAGTCTATTTTATCTGATATAAGTATTGCTACTCCAGCTTTCTTTTGATTTTCATTTGCATGGAATATCTTTTTCCATCCCCTCACTTTCCATCCGTATGTGTCCCTAGGTCTGAAGTGGGTCTCTTGTAGACAGCATATATATGGGTCTTGTTTTTGTATCCATTCAGCCAGTCTGTGTCTTTTGGTTGGGGCACTTAGTCCATTTACGTTCAAAGTAATTATGGATATGTATGTTCCTATTACCATTTTCTTAATTGTTTTGTTTTTGTTTTTGTAGGTCCTTTTCTTCTCTTATGTTTCCCACTTAGAGAAATTCCTTTAGCATTTGTTGTAGGGCTGGGTTGGTGGTGCTGAATTCTCTTAGCTGTTGCTTGTCTGGAAAGCTTTTGATTTCTCCATCGAATCTGAATGAAATCCTTGCTGGGTAGAATATTCTTGGTTGTAGATTCTTTCCTTTCATCACTTGAAATATATCATCCCACTCCCTTCTGGCTTGCAGAGTTTCTGCTGAGAAATCGGCTGTTAACCTTATGGGAGTTCCCTTGTATGTTATTTGTTGTTTTTCCCTTGTTGCTTTTAATAACTTTTCTCTGCCTTTAATTTTTGTCACCTTGACTACTATATGTCTTGGCGTGTTTCTCCTTGGATTTATCCTGCCTGGGACTCTCTGTGCTTCCTGCACTTGGGTAGCTATTTCCTTTCCCATGTTAGGGAAGTTTTCAACTATAATCTCTTCGAATATTTTCTCGGGTCCTTTCTCTCTCTCTTCTCCTTCTGGGACCCCTATAATGTGAATGTTGGTGCATTTAACATTGTCCCAGAGGTCTCTTAGGCTGTCTTCAGTTCTTTTCATTCTTTTTTCTTTATTCTTTTCCACATCAGTGATTATCACCATTCTGTCTTCCAGGTCACTTAGTCGCCCTTCTGTCTCTGTTAATCTGGTATTGGTTCCTTCTAGTGTATTTTTCATTTCAGTTATTGTATTGCATATCTCTGTTTGTTTGCTCTTTAATTCTTCTAGGTCTTTGGTAAACTTTTCGATCTTTGCATCCAGTCTTTTTTCAAAGTCCTGGATCATCTTCACTATCATTATTCTGAATTCTTTTTCTGGAAGGGTGCCTATCTCCTCTTCATTTAGTTGTTTTTCTGGGGTTTTATCCTGTCCCTTCATCTGGTACAAAGTCCTCTGCTTTTTCATTTCTCTATCTTTCTGTGGCTGTGGTTTTCAGTTCTATAAGACAAAATACTGCTGATACTGCTTGATACTGCTGTCTGCCCTCTTGTGGAGGAAGCTATCTAGGAGGCTTGTACATACGCTTTTAAAATACTTATTTTTATGATTTTGTTATTTCATGTTATATTTGATGGATTATTGTTTTAAAATTGGAATTATTCTAATATTAATTTGGACAATATTTGATCTTGCACTTTATATGGTACTCTGTTTCCTTCAGATATGTCTAGCCTCCTATTTGATTAAAAATATATAAATATATTTGAAATAAGAGAAACTTTTTCACATTTTGAGAGAAAATAATGAATACTGAAACTTAAAGAAAGCTGTGAAAAAAGTTTGTTTTAAAAAACGGAAAGCCCCATTCAGAACATAAGATATATAACTAGATAGAGGTAGGTAGCATATTGATTTCAAACATGACTTTTAAAGATTCATATAACTTGAGGCCTGATATTCACATCCTCCTTCAGAACTGAGGCCTCACCTGGCAGCTCACAGCCAGGCCCTCTTCAGGAATTTCCTGCAGCCGTAGGAAGCGACCTCATCCATGGTGACATGCTCTCTCCAGGGCAACCAGCATCACAAGATTGCTCCTATGAGGGTTTCAAAAGGCCCAGGCCCATGTATCTGAAAAAGATAAAAATTCTAATTTGAAAAGATATATGCACCCCAATGTTCATAGCAGCACTATTTACAATAGTTAAGACATGGAAGCAACCTAAGTTTCTATTGACTGATGAATGGATAAACAAGATGTAATATATATCTACAATGGAATACTACTCAGCCATAAAAAAGAATGAAATATTGCCATTTGCAGCAACATGGATGGACCTAGAGATTATCATACTAAGTGCAGTAAGTCAGAGAAAGACAAATATCATATAATATCACTTGTCTTAAAAAATGATACAAATGAACTTATTTACAAAGCAGAAATAGACACAGACATAGAAAACAATTCATGGTTTCCAAAGGAGAAAGGCTGGGCAAGGGATAAATTAGGAATTCAGGATAAACAGATACACACCAGTATATACAAAATAGATAAACAGCAAGGACCTACTGTATAGCACAGGGAACGATATTTAATATCTTGTAATAACCTGTAATGGAAAAGAATCTGAGAAAAAAATATAACTGAATCACTTTGTTGTATACCTAAAACACTGTAACTCAACTATATTTAATTAAAAAAAAAAATGCCCAGGCCCCCTGGTGTCAAAAACAACAAATCTGAAGGGTGCTACAGCTCCAGAGCTCCCTGAATGAGTGATTGAGGCCTCTCTTGCTACTGTCCGTGCAGTCCTGCTACCCTTGCCTCAAATGGGCATGAGGAAACATCCCCTATCAAACCTCTTGCTTGCAAATCTGATTTTCATTCTGTTTCCCTAGGGAAACCAACCAACACAAATCCCAAAAGAAGCTGTGATAAATGATTCAGTCAAAACTTAAAGCACTTATATCTCTTCCAACCACATTGTATCCACAAGCCTCTATTTTGTTTTTTTGTTTTTTGTTTTTTTTAAAGCTCTTTATTGGAATATAATTGCTTTACACTGTTGTGCCAGTTTTTGAGGTACGCCAAAGTGAATCAACTGTATTTATACATATAGCCTCATATCCCCTCCCTCCCGTGGCTCCCTCCCACCCTCCCTATCCCAGTCCTCTAAGTCATCACCCATCATTGAGTTTATCTCCCTATATTATGCAACAACTTCCCACTAGCTATCTATTTTATATTTGGTAAGTGTATATATGTCAATGCTACTCTCTCACTTCGTCCCAGCTTCCCCTTCACCCCCTCCCAATACTGTGTCCTCCAGTCCATTCTCTACATCTGCATCTTTATTCTTGCCCTGTCACTGGGTTCATCAGTACCATTTCTTTAGATTCCATATATATGAGTTAGCATACGGTATTTGTTTTTCTCTTTCTGGCTTACTTCATCTATATGACAGTCTCTAGGTCTATCCACCTCATTACGTATAGTTCAATTTTGTTCCTTTTTATGGCTGAGTAATATTCCATTGTATATATGTGTCACATCTTCTTTATCCATTCATCTGTTGATGGGTATTCAGGTTGCTTCCATGTCCTGGCTATTGTAAATAGTGCTGCAATGAATATTATGGTACATGTTTCTTTTTGGATTATGGTTTTCTCTGGGTATATGCCCAGTAGTGGGATTGCTGGTCATGTGGTAGTTTCATTTTTAGTCTTTTAAGGAATTTCCAAACTGTTTTCCATAGTCACTGTACCAACTTACATTCCCACCAATGGTGCAGAGGATTCCCTTTTCTCCACATCTTCTCCAGCATTTATTGCTTCTAGATTTATTTTTATAAATTTATTTATTTATTTATTTATTTATTTTATTGGCTGTGTTGGGTCTTTTTTGCTGTGCGTGGGCTTTCATTAGTTGCAGTAAGTGGGGGTTACTCTTCATTGTGGTGCGCGGGCTCCTCATTGCCATGGCTTCTCTTGTGGAGCACGGGCTCTAGGCGTGTGGGCTTCAGTAGTTGCAGCACATGGGCTCAATAGTTGTGACTCATGGGCTCTAAAGCATAGGCTCAATAGTTGTGGTGCATGGGCTTAGTTTCTCCGTGGCATGTGGGATCTTCCTGGAGCAGGGATTGAACCCGTGTCTCCTGCATTGGCAGGCAGATTCTTAACCACTGCACCACCTAGGAAGCCCGTTTCTAGATTTTTTGATGATGGCCCTTCTGACCAGTGTGAGGTGATACCTCATTGTGGCTTTGACTTGCATTTCTCTAATGATTAGTGATGTTGAGCATCTTTTCATGTATTTGTTAGCCATCTGGATGTCTTCTTTGGAGAAATGTCTATTTAGGTCTTCTGCCCATTTGTGGATTGGGTTATTTGCTTTTTTTGGTGTTAAGCTGCATGAGCTGCTTATATACTTTGGAGATTAATCCTTTGTCCATTGCTTCATTGGCAAATATTTTCTCCCATTCTAAGGGTTGTCTTCCTGTCTTGTTTATGGTTTCTTTAGCTGTGCAAAAGCTTTTAAGTTTCATTAGGTACTATTTATTTATTTTTGATTTTATTTCCATTATTCTAGGAGGTGGGTCACAAAGGATCTTGGTTTGATTTATGTCATAGAGTGTTCTGCATATGTTTTCCTCTGAGAGTTTTATAGTGTCTGGCCTTACATGTAGGTCTTTAATCCATTTTGAGTTTATTTTTGTGTATGGTGTTAGGAAGTGTTCTAAAGTCATTCTTTTACATGTAGCTGTCCAATTTTCCTAGCACCACTTATTGAAGAGGCTGTCTTTTTTCCATTGTATATTCTTGCCTCCTTTGTCAAAGATAAGGTGCCCATATGTGTGTGGGTTTACTTCTGGGTTCTCTATTCTGTTCCATTGATCTTCCTTTCTGTTTTTGTGCCAGTACCATACTGTCTTGATCATTGTGGCCTTGTAGTATGGTTTGAAGTCAGGAAGCCTGATTCCATCAACTCTGTCTTTCCTTCTCAAGATTGCTTTGGCTATTTGGGGTCTTTTGTTTTTCCATACAAATCATAAAATTTCTTGTTCTAGTTTTGTGAAAAATGCCATTGGTATTTTGATAGGGATTGCGTTGAATTTGTAAATTGCTTTGGGTAGTATAGTCATTTTTACAATGTTGGTTCTTCCAATCCAAGAACATGGTCCCTCCATCTGTTTGTATCATCTTTGATTTCTTTCATCAGTGTCTTATAGTTTTCTGAGTACAGGTCTTTTGCCTCCTTAGGCAGGTTTATTCCTAGTTATTTTATTCCTTTGGTTGCAATGATAAATGGGAGTGTTTCCTTAATTTCTCTTTCTGCTTTTTCATTGTTAGTATATAGGAATGCAAAAGATTTCTGTGCATTAATTTTGTATCCTGCTACTTTACTAAACTCATCAATTAGTGCTAGCAGTTTTCTGGTAGCATCTTTAGAGTTTTCTATGTATAATATCATGTCATCTGCAAAGGGTGACAATTTTACTTCTTTTCCAATTTGGATTCCTTTTATTTCATTTTCTTCTTCGATTGCTGTGGCTAAAACTTCCAAAACTATGTTGAATAATAATGGTGAGAATGGGCACCCTTGTCTTGTTCCTGTTCTTAGAGGGAATGCTTTCTGTTTTTCATCATTTAGAAAGATGTTGGCTGTTGGTTTGTCATATATGGCTTTTATTATGTTGAGGTAGTTTCCTTCTATGCCCATTTTCTGGAGAGTTTTTATCATAAATGGATGTTGAATTTTGTCAAAAGCTTTTTCTGCATCTATTGAGATGATCATATGGTTTTTATCCTTCAATTTGTTGATATGATGTATCACATTGATTGACTTGCGTATATTGAAGAATCCTTGCATCCCAGGGATAAACCCCACTTGATCATGGTGTATGATCTTTTTAATGTGCTGTTGGATTCTGTTTCACAAGCCTCCATTTTGTTTGTTTTTTAAGTGAATAATGTGGTAGAAAAATCTATACCAGTAGGAAATGGAGGATTCATGACTGAAATAATGAAGGGTAATCATTTCTAACAGGAAACATTTCTGAAAGCTCTACTATTCTCAACAAGTTTTAAATGTTAGTAAGTACCAACAGGTAAATCAATTACATCCTTTCACATTTATTCAAGTGAAACATATATATGAAGGCCTCCCATTCTCTGTTACTCTGCCATCCTTCTTGGAAATCACACACAACGTCAATCTTTGTAATATACTCTCAAGTACAGTAAACATAGTAGTTCAAAATTTTCCTTAGTTTTTTTTCAGGAGGTGATTTGGATTAACGCTGTAGCTAAATAGCAACACCAGTGGCATGTAAGTACTGATTACACTGACAGCAATACACTCGATAATAAAAAGTATGGATATACTTTAATAGCAGAGGAAGAATTTTATTTAGTTCCTGGATAACCAACCAGAGGAAGAAAGAATAACAGGGGAAAAGAATGACCAGGACAATAAAGGGATACTTCACTGCATATTAGATGGATATACTCTATTACTAAAAGAGATTTAAGCCTGCATATTTACCTGAAGAAAAAAATAAAAGCCCATAACTTAAAAAGATAGATAAACAACACTTATGGATTATGAGCTTATGCCAAGTGTTTAACATGGAAACAAAACCTTGGGAGTAAAGATTTAGACCAAGCTCTTAACTCATGGGTAACCTCATGAAATCTAACATGATTTTTTTTTCCTGAGGATTTGATTTAATTATTTGCAGCATCTTAGGTTCAGACGCCCCCATGACTTGAAAGCGACTTCAGATTCTATATTTGGATACCTATATTACTCCTGTCTATAGGCTGTCAAGAATTCTAAAAAGAGGAAGATGAAGGTTATAGTAAAAATAAGTGCTTATACTCTAAGAAGAATAAATAGTGCCCTTGTCTTTCAGAAAAACTTACCCGAGTTGATAGATATTGTGTTCCCAGGACAGATGGAACTGTATTAAATCCTAGCTGCTCCACCTATTTTTTAAAATTAATTAATGTATTTATTGGCTGTGTTTGGTCTTTGTTGCTGCACACAGGCTTTCTCTAGTTGCAGTGAGCAGGGGCTACTCTTCGTTGCGGTGCTCAGGCTTCTCATTGCAGTGGCTTCTCTTGTTGTGGAGCACGGGCTCTAGGAGGGCAGGCTTCAGTAGTTGTGGCACATGGGCTCAGTAATTGTGGCTCGCAGGCTCTAGAACTCAGGCTCAGTAGT
Source organism: Hippopotamus amphibius kiboko (assembly GCF_030028045.1). Classification (NCBI taxonomy): domain Eukaryota; kingdom Metazoa; phylum Chordata; class Mammalia; order Artiodactyla; family Hippopotamidae; genus Hippopotamus; species Hippopotamus amphibius. The sequence goes on along the minus strand of NC_080193.1, from coordinate 71,405,631 downwards.
TGTGGCACATGGGCTTAGTTGCTCTGCGGCATGTGGGATCTTCCCGGACCAGGGTTTGAACATGTGTCCCCTGCATTGGCAGGCGGATTCTTAACCAATGCGTCACCAGGGAAGTCCCTTAAACATATTTATATAATGTATAATTATGTTTTCAATAACTAATTAAACATGTAAATACTATAAATAAATAATATTTAAAAACTTTTTATTTTTCTCTGTAGGGCTGTGTAAACCTTATTAAGATGATAAATTATATAATTTTGCAGTTTGTTCTCATCTAATCTGAGTATTGTATAGCACTAGTTAGAATTTAATTACTCAGATATATACTAGAACTCATTTTCAACTGCTATATTATGATTTTGGCCTCTTGAAATCTTTTTAGAGCCTCATATAAAATACGAATGTGTTGAAATTGAGTGGCAGGTGTAAAAAGTGTCATGAAAAAAAAAAAAGATACCGTTCTCTTTCATTCCAAAGCATAAGCAGCTGAAATCACTATCTCGATTTCAAAGACAAAAATTATAGAATTAAATGAATATGAAAGAAAGAGGCTGATAAACATTGATTTATTAAAATATCTATTTCAAGACATTAGAAATAAAAAGGAAAATCAAATATAATGAATGTGGAAATTAGAAATGATTAAGAAAGAAGAGTGAATAATCAAAGAAGTAGAAAGCAAATATAAAAGAGAGAAATACACAAAATATAAAGTTGAGTATAAAGTTTAGCAAAATCATTAAGATCTTAAAAGAACGATCAAAGAACCTCCATACTGTTCTCCATAGTGGCTGTATCAGTTTGCATTCCCACCAGCAGTGTAAGAGGGTTCCCTTTTCTCCACATCCTCTCCAGCATTTACTTATTTATATTTTTCATCTGCTATCTGTTCTTTTTTCTTCTTCAGATCTTTGTTGGCATATAATTGCTTTACAATGTTGTGCCAGTTTCCACTGTACAACAAAGTGAATCAGCTGTATTTATACATATATCCCCATATCCCCTCCCTCTTGGGCCTCCCTCCCACCCTCCCTATCTCACCCTTCTAGGTCATCGCCAAGCATCGAGTTGATCTCCCTGTGCTGTGCAGCAACTTCCCACTAGCTACCTACTTTACATTTGGTAGTGTATATTTGTCAGTGCTACTCTCTCACTTCATCCAAGCTTCCTCTTCCCACCCTATGTCCTCAAGTCAGTTCTCTATGTCTGCATCTTTATTCTTGCCCTACCACTAGGTTCATCAGTACCATTTCCTTAGATTCCATATATACGCATTAGCATAAGGTATTTGCTTTTTGCTTTCTGGCTTACTTCACTCTGTATGACAGACTCTAGGTCCATCCACCTCACTACGAATAACTCAGTTTTGTTCCTTTTTATGGCTGAGTAATATACCATTGTATATTGTATAACTTGTATACATTGTATATTGTATAACTTGTATACATTGTATAAATGCAAAACAAAACCACAATGAGTATCACCTCACAGGGGTCAGAATGGGCAACATCAAAAAATCTAGAAACAATATATGCTGGAGAGGGTCTGGAGAAAAGGGAACCCTCCTGCACTGTTGGTGGGAATGTAAATTGGTAGAGCCACTATGGAAAACAGTATGCAGGTGCCTCAAAAAACTAAAAATAGACCTACCATCTAACCCAGCAATCCCACTCCTGGGCATATACCCTGAGAAAACCATAATTCAAAAAGATACATGTACCACAATGTTCACTGCAGCACTATTTACAATAGCCAGGACATGGAAGCAACCTAAATGTCCATCAACAGATGAATGGATAAAGAAGATGTGGCACATATATACAATGGAATATTATTCAGCCATAAAAAGGAACAAAACTGAGTTATTTGTAGTGAGGTGGATGGACCTAGAGTCTGTTATACAGAGTGAAGTAAGCCAGAAAGTGAAAAACAAATATACCGCATGCTAACGCATATATATGGAATCTAAGGAAATGGTACTGATGAACCTAGTGGCAGGGCAAGAATAAAGATGCAGACATAGAGAATTGACTTGAGGACATAGGGTGGGAAGAGGAATCTGGGATGTAGTGAGAGAGTAGCACTGACAAATATACACTACCAAATGTAAAGTAGGTAGCTAGTGGGAAGTTGCTGCACAGCACAGGGAGATCAACTCGATGCTTGGTGATGACCTAGAAGGGTGAGATAGGAGGGGTGAGATAGGGAGGGTGGGAGGGAGGCCCAAGAGGGAGGGGATATGGGGATATATGTATAAATACAGCTGATTCACTTTGTTGTGCAGTGGAAACTGGCACAACATTATAAAGCAATTATACTCCAATAAAGATCTGAGGGAAAAAAAAAAGAAAACAACAAAAAAAAGTAAAAAAAAATATTTCCCATCAATAGCATCATGATAGACAACCCAATGAAAAACAGGCTGAAGACTTGGGTACTTCTAATAAAGGTCATCTGAATGATTTATAATGTGAAAAGATGCTTGACCTCATTCATTACCAGGAAAATGAAAATTAAAACAACAATGAAATACCACTCTATACTCAGTAGAATTTCTAAAATACAACAAAATACTAATATTTTTAAGCGGGGAGAATATGAAACTCTTATATACTGATGGTGGGAGTATAATTTTGTATATTCCCTTTGGAAAATTGGCAATATTAGGGAAGCCAAATACACATATATACTGTAAAGCAGCTATTCTATATCTATGTATGTGTCTATCAAAATACTTCCACATGTTCATCAAAATACATGTAAAACAATCTTTAGATCAACGTTATTTATGAAAACTAAAAATGTCCATCAATATTAACCACATGTAGCACGGCATTAAATAATAGGAATTATTATGGAAAGCCTTACATCAGTGAAAGTGAATGAACTACAGTTATGCATAAAAAGTGATAAATCTCACTAATACAATGTTAATTTAAAAAGCTAGATCAAAATGTGCACATACAGTATGATTTCATTTCTGTACATTTCAGATGTAGGCAAAAGGAGTCAGTGGTAACAGCCGTGTAGAAGGATGTCATCCATGGTGAAAGCAATGACTGTGAAACACATTTAATCATGTTATTAATGAGTAAGGGGATATACAACCGTCAGGAATGGAATAGAAAACATTTCTTCTCTTTGTTTCTAATTTTTTTAAAAATAGAATTTCTAAACTACAGGATTTCCTTTGCTTTTAGTAGCAAATAATAAAGAACACTTAACAAGTTGATTCTAAAAGAAATACAACCCCATACACTAGCGCCACTGATCCAAAGCTGACCTGTTTTAAAAATCTGTTACATCCCATCAATCTGAATCGAAGCATCATATGTGTTCAGAATAATGCAAGTCAGAGGCCCTTAAATTCTGCTTATTTTATTCCCCTAAACCAAATATCAATACCTTGGAAAAGTGATGCTGGTATCCAAATTAAATGACGACCTTTGGTTTGTCATGTTGGGGACCTGTTTATAATCTTCCGCAGTCTCAATTAGCAGAATAAGGAAGGAAAGATATATTTAATTAGCTTATTGATTTATTCGTCACCTGGATAATGTTGAAACATATAGTGATTTGTTTTTCTAAATCTGATCTCAGGAACCACAGCCAAAATTGTCAGGCTCCCAGCTGTGTGCACATTCTCTACCACAATCTAAATTGTACACTCATGCATGTTACCTTCTCCCCACCTCTCTTTTATTAGGTGTTTCACAGTGTGTAATTTCGCTAAAACAAGCCCTTTAATTATACATTGCCAAAAGTGTCACCTACTGTTAAATGATTCCTGGGCTGCAGACTGAGAAACTGTGGGTCCTGCAATGTTCTGAAGTTTCCATTACGTGTACAGACCCCAAGAGCAGCTGTTAACAAATCTGTTGGTGGTTTTGTGCAAAAAGGAGCCAGGCTGTGCTCCTGCTGTAGTTTTGGTTAGAGAAAGCAATTTGCATTTTGACAGGCTTAGTGGGCAAGAGAAGAGACAGCACAGGTATAATAATAGCTCAACATGAAACATTTGGACCAACATATTCCTAATACTGAAAGTTTGATTAAATAGTGGGCAGTGATCAGAGAGAAATTTATTTTGGGAGAACAGTAATATTAAAGCTATTATGGATCAACTGAATAATAATGAATGCATTATTCTTAAGTATTTTTAAAAGATATGCATGATTTAATATTCTACTAGTCTGTTTAACATAAATCTAATGATCAAAAGTTGAATAGAATAAGACAAATTGGATAGTAATGTGCATTGATTCTCTCTCTACAAAAACTTTAAAAATATTTGAATTCTTTGTTCTATTATTGTATTATAAGATATTTATGTATATTGGACATGACTATCCCATATAATTTTAAGTTATAATAAATTGTCTATAAATATGGACTATATAATTTTTCTTGGTGCCCAAAATATCTACGCTTGCATTTTAGTCTCCACTCTATTTTTTTTCAAACCTTAAATATAGTGATTTAGAATAGAGCATGAGACTTGCTGGATTTAAATGTTAATCTATGTTAACTGGCAATATTATTGTAGCTAAATTAATTTTACTTTAAGTTCTTCACTGGGTAGTCGAAATCATAATAACTTCAGTATTCTTTACATCAACCATAGATCTCAACATAAAATCATTTATATTCATAAAGTCTTACTAAAAAACTATTTTCTAGGGATGAGTTTCCTTTTACACATCTACCACTTTAGTTCGCCATTAACTTTTTCAAGTCTGCTTCTTTGCCTGGGAAATAGGTAAAATATTTCCTCTCTGACCTATTTTAGAGAGTTCTATAAACTCACTTGAAATGATGCGTTAAAATATTTTATAAACTGTGCATTCTTACGTGAGCATGTTATTAGTGGAAACGTAGAAGTTCATTTTACTTGTGATTCCTGGTTTGAACTTTTTATTTTGAAATAATTGTTGATTCCCAAGAAGTTGCAAAAATAGCAGAGAGGGGTCCCGCATAGTCAGCCCCAGCTCCCCCAGTGGCATCTTACCTAACTAAAGCACGTCATCAAAACCAGGTAACTGACATGGGCACAACGCAATCAACCACATGATGGGGCCTACTTAGGTCCCACCAGTTTTTGCATGTACTTATTTTTTATGTCTTTGTGTATAACTCTAACATTTCTTCACGCATATCGATTCATCTAACTACCCCAATAATCAAGATACGGAGCCAGTACTTCACTGCAAAGCAACAGCTTTGTGTCCCAACTGCTGGCAGTCACTGATCTGTGGTAAAATATCAAAACATATAACAAATGGGTCTAGAGATGGCTAATCCAGACAAATGAGCATCAGATTGGGATAAATCCATCTGAGGAGGACATATGCCTGATGAGACATTTGCCTTTCTCCACGAAGCAAATTTTGGATCAATCAGGTAGACCGAATAAACAAAGAGGTAAGCTATCCTAATACATACCAATACAGAAATATTTCTAAAAACTCTGCTTAATATGAAGAATTATATTGTTTTACCTTTCCTTCTCTTTACTGCCAGATTACTTGAAAATTCTATAAAACAGCCTTCCTTTATATTTTCAACTTCTATTCACTACTTTTCTTTAAAATTTTATTTATTTATTTATTTTTTTGGGGGGGTACACCAAGTTCAATCAACTGTTTTTATACACATATCCCCGTATTCCCTCCCTTCCTTGACTCCACCCCGCCCCGAGTCCCCCCCACCCTCTCCGCCTCAGTCCTCTAAGGCATCTTCCATCCTGGAGTTGGACTCCCTTTATTCACTACTTTTTCAACTCTTTACAAATCTACTTCCTTTTTCCACTACTCTATTAAGATTTTTGCCTTAAAGGCCATGGACAGACTTTTAATTGCTACCTCCATAAGCTGTTTCTAAGCTGTTTCCTTTGGCGTTACTTGCTAATACTTTTATTAATGAAATGCTGTTCCCTCTTAGACTCAGTGGCATTTTTTTTTTTTGGGGGGGGTGGGTGGTTTTGGTTCTATGTTATACATTTGTGCCTCTGTTAGGTTTTAAATTACTTTTTAATTAGCTGAACCAGATTCTATTTCAATGTAAGACTTTTCACATTGTAACTTCTATGGACTCATCTCTAAAAGCACTTGCTCTCACTTTATATGCTTCAGATTTACTGAGCTTGTTTCATTTGCCTTTACATCACACTTGGATGAGCCATCCTCTCTAAGGGGTTCTTAGTACTTTCCTTCTAAATTATACTCAGCAAGATGACCTTAAAGTTTCCCTCAGCTTGAATAAATTTTAAACAGGCTTCCTCCTGCCTCAAAACCTGTGATGTCCCTCCCACATGGTCCTTTACAGAATCCAGACGGTGTAACCATACAAGTCCATTACCTCCCTTTCCTTAAAGCATTTACTTTAGAAAATTGGTCATTGATAATTCTTTCTCTGCCCCTTTGAGGTGTAAATCTTTTAAAAAGGCTTTTACCAGTTTTATATCACAGGACAGTTTTTCTCAAGGACCTAGGAGCCATCTCTTAGAAATGTAATCACCAAGGAAGATAGCACCTCTATCTTCCAGTCTCTGTGGGAGGTAGGAGCCTCACTTCAGTGGGAACCTTGCTCCAAATTGTAATATTACCTTCTGTTATAAACATGCAAGAAAGTTTACTCTTCCTCTGGGTAAGGCTGATTAGCAAATATAGATATCCTAGGATCTCTCACCCCAACCTTACAGAAACTACACCTGAGACGGACTTAATTTTCTCAAAAAAAAAAAAAATTAATTAATTAATTAATTAATTTATTGGTTGCATTGGGTCTTCGTTGCTGCACACAGGCTTTCTGGGTTTTCTCTAGTTGTGGCTAGCAGGGGATACTCTTCATTATGGTGCATGGGCTCCTCATTGTGGTGGCTTCTCGTTGTGGAGAGACTTAGTTTTCATTAAGAGAAACACCTTCAGACCAAAGCAACCCTGATAGAAGGAAACTATGATGGGGCAGAGGTTGGTAGAATAAATGTCCTGATCATGCTTTCCTGTCTCTCCCATTTTCCTGCCAATACTCAGCTAAAAGTCAAACATTAAGAGAGACTAACCATGATGTCATATGGGTCACTGTGCAAGGTAAGCTGGTTGACTCAATCTATCCACTCATCCCTTCAACAAACATTTTTATGACAGGCATTATGTTAGATAAAAAGATGCAATACAACATTATATTAAGAACCACATCTTAATGCTATTACAGAAATGTTTCCAAATGCTGGGGAATTCCAGGAAATAAAGTTTGATAGGTAGTGAAATTTTTATTACCATTGAGTTGGGTCTTATAGATAAATGATGTTGGTAAAGTGCTGATAGATAGATTAGAAAGAGAGACACACACAGAGAGAGAGAGATGATAGATAGAACATCACCATGGAAACCAAGAAAGGAGAGTGTTTACAGTAGTGCCACTCAACAGTGTCCTGAATGTGGAAGACAGAGAGAATCAAAACTGAAAATTGACATTTGACTTTTTTTTTTAAGCTCTTTATTGGAATATAATTGCTTTACACTCTTGTACCAGTTTTTGAGGTACACCAAAGTCAATCAGCTTTATTTATACACATATTCCCATATTCCCCCCTGCCGCTAATCCCCCCCACCCTCTCCGTCCCGGCCCTCTAAGGTATCACCCATCATCGAGTTGATCTCTCTTTGTTATACAGCAACTTCCCACTAGCTATCTGTTTTACAGTTGGTAGTGTATCTATGTCTATGCTACTCTCTCACTTCGTCCCAGCTTCCCCTTCTCCCTCCGCCCCCCCAACCTCGTGTCCTCCAGTCCATTCTCTGTATCTACATCCTTATTCTTGTCTTGTCACTGGGTTCATCAGTACCATGTTTTTTTTTTTTTTTTGGATTCTGTATATATGAGTTAGCATACAATATTTGTTTTTCTCTTTCTGGTTTACTTCACTCTGTATGACAGACTTTAGGTCTATCCACCTCATTACATATGGCTCCATTTCATTCTTTTTATAGCTGAGTAATATTCCATTGTATATATATGCCACATCTTCTTTATCCATTCATTTGTTGATGGGCATTTAGGTTGCTTCCATGTACCGTAATGTTTATTGCAGCACTATTTACAATAGCCAGGACCTTTGACTTTTGACTGCAAGAAGAGTATTATTGATCTTCACAAGATTTGCAGGTGAAAAACTACAAAATGCTGAGCTTTTATTCAAAGCTGAAGAAATCTAAACAGTATTACATGAACATTTTTCACAATAATTTATGATTAAAATGAAGCATTAGCTTGAGTTGAACAACATTGTTTTCCTCATTTTTTTTTTTCTGGAGGAGAAGATTTTAATAGTGGATTCCATCCTTACTGCATTCCAAACCCTGCCTTTCTCATCAGAGAAAAGGAAAAGATTAAACCATTATTCTACAAACAACACATGAGGTATTCTAATTTGATAGTACAATGTCAACATAAATGTGGAGCTATGGCTACATAAATTCTAAATGTGGTTATATTTCCCACGAACTCAGAAGTAAATTCAGTATTTTTAATATGACAGATCATTCAACAAGGTATTGTTCTCTCTTTTATTTTCTGATTTTAAGTTACAAGTGTTCGATGAAATTGTCAACTACAGTCTATTAATTATAAACTGCTTTTTTACTGAAAATCATTTTAGTGAAATTTCTAGATAGTATTTCAAGTTATTAATTATGGGTTTGATTACAAGTACTACGAGAAAGACATTTTATACCTTAGTATTTTAAAATTTTATTCTGGAAAATATCTGATTTTATTCACAAGAGTTGCTAGAAAGAATAAATCAAGAGTAAATATGAAGGAAACAATATCAGTCTATAAGAGAAGAATGAGGCAATGCCATAAAGCTAGGTGGAAAGATAGTTTCAATTAAAAGAGCAATCAACAAATCAGTCTAGATGGTTCATACTGAGAATTCAACTGTTAGTGACAAAGAAAATGAAAAGATATTATCAATCTAACAAATTATGCTAACATACACTTATTTCCCCATATTTTGGGATTCCATTGTGCATTAAGACTTTCTACAACTGTAGCCATAGATTTTCATTGAATTCTTATCATGTGTCAGTAAATATGCATGGAATTTAATATGTTTAAAGTCATTCACTAGTAAGTGCATAATATAGGATTTTTTCCTAGGTAGTCTGAGATACAACTGTGCAGCATTTCACATTGTAATATTATTGCATTTATCTTCCCCCACTCTAAAATCTAGGCTCCCTAAGGCACAAATTTATTTTTTTACCTATGCAATTTTTTTTTTACTAGCAGAGTGACTAACAATGGATGAATAAATTGGAATCTGTGTATATAGATTATAGCACTACAAATAAGGCACCATCATATATGGTAGCAGTTTATGTTAAAGTATATTGGAAATGCCTAGAAGTCAATCAATGACTTCATGAAAATTCTGACACACTGAGCAACAACTAAGGGACTAGCCAAGTGTAAGCATGAGCCAGAGAATATCTTAAGTGGAGATTGACAGATTTGGTTTCAAGCTGCACAGGGAAATATTAATCAGAGACTGAAAATCAAAATTTAGGAAAAATGCTAGATATGGCTAGCTAGCTAGATACAGAGAAATATAGAGAAAGATGAGAGAGGTATCAGTAGTCAAAACCAAACTCAGAGTCAGCTGACGTAAGATAAAACAGGCAAGATGGAGTCTTGAATTTGTAAGTTTATGGCAGTCATTATATAATGCCAATAAGCACGGCTTGAAGAAAACCTAGGTAGAAACTTTTGCTTCTGTAATCTCTTCTGTGGTTAGGGCCACATGTATGTGGCTCTGTCTGTGAGCAGAAGGCAAATCTAACCAGAGGCAGAATCAAGAGTAAGAGTTTTTATTTTCTCTTTTTGGGGAGTAGATAGATCTAGGACTATAAGAAGACATCTCTTATATGGAAATTGATAGCAAAAAAAGTTTCATTGCTAATTAAGACAAACAGTACATTTATGAAATTAGATTTGTAAAATTTGTTGCCATAAAGAATAACAATCAATGGTACAGTAACTGTCCTTGTTTATTTATGTATGTATGTATTTATTTATTTACTATTGTTATTATTATTATTTTTTAAGCTCTTTATTGGAATATAATTGCTTTACACTCTTGTACCAGTTTTTGAGGTACACCAAAGTGTCCTTGTTTAAATGATTATCCATTTGTGGTCTTGTTGAATGAGGCTTTGGGTGGATATAAACATACACTATCTCATGACTGAGTAAAATTTACCTGCCCTATTTTCCCCACATTGAAAGAATTCTGACATCCTCAGGGGATAATTACAAGGGCTGATAATCAGTTTTTACTATGCAGTTCTGAACTAAGGTTATGAATCTGTAAAATACTTGAAATCATTAGGCTTTTGTCAATAGGCCTTTTATTGATTAATAAAATGTACCCAGACATTTAGAGTGTTTTGGTAGGTTGAAGAAATAAACACTTTGACAACGTTTTGAAGTGAAACATGCTACCACTTGAAGAAATCAGCAACCACAGTGAAATTCCCAAGCAATTACACCTTATTCCTTCTGGAATTTATCACACATGTATGCCTATGGAAAAGTTTTCTGTTAGATGATGATGTTTTACACGTATAATAATATATGGATTCAGTTGTACCAGAAACGCTCTGTGGAGGCGGTGATATTTGCTATGGGGTGGGGGGAGTGTCTCTGAAGGAAGGTAGCTACTTAGGAGAAAAAAGAGCATAATGTGTGATCAGAGGAAGAAGTGAAAAAAACAGAAATGGAGGGGGTGGTGTGTGGCCATTTCTGAGTAAATGAGTGTGCAGAGACGTGTTATAAAACAAAACAACCTATGAATCAAATGTGTGATTTAATTTTATATTTTCTTTCAGAAGTTTCCCCCTCTTTATACAAACTGCAATTAATCATTATTTGAACTATTAAATAAAAATGCTTGAAGGAATGTCAGAACAACTATTTTAAATAGCAGACATTATAATTTTGAAGTCATGCCTGAAAATCCAATTAGATACCTACGGATCCATGCAATTAAGCAGCAAATGTCACAACACCGTTTCTAAAAAACACATCTGACCATATTTCCAAACTGAAAAATGATTAATTAACCAAGATAATTCTAATTATAATCCTTAAATATGCTCTGTGTTATGAATTTCTTTGGAAGTTTATAAACTATTCTATTGGCTTTTTGAAGACAATACAGACTGTATGTTAATAATCTGATAAATTGAGTATTTATTATCTGAAATTCTTTAGGATGCAGGACTTTAAGAACATTTCATTTTTAGTAACTTCATCATTATTCTGTCAGAATGAAAACACTTTAAATTTTGAAATTGTATTTTGTAATACATGTGGTATTTTGATGCTACATATAAAAAAATTGCTCATACCCAACGCAGCCAAAAAAATAAAAATAAAAAATAAATAAATTAAAAAAAAAAATAAAGGACTTCCCAGGTGGCGCAGTGGTTAAGAATCCACCTGCCAATACAGGGGTCACGGGTTCAATCCCTGGTCTGGGAAGATCCCACATGCCATGGAGCAACTAAGCCTGTGCGCCACAATTACTGATCCTGCCCTTTAGAGCCCTCAGGCCACAACTACTGAGCCCATGTGCCACAACTACTGAAGCCCGTGAGCCCAGAACCTGTGCTCTGCAACAAGAGAAGCCATTGTCATGAGAAGCCCGTGCACCGCAACAAAGAGTAGCCCCCACTAGTGGCAACTAGAGAAAGCCCGTAGGCAGCAATGAAGACCCAATGCAGCCAAAAAAATAAAAATAAATAAATAAATTAAAAAAAAATTACCCATAAAATAGGAAACCAAGATTTAGTAGTTATATTTTTGCTTTTAGGGCTAAATCATTCTATTCAAGTGTATAACCTAAAACAATAACATATAAGTCAAGGGGAAACATTGTCAGCTACTACGTGTGTGTGTGTATATACCCATTTGCATGTGTACACATATATATACGTACGTATACACACAAGCATATGTATACACACAAGCATATGTGCTCTCTGAGATTAATTGACTCATATTTACTTGAGTATGTCTTGTAAACTAGGGACTACTGGATGATTATTCAAAAGTGGACACAGTTGATCCTGGGAAAGAGAGCTTTAAACACATAGCCATCCCTAGGTATCTGCAGGGGATTAGTTCTAGGTCCCTTTCAGATTCCAGAGTCCATGGATGGTCAGCCAAGAGCAAGGGGAGCAGCAGTGGTGGACTTAAGGTCAAGGGGACTCAAGTCCCTTCCACTACATGCCATAGAGTTTGCATATAACCTACACATGTCCTCCTATCATCTTTAAATCTCTATGTTACTTACAACAGCTAATACACTATAAATGCCATGTAAATTGTTGCCATTGCACAGCAAATTCACATTTCTCTTTTTAAAACTTTCTGGAATTTTTTTCAAATATTTTCTATTTACAGTTGGTTGAGTCTGAGGAGGCAGAATCTGAGAATACCAAGGGATGACTGAATATAAATATGCTATCAATTGGATTAGTTAGCTAGGCAGATAGTAGTTTATTTGCACACAGAGGAGGTGTTGAGGTCTCTTCTGAAAAAAAAAAAAAATCCATCCTAAGGCAATTAAGACCTGGACCCTTCAGACTTAGCCCTTTAACAATAATACCCACAAAATTACAGATAGAAACACTAATTCTGAACAAACCTTGGTATCTATTACTCAGATTTTTCTTCTTACCCAGCCCCGTGGTATGAGGAACTGTAAGTAAAAGCTGAAATATATAAAATGTTGAACCACAAACGTTATTCATCTAAGACATTAAAGACATTGCTGAAAGGGAGTAGTATAAGGTTGACAAAAGTATTCTCCCTAATTCCCACAAATACCACCCAGCTTTTGTACCAGGCATCAGTGTTGGTATCGAGTAGAACAGCAGAAATAAAATGTAGCTGGGTAGTAAGAGACCCGGAGGAGCATCAGTGGTACCAGGAGGGAGCCTGAGAGTGAGATACCATGAAGCACCATCAGCGCTGATGCTGCAACACTGCTCAAGTTCTTCTTCAGAGGAGAAAACTTTCCTCCCCAAATGCCTTTCGTTATATCCTTTTCTCTATCTGACTTATTCTGTGATCTGCACATCTAGAATGCCCATTACACTCATACTATATATATCAAACTTCTCATGTTATTTATGTTTTATTTCCTAATGTATGCCTTTTCTTCCCCTTTTGCTCCTAGTTCTGAAATAATTTATTCAAGAGTCTTTCTAAGTAACTAATATGCTTCCCTGAAGTACTCGCTGTGGTATCTGTTGCTGCTATATTCTGGCAACTCTGTTTCTATTTCTCTTTCATTATCATCATGCTTTAAATCATTTCCCTTACATCATGAAAGTCTGCTTTTATATAATTCATGCAAAATAATCCTTAACCCTATTTCCCACAGAGACTCTCTTTCATTGAAGTCCATTTGCTCTAAGTGTGTAGAATAGCATCCATATCTTAAGTCACCACTCCTCCCCTTGCTCTTGGTTCCCCATACTTATTGGAGACTTAGTTTAATCGGTACTTGTAGTTTATTTGATTGCACTTCTTTCACTTCTTTCAAACCTAGGCCATTGAAACATGGGAAATTTAGACTTTTTTCCCTTTAGTAGCATCAAAGTGTCACAGCTTATACAAGAAAATGTCAAAGCCACAGCCACAAAGATATAGGTGGGAACTTGAGAAATGTTTATCCTGAAAGCCTGAAATCAAGTAGAAAAAATAGGTTTTTGTTGTTCAGCAGCTGACCTGGAGGAGTCCATTCTCCATTGGTCTTCCCCTACACACCTGCTTTCTTTAAGGCATAATTGCTTTCTGCAGGCTCATGGTTGATTTGGGAGTCTGGGACATACTCCATTCCTTTTCTGTGCCTCGCCACCATCCTGAGTTCTTTTCTATCAGACTGTTGTCTGTTACTCTCTCAGGGTCCACTCCAATCAAATAGTCATTGCATAGCTGGACTTTGGACAAGTGCAGGTCCTTCTTATTCCCTGGCCAGTGAAAGCATCCAAATTTATCTACACCTAGAGTGCTCTGGATCCTCTGAGACCCATTTCGTTCTCACCTTCTTCTGAGGTATCCAGTAAGTGGGACATTTTTCCAATTCTTATTAGTAAAAAAGACTTATGCCTGTTTCAGTTAGGAAACTGAAAACAGATGGGTATCAAATGCATGGGCCTATTAGACCATGACGTTGGTTCTGAAAGTCACGATAGGTACATGGATAGATAGATAGAGATGTCTATATACATACATATATGTGGAACAACTTTATTGAAGATTGGGCTGTGGGAAGGGTAGGCATCAGGTGCTGTTTTCTATTTTAACAGCTAATAATTACATTGAGAAATTTTGCTCACACTTCTGTTGTATCCTAATTATTTATAGTTCAGGTCCCCAGCTTTGTCATACCACTTTCTGCCTCCTGTCTCTGGAGATATCTAAAAACAGCTGCTAGAGGACGGTGACTTTAGACCATGGACTGAATTGAATTGAAAGTCTTCATGCTGCAGAATATTTTCTGTTGGTTTTTCCTTCCTGTAGTGGCAACAAAACTTATCTTGCTTTATTGATCCTTCCCTAGTTATTCCAATGAGTGATGATCAATATGTAAATTGAAGGGAAAAAAAGCAGTGGCAAAAGGAGGTATTATATTCATCTAAGAAGATTTCTGCTCATGCTGTTTGACATGATAGATTCAAATGCAGTTGTAAGTGTTACTTACGGGAAAGTATTTTGCAAAAAGTTAAGAATTCTTGAAAGATAGAAATTTGATCAAAACATAGAATCATACTCAGAGGGTTTATGGTCAACTTTCTTGTTTAAAAAATTCACACAGTACATAAACAGGAGATGCACAAATATTGGCCATGCAGAGGTTTGAAAGGTTGAGAGGATATTTTAAATATTAAAATGAATTAAGAGAAGTTGAAGAAAAATCAAATAATGGCAAGCACCGAAGAAAATAGCTCCCTTGGCTAAAAACCCATGTGGAATAACATTGAGTTGTTTCTCAAAACTATACTCTGTATTAAACTGATTGAACCTAGCCTTTTGTAAAACAAAGAATTCTATATACATATGTAGAAAATGGAGAAAAACAAAGGTCCTGTTAAGTGTTATGTGCAGTTTCTAGCTATGCTTCTTAAAAACTGGGCATTAACTATTCTTTAAATAGAATTTTAAAATTTTGTGTTAGAAAATATAAGATAATACTATACTTAAATTTTTCAAGCTATGGATTTTATTACAATTCATTCTTATAACCTAGCCTGAAGTATTTGCCAGCATGAATTCCCTAAATGAACAAAAGATATTAGTCACAAAATGGTTCCAAGTTCTCCCTACCTTAGAGATTCTCTAAGTATTAAGATCAATAGCTTGGCTCACAGTGAATTAAGAAAAATCCAAATTCTGATATGATGATAGTTATAAGTATGTGTGTAAATATTCATTTATATATGTATGAATAAGCTAAATTAACAAATGATTCTCATTTTTAGTCTTTTTTATGTATCATTATATACATCCTCATATTTCAAAGAGAGATAATACAAGCTTCTTGATACTACAGTGGGGTAGCCCAAATAGTGAAATTATGGTAAAGATCAAATGAAAAATAAGTAACCCATAAAGGCACCATATAGAGATGCACTAAATAATTTTGAAATCTACATGCATTTCCATCCAGCTGCCTTCAGTGGAAAAATCGCTGTTAAAAAATAGAGTAATTTTTAGTTAATTGTGAAACTAATGCAATGGAAATAATTCAAGAATACTGCACATAGGGAATTATATGTAGAAATAAGTAGAGAAAGTTTTACTTTACTATGCTTTACTTTGAAAAAATATTCTTCATTAAGACAGCAAATTTCTCACAGAGCTGTTCTAAATTTAGAGTAAACTAGGAGAGATGTAAAAG
Organism: Hippopotamus amphibius kiboko; assembly: GCF_030028045.1. NCBI lineage: Eukaryota > Metazoa > Chordata > Mammalia > Artiodactyla > Hippopotamidae > Hippopotamus > Hippopotamus amphibius. The sequence continues at coordinate 71,389,655 of NC_080193.1, read as the reverse complement.
CATAAATGAGTGGATTTGGCAGATCTTTTCCAATATTAAATTTTTACAAATGCATAACAACATGTAAATACACTAATTCATAATAAAAATAGTTGAGGACAATTAAGCAAATAATTATTCAAAGTTCTAAATGTAACAACTGGTTAATTTATTTATTTTGGATACCAAACAGAAATGTAAGGTTTCAGAGTGCATATTTTTTTTTGCTTTTATATTTGTCTTTCATCACAACTAGGTAAATTGTTAAGCCCACACTCCTCACAACAACATTGCCTGGCATGCTGAAGAGGAAAAAAATATACTATAAACTTAATCAGATATTAACAAATTATTGAAAATATGGCACCATTTGAAAATTTTTTAATCACAAATATGTTCTTACTGTTACTTAATTTTAGCCTTAGAGCTGAAGTAGAAAATAAAATATATCTGATTCAACAGCCCTCCCTTACAGGATGGAGGAATGAAAATTCAGAGTTCTTAAGATCACGTGGAGAGCTAGGGGCAAGAACCTGGAAAAGAAAACTTTCGGAATTAACATCCATTCCTCTTTTGATTAGACATTCAGTCTCTCAGTTTTATTTTGGCCTGTGTTCAGTTTCATCCATTATTCCGTATTCCATTCATAAATGATGTTTGAAGGGGCCAGGAGCCAGAATTTTATTACCTAATAAAATGTTTTGAAATTTTGAATAACCAGTGTTGTTATTTTAATGTGCGTGCGTGTGTGTGTGTGTGTGTGTGTGTGTGTGTGTGATTTTCAAGCACTGAATTAGCAGTGCTCATTTAAAGGAATTATCTTCAATATACGTGGCTTCAGCCAACTTTGTCAGTTTATCATTCATATGCACATTAGGTTCATCCATATATTTTTAGCTCAAAAAATTACTCAAGGATCATTTCTTGTCAAAATTATTGTAATGCCATAATGATGTGTTTAAAGGGCTATAATTAGGAGTAAGTTAGCAATGCCACTTGAAACTCAAAATTGAAAGATGATTATACTTTAACCCAATTACTCTATTGCAAATGATCTCAGATTTTCAAGAACTTCTAAATACATTTTCATTATATCTTTACAAAATACGTGCCACCTAAAATAATTCTGATGATAAGGATCCTGATTAAAATCATGTGTTTGAGAGAAAACAATCTGATGATCTCATTTGTTAATAGAAGTATCTAAAAATTTCTATCTGAAAATATGGTAGTGTTTAAAAATGAGGCATGCAGGGCTTCCTAGGTGGCAAAGTGGTAAAGAATCCCCCTGCTAATGCGGGGACACAGGTTTCATCCCTGCTCCAGGAAGATCCCACATGCTGTGGAGCAACTAAGCCCGTGTGCCACAACTATTGAGCCCATGTGCTGCAACTACTGAAGCCCACGAGCCTAGAGCCTGTGCTCCACAACAAGAGAAGCCATGGCAACGAGGAGCCCGCTCACCACAACGAAGAGTAGCCCCCGCTCACTGTAACGAGAGAAAGCCCACGTGCAATAGCGAAGATCCAATACAGTCAATAAATAAATAAGTAAATAAATAAATTAATTGAAAAAAATGAGGCATGCAAAGCTGAACATACTGAAGTAATATCTAATTTTCTATGAATTGGCAACTTTCCACTTATTTTGTGAATTCACAGAAACTGAGACTGGGAAAAATATCTGTATTTTGTCAGGTGATCTTCTGTTTGGAAAATGTTTGTGACCCATACTAGAAGAAATTAAATCTTCTTATACTTAGGGTAAAATACCTGGCAAAAAGGTAAGAAGATAGTTTTCTATCAATTAATATTCCATAATAGTTTTTCCAAGTTGTTTCTAATGACCAGGTATTACAGGCAGGCCACCTGTTTCTCAGACCGAATTGAATGGAGCGTCAATGGAACATTTGGTCTGAATGGCAGAGGATTTAAACATATGTTCATTCTGTTGTTCTGCACCTGGAGTAGAAGTTACTAGGCACTTCTCCCTTTTCCAATAATCTCCCATGAGCAATTTCAACAGAGAAAACATGGCCTACTCCCTTGACTTTTTAGGTGCCAAGGATTTCTCAGTTCCTTTTGGATGGGTGCTACTCAAGCTAACTGGTAGAAAAGTTCTTTTCTTTTTATTATTAATTTCTAATGTATTGATTTTGTGTATCAAGAATTTTGTAAATATATAACTAGTAAATTTTTAAAAATGCACACAAGCACAGGCAAAACTTCTCCATTATTGGACTCAACACACATAACATTATGGTATAAAATTTCCAAACATGTATTATGTACTCATCTCTTTGTTGCTGATAATTTACCTACGGGCACTGGTTTGCAGCCTTTGTTCTGAGTAACACTGCTTTAGTAATGATATCATGGGAAGGAGAATTAATTTCTTCCCAGCTTATTCTTGTCAGTTCTACTTCCTGAAAATGGAGTCCTTCTCATTGCCTATTGTGTTTGGTCAAACAGAATCCTAGATCACCTTTGGTTCTGCCTGACTTATTTCTCTTTTTCATTTATTCAACCACGTCCTCTAACTCTTTCCCTGAATCGTACTGGTTTGGGACCTCTATGTCTTGCCTAGAACCAACAGAATCTGCCACCCTTGTTCAAATAGTCATTAAATGACTCAAGTCATTGCTCTGTCAATCAACTCCCTACCTAAATGTATCCAAGCTTCTCTTCCAGCCAGAAGTATAGCATGATGCTGGGCTGCGTTCCCTAATTCAAAGGGTCTTAGTTGAGTTTTCAAGACTCCTGGAGTATCCATGAATGTACTTTAGGAGGTTCATGGACCTACCAAATTATTTGCAACATTTTGTGCATTGGTGCACATGTGCATGTTCAAGTCTTTTGTAATTCAGAAGGATTCACTGTTCATAATGTTTAATGGAAATATTATTTTGCTATGAGGCAATAAACTGTAATAGATTTTAAATTCCAATCTTCTTTATAGGTAACTTGGACTCAAGGTAACAATAGCACAATCATCTATAACATTACCAGTTATCATTGCAAAGCATTATTTTTCTGGTGTTGTTTAAAAAGTATACAATCCCTATCTTCTAGGTTATACTTATGCTGTAAGTATAAATCAAGTACAACATTAAAGAAAGAATCAAACATCTTTTTATCAATATCTGAATTTACAGCATCTGGTCGTGAGTAACAATCAGAATAAAGATTTGAAGGATACTTAGCATGATACTAGGTGAGAAAGATGTAATCAGCCACTGTTGGTTTGAAGATGAAAGGAGGACCACAAACAAAGAAATGTGGGTAACCACTAGAAACTGGAAAAAGTGAGAAAACATTCTTACGTAGAAACTTGTAGAAAGGAATACAACCCTGTTAACCCCTTTATTTTAGCCAAATGAGACTCATTTCAGTAAATAAATTTGTATTGCTTTAAGTCACAAACGTGCTTTGTGGTAAGGTACATATCATATTTTATGACACAAATGTCTGTCTTGAATGAAAAGTATTCCAAGTTTTGATTGACACCAGAAACATTTTCTTGCAAAATGTATCCTGACATTCTTCTTTAGATTCCATTTTTATGCTGTTTTTTTTCTTTCTACAAAAATCTTGGTAGGTAGTCATGGAACTATATAGTGGAGAAAGACATTTATAAAGACTGTATTTGTTGTAGCATTTTAAAATTTTCAAAAGCTTTTTAATACATCAGCAGGTCTGTGGTTAGTAGTTTGAAGGTCATTTAATAATTGTACTGTAGATGAATACACACTTCCATAGAAAAATGAATTATTAGGCAAATTGAAAAATGAAGGAAGCTATATTTAGGTTTAATTTATTCATTTTTGATGCAGGCCTATGGAGCAGCAAAGGGAAATTACAATTTCTAATAAATGGCTGAAATGTATAACGTTTTCAAGAAACCATGACTAAATAATTCTGTGCACTGCAGAATACATATTGAAATGGCAGGTGTTGCGTGGGCAGTAAGTTTAAAGAGCTGTAGTAAGTGTCTGTGTGTGTGTGTGAAAGGGAGAGAAAGAGAAAAAAAATGCCTTTGTCTATCCCATATTGAAATATTGAAAAGGAGTTATTTCATTTAAAATTATATCTATATCTAAAAATGACTATTATCTTTTCATTCATGTTAGAGTCAACTTTATAGATTACTAAAATCATACCTGTCTTAAGGACTAGAAATACATTCAATAATCATGCTCAGTTCATTTCTGTGATCACATCATTGTTTTATGAGATGAAAATATTTTGTAAAATGAATTGGAAGGATTATGCCAAATGTAAACAAATTATTTCCTGCTAATTTGCAAATGTTTATTAAATGCTTAATGATTGAAAAACATGGATTTGACATTAAAAAAAATAATGATGTAGGCTGTACCTCCTAAGTCTTTCAAATTTATAATTGAGTGAAAAATATTTTCACTTGATTATAATTAATTAAAATTACTAATTAAAAACATTCACATTAAAAACAAAATAACAAAAGATAAATTGTCACAAACTAGTCCATCTGTATTTGCTAAATGAACTGATATCACAATAGGGTTATTGAAGTATTTTTTCCTGTGATGTATCTATCTACAATGGCTAATGAAATCTGAACTGAATAAAACTAATTCCTCAGTTGCTACAGGGAAATTGTCGTAATTGTCTGATGGCATTAGATTTATACGACCAGAAATAAGATTCCATAATACACAGTATGACCCTAATTTATTTAAACATACAGTATTTCTATATATTTTAAAGTGTGGGAGAAAGAAAGAGAGAGAAAGAGAGAAATGTTGATTATAGCCTATATCTTGAACAGTATGTTTTATTCACATGAATAAATGAAATGCGTGTGTATATTTTTAGATATCTGAATGGTAGTTTTAGTATTGACTTTTATATTTGGCTGTTATATATTTTCTAGTTTCAATAATTTACATATATTGCTCTCACATTCAGGGAAAAAATAATTACTATAAACAATAAACATAAAACAATAAAGTTTCAAAGGAAAATCATTCTGCTTCAAAAGATATTTACATATACGCCTTAATGATTTAAATCATTTTCACAAACACGGCATAATCTCTCTCTTCCCACCCCCTCTCTTACTCTTTCTCTCTCTCATTTTTGAGTCAAAAGTTAATGAAAACATAAATATAAAAAAAGAGAGAAATAAACTATAAAAATCAATGGGATTTCTAGATTTGAAAAATATAGCTGAAATGAAAAGCCATAAAATGGGTTCAAAAGAAGACTAGATCAGTGAACTTGGATACAGAAAAATAAAATCTACCAAAATTGAAGAACAGCAAAAACAAAAATGTTGAAAAAAAAAAATGAACGGAACTTCAACAGGCTGACAAGTTTAAGGAATCAAAATATATGTAATTATAGTCTCAGAAAGAGGAGGGGAAGCAGAAACATAAGAAAAAAAATACAGCCTAAAGGTTGAAAGTTATATTTTATTGGGTGATTCTGAGTACTATAGCCTGCGAGACAGCCTCTCAGTTAGCACTGTGGAACTGCTCCACAGAGGTAGGAGAGAAGCCAGGATATATAGGAGATTCTGCTTAAAAAAAAAAAAAAGCAGTTGAACATCAAAAGATTACTGCTAATCACAAAAACAAAGCATCTCATGTCAATGAATTTAGCACTTTCCTATGTATGAGAAAATGCAAGAGTCTGGGCTTATTGAAATTATTCCTTTGATATGTATCCTAACTATCTAGGGTCAGTATCCTATTTTTCTCCATCCTGAATTCTTGGTACTCACCTTCCTGGTGGCTGCAGTGGCTGATGGCTTGATGGTGGGCAACATTTGTTGTTTACCAGAATGGCAGGCAACATGTCCACAGCAAGGGCCTTGACTTTCCTGTGCATGGAATAGAAAGCATGATAGGGTCTTCAGCAATAAGCAAAACAATTTGATTCATATTTTAAAGGATGACTGGTATTTATGTGTTGGGGAAGGGAAACTAAGTGGCTATTGCAGTTATTCAGAAGTATTTTGGTGGTGATTTAGAGCATGAAATAGCAGTGCACCTGCTGAACTTGAGGTATTTGGAAAGAGAGCTAATAAAATGTTCTGAAAGAATGACTGTGAGGTGTGGGAAAAAAAAAAAAGAATCTAGGCAGTCCCAAGGATTTGACTTCACCATTATTACAGTTGTGAGCATCTGAATTCAGAGTGCTACCTGTGGAATAGTTTTATGGGGAAAGCTAAAGGATGGAATTCAGGCATCCGCATTTAGAATGAGATACTTATTGGAATTATAAGTTACCGTGTTGTATAGGAAGTTAGATTTCTAATGTAGGTGAGATTTTCATGCTCAAAGAATTATGTTTTTTATGATATTCTAGAGACAGATAATGCCTGTGGTGAACGTGTATATTTATATCTTTTTTAGAAAAAAGATACCTAATTAATAACTGACAGTGATAAAATGAGCATTAAAAAAATGAAAGTTGTTCTGAGAGTGTTAAATAACCAACACAACTCTCTAGAAGTCCTCTCAAGTTCCAAATTTCAAGGCAGATGAAAAATATGATTGCGAATATTTGGCAGACAGCAACTAATATTTCACTGGAAAATGTGAAGGGCCTGAGGAAAAACTAGGATGAAAGGAGTGGAAAATTCTCCCTTTGGTAAGAGATATATCTACTTCTTTCTTTTTTATAATATGAATGAAATTGAAAAACAAAAGAAAATAATAATTTGAAGCATGTGTGCTTTAAAGATGAGTGCAAAGCTAGGCAGAGCTCTTTGTTAATTTTTGAATACAGAAAAGAAAATTGATTAAAAAAATGAGTGTATGTCATACATCTGAGATCCCTAGACTTGGGCCATTTGAGTGAAATTATTTTTGCTCTAAGAAAATTCAGTCTTATGTGGGTTAAATAGACTTCCAAGAATATTTACTTAACAATTAGCAGTTGAGATTGTATATGTGTTTTTATATCTGTGTGTGTGTATGTGTGTGTGGGGGGGTGGGAAAGTGGAGAGAGAGAGAGAGAGGAAAGGGAAGAGGGAATCAATAAACTATAACAATCCAAACTGATAATTCTAAAACACACTTTTTTCTATTTAAATAAATTAATTCTAATTCCACAGAGAAATTTTGTATCTGATGCATTGCTGATATTCCTCAACAATAAAAATTTTACTGTATTGGTGCAAACTGAAAATAAACTTATTCAAATTAAGTAACATAACATACATGGAAGCCATGTGTATAAAGGAAAAGTGAATAAATAATTAGGATTTACTACTTGTTTAGAGTAGTAGCTTTTCTGAGATTTGCATTGGTGTTCAGTATGATGCTAGATCAGTGAGCTGGGGTGGATGACAATGTCAAGATTGCTTCTCTGTTACTTTTCAAGTGCAACTTCATTTTTCCTTGCTTATTAAGCTGTTTCTACATAATTGATCCCCAAATTATCTGTGTTTATTATTATATATGGTATTTTAATTATAAAATTAAGTGGAGTTTAAAGTACAGAGTTCAGCGCTCTCAAGAATTTCTCTTTTTGAGACTGTGTAGGTACCTTGCAGATTTCCAAAGCCTCATTGTGCAAGTTTTCCATGATAAAATCTGATTCCCTGAGCATTTACTTTATGACTACTTAGGTCAGGCTGACAAATAAAAGTTTATAAAGAAATTTTAAAAAAGGAATATTTGAATTCTTTGCTCACAAACATATAGAATTATGACCCAAATTTATTGTGAAGATTTTCCTAAAACCAAAATTAATAAGCTGCCAGTGATCATAATTGAGAGACAAATTCTCCACTCACTGTAGCAACATAATCTTGAAGATAAATGAGATTTTAGGAGAAAGTGATTGAGACAAGAGTATAGTAGAGTGGTTTTCTTAATAGATGCTCATCTTTCTTCTTGTAAGTTAATTGTCTGTTTAATAATTAAAGCTTAGTGCGTTCTCTTAATCCCTTCACAAACATGTTGTATATAAATTATATTGTAATGAATTGATATCAGACAACATGGTCTGCATAATTATGGCACAAAGTTTTAACTAAAACATTTCCAAACTGTGATGTGCATCATTCATTTGTGAACACTGTAAAAGATACGTCTGTGCCCGGTTGACTCAGAATCTGTCAATTGAAGTAACTGGGAAAAGAAATTAACCTGTCTTCAGCATGAGTCAAAAACACATGAACATACCCAATTTTAAGGGCAACTGAACTGAAATTTTCTAGATGATAAGTTTTTTTAAGTGTTATAAATTACTATAAAATGAAATTTTTAAAAAAATCCTTGCATTGTCACCGATAGTATTAAACATTGAAATTGTGAGTTAACTAATGGGTGTTATGTAAAAGATTAATAAAACCACCCTTTCTGCATGTGGGGATGGAGTGAAGGGGGATGAATGGTTTCTTGAATAAAAGCTTAACTGTAATTGATGTCATGTAATATTACTGAATAAATGAGCACTCGTCATCAAATATATAATATTATTTTTCTCTATGCTATGTATCTACTGAGCTTATGATGTACCAAGCAAGGAAAAACTTGTCAAGAAATATATTTATCTTAATTTATATGCAGAAATATTAAATTTTGTAGTGTACAGTTTTGTACATTTTGACAAATATGCAGTGTCATGTAACCACCGCTATAATCAAGATACAGAACAATTTCCTTACCATAAAAAATTCCCTACTACTATCCCTTTTTACTCAAGTGCCCCTTTCCCCCAGACCTTAGCAAGCACTGACCTGTTAGATTTTCCAGAATGTTATATAACTTTTTGTCTGGCTTCTTTCATTAGTATAACACATTTTAGATTCAGCCATGATTTTGACATTCAGTTGTTCATTCTATTTTATTTCTGAAAGGTATTATAAAGTGTGAGTGCACTAGTATGCTTTTCCATTCACCTATTAAGGATATTGGGCTATTGCCAATATTTAGTGGTTATGAATAATGCTGATATATATGTGTTTGTACATTTTTGAGTGAAAAAAGTTTTATTTTCTGCAATAAAAATATTAAAATTAAGACTGTTAGGTCATATAAGAAGTGAATATTTAACTTTACAAGAAAGTACCAAACTATTTTCCAAAGTAGCTGTATTCTCACAAGCAGTGTATAAGATGTCCAGTTGGTCTGCATTCTTGTCAGCACTTAGTATTAAGCTCTCTTCCTTCTTTCACTCATTTTTACCCATTCATTTTAGCCACTCTAAAAGGTATGTGAGGAATCTTATGTGGTTTTACTTTGCATCCTCTCAGTGACTAAAGATGTTATGTTCTTTTCATGTGATTTTTCTGCCATCTATAATCATCTTTGGTAAAATGTTTCTTCAAATCTTATTCTATTTTATTTTTAAAATTTTTATTGGCGTATAATTGATTTATAATGTGTTAGTTTCTGCTGTACAGGAAACTGAATCAGTTACACATATACATATATCCACTCTTTTTTAGATTCTTTTCCCACCAAATCTTATTTTTAAAAGCAAGTTGTTTGCTTGCTAATTGTTGACTTTTGAGAGTTTTTAACGTTTCTTTTTTCCAGCTATTAAGATATAATTGACAAATAAGAATTGTATATAATTAAGGTGTACAAAGTGGTTTTGATATACATATACTTTGTGAAATGCTTGTCACAATCAAGCTAATTAACATATCCATCATCTCACATAGTTATTTTTTTATGTGTGGAAAAAAATCCACTTATGATCTACTCTCTTAGCAAATTTCAAGTATACAGTACAATTAATCACAGTCACCATGCTACGTATTGAATCTCCAGAACTTATTCATCTTGCAAAACTGAAACTTTCTAACTTTTGATTAATATCTCCTTATTTCCTTTACCCTAGCACCTGGTAACCACCATTCTATTCTCTGCTTTTATGAGTACAATGATTTTATATTTCATGATTTTTAGATTTAATTGTTACATTTAAATAACATTTTGCAATGTGTCTTTCTGTATCTGGGTTGTTTCACTTAGCATCATGTCATCCAAGGTCATCCCTGTGGTTGCAAATAACAGGATTTCCTTCTTTTTTAAGGCTGAATAATATTCCATTGTGTGCATGTGTGTGTGTGTATATAAAATATTATATATAACATTATGTATGTATAACATTATTTTATATTATTATATATATCACATTTTCTTTATCCATTCATCTGTCAATGAACATTTTTAGCATGTAGTTCCTGCATATAAGATATATACATGAGATTTGCATTTTTGGAGCCTCTCTCTGGATATTTCTATTTTTTTAAATGTCAGTTTCCTAATATTTATTTTTAGACTATGGAAATATAATTAATATTTAATACTTTAGTTTCAGGGGGAGTTTTTTTTTTTTTTTTGGTTTTCAACTTTTTATTTGTTTGTTTATTTATTATTTTTTGGGGGGTACACCAAGTTCAATCATCTGTTTTTATACACATATCCCTGTATTCCCTCTCTTCCTTGACTCCCCCCCTCCTCGAGTGCCCCCCGCCCTCCCCACCCCAGTCCTCTAAGGCATCTTCCATCCTCGAGTTGGACTCCCTTTGTTATACAACAACTTCTCAGGGGGAGTTTTTTTGGTATAATTTTGGGGATTTTCCCATGTAGAAAATTATTTTATCTCTAAATATTGACAGTTGTATTTCTTTCTAAACTTATTTGCTTTTTAATTATTTTTCTTCACTTATTACACTAGTGCGAGTGGACAGTCTTAACTTGTTCCTTATCTTAGGAGGAAAAAATTCAGTTCTTCACTGGTAAGTATAAAATTAGCTGTATTTTTTTAGTTGATGCATGTTAGCAGATTAAGGAAGTTTCCTTCTATTCCTAGATTGCTGACAAGTTTAATGATAAACATATATTGAATATAGTCAAATTCTTTCTCTTTGTTAATTTGTATTGATCATGTGGTTTTTTTTTTATTGTTAATAACATGGATTATATTGAATGATTTTTTTAATGTTAAACCAGCTTTGCATTCCTGAAATAAATCCCACTTGGTTATGAAGCATTATCCTTTTTTTTGTATTACTTGATTTGATTTGTTAATATTTTGTTAAAAATTTATAAATATGTCTTCATGAAGGGTATTGGTTTGTAGTGTTTTTATTTTTTTATTTTCATTTTTTTCTTATACTGTGTGTTTTTGTCTTTTTAAAAAATCAAATCAGGGGGCTTCCTAGGTGGTGCAGTGGTTAAGAATCCACCTGCCAATGCAGGGGACACGGGTTCGATCTCTGCTCCAGGAAGATCCCACATGCCGCAAAGCAACTAAGCCCATGCACCACAACTATTGAGCCTGCGCTTTAGAGCCTGTGAGCCACAACTATTGAGCCCATGTGCTGTAACTACTGAGCCCATGCTCCGCAACAAGAGAAGCCACTGCAATGAGGAGCCTGCACACAACAATGAAGAGTAGCCCCCAGTCACCGCAACTAAAGAAAGCCCACGCACAGCAAAAGAAAAAAAAAAAGACCCAACACAGCCAATTAAATAAATAAATAAATAAATAAATAAATAAATTTATAAAAAAAATCAAATCAGGGTAATGCTGGCTTTATAAAGTGAGGAAAGTGTTCCCATCTCTTCAATTTCCTGGAAGAGATTTATAGAATCAGTGTTACATCTTCCTTAATTGTTTGGCATGTGGAAAATAAAAACAGTCCTTGAGCTGCTTGTGATTGCAGAGGTCACGCGTTGAATGTTTCCAGAACCATCACCTCCTCCACTGAATGGGGTGGCCCTGCTGTTCACATGCAGACCATGGTTGTTCTGAAGGTCCTCCCAACCTGTTTGTGATTCATTTGCAGTCTTCTCTCTCTTGTTCACTAAGACACTTACTCTGCCATACAGAAGAGCACATTTACCTAATGCTCTGAATAGCACCAGCTCTCCTAACACTGCCATGTATTCTCTGGGACTGAGTCCACCTTGGGGCAGAGTGGTGAAAGAAAAGTGAGAAAAGAAAATTACAGGGGTTCTTTTCATAGTTTTAGGATAACAAATGTCCCTTTCCCAGTCCCTCCAAACAGAGAAGCATACTTTCTCTAGTGTTTTGGGTGCCTTATGTGGCAGGCACTACTGGTACTGCCATCACTAAAGTTACAGGAGTGCAGCTTGTAACAGAGGTTGCGGGTAGCAGAACCAGAAAAATAAAAGTAGAAAAAAGAAAAAAGAAGAAGAGAAGAAGTCAAGGATTTCCTCACATAGTCTCCTTCCCCAAAGCCTTTCTTTCTCGATTTTTTGGCCAGAAACAGAAGATTCTTCTTGGAACTTTCTACGTCTCCATAGTTCTGGGATGTAGGCTTCCATAAAGTCTAAGCTAGGGTATGGGAGGGAGGAAAGTAACAGAGAAAAAACATAGCTGCCTTGGTCATTCCTTGATGACCTTCCTCATCCACTTGCTCTTCTTTTCTTTTCAGGGCCGTTGGGTATTTGCTCCCTTGTTGTGCCCAGCATTTCAAGTTGTGGTCGGTAGAGAGAGAGTGCAGCATTGCTTACTCCATCTTAGCCAGATCCAAATGCGCAGTTATCATGTCCCTTAGAGAATTGTTTGCACAGGTGCCTCTTCAAGCTGGAAATTGAATTTCTTATGAACAGAAATATACTATCAAATTATGATGAAATTAACTAAAATAAGGGACATGTAGTGGATTATTTGCCATGTAAGAATAATAAATAAGTTGTCTTTGTATGCTTATAAGTATTAATACTTTTAAAAGTTTCTATTAAGGAAATGCATTATATTTGGAAATCAAAAGAAAAGGGAATATTTTCAATGTTAGAAAGACATCATGGTACAGAAAGATGTCCAGAAATATAAATATCTTACTATATAATCTTTTTCAAGTCCTGTTATTAAACACATGGACTAAAGTTTTAAATTAAAAAAACATTTACTGTTTTTTCCTTTGAAATAAACTTTGAAAATGAAGTTAAAGCTTCTGTTCTTTAGGGTGCAATGACAATGGTATGTGTTTTCACATTTTACTTTTTATCTTCAAAGAGCAAAATATAATTTTTTTCTAATAATTTACTGAGAAAAGGGCTTCCTTTGACTCTTTCTCTTTCTCCTTCTTCTTTTTCTTCTTCTTTTATCAGAGCTGCAGCACTGGGGAGGAACAGGAAACCGGGAATAATTTTCACTGAACTTGGACCTAACTGAATAAAAGTGTATTGATGAGAAGTGGTAAATGGCATATAACATAGGACAAGGTATATACCCATCTTCCAGGTTGAAGAAGCTTTGATCCATGACTTTCCCAGACCAGTTGAGACTTCTCTGAGCATCTATCCACATGTAGTGAATCGTTAATGTCTTGTTGCCCAAGATCAATTCTTCTGTTAACACCTGATTTTCCCTCTGGAAATATTCTCTACTCCCATTTAATCCTGTTTTATTTATGTGGAACAGATGTTTCAAGGATGAGTATGTGATGCAGACCTGCCAACAGAGCATTGCATTTACCTCTGCCCAGGCAGGAATGTGAATCAATTAAAGGCAATCAGAACTGATCTAAGGATTTTGTGGAGCACCCAGTAAAGATGTTTGCTTATCCAGCTTCCTAAAGCAGTATAAAAGCAAGCCTGCAGATTTGTGAGACTGTAACTTGGGTTCCCAAGTATAGTGTATGTATGAGAGTGAATAAAATATAGAGGAAAGTAGAATCATATGTGATGTACCAGTATATACAGGTAGAAAGATAAATCATACCCTGATGACATCATATGAACCTGGATTTTCTAGAGACTAAAGCATATTTTATTCCAGGGCTTTTCTGTTAAATATCCAATAAATGTTACTTATTATAGGATGCTTAAACCAATCTAAGTTGGATTTTCTTTCCAACTGGCAACAAAAAATTTCCTAATGTATGATATAATTCCTTCTGGTGTCCAATATCATAACTCAGTGTTTTTTAAACCTGCATAATTATAAAAATCATTTGGTATCCCTTAAAATGCAGATTTCCAGATAACTCCCCTGAGAATTCTGTTTTAGTAAGTGTTCTGTTTTTAAGGATGATCTGGAGATGACTATTATGATCAGGAAGTATGAAAATCATCATAATAGTAAAATAACTGCAAAATCAAGAGAAAATGTCAATGTGATATCACATGCCACTTGCAGAATATTACATAATTCTCTGATTTGCCTAGCAAAACAGTATACAGCCACAGAAACATAAAATCTTAGAGATAGAAGGAAGAGTAAATAAAATCTGGCCCAACAGCTCATTTTTTATAATGAAAGAATTGTTGCTGAGAGAAGTAAAAGTCACACATACAAATCCTATAGGGAGTTAGTAGCAGAACAAATACTACAACATGAATCTCCTGCTAGCTTCAATTTATTTTGTTACCAAAATCACATTTCTAAATTAGAAAATCATGAGGAAAGTACGTAAACAACAAGATGGTGGAAGATCCACCTTTATTCTTCTTGGATATTGAGAATTAACTGAAGGAGGAGGTAGCACAGTCTAAATTTTTAGCATATTTTACTATGAATGAGCACTTACTATTCAATCATTATAACAATAATGAGTCTTTACTATTTTAAACAGACTCTAAATACTCACCCTAATTCTTGCTGTGATTTTGTAACCATATCCCCTTATGCACATATACCCAGTATTTTAAAATTTATAATAAAATATTGAGAGTTATTACTGATGAAAGACTTTTAGGACTAGACAAGTAACTTTTTGTTTGTTAATCCAAGAATTAATACAGTAAGTTGCTTAAAGAATGAGGAGTCCAAATGCAGTGGTCCCAAATAAATTCAGAATTTCGTACAGTAAATAAGGATTTTTCAAATTTATTTCCTCAATGTTTGGTAAAGAACTGTAAGCAATAAAGACTCATATCAGAGGTGGCTGCTTAAAAGGGTTATATGAGATCATTTGATGAATTTACAGAAACAAAGCTTTTTTACATTTAAATAAAGTATTTTAAACTAAACATCTTCATTATTTTTTCCTCCCCTTAAGTAGCAATAATCGAATGAATCACTAGCTAGAGCCAGAATTGTTAAAGAAAGCCCTTTATTAATGTCACAAAAAATGATGTTCTTAACTATTTGTTGCCATCTCAGAACTTAAGGTCCTTAAAATATGTAAGTCATTGTACAGATAAAATAAGATACTGGCATTGCTTATATAAATAATTTTCTCAAAGTATCATATTTATTATTATGTGGTGAAAGTATGCATATGTATTTACACAAATATCACAGACACATGAATTCATTGCACATATACTTTGCCATTTATAATGTTTTTTTGCATAAGAAATGTTTCTTAGTGTTAAATTTAAAAGGGCAATCTTCTTATCTATTTACAATGAAAATAAGTAAATACCCATAGTTTGGGAATGGATTTGGAAGAATAAGTAAAAGCGTTTATGCTATTGTACAATATTTGTTAACATTATATTGAAATAAAAACAGAAAAATATTTACTCCCAAAATAATCTAAACCACTGTTTTCCAAGTTTGGCTGTACATCAGAATTAACATGGGTGCCTTTCAGAAAAACAGACTTCATTCTACACCTATTGAGCTGAAATCTTAGGAGGTGGTTCCATGGATTCTGTATTTTTTAAAGATTGTTTTCACCTTAGTGTCTAGAGGATAATCAATATGATGATTACTGAGCTCCCTCTTTGTGTGGGTCTGTGCATTCGATCTAGAGTAGGATGTGGAAAGCAGAATATTTTCCTATATCTTAGGCAACTACACATGTCTACCAAACCTCTTTGTAGCAATCAATGTTATGAATGTTCAAAAGAGCAACAAATTGAGATGTGTTTATATATCTTTTTTTCAGGCAAATGACAGAAAAAATAAGATTGATAAGATTGGTGGAGTTATTAAAAGCTATGGTTAGTGTTAAAGAAGACATACAGATGGACAATAGGCATATGAAAAGATGCTCAACATTTCTAATTATCAGAGAAATGCAAATCAAAACTACAAAGAGAACAGCCATCATTGAAAAGTCCACAAAAAATAAATGCTGGAGAGGATGCGGAGAAAAGGGAACCCTCCTATACTTTTGCTGGGAATGTAAACTGGTGCAGTCACTATGGGGAACAGTAGGGAGATTCCTTAAAAAACTAAAAATAGAGTCACCCTATGATCTAGCAATCCTACCCCTGGACATATATGTGGAGAAAACTCTAACTCAAAAAGGTGCATGTATCCCAATTCATAGCAACACTATTTATGATAGCCAAGACGTGGAAGTAACCTAATGTCCATCAACAGATGAATGGATAAAGAAGATGCAGTATACATATATATAATGGAACACTACTTAACCATAATAAAGAATGAAATAATGCTATACACCAGAATGTAACACAACATTTAAGTTAAATACTTAATTGTATACTTCAATTAAAAAAAGAAGGACTTCCTAGGTGGCGCAGTGGTAAAGAATCCGCCTGCCAAGGCAGGAGACATGGGTTCGAGCCCTGCTCTGGGAAGATTCCACATGCCACGGAGCAACTAAGCCCGTGCACCATAAAAAAAAAAAAAAAAAAAAAAAAAAAAAAAATTTGAAGAAAGAGAAAAGGAGCTAAAAAAAAAAAAAAAGAAGCTATGGTTAGTATTGATTGTTTAAAAGCACATTAAAGATTCCTGACTTTAGTGGAAAGGGTGAAAATCAAGATATTTCATATCATCTTTAATGTCTTTGCATATGCAATCTAGGTACAGGGAGTAATTTATATATTTGTAAGAAAGAGAATCAAAGAGAGGGACAGGTCCTGTGAGAGTTTCTTAACTTGGTTTGTTGCAGTGCCTTTTAATAATGTGCTATTTCCATCACCACAGTGTCTATTTGGATCTTTAGGGATTAAGACTAGAAATACTGAATACATTTGTATGTGGTACTTTCAATTCTTTGGGAGTTTGAACTACTCCCCCTCTCACTGTCTGAATTTCAAACAATCTTAAAAGTTGATAGCCTCCTATGAAGTGTTATGCCCTTGGTTTGTTTTGATTTGTAAATCACACTGAGACATCCATATAAGCTGCCTTATTATAAGAATGAAAGTGACTGGATTTCCATTTTTAAGTGGCATTTCTACTTCTCTGAATGAGAAAAGTTCAGCGGCTTACTGAAGCACATGCATTTATAATTATATTTATCTTGAAGGGTATCCATTTCACACTAAACTATAGTCTATTATTATGAGAAATTCAAAGAAAGTACTGCTAGAATATTTTAACCTTAGCATACAACTTATTTATTTTCTCCCAGCAAGAAGTATTCATGCACAGTGACAAAAATATCAGGTGTACCTTTTCTTTACCTACAATATTAACAGTTACAAGCCCACAGAACAGGATAGAAAGCCCAGAGATAAACTATGGTCAACTAATCTATGACAAAGGAGGCAAGGATATACAATGGAAAAAAGACAGCCTCTTCACTAAGTGGTGTTGGGAAAACTGGACAAACATGTCAAAGAATGAAATTAGAACACTCCCTAACACCATACACAAAAATAAACTCAAAATGGATTAAAGACCTAAATGTAAGGCCAGACGCTATAAAACTCCTAGAGGAAAACATAGGAAGAACACTCTTTCACATAAATCACAGCAAGATCTTTTTTGACCCACCTCCTAGAGTAATGGAAATTAAAAAACAAAAATAAAGTGGGACCTAATGAAGCTTAAAAGATTTTGCACGGCAAAGGAAACTATAAACAAGACGAAAAGACAACCCTCAGAATGAAAGATAATATTTGCAAATGAATCAACAGACAAAGGATTAATCTCCAAAATATATAAACAGTTCATCCAGCTCAATATCAAAAAAACAAACAACCCAATCAAAAAATGGGGAGAAGACATAAATAGACATTTCTCCAAAGAAGACATACAGATGGCCAACAAACATATGAAAAGCTGCTCAACATCACTAATTATTAGAGAAATGCAAATCAAAACTACAATGAGGTATCACCTCACACCAGGCATCATCAGAAAATCTACAAACAATAAATGCTGAAGAGGGTGTGGAGAAAAGGGAACCCTCCTGCACCATTGGTGGGAATGTAAATTGATACAGCCACTATGGAGAACAGCATGGAGGCTCCTCAAAAAAGTAAAAATAGAGTTACCATATGACCCAGCAATCCCACTCCTGGGCATATACCCAGAGAAAACCCTAATTCAAAAAGACACATGAACTCCGATGTTCATTGCAGCACTATTTACAATAGCCACGTCATGGAAACAACCTAAATGTCCATCAACAGATGAATGGATAAAGAAGATGTGGTACATATATACAATAGAATATCACTCAGCTGTAAAAAGGAACAAAATTGTGACATTTGTAGAGACATGGATGGACCTAGAGTCTGTCATACAGAGTGAAGCAAGTCAGAGAGAGAAAAACAAATATTATATAGTAATGCATATATGCAGAATCTAGAAAAATGGTACAGATTAGCCAGTTTGCAAGGCAGAAATAGAGACACAGATGTAGAGAACAAGCATATGGACACCAAGCGGGGAAAGTGGGGGTGGGGATTGAGGTGGGATGAACTGGGAGAATGGGATTGCTATATATACATTACTAATAAGAAAGAATATCAAATTGTACACTTTAAATATATGCAGTTTATTGTATGTCAATTATATCTCAATAAAAGTCCTTAAAAAAACCAGTTACTAGCTTCCCTCATTTTTATTTATTTTTCTTTCTATGGCTTAGTTGCATTCAGTTGGATCACTTCTTTTCCATGTTCTGTTGCTGTTTAATCTATAGAGAAACTTTAAAATATCACTGTGAAGTCATTTAAGCCAAAGAGTAAGAAATCTAAAGCAAATGGTGTGAAAAAAACCAAATAATAATTTCTATAACTTTTCCACTGAATGGGAAAGCACTAACACTGTGAGAAAAATGATTTGATAAATAAAACCATAAAAATAGTAGATTGGTGAACATGGTTCAGCTGATTTTGGAATTCAGGATTTAATTTTTTATTTCAAATGTTAACAGTCAGTGAACCATGACAAGAACACCCTTCTTTTTTCTTCCAAAATTCCTTCCAAATTATGACTATTTGGTTCCTTTCATTCTATATAGTCACTTGAAACCACAATAATCACAACTATATTGCCCACATAAAACTTTATAAAATTTTATCAAATACTTTGCCTCAGCTTTGCTTTAGAGTGATGCAATAAAATCTTTTGCATAAGGAATATGTGAGTATATTCGAAGGACTGCTTTGCAAACAGTCACTGGAGCTTTTATTATCTTACAGCTTAATTCATCCTCATGGTCTGAATGAACTGCCACAAAATTCTAGCATAGATTCCAAGAGGAGGAACAGAAAACATGTATATGACTATGTAAAAGTGGATGCTGTTAATCTAGTAGAGTGGCTTGCTAGAAATGGGAGACTCTGGAGCTTTTCCACTAGAAAGGGCCTTTTCCTTTATTGACGTAGCTTTCTGTTCAGCTTTTCAAGGTGATGAGGAAATTAGCCTACAAGGTCATCTATTTCTCATTTAGATGCTGAGAAGGCAAAATCATCACATCTTCTGTGCAACTAAAATCATATGCCTTTAGAGAGATTCTCTTGCCATGGAATTATTTTCTAAGTAACAGAAATGAAGTTTTGTCACCTTTGCAATTGTTTGAGATGCTAGGTGCTTTTAGAGAGTTGATCAAAATGGGGTTGCGACATAAAAATATATTCTAATTTTTAAATCAAACCAAACTTCAAGATTTTAAGAACTCACAGCAATATTGCAGATATCTTGATTGGCATATATATTGGAAATTCTGCTGGAAGTATGCACTTTACTTCGTAAGCAACTAAATACAAAAGAAGATACTTTCCATGAGTAGGACTGATAATGTGAGAAATAGTTATTAGATCTCACAAAATTCTCACCTGTTGTTAATTAATTCTTACCGTGCCTGCATTAAAAAACAAAAGGAGTATCTGAGGTGGTTTTGCAATTTATCATCCTCTTTTTATTTTGATAATTGTTTCCTTTATCTGATTATAGAGTTAGTATTAGCAGATACCTACTAATATACACAGAAATATTCATAACTGCTTGTTCAGTTGCTGAATCATATTTCAGCTAAGCAATTCTTTTCTGTTTGAAAATTGAAAAAATCAGATAATGAAAATCTGCATTTCTTAATATTTAAAAAGACCTAATTTCTACTATTGGTTTTCAGAGCCTCAGATGAAACTTGGAATCTTCTAAAGAAAAGTAATCAACAGACTAGAATTATAAATGTGGTATTATAAGCACTCAACACTCCTCTGTTCATATATGTAAAAGAAGAAGAATGGTCTTCTCATGCATCAATGTGTAAATGATTTGGCAGAAAAATGTCAGCATTTTCAGAGTAAAATTTTTTAATTCTTTTTTTTAGAACTTTTATTGAGATATAATTGACATATAATAAACTGCATGTATTTTTTGTTGTTGTTGTTATTTTGGGTTTTTTTTGATCCCAATGGTCAAATTTATTTTCATGAAACTGATGATCCTTTTAAGAAAAGTTAGAGACAATTGTTTTTAGAGCACATTTAGGTTTACAACAAAATTGAGACGAAGGTACAGAGATTTCCCATATACCCCTTGACCTCACACATGCACAACTTCCCCTGTTTGTCAACATCACTCACCAGAGTGGTATTTTTCTTTCTTTTTTTCTTTTTTTTTTTTTTTACTAAGGATGAAACTACATTGACACATCATAATCACCCAAAATCCATAGTCTACCTAAGGTTCACTCTTGCTGCCATACATTCTATGGGTTTGGACAATGTATAAATGACATATATCCATCATTATAAAGTCAAACAATAAACTGCATGTATTTAAAGTGTACAATTTGATATATATTTTTTCTTATTAGTAATGTATATATGGCAATTCCAATCTCCTAGTTCATCCCACACCCCCCAAAAAATTTTAATTCTTACCAATGGCTATTCATTAATAGGATTCAGTGGAGAAAATAGAACTAGCAAATCTGGTAGTAAAGATCAATTGAAGTAAAATAAGAACAGAAAATGTGTTTCTAGGAAAGAATATCATTAATCATTAGGGAGATACAAAAGAAAACCATAATGTAATAACACTATACTTAGAATGGCTGAAACTAAAAAAATAAAAATGTAGACAATTTCAAATATGGTGAGGATGCTGAGCAGGTGGAATTTACATACACTGCTAGTGAAAACAAAAAATGGGAAACAGTTTGTCAGTGTCTTATGAAGTTAAACACATACTTAGTATAAGACCCATCAATAACTTTCCTAGTTATTTACCCAAGAAAAATAAAAACTCATGATCACAGAGAAACCTGTCAGAATATTTATAATAGCTTTGTTCATAATCACCAAAAACTGGAAATAACTTGACTGTCCTCCTCTGTGAGAATGAATTAAAAAAAAAATACCTTGTTTCAGCCATTCTGTGAAATACTACTCAGAAATAAAAAGTAATAAGCAACTGATATATACAACAAATGGAGATGATGAATCCTCCTTTTAGCAAACTTAAAATGAAATATTTATTAAACTAAAAGGGAGTCTTCTGTTTGCAATTATTTTTGCTGTTTTTGCTCAAATTAAGTAATTTAACTTATTTACAAAGAAATGTGTTTCTGTCTTAATTGATCCTAAAACATTTTGTGATTTGATGAGTCCAATTGTGTTCAGCCTTAAAATCTCTACTTTTTTTTAACAACTTAGTTATATCTTCCAAAAAGGTGTTCATTAGTGTGTTATACAATATTTCAAATGTAGTAACCACGTATTGAAATTTCATATACATCTTAAAAATCAGTCATCATATATTTTAATAGTATGTAAGGAAAAACTGTAGTTTTAATCCTATCCTTATTTAATTGCTACAAAGATAAACTGTGATAATTTTAAGCAAGCAATGTTAATTTTAGATATGATGTTAATTCCATAATTCCTTTTCCTAATATTGATTTCATTATGTTGCAGTTTTAGAATCATATTTTAAAATATATCTGAAAGACGTCACATCATATCAAAATATACTAATTTTGATCTTTAATTTTGCATTAATTATATCAGAATATATTACAATCATATCAAATAGCAAAATGATTTTCTTTTTAAGCAATTCCTTTGACTAGCCATCTGCCTTTTGTGCCAGAAAGATGTTCATACACATTCTTTTCATGCCATTTTACCATTTATGAATTCATCTATTGTTAATATATTACTCAATTTTATTAATAACAACGGTAGTGACATTTGTGATTTGTGGTCCTGATGTAAAAATCTTTGTTTCTAAGATATGTAAATAAATGGTAAATACCAGTTGTGACTTTTTTATGACTGCTCTTAGCCACAGTTCGTGCTCCACCAGTTTGTATAAGCAGTGACATTTGGAAAGTCAAATACGTTGTCCGTAAAGTAAGTCATAAATATTGGCAGGCATTTGGTGACCATTCTCAATATTTTTAAAAATAACATTTGAATACTTTTCATTTTGTGGAGACAACGTATGTGAGCAGTAAAGCATCATATTGACACATGATATTCTCATGCGACTGTAATGAAAATGTGCTTAACTGCAGTTCATCATACAACTGATTTTTCACATCTTTTGCCATTGCATCAGTCTTACTTGAAACACAACTATTTCTTAATGGAGTAAGAGGAAATGTATTATTTGGATTTTCTTTTTTTAATTCTTGTGAACTCTCATAGCTGACACGTTAATTTTTTTTTTAAATAGTATGTAGCTTAACATATTCTGTGGTCATTTGTGCTATACTTGAAGAAACAATAGTCTCTTTTATTTCTTCTTTAATATTAAGGTTACTTTTCTTTTAATCTTAAGACGAGAGTATAGAGTTTTCAAAACTTGGAAGTATATTTTGCCAACTTTGTCAGCATATTTCATTGTAAAATATTCTATTTAACTTAACATTTCATGGTTTCATTAGAATAAAAATAGTGTTGGCAGATTAGGTAGGTTGGTAACTTTTATTTATGGCCTATATTTAAAACCAAATCTAAAATATACAACTGAGTACTGCTGAAATATATTATTTGTAGTTAATATGCTGGGCTAATTACTAAATCTATAAGAAATAAATATTTTTAAATGTTAATATAGGGTCATATGTCAGGTGACTAAGCACTCCTCAATTTACTTATTATATTTACTTGTAGAAAGTCCAGTGTCATTAAAGCCAGGCAAAAGTATTTTTGTGTGGATTTACATTTTAAAAGATAGGTTATAAATTATTTTTAATATACATCATTATCCACCAAAGCATTTGAAAGTTTTAAGGGATTATGAAACCATAATTTATTATTTGAAGTTGTCCTATCCATGGCTGAATGTCTTGTATCTTTGGCACTTACCCACAAGTGCTGGCACCATCATTCTATTATTGAAACAAAAAAAGGCTCTCAAATTTGGATAACGACCTCTTGAAGTTATAGTGCCTACATAAGACTTTGCTGCCGTAGGCTGTTGGCCCCTTAACCTATCCTGTGTGCTTCCCAAAACATCATATTGATCATGTCACTACTCTGCTTCAAATTTACAAAAGTCAGCCTCCAGATTCCTTAGTCTGGCATCCAGTATTCTCCATCATCTGCCCCAAAGCCCAGCTCAATTTATCTCTGCCATGGGACCTTATCTTAATGCTTCAGTTAGTAAAAAACTCATTTTGAACTGTTTTCTTTTCTTCTCTACATAGCATTTATGCTATTCTACAATCTACTTCTGGTTATCTGTATCTCTACTTTGATTTGCACATTATGTGGACCTGGTATAGATGAATTATTCATCCAAATTAGGTTTGTCCAGAATTTTAGTCACTAGAAATAAATTCCTAACATACACGAGATTATTATTCTATGCCACAAATATTATTCACATAACTAAATCCACAAATAGAATAACATTAAAGTGTTAAGAAAACACTCTTGCATTAAAATCTTTAGGGAATACAGTTTGCCCCAAAGCTCAAATAACAAGATGCAAATATAAAAGTCTTTCTCAGATATTCAATTGCTTCTGATCTATGGCAACTTAATAGATTTGCTTGCTTCGCAAATCTTTTTTAATTAGCGTCTCATTCTCTCTGGACGCCTAGAATTTCCACTGCATTTCTCCTGGCTCAAAAGTGACAAGAAAGGGATTTTGGCCCAATAAAAAAATAAAGCTTTCAGATTCAGGCTGAGCCTGTATGTGTGCAGTTGAATCAAAATGATCTATAGATTTTAGTGAAGCTAATTTGCTACAAAGAGTCTGCATGACTCCCCCAGTGACAGAGACGCTAGAAGCGATAGTCTCCCCTGTGGAAGAGGCAGTGTGCATACATCAGTGTAAACTGGGTCTACGAAACCATTCAGCACAGGGTGATCGACCATGGAAACGTAGACTCAGCCAAAGATACTCGTTAAACTCTTTCCGGGCCAGAGGATTCAATAGGAAAGGATAATTTGCTCTCCATGTTTATATATGGGAACTTTGTAATATCTTCACAGTTCTCTTATAAATCTAAAATGTTCTAAAATACAAAGAAAAAATGTAAAGGATTCTGTAATACCACCACACAACCTATGTAATGGTTAAAATTAGTGCAATTGCCATTTGACAGGAAAAAAGACAGAGACTCAAATCCATTGGAAGAACTTGCCAAAGTT
Source organism: Hippopotamus amphibius kiboko (assembly GCF_030028045.1). Lineage (NCBI taxonomy): Eukaryota > Metazoa > Chordata > Mammalia > Artiodactyla > Hippopotamidae > Hippopotamus > Hippopotamus amphibius. Next base: position 71,364,976 of record NC_080193.1, on the reverse strand, counting down.
CGCAGAGCTACTACATGCTGGTGATCTTCAAAGCAGATGTCACTTTGAGGCTGGATTGCTTCCCATTGTGCATCCTGACTGCAAATTTGTAGAAACTGAATCCGGGCAATGACAGTCTGACCACCCACTGTAGACAGCAAATACAAAATGCTATGATTCCAATTATGGATATGGTTTAATCATCCTTCCTTACTACTAGTTTTCAGTGTTAATTAAAATGATTGTAACTTTATTCACTACTCTTGCTTTCTTGATCAGAAATTAATTTTTTCTCTTTGAAATTGTTCCACTACAGTTAATTCATTTTATTAAAAAACAAGGGCAATAAAAGCTACTTAAGAGCATTTTGAGAATAGTGAAAGATATGAAGGTCGCCCTAAATTTAAAATCCATTTCTTAGACTCTATACCTGATACCTGATCGCCTTAAGTGAATAGAAAAGTTACTCATCGAGATGCTCACCTAGGTAGATTGTGTTTTGGGAAAAGATTATATACACTTTGATCTGTGGGTTTTCTCCCCGCTTCAGATCTGTGATATGTTTGCCTGAGGCTATTTGCACATGTCCACCTATTTTCCAAAAAACCAAACTACATCCACAGAGTTAAATCTAAATATTCCTTCCCCAAGATGTTAAACTTAATGTAGAATGCCTAAGCTTAATTTTATTATAGTTGTGGGTTTCATGAGTCTTTTAATTCTGTCTCTTAAATTGCTGAAGATATGTAGTCCTGTGATATTACATACTTTAGAAAAACTTCGTGTACATGGGATAAATTTGTGGCCCAAATCCTCAGGTTTCTTCTTATGAAGTTAGACTTCCTCCGGAATTTTTGTTGTTGGTTTAATTCCTAATTGTTGCTAAATTGTTAGCCTCTCTCATTTTACTTATAAGTATCCCTTCTCTTTTCTGCCTATTAGCTCAAGTGGCACAAACCTATATTCCTCATAGTTTCCCCAAATACATTTTACACAAGTCAGCCATTTGTAATATAAATTCATTAAATAAAGTAGATTTTCACTATTTTTGTTTGCCCAGCATTTCACTTCCCATTTTGGGGGAAGAGTAGTTAGATAAACATCTTCAATATTCAAGAAATATACTTCAGTAAAGCTCACTCCAGCCTAGATGCAAAGGATAGCTACATGGCCCCAGCTAACCAAGCTTAACATTCCATCTCAGAGTGCCTGATACTGGTAAGACCAATCAGGTCAAAGGTAACAGAGCAGAAAGGTAGATATTGGAGGCACTATTTCAGCCAGAACCATGCCATGTCTGAAGTGGACATTACTGCTTGGTAGAGAAAGTCATAGCATCTGCAATTAGAAATAGACTATCTTACACAATGTAGGCAAAGGGAGAGGGGAATACTATGAACAAATTAGCATAGAGTAAATATTCCTGTTTATAAAATATCATCTGACCACCACTATGACTATTTCAGAGATCACCTTTTAACCTCCATTCTAGTTTCTCACCATCTTGCTATTTCCTTCTTCTTCTATCACAATTCATCATGTTCTACTTCCTCTCCAGAAATCCCTCTCCCCCTTCTTCCCTGACTCCTTAGTAAAACTAAAGAGTTACTTACTTTATTATACAGTTAAAATGGAATTTTTGCAGGATTGATCAGCCCAATTACTATTTAAAAAAATTTTAAAGGCAGCACATGCACCTGGTACAAAATTAGAAAGGCACCAAAGGATACAAAATAAAAGGAAAGTTTTCCCACCCTCCCTATCACAGTTAAGTTATAATGAAACATTATACCAGGAATATATAAAATAATTAGAAGTATAATTTTATGCCTTTTAGGGAAATACATAGAAATTGTCTTTTATGTTTGCCCCTAAATTCATTCCTTAAAAAGGATTAATAGTACATATGAGTTAAATAAAACAGAAAAAAATGATTCTATATTTCTTGGTTATTCTATGTATTATTTTAAAGTTTACATCAAAGTTTATTTCTTTAAATCAAAGGAGAATATTATTATAAATGATATAAAAACATACATATTTCAAAATATGCACATAAAATGAAATATTCACTTAAAGCTTATCATTAATCAGTATCTTGATTTTCTTTTTAAAAATATACATCCTAAAATTAAAAATTAATTAGTCTTCATATCTTATAATTTTTTAAACTATGATTTAAAAGATAGATATATAAAAGAATATATATTAAAAAAGAAAAATTGGAATGTCAATGAAATGTAATAATATTACTTTAACTAGTTGCCTGTTCTTCATGGTCAGCATTAACTTTGTCCAATTCTTCCCATCCAGGTTCTGTACACACGCAAGCGACCTGGACCCGAACACAGACACAACACGTGTATACTTGTTGTACCATCTAGCTGTTTTACACTGATTTTCATGTAGTGCTTTTCACTACTTTTTTGATTACGTGTGAAATGCATGAAAGTAGAATCAAAATCCTCTTTTTGTAATAAATTCTCAACATGGCTGAGCTGGTTTTGTCAGTTTTGATTTTTTTCATTATTTTGCAGTATTTTCATTAGTTTGGGTAAAGAATTTGTAATTTTTGCTCAAGAGGGTGAGCTATTCTTTTACCACCTCCATGTAGTGCTCTATATGAACTCATGTTTTCTACCTAGATTTCTTATATTTTGAAATATCTAAACACTAATAAAGTTTTTAGGCTGTGCTTAGGTAGCAGTTTTTCTTACCCAGGAAAGTTACACTATAAAGAAGCATGTTTTACCAAGTATTAATATTCTTATAATCTCATCATGGCTGGCTATCTTTTGTTCTCTTCTTATTAAAGCAATGGCTTTAATGTAATAGGTCTGAAAGTTCAGGTCTCTGATGATCATTGAAACTAAAGGCATAGAATGTCTATTTCTAATTCCAAGCAGAGCTAGTTAAGAGTAGAGAAGGGGAACTGATCAATATAATCGTAATGAAAGGGAAATCAAGTTGCATTATTTCTGTTGTGGAAAAATGTACCTTTTGGCTCCAGCATCATATATAGTGACTATAGTTCTAATAACGATATATTATTTTCTTAAAAGAGAAATCAAAAAATTGAAAAAAGTGGAAAGGATTTACTTAAAAATTTGATACAAAAAATGAGACAAAGCAAGGCAGTGTGTCAAGTTTAAAGTTCAAAGCATTGAAAAGAAAATACTATTTCACAGTTCCCCAAATCTCTCTTCCATGGGCCCAGCCACAGTACAAGTTTTTTTTAAAATTATTTATAACCCAACATATTCAGTCTATTTCTAACAGCTAAGAACTTCTTTATTATCTTGTATCTTAAGGATGAGTAAACATTGATAAGGAGATCTTGGGGAAAAAATTGGGTAATTCTGGTTGATTATTGCAAAAGGATTTCTGAGCAGGAGAATTGCAAAGGAAGGATTAGAAAGTTCAAGTTGTGAATCTGAATTCATTATAATGAAAACAGTTCAACAAATTCAGCAGTTTGAAATGGCATTTTATTCCCTTCATCTTTTTCATTAAGATACTATATTTTTTGGCCAAAGATTTATATATGGATTCAAATAATACCTTCCATTTTTGCTTTAAAGAATACTGTCATGTACATGACTCAATGTGCTTGCCATTTTTTTCTTCTAAAATTTTACCCAAATATTTTAGTCTTATCTTTCAACTTAGGTTTAAAAACATTAATATGCTATTAAGTTAAGGGTTGTCAAATTGTTGAAAGAGTCTTCATCCTTTCAAAGCTTGCAGTAGTTGAAACTAATTTTCAGTATCTCATCTTCTCTTATTGATGTCATCATAACAGTGTCAATTCCCAAATTCACTGTTTAGCTTTGCTAAATGACATGCACATAAATACACAGCAAAACAAATATTGTTACTAAGGAATGACTGGACATCAAAGCTTTGGAGGAAGGTATTGTTAGTGAATTAACAGGAAACACATGGGGTTGTGTAAAGTGTGTCAGTGAGAGAGAAAAATATGAATTGGACAGAAAGTAACTGAAAAAGAAATGTATGGAATGCTTATTGAAAGTAAATGAATTTAAGATAAACAAAAAAGGATGTCAACAGACTTTTTAGTTAACTTCTCTAATCAGATTTGATGATTAATTGTCCATAGTCAATTTTTTTCTTTCATTTGATAAGTTTACACCAAAAGATCCAAGTTTGCTAGCCTAACACACATTTCTCCACTAATGTGATACTTAATATGATCTGCTTTCTTGAATTAGATTCCTTAAGTTAAATATTGATTATTTATACTGAAGCATGAACATTTGTACATAAAAAGATTTAAAAAGAATTCCAATTTTCAAGGGAATGATCTCAAAGTCTAAGATTTTAATACATTCCTTGATTGCATATGTAGATTCAGAATTTTCTACTTCTGAAGATATTCAAATAAATGATACAAATCAGAAAACATTATAAATATATTCACATAAAATGTCAATTGTTTGCATGTAAATTCCTAACAGATACAGTAATGTTGCAGATATTTGGAGTAATTTCAAAATTCTGGAACATAACCAAGAAGCTAAGTGTAATAATATTAAAAGGTGGCCATGAATACGTATATTATAATTATTTTCAGAACAAATACAGTTTAAAACATTTCAATTATTATAACTAGAGGTTTAACATATTTGGAAAATGTATTTATGTGAAGCAAACACAAATGTCTTCCAGTCATGTGCTTAAATTCATGAGTCTGAATCAATCCTTAGTTTCCAAATAACCACAGGATGAACTCAGCAATTAACATGAGGAATATAAATCAGCTTAGGTTATGTTAGTTAAAAAAAAATAATAATGGAGCTTCCCTGGTGGCACAGTGGTTAAGAATATGCCTGCCAATGCAGGGGACGCAGGTTCGATTCTCGGTCCGGGAGGATCCCACATGCCATGAAGCAACTGAGCCCATGTGCCGCAACTACTGAGCCTGCGCTCTAGAGCCCACAAGCCAAAACTACTGAGCCTGCATGCTGTAACTACTGAAGACCCCATGCCTAGAGCCCATGTTCCTCAACAAGAGAAGGCACCGACTGCAATGAGAAGCCCGTGCACCACAACAAAGAGTAGCCTCTGCTGGCCACAACTAGAGAAATCCCACGTACAGCAACAAAGAGCCAACACAGCCAAAAAAAAAAAAAAAAAAAAATAAGATCCAGTACTTTAAAACAACAAAGTTTTAATTCTTTCTACCATGGAAATTCCTTCATGGATCAGCTTCATGATTTCTCCATATGGAACTCAGAGTGATGGCACGAGGAAACAACAGGTAGCAGACCATGAGACGGCTCCTAATGTTCCTAAGTGACACACATTACATGTTCTTTATACTCACGTTCCATTTGGCAAAGCAGTTCAGATAACCAAGTCTTAACACCATGATTTTAAAATGTATAATATTTCTGCAGCAAGAAGATTCAGAAAGGATAGTGAACATTTTTTTTCTTAAAGTGTACAATTTGATTTTTTTAAGCTCTTTATTGGAATATAATTGCTTTACACTCTTGTACCAGCTTTTGAGGTACACCAAAGTGAATCAGCTGTATTTATGCATATATCCCCATATCCCCTCCCTCCCATGACTCCCTGCCACCCTCCCTGTCCTGGCCCTCTAAGGGTTGATCTCCCCTCATTATACAGTAACTTCCCACTAGCTATCTATTTTACAGTTGGTAGTGTAAATAAAAGACAGTGAACATTTAAAAAATTTTTTTGTAAATTTTTTAATTGAAGCATAGTTTATTTATTTATTTTTTTATAAATTTATTTATTTATTTATTTTATTGGCTGTGTTGGGTCTTTTTTTTGCTGTGCATGGGCTTTCTTTAGTTGCAGTGAGTGGGGGCTACTCTTCGTTGTGGTGCGGGGGCTCCTCATTGCTGTGGCTTCTCTTGTTGCAGAGCACGGGCTCTAGGCATGTGAGCTTCAGTAGTTGCAGCACATGGGCTCAGTAATTGTGGCTCACAGGCTCTAAAGCGCAGGCTCAATAGTTGTGGCGCATGGGCTTAGTTGCTCTGCGGCATGTGGGATCTTCCTGGAGCAGGGATTGAACCCTTGTCCCCTGCATTGGCAGGCAGATTCTTAACCACTGCACCACCTAGGAAGCCTGAAGCATAGTTGATTTATAATGTTGTGTTAGTTTCAGGTGTACGGTAAAGTGATTCAGTTATATGTATATGTATATATGTGTGTCTGTGTGCGCGCATGTGTGTGTGTGTATAATTTTTCAGAGTCTTTTCCATTTTAGGTTATTACAAGATATTGAATATAGTTCCCTGTGCTATACAGTAGGTCCTTGTTATGTATCTATTTTATATACAATAGTGTGTATCTATTAATCCCAAACTCCTAGTTTATCCCTTCCCTCCTCCCTTTCCCCTTCGATAAATGTTTGTTTTCTATGTCTAGGAGTCTGTTTCTGTTTTGTAAATAAATCCATTTGTATCATATTTTACATTACACATATGATATATGATATTTGTCTTTGTATGACTTACCTCATTTACTATGATAATCTCTAGGTCCATCCATGTTGCTGTATATGTCATTATTTCATTCTTTATCATGGCTGAGTAGCATTCCATTGCATAATATATACCACATCTTCTTCATTCATTTGTTGATGGATGTTTAGGTTGCTTCCATGTCTTGGCTATTGTAAATAGTGCTGCTATGAACATTGGGGTGCATGTATCTTTTCAAATTAGATTTTTCTCCAGATATATGCCCAAGAGAAGGATTTCTAGATCATGTGGAAACTCTATTCTTAGTTTTTTAAGGAACCTCCATCCTGTTCTCCATAGTGGCTGCACCAGCTTACATTCCCACAAGCAGTGTGGTACGGTTCCCTTTTCTCCACACACTCTCCGGCATTTATTATTTGTAGACTTTTTGATGATGGCCATTCTGACTGGTGTGAGGTGATACTTCATGGTTGTTTTGATTTGCATTTCTCTAATAATTAGCAATGTTGAGCATCTTTCCATATGCCTATTGGTCACCTGTATGTCTTCTTTAGATAAATGTCGATATAGTTCTTCTGCCCCATTTGTTTTGATTGAGCTGTATGAACTGTTTGTGTATGTTGGAAATTAATTCCTTGTCTGTGGCATCACTTGAAGATACTTTCTCCCATTCTGCAGGTTGTCTTTTCATGTCATTTATGGCTTCCTTCACAGGATAGGAGCTTTTAAGTTTAATTAGGTCCCATTTTTTTTTTGCTTTTATTTCCATTATAGATTCAAAAAAGAGACAGTGAACATTTTGAGAAATAATACAATGTACCCAAAACTTTAGATTTTACTATTCTCTCAGTCTTTTCTAGAATTATTGTCCAAGGATTTTAAAATGTGAGGCATTATAACCAATAATTTTAGCCCCAACCCAGCTTTTAATCATTTTGATGCTAATAAATAAGATCAAGGTGACATGGGTCTATTATGCAGAAAATCTGACTTCTCTGTTTGCTTTATTTGATCCCTGCTTGAAATGATTGATTGAGTTTGCAAAACAGCACAATTCTTTGCTGATCAAAAGGAAAAAATAATATAAGGCATAAACGCCCATTTAAGTATGGAGCAAAGCAATTATTTACATAGTTAGCATTCTTAAAAGATAGAAATAAATTACTGATAATTTTTTATCATATTTTAAAAAACTTTATTTTGAGATAATTGTATATTCACATGCTGTATACCTTTTAGTCAGTTTCCCTTAATGATAACATCTTTCAAAACTATGGAACAATATCACAACCAGGATATTGACACGTATAATCCACCAATCTGATTCAGATTTCCTCAGTTCTACTTTCATTCATTTGTATTTGTGTGTATTTACTTCCATCAGGTTTTTCTATGTGTAAAATCATGTATTCATCACCACAGCCCCAAGATACAGAAGAGTTCTATTACCACAAGTATCCCTTGTGCTCACTTTTATAACCACACCTAACTCCCTCCCCAACCTCTACAGTTGTAACCTATAGTGAGCACTAGTCTGTTCTCTTTTTCTATTGTCTTCTCCTTTCAATTACTCTATATAAATAATATCATACAATATGTGATCCTTTAGGATAGACTTTTTTTTTACTTAATACATTTCCCTTGAGATTCATCTAAGTTCTTCCATTTATTAATTATTGTCTTTTTTAAAATTGCTGATTAGTGTTAAATAGTATGGATATACCATAGTTTGGTTAATCAATCATTCATCCATTGAAGGATATCTGGATTATTTTCAGATTGTGGCTATTACAAAGTTTGCCATTTTATTATCTGTATTCTGCTTGTGTTTTTCATGGTTCTCATTCCTCTACTAGTCTTTTATCTTCCTGTGGATTGTGTAAACATTTTAAAGGATTTCATCTTAAATAATTTATCTTGTTTCTCTCCATATTTTTATTAATGGTCCGAGTATTGCAATATACATATGTGATTTATCATAGTCTACTGATGTCAACCTTTTTATTACTTCAAGTGAAGTATGGAAATCTGACTGCCATTTAGGCTCCTTTACTCTCTTTTTAAGATATAATTGTCTTGAATATTGGATGCTATTATTATTTTTGTTTCAGTCATGTAATTTGACTTTTAAAGCATATTTTTGCTCTTTTCAGTTCCTTACTTTGATGTTGCAAGATTTCCTTTTTTTAATTATTTCATTTCTGTTTGAGGAAATCATTTTAGTCATTCTTTAAGGGTAGATTTGCTCTCCTTAATCTAAGGATGTCTTTATTTCTCCTTCATTTCTGAAGGATAGTTTCACCAGATACAAGATTTGAGATGAGAGATAGATAAATAGAGTTCCTTTCTTTCAACACTTAAAATATGATGTGCCACTTTCCTCTGATTTCAGATGAGAAATCTGTAATCTGAATTTGTGATCTTCTATAGGTAATTTGTCATTTATCTCTGGCAGCTTGTAAGAGGTTTTTTCTTTATGTTCAGTTTTCAGAAATTTAATTATGATGTGTCTTGGAATAAATTTCTTTGGGTTTATCATATTTGAGATTATCACAGCTTCTTGAATCAGTACATTTATACCATTCATCAATTTGGGGAAGGACTCAGCAACTATTTCTTTGCTTATTCTTTCAACCTCACTTTCTCTTCTGATTCTAGCACTCTGATATGAATATTGGATTTTTTGTTGTTTTTGTTCCACGGGTCCTTGATAGTCTGTTTTCTCCTGTTGTTCAGATTAGGTAAATTCTATTAATCCATCCCGAACTTTACTCGTTTTATCTTCTGTCATCCCAGTTCTACTGTTGAGTTCATCCACCCATTTTAATTTCGGTTATTGTATTTTTTAGTGCTATAATTTCCATTTGATTATTTCTTATAATATTTCTTCACTGACATTTCCTAACTTTTTTGTTTCAAACATTTTTATAATTGCTTGTTGAAGCAGTTTTATGATGACTGTTTAAAAATACTTGTTGATAATCCTAACATAAAGTATCTTGTGTTGCATTATGTGATTGCCTTTTCTTTCTGATCCAATTTGTGTTTTCTTGGTTCTCGATATGATGAATCAGTTTTGATTGTACTCTGGGCATGTTTGCTAATAGAAGATTCTGGGTCCTATCTAAAATTTTTTTATTTTAGCAGATAACCATACCTTAGGTTTAGCATGCTTTACCTACTTTTGTGGGTTGCTGTTCCTATGACACTATAATTTTTAAAACATATGTAGAGCTTTTTGGGTCTTATTTTATTTGATGCCTCTAGGGCTTCCTCTGCCATCTGCTGGTGCTGCCTGAACAAGCTGAGGAGTTTGCCCAGGATGGGCTTTCTGGTGCTTCAGACCCAAGGGTACCAGGAGGATTCCTGGGCCGTGCTGCTTGCTGTGGTGACATCATTCTTGCTGGTGGGTCCTTGTATGTGCTTGTTTGGTGGGATTGCCCCTTGCCAGTGCCCCACCTCCAAGCATTCATGATCTGTGGGTGTGTGAGTGATGTCTCAGGCTCAGCAGGAAAGGACAGCTCTATCTCTGGATGTTTCTTAGTGGACTCCTGATGTATTCCCCTTGTCAGTAAAGCTAGAATCACTTAGTGTTGTTGGTGGAGATTTTTTTCAATCTGGAGAAAAACAATGAGTCTGCCTTGGCCACCCGTTTTTTTTTTTGTTTGTTTGTTTTTTACTAGATTAGAGGTTGAGATAATGTGGGCCTGGGTTATTTCTTCTGCTGGGTGGAGGTCATTAGATGTCCTACATTTATATTGTTCCTCTAGTCATAGGTGCCCTAAACATTTAGGCTTCCACCTTTCATCTTTCATAGTTCCTCTTGGGTTGGCTCTTGAATTATTTCCAGAGAGGATCGTTATACTTAGTGGGGAGGAGCAGGGAGAGCTGAATGTATAACACATTTTCTGGGGCAGAAGTCCTTAATCCCATCACTTCTTTTTAGTTAAAATTAGATCAACTTAAGAGTAAATTCTCAGAATGAATTTACTTCCAGTATCTTATAGACTCTGGTGTTAAAGTGCAGGCAATGGTTAAATGACATTTTTATTCATCTCAAGCTAAATCCTACCAGTTTTTAAAATTGAGCTTAAATCCTACCAAATCCTTAAGGCCTTCTCTTATGAATCCATCTGTAGTAATCATTCTTGCTCTTATATTTTCTTAATTATTTTCTCTTTTATTGTCCTATATTTGTAATTAACATTCTTTTATTTCTATGTCCACCAAGTAAATTATAAGCTTCTAAAAGGAAGATATATATTTATGTTAATTTGTATTATCTGCGAGCCTTCACTCTATGCATACACACACAAGATTATGTCTTACTTGAGGATTTGACTGGACTAGCTTACAAATGCCAACTGTGCTTTTTGAAGTTCTTTCTAAATCTTCTCCTTTCCAGGAAAGAATTGTCCTTGATATCATTGTTTGTATAGAGATCTTTAGGCCTATGGCAGAGACACTTGGATGTTCAAAAATAGCTCAGATGTTAGCAACTGATGATTTGCTACTTTGTCTCACCATTTCTATAGCTCTGGATCCCACTGAGCACTGTATATTAAAGTACTAATTTTAGGTATGGGTTTTGTGGAATTTCTGAGAAGGGACTGGTTTCTCCTGTTGTTATTATAATGGATTAACACATCAAATTTTACTAAATATGGAATCTATTGAAACTGAAAATCCTGTAGGAAGAAAATAAATATGAACCTAGTAGATTATTGCTGGAGGCAATGGTAGAAGGGTTTGCTTCAAGCCACCTTCTCAGTGCAAATGACTAAGAAAGATGACAAATTAAAAAAAAAAAATCAAGGCATTGAAGAGTTGCAAAATCATGAAGGAAATATCAAAGAAACAATAATTCCAAAAGACAAAGATATCCCATAGAGGTGAGCCCTACGTTGGTACTGCTATCTCTTTAAGACATGTACAGATTCAAAATGTAGTCACAACCTCTTAGTCAAGAGCCTGAGAAGCCAAAGGAAAAAGCAACAGCTGAGAAGCTGAACTGGCAGTTGATGGGGCTAAAGGGCAAAACTGGGACTCAAAAACCCATGAAGAAAGAGGGACCCATTCCTTGTGTCATGGGTTTACCGGACAGCTGATTTCATAGTGGATTAATCAGCCCTTACCCTAAAGTCTGACAAAATAAAGGTCTCTGGTCTCTGGAGGAAGATAAACAATCCACAAAGTTTCAAACTGTCTCTACATATTTTAAAACAACAATATCTGTGATTAAAAAATAACCAAGCATTCAAAAATACAAGAATGGGTCAATATCTTAGAGAATAACCCAACAATAGGGGCTTAACTGGAGACTCAGTTATTGGAGTTAGCAAAAATGAGCATTAAAATAATTATAATAGTCAAGAAATTAAATATGAAGGTGAAGACTCTCAGCAGAAACATGGAAATCATAAAAAGCAACCAAATGGAAACTCTGGAACTTAAAAATACAGAAATTAAAATTAAGAACACAATAGATTTAATTGAAAATTCTGCAGTACCAAGATTACATTCCAAAAATAAAAAATATGTCATGGAAAACTATACACACTGAAGAATAAAGTAACAAAAATGAAACAAAATATGTAAAAAACATAAAGTATATATAGGACAATGCATAAATATCTAAAATACATAAATTTAGACTCCAAGGAGGAGAGCAGAGAGCAAACGAGGCACAGAAAATATATTAAGAAATAATAGAAGGGCATTTTTGAAACCAATAAAAAAAATCAAGATTTGCTATAAACTTTAAGCAGGGTAAGCACAAAGAAAATCAAACCTGCAGCCAAAAGAAAAGAGAAGAAAGGAAAAACAAACCAGCCAAAAGAAAAAAAAACACACAAGGAAAAGAGCTAGATAAAAAGACAGAACAATGACATCTTGAAAGCAATCACTAAAATGACAAACTAGAGTTCTATGTTCATCAAAAATATCCTTCAAAACTGAAGGCAAAATACAAGCACATAAAGACTAAGAGAAATTATCACCAGAAGACTGACATGAATGTAAATATTGAAGGAAGTTATTAAGTCAGAAAGGAAACTACCACAGATGGAAACACAATTAACATTGTAGTTAATGGTGAAAAATTAAAAACATCCTTCCCGCTCCTGAAATTAAGAACAAGATTAGGCTGCCTGCCATTATCAGTTCCATTTCACATTGTACCAGAGGTCCTATTAAGTACAAAAGACAAAAAGATAAAAAAAATTAAAGTTTAATGATTGGCCCATGAGAAATAAAACAGTCATTTTTCACAGACAATACATTTATATGAAATTAGAAGCAGGAAAGACAAGTCTATAGCATTAGATGTCAGATTAGGGTTATATCTGTGAAAGAGCTAGCAGGTTGTGATGGAGGGATTGGGAAGAGGCATAAAGAATATTCTTGGGGATGTACTGTATTACATCTTGATCTAAATGGTGATTACATGGATGTGTTCACCTAGTGAAAGTGTATTCAACTCTATAGATCATACTCTGATGAAAACTTGTGAACACGCATACACACACATATGTGTAAACATAGAGGAAAGTAGCCAGTCTACCACTTCATCATGAGCAGGAGTTTTTTCTAGAGGATCCCCTTTCAAACCAAGTTAAAAACTCAATAGTTGGGCCACCGCTAATTTTTGAGTTGCTGTGTACATGAAAATATTAACAATTCTCAATGTGGTAGAATTAAGATGATTTTTATTATTTATTGTTTATATTTTCCAGATGTCTAACAATCAAAATAAATTGCTTATAAAGCGGGAATATGAAAATTACTTTTTTAAAGAAAAAATAATTGCCAATAGATAGAATGCAAATAACAACCCACTATAATATATATAATGATAGAAATCAATGGGATACCATTGCCTGTCACTGGTGACTTGAGTCCAACAGACAGAAACTACAATGGTAACTTGTGATGGCTGGTGCTGTGACCCTTCTTAGTTGTTCTCACATCATGGTGGTAAGAAAATGAAGACTTATTAATGAGAAAGATAAAATTAGCATCTGGTACCTGGAACTGATCTGATGTTCACAGCTAGATGTCAATATTATTACAAGCTGGCCATTTTATTCTCTATTTGGACATAAACAGTCTTGCAGTATACCAGACTCAGACAAGGGTTCTCCTAAACTATGACCTAATGAGACAAAACAAGGTCATTTCACAATTTTGTCTAAGCACAGACAAAATCAAGGTCAATGTACCACCTTCAAAATGCCAAACAATCCCCTCTTTTGACTAAAATGAGTGATTGCTACTTCTGTATCAATTACAATTTTATCTTCATTCTGGCCTACCTTCCTTATAGATAAAATTTGTTGAAATGCTGAATCATAGAATTGGCCCTGATGTATGACAGTACTCAATCGAGAACAAACCCGTCTCCTTAAACACTCCCCCAAATCACCTAACAATTTCTAAATCCTATGAAAGTTTTTGCCTAATGCCTTTAACTGAGATACCCATGTTTCCCCGTGGTTGCATTCTCTCACTGAAACAAGTAATAAACTCAATTTTCTTAATTTCAAGTGTGTTCATGTGGAATTTTTCTGAAGGGCACTGACATCCATAGAATGTTCTATTTACTTGATAGTTTATTGACTAATTTTATTGAGCAATACTCAATTTTGGTGAAACTTACAGTTACATTTCTTTCTATGCCAGGCATTCTGGGTAAAAAAAATGACCTATACAGTTTTTTTCCTTTAAAATATTAGTAACAAGAAGAGAATTATTTACGTTAGTAAACTTTAAGTGTTGTCTGACAATTAAATGCAGGTCTGGTCTTAAAATTGGTCTAGAATTAATAATATGTAAACTTAACAATATTATAAAATTCACTTGTAGTCCTGATTCAAATCTTTCAGTGGTTCTCAATTTACTCTTACTCTAGTAGTTAAAAAAATTATCTTCATCTACCTGGATAACATCATATAGGTCTTGACTTTTTTAATCCATCCAGTCACTCTTTGACTTCGAAGATTTTAATCCATTTACATTCATAGCAGTTACTGATAGGTGAGGACTTAATAAGGCTAAGTTATTGTGTAATTTCTGACTGTTTTGTAGTTCCCTTGTTCCTTTCTTCCTCTCTTGCTAAATTCTTTTGTGAAATAATTATTTTCTGTAGTGGTATGTTTTGATTCCCTTCACATTTTCTTTTGTTTATCTACTGTAGGTTTTTGCTTTGTGGTTTTAATAAAACATCTTATAGGTATAAGTCTATTTTACACTAAAAATTTAAGAATTACATACAGAAATTTTGCCCCTTCACTCTCCCCTCCAACACTTTATGTTTACATCTTTTAATATTGTATATCCATTAACAAGTTATTGTAACTATAGTTAGGTTGAATACTTTTATCCTGTAAACTTTATAATATAATTAAGTGGTTAACACATCATCATATTACAATATTAGTGTATTTTAAATTTGATTATATACTTAGCTTTACCAGTGTGTTTTATATTTTAGTATGTTTTCATATTACTAAGCAGCATCCTTTCATTTCAGCTTAAAAAACTCCTTTCAGCATTTCTTATAAGGCAGATATAGTGGTGATAGACTCTTTCAGCTTTTGTTAGTTTGAGAAAGTCTTTTTTTTTTTTTTCACATTAAACTATTTTTTAATGGGTCTCAAATTCTGTGACAGATTTTTGCTCAAGTTGTTTCCATTAAAAAGTGATTTTAAAAACTAATAACTTAAAACTGCCACACACAAAACAAATGGTAGACAAAACATTCTCCTTTCCTTCTGAAGGTTTTATGATGCATTGTTATCATTAACCAGTCTTTTACTATTAGACTTAAATGGCCAATTGAGACAAACAGTTCTGAGACCATTCTTCCACCACTGATTAAGACTGGGTGGCAGGTATTGAGGGTAATACTCATTTAGCATTCTGAGCTTTCTGGGAAGACTCGTTGACCTTGTCAGCTCCAGCTGCCTTCTTGTCCACTGCTTTGATGACACCCACAGCAACTGTCTGTCTCATGTCACGAACAGCAAATGGCCCAGAGGAGGATAGTCAGAGAAGCTCTAAACACACATGGGGTTGCCAGGAACCATATCAACGATGACAGCATCACCAGATTTCAAAAATTGGAGGCCATCTTCCAGCTTTTCCCCAGAACGACGATCAATCTTCTCCTTCAGCTCAGCAAATTTGCAAGCAATGTGAGCTGTGTGACAATCCAGCACTGGTGCATATCCAGCACTGATCTGGCCAGGATGGTTCAAGATAATCACCTGAGCTGTGAAGCCAGCTGCTTCCATTGGTGGGTTCTTTTTGCTGTCACCAGCCACATTGCCATGAAGACCATCTTTGACAGACACGTTCTTGACGTTGAAGCCTACATTACCCCCAGGAAGGGCTACACTCAAAGCTTCATGGTGCATTTCAACAGACTTCACTTCAGTTTTTACACTGACAAGAGCAAAGGTGACCACCATGCCAGGTTTGAGAACACCAGGCTCCACTCGACTCACAGGGACAGTACCAATACCACCAATTTTGTAGACGTCCTGGAGGGGCAAACCCAAGGGCTTGTCAGTTGGGCGAGTTGGTGGCAGGATGCAATCCAGAGCTTCAAGCAGCATGGTTCCACTGGCATTGCCATCTTTACAGGTGACTTTCCATCCCTTGAACCAGGGCATGTTAGCACTTGGCCACAGCATGTGGTCACCATTGCAACCAGAAATTGGCACAAATGCTAGTGTCAGGGTTGTGGCCAATTTTCTTAATGTAGGTACTGACTTCTTTAACAATTTCCTCTTATCTCTTCTGGCTGTATGGTGGCTCAGTGGAATCCATTTTGTTAACTCCACCAATTAGTTGTTTCACACCCAGAGTGTAAGCCGGAAGGGCATGCTCATGGGTCTGCCCATTCTTGGAGATACCTGCTTCAAATTCACCAACACCAGCAGCAACAATCAGGACAGCACAGTCGGCCTGGGATGTGCCTGTAACCATGTTTTTGATGAAGTCTCTGTGTCCTGGGGCATCAATGATGGTCACATAGTACTTGCTGGTCTCGAATTTCCACAGGGAGACGTCAATGGTGATACCACGCTCGCATTCAGCATTCAGTTTGTCCAAGACTCAGGCATACTTGAAGGACCACTTTCCCATCTCGGCAGCCTCCTTCTCAAAATTTTTCAATGGTTCTCTTGTCGATCCCACAACCTTGGTAGATCAGATGGCCAGTAGTGGTAGACTTCCCCAAATCTACATGTCCAATGACAATGATATTGATGTGGGTTTTCTCCTTTCCCATTTTTGCTTAGGTTTAGCAGTGGTTTTCATGACACCTGTGTCCTGGTAGCAAACCCGTTGTGAAAAAGCTGAGAAAGTCTTTATCCTTCATTTCTGAAGGAGAATTTTTCCTATGTGAATTATTCCTGGTTGGCAGGGTTTTTTGTTTATTTGTTTTTTATTTTATTTTTTTCTTTTAGTACTTTGAATATATCATCCTACTCTCTCTCTCTCTAGGCCTGCAAGCTTCTGCTGAGAAATCCACTGAGAGCATTATGGAGGCTCTCTTGGGTGTATGTTTTTTTTTCTCTTGCTGCTTTTAAAATTTTCTTTTTGTCTTTGATTTTAGACAGTTTTATTATGATGTGCCTTAGAGGAGACTTCTTTGAGTTGAAGCTGTTTGTGGATCTATGAGTTTCATGAACCTAGATGTCCAAGTCTTTCCTCAGCTTTGGGAAGTTCTCAGCCATTATTTCTTTTTCTTTTCTTTTTTTTAAAGAACTTTTATTGAGATACAGTTAACAGACAATAAACAGCATATATTTAGAGTGTACAATTTGGTATCCCAATCTCCCAATTCATTCTCCCCCAACCCACCCTGTTTTCCCCACTTGGTGTCCATATGTTTGTTTTCTACATCTGTGTCTCTATTTCTGCCTTGCATTTCCTCTTTCACAGCTGTTAGCATTTGCCTTATGTATTGAGGTGCTCCTGTATTGGGTGCATATATATTTATAATTGCTATCTCCTCTTCTTGGATGGATCCCTTGATCTTTATGTAATGTCCTTTCTTGTCTCTTGTAACATTTTTTATTTATAGTCGATTTTATCTGATCTGAGTATCAGTATTCCAGCTTTCTTTCAATTTTCATTTTCATGGAATATCTTTTCCCATCCCCTCACTTTCCATCTGTAAGTGTCCCTAGGTCTGAAGTTGGTCTCTTGTAGACAGCATATATATGGGTCTTGTTTTTGTATCCATTCAGCCAGTCTGTGTCTTTTGGTTGGTGCATTTAGTCCATTTACATTCAAGGTCATTATGGATATGTATGTTGCTATTACCATTTTCTTAATTGTTTGTTTATGTTTTTGTAGGTCCTTTTTTTCTGTTTCCCGCTTAAAGTTCCTTTAGCATTTATTGTAGGGCTGGTTTGGTGGTGCTGAATTCTCTTAGCTGTTGCTTGTCTGGAAAGCTTCTGATTTCTCCGTCGAATCTGAATGAGATCCTTGCTGGGTAGAGTATTCTTCATTGTAGATTCTTCCCTTTCATCACTTGAAATATATCATGCCACTCCCTTCCGGCTTGCAGAGTTTCTGCTGAGAGATCAGCTGTTAACCTTATGGGAGTTTCCTTGTATGTTATTGGTTGTTTTTCCCTTGTTGCTTTTAATAACTTTTCTCTGCCTTTAATTTTTGTCATTTTGACTACTATATGTCTTGGCATGTTTCTCCTTGGGTTTATCCTGCCTGGGACTCTCTGCACTTCCTGGACTTGGGTAGCTGTTTCCTTTCCCATGTTAGGGAAGTTTTCAACTATAATCTCTTCCAATATTTTCTCGGGTCCTTTCTCTCTCTCTTCTCCTTCTGGAACCCCTATAATGTGAATGTTGGTGCATTTAACATTGTCCCAGAGGTCTCTTAGGCTGTCTTCAGTTCTTTTTATTCTTTTTTCTTTATTCTTTTCTGCATCAGTGATTATCACCATTCTGCCTTCCAGGTCACTTATTCACTCTTCTGCCTCAGTTAATCTGCTATTGGTTCCTTCTAGTGTATTTTTCATTTCAGTTATTGTATTGCATATCTCTGTTTGTTTGCTCTTTAATTCTTCTAGGTCTTTGGTAAACTTTTCAATCTTTGCATCCAGTCTTTTCTCAAAATCCTGAATCATCTTCACTATCATTATTCTGAATTCTTTTTCTGGAAGGGTGCCTATCTCCTCTTCATTTAGTTGTTTTTCTGGGGCTTTATCCTGTCCCTTCATCTGGTACAAAGTCGTCTGCTTTTTCATTTCTCTATCTTTCTGTGACTGTGGTTTTCAGTTCCACAAGATGAAATACTGCTGCTACTGCTCGATACTGCTGTCTTCCCTCTTGTGGAGGAAGCTATCTAGGAGGCTCGTGGGTGCTTGCTGGCCGGAGGGACTCGCCATTATTTCTTTAAATAAGTTTTCTGGTCCTTTCTCTACTCTTCTCTTCCTGGGTCTCCAATAATGCATAGACTATTTCTTTTAAAGATATCCCATATTTCATATAGATTTTCTTAACTAGTTTTCACTACTTTTTATTTGTTTGTTCTCCTGTGATTGGATAATTTCAAAGGACCTGTCTTCTACTTCACAGATTTTTTTTTCCGACTACTTGATTATGTCTGCTGTTTGTGCTTCCTATTGTTTTTT
This sequence comes from Hippopotamus amphibius kiboko, assembly GCF_030028045.1. NCBI lineage: Eukaryota > Metazoa > Chordata > Mammalia > Artiodactyla > Hippopotamidae > Hippopotamus > Hippopotamus amphibius. The sequence continues at coordinate 71,345,854 of NC_080193.1, read as the reverse complement.
TTTTCTATTGTATTCTTTTTTTTTAATTTATTTATTTATTTTACTTATTTATTGGCTGTGTTGGGTCTTCATTGTTGCACACGGGCTTTCTCTAGTTGCTGCAAGTGGGGGCTACTCTTCATTGTGGTGCACAGGCTCCTCACTGTAGTGGCTTCTCTTGTTGTGGAGCACGGACCCTATGTGTGTGGGCTTCAGTAGTTGTGGCACATGGGCTCCATAGTTGTGGCACATGGGCTCCATAGTTGCGGCACGTGGGCTTAGTTGCTCTGTGGCAAGTGGAATCTTCCCAGAGCAGGGCTCGAACCCGTGTCCCCTGCATTGGCAGGCAGATTCTTTACCACTGTGCCACCTAGGAAGTCCCTTCTATTACATTATTAAATGTCATTAGTTGTATTTTCCAATTCCAGAGCTTTTGTTTGATTGTTTTTCATGATTTCCATCTCTCTGTTCAACTTATTTTGTTTATGTATTGCTTTCTTGATTTCACAGAATAGTTTTCTGTGTTGTTTTATAGCTCACTGAATTTCCATAAAACATCTATTTTGAATTATTTTTTGGGCAAATTACAGATCTTCATTTCTTTGGATTCAATTAATAGAAAATTATTGTGTACCTTTGGTGATGTCATGTTTCTTTGATTTTTCATGCTCTTTGAAATCTTTCACTGCTTTTTTTAACGTGTGAAGAAGCAGTCACCACCTTTAATCTTTGCTGACTGGCTTTGTGAAAGAAATACCTTCCATCAGCCCTGTTAGAGGATACTGAGACTTTCCTAAATCTTTTTTTTATGTATACTCCTGCTCCACATTTCTTGTTCCTTCTTTGGGGGAGTTCTTAAGATTGTGTGCCTTCTCACAATTTGGCAAAGCCACTCTGGGTGCTGATGTCCTCCATTTTGCTTTCCCTAGGGTGGTGCTAAATGCTCAAGTTTGTGTGGCTTCTCTTAATCCCGTGGAGTCAGGCCAGCTTTCTGCACATGCTGACTAGTTATCTGTAAAGGCTTTCTCTCACTGTTGTTGGGAGCACATATGGGGAGCTGACCATGAGGTGGTGGAGTGTGTGAGTGAGGCACACGGTATATTGGGGGTACCCACGGGTCAGTCGGGGGGAACCTATAGGCAAGGGGTCCCTTGTGGCTTGTGGGCAGGCAGTCCTTTATCCAGTATGTAGGATTAGCATTCCTTTGATGCCCGTCAAAAGCCTGGTCCGCTGTTCTCCTGGTTATGCCCTGCACTCCGTTTCTGTAGCACACCTGGACATTTCTAGACAGTATGAGAAGAAAGTGGGTTTCTTTGGCAGTGCCTCACACAGCTGGGGAAGCCAGCATTCACACACTTCTTACTTTCCCCTGAGAGTGAAACCACAGGCTACGGGGGTTTTACTTGGCTTGGAGCTGTGCCCCTGTGGATGAGGGGTGACGGGGTAAAGTGAAATAGGTCCTCTTATCCTCTTCAATTTGCATCCAATCTAGGATTTTTTTTTTTAACCCAGCAGTGTGCTAGAACTTCTCTGCTAGACTCCTGGACTTCCATAAATGCTCTCTTGTCCATGGGGGTTTGTCTAAATGGAGTTCTTTGGGTGAAGATGATGGAAAACTCATTCTGCCACGACGATTTCAACCCTCTCATTAACAGTCAATTCTTTAAAATCTATCTCATAGAATATTTAATTCGTGTCTCTAAAATGTCACTATTTTAGTAAAGAAAATAATGTTTGACTATTTTCCATGGCAAAAATGCTTTTCTCATATTTTTAAATTTATGACTCATGAAAATTTAATACAGCAAATATAGGAGAAAGCAAACAATATGTAGTAAATAAATCAGGAGAATATGTTAATAATGTGTGATGCTTGGGTAACGTATAGTACTTAATAATTATATTATTTTTACAAAATGTATTCAGTTAATTAGAAGTATTAAGGTTGATATTGAATTTTATATACATTGAAATAATCATAAATATTGAATCCGTGGACCCTATTCTATTATTGGAACACCAGAGGTTGTAAATCATTAAGTTTTAAATTCTATTTTTTATTTACTGCATCTTGGGATATTGTTAATGGTAAACTACATAGATACACATTATATCATAAAGTTGAAATTGAACTCTAGGAATTTTTTAAATGCATAAATAAGAATAAAAATAGTTTATTATGGACTTCCTAGGTGACACAGTGGTTAAGAATCCACCTGCCAATGCAGGGGACATGGGTTCGAGCCCTGCTCTGGGAAGATTCCACGTGCTGCGGAGCAACTAAGCCCGTGTGCCACAACAATTGAGCCTGCGCTCTAGAGCCCGTGAGCCACAATTATTTAGCCCGTGTGCCACAACTATTGAGCAGGAGTTCCTAGAGCCCTGTTCTGCAACAAAAGAAGCCACTACAATGAGGAGCCCGTGCACCACAATGAAGAGTAACTCCTGCTCTCAGCAACTAGAGAAAGCCCATGTGCAGCAACAAAGACCCAATGCAGCCAATAAATAAAATAAATAAATAAATTAAAAAATGGTTTATTATGTAAATTCCAAATATGCTTTGTCTATTTGTGGAACCTGTATGCAAGCTAATAAGATTCCAAGATCTCTCTCTCTCTCTTTCCCCCACATTCTGATTTCAAATGTCATATAGCTCCATTTATTACAGATCTAATCTGGTCATTTTTTTTCTCTTTCAATTAGGTTTGTTTTTCCTAATCTATTTGTGTATTTTCACATAAAGATGTTGTTTTCCCTGCAGGGAGAAAATGAGATTGCTCCCCATACATCATTTTTTAAATTTATGCTTGTAAGTACATATGCATTTTTAACAATAGATCACTCATCTACCCATTAAAATTAATGTTTTTGAAATAGCAAATGATATAATAAAATATATTTGCATTACATCAAATGCATATTATAAATTTATTAAACCAAAAAGTTAGAAAATTAATTTATGCACACATAGTTTAAACAATTGAAAATATTGTCTTTATATCATAATAAAATGAATTGTCTGTCACTTAAGTAGCTTTAAAATGACAAAATTCCATATGTCATTTGGAAAGTCATATACTGGATGGATTAGTAACATAGTTTGAAACATTTTTGCCTACAGGGGAATCTATTAACCCAATAGATTATAACGAATGACAACTTCATCAAGTTGCAACTTATTGTTGCACAGCACAATGAGCTCTGAAAAAAATAAAAAAAAGAAACTACCAATTGCCTACCTCATCATCTCATGTAAGATTTTGGACAATATTACTCAGACTCAAATGTAAAAGTAGTGGTTCTTAATTTTGACTGATACATTGAATCATCTAGACAACTTTAAAACTTCAGATGCCTGGGTTCTTTTTTCAGTGATTTGGATGCTTCGAATGGAGCCTAAGCAAGGGTATATTTTTATAAAGTTACCACCATAATTATAAAACATAGCCAGAGTTGAGCAACATTGTCTTAAGAGTCAGCTATGTGTTTACTTTTAACATATTTTTAGTAATATTAGAAGTTATTATACATTCTATTCTTAGATCCCCGTAGAATATAACCGACTATAGCTAGCTATGATATCAGTTCAGCATTTCAGATTCAGCAGAAAGAAGAAGTTCAACTCAGTCATAAACAAGGCAGAGTGAAGATAAATACTTTGAAAAAAAGTTGAAAAATCATGACATTTCATTTGTTTATTTTTTTAAGCTCTTTATTGGAATATAATTACTTTACACTGTTGTGCCAGTTTTTGCTGTACAACAAAGTGAATCAGCTGTATTTATACATATCTCTCCATATCCCCTCCCTCCCGTGACTCCTTCCCACCCTTCCTAACTCAGCCCTCTAAGTCATCACCCATCATCGAGTTGATCTCCCTTTGTTATACAGCAGCTTCCCACTAGTTATCTATTTTACATTTGGTAGAGTATATATGTCAATGCTACTCTCTCACTTCGTCCCAGCTGCCTCTTCGATCCCCCACCTCGTGTCCTCAAGTCCGTTCTCTCCATCTGCATCTTTATTCTTGCCCTGTCACTGGGTTCATCAGTACCATTTTTTTAGATTCCATATATGAGTTAGCATATGCTATTTGTTTTTCAATTTCTGGCTTATTTCGCTCTGTATAACAGACTCTAGGCCCACCCACCTCACTACAAATAACTCAGTTTCATTCCTTTTTATGGCTGAGTATTATTCCATTGTATATATGTGCCACATCTTCTTTATCCATTCATCTGTTGACGGGTATTTAGGTTGCTTCCATGTCCTGGCCATTGTAAATGGTGCTGCAGTGAACATTGTGGTACATGTATCTTTTTGGATTATGGTTTTCTCAGGGTTTATGCCCAGGAGTGGGATTGCTGGGTCATATGGTAGTTCTATTTTTAGCTTTTTAAGGAACCTCCATACTGTTTTCCATAGAGGCTGAACCAATTTAGATTCCCACCAACAGTGCAGGATTGTTCCCTTTTCTCTGCACCCTCTCTGGCATTTATTATTTCTAGATTTTTTGATGATGGCCATTCTGACCAGTGTGAGGTGATACTTTATTGTGGCTTCATTTGTTTATTTTTTTAATTTTAGTTTACTTTGATTATTTATTTTTAATTAATTTTTATTGGAGTATGGTTGCTTTATAATGTTGTGTTAGCCTCCACTGCACAACAAAATGAATCAGCCACACACATAGAGATATCCCTTCCGTTTTGGACTTCCCGCCCATTAGGTTACCACAGTGCATTAAGGAGAGTTCCCTGTGCTATACAGTATGTTCCCATCAGTTGTCTATTTTATACATAGTATCAATAATATGTATCATTTTAAAAGTGTGTTTCTTTTTAAGGGCACCATTCCTATTTCTACCAATGAAATATTCCATAGAATGATATCTGAAAAGCATTATCTTTAAATCAGACCAATATGGAAACACTCTGTTGTTTAATACTTGCTTTGCCTAAACCTTGATTTCTTCTTCATAAATTAGAAAAATGCCTTATAGTCATCTTGCAAATTAAGGTAACAATGAAATAATTTAGTAGGTACATTGTGAACACCAGTTCTCTCCTGGAGTGTTATTACTTTTTTGTTCATTAGAAAAATATACCACTAAAAATCAAATAGCTTAATTCTTAAATAAAATATGTATGAATCTTCTAAAAAGAATTTTTTTGAAATCCATATAGTAATGATATACTAATTAACTAGTTAATTCAAACTAATTAAACCAATAAAGTAAGGATTGACTATTGAAATTTCAAACGGAGTTGTTTTATAAGTGGGTCCACTCAGAAGTATTATAGTACCAACTTCAGTCTATTCATAATATGACTTAATCAAAATTTAATTAGCTGTCAAGATTTCAGAAGTATAGCAGTTACATAAAGTAAATTACATCTCTAGTTTTCCAGGGCTATTACACAGTAGAAAATATTCCTTTTGGCTTATTACTTACAATATACTTTTTTTAAACCGTGATCACATTTCCTCTCCATTACATGCACATTTACATTCTTCTTACTGTGCTATTTACTTTCAGTCTCAGATTTTCTGTCTATGGCCAATATATTCAGAATTGGCAATTCTATGAGGTCATAATTTCTAACTAAATATTTTAATAAAAGGAGACAAGATATATTAATTTTCCAGACATCCAGAAAGGCTATATTAAAAAATCCAAAAAGGTCATCCATTCTATAAATTGGCTCCCTTTGTTCAGATGCTCATCCTGACAGAGTCACGGTCAGGGCTGTTGGAATGGAATGTGGCCTCCTTTGAAACCAGGAATGCTTCAGGCAACTCCCTTGACACAGGGCTATGCTGAGGCCTAGCTTCTGCAGTTATAAGCAATAGAATGCCTTTGTTCCTGCTAATCTCTTGCTTTTACTAACTGCACTCAACGCTTTAAGTCTGCAAGTGCTAGCAGTTTTTGAATACCATAATCTTTCTTACTTCTGTGGTTTACAGTTGCCATTCTCTCTCATCAGGAATGACGTTTCATTTTCTTTTTCCCTAGTTAAACTACTCTTCATTCCTTGAATACAACGCAGTTTTGCCTCCGCTGGGAAGCCACACCTACAGTCTGTCTGCTGACTGGTTAGAAAGCCTGACCTGTTCTGATAGTATATCATTCTCATTCCATATGGAGTACTTCTCAGAGTCTACAGATATTGCTTGCCTCTGAGTAGGTAAGGTTCACATGTCTTAACAGCATTTGAACCAATAATTAACAACCAGGGCTTTTCATACAAAAATCCAAATATCTAGCTTCTCAGGAAAAACAGATATATCCAATAACACTGGAGTGACATGACAATAATTTTCAGGGCTGAGTAAGTGCTACCTCTCAGAGGGGGAATGACTAGATATTTTCTAGTTTTCAAAAGCCCTACACTGCCTAGTTCTCTTTTCAATCTGTTAATTTCTAATTTCCTTAACAGAGTAACACTATGAGCTCTTATCCTAGCTTTGTTAAAACTTTGACTCTTTCAATGACTTGGTCATTATTAGATATTCTTAAGCAAGTCACTCAGTCTTCTTGTTACTTCTTTTGCTGATTGTCAATATAGGAATAATAGCATTATTATTCTGTAGTTCATAATAAGGTCATTTTTGAATATCGAACATGTTAAGGTATGTAAAATATTATATAATTTTAAGTTTTCTGCAGTTAGATAGATAGAGATATAATAATACCTATTCTAAATATCATATTAAGACCATACCTAGTGTTTTCTAGTTAAATGTTAAAATGTGCCCTTATAGTTATCAAGATAATTCAAACTCAAGACCCTTGTTGCATTTGATAATTCAATTTTACTGAAGAGATAGAATTAAAATACATCAATGTTATACAGAGGAGTATTAGTGGGAAGATTGAACAAAAGGAATTCTTTACCTAGTGATAGTTTAAGTGGATATAGCTTATGTGAAATGACAAAAAAATCTTATAAAGATAACTTTGTTGTGGCTTTGGTGACCATAACTTTCATGACCTAAAAAATAATGATTTAATGGAAAGAAAAGTAAATTATGTCCATGGTTTATTTACTAAAGGCTGGGAATCAAAACTAAGTACAATCAAAATAAAGATTTATCACTCAACTCAAATTATAGTTAATATGAAGAAGAAAAATTCATCAAAAGAGTTATACTTGTGCTAACTTAAAATCATTAGCAATAATACACTGATCATAAGGAAAATCTATACTTATAATTTATACAAAAAATAATATTGTGGCTTCATGGAAATTAAAACCTACAGAAAACCTAAATATTGAAAATCTCTTGTTCACTTCATAAAATCATTATTCTGTGGCATAAAGTATCTGTTACATGCAGAACATTCTCATAGATACTTAATATATAAAAGAGTATACCCATTAATTTTAAACATTTTATGGAGTGAGACATTCAAAAATTTGAAAACATTTAGTTTAGTAATTTTTTATCACTTTAAAGATACGTAGAACTGTAAGAAAATGCAACATATACAACTAAAAACTACTTCTTGAGAAGTATTTTTTCAATTTTAACATTTTAAACTTTTTGGATGTAGTTAGATCCATGTCTTCAAAATTTATTAATATCAAATTTTCTTATAGAGTTATTATTTCCAACAAACATGTATACTACTATATTCTGAAAGTGCAAAGATGAAAATTCATGACTCTATCACACAAAACATGATGAATTTGTCTATTTTTCTCTCAGCATGGGTTACCTGAAATGAGGCAGTTTCTCTTTTCTCTGATCTATCTAAAGATAAAAGTTATCTGGCTTCTTTATGACTAAACTTTTATGTTGGAAAATATGTTAGCATCACAGTGGCAATGTCCAATATAAACAGAACTCCAACACACCCTTCTGGTTCATAATTTATGTTCTGAATGTACTTAAAATTGCCCTAAATCTGTTTTAAATCAAACTAAGCTACAATTGCCCCTTGTTTTTGCTTGTTTGATTTTTTTTTGAGAAGTTGGCTCATGTGTCAGGAAAGGAGAAACGTTCAGATACTTGGAAACATATAGATTCGGGAGAGTCTACCAAAGCTTCTTTGAAAGGATGTGACCAGTTTTCCTTTTCTAAAATTAAAACTCATTGCCTAAAATAAATCTTCTCATTGCTCAGGGAAAAATGCCTCCCTGATCCAATATGTTATCACCACAGCCTCCCTAGAATTTCTCTCCCACAATTTTTCCAACCCAGCATTGTGTGAAAACCATGTTGAGAAGGTTTTTTTGTTGTTGTTTGATTTTTCTTTTGTTTTAAGTTTGAACACTTGAAAACAACAACGGGGACTTCCCTGGTGGTTCAGTGGTTAAGACTTGCACTTCCAATGCAGAGGAGTGCGGGTTCGATCCCTGATTGGGGAACTAAGATCCCACATGCCGGGTGGTGTGGCTAAAAAAAAAATATGCTTCTAATACATACACAGACATTCACATGAAAGTTTAGGACAAGAGCCTTATCTGTTAGAAACTGCCATTGCAGTCATGTTGGATAGTTTCTGCTTTGGAAAAGTTGGATAGCAAGTGATAGAGAGAGAGAAAAAGAATGAGTTCCAGTTGGAACATATTATCTTTAAAATATGCACATGAGAAATGCTTGGAAAACAGTTGAAAATATGTATCTGAAAATCAAGACAGAGTCCAAACCTAGAGATAAATATTTGAGTGTTACCTTCATGAAGCTCTAGGAGTATTTTTTTTAAGCTGTTTATTGGAATATAATTGCTTTACACACTTGTACCAGCTTATGAGGTACACCAAAGTGAATCAGCTGTATTTTACATATATCCCCATATCCCCTCCCTCCCGTGACTCCCTTCCACCCTTCCTGTCCTGGCCCTCTAAGGCATCACCCATCATGGAGTTGATCTCCCTTTGTTATACAGCAATTTCCCATTAGCTATCTATTTTACAGTTGGTAGTGTGTATATGTCTATGCTACTCTAGGCGTATTTTTTTAAGCATGGCATGTCACCAAGGCTTTTCGTGATTTGGCGCATGCCTGTTTCTCTCTCTGTTCCTCTCCCATGACTTACCCTTTGATCACATTGAACAACTTGTGATACCCCGAATGTGTCATATTTTTTCAAGATATTGCCTGTAATGTCCTCCATATTTTCTTCTCTTACCATAATTCCTAGGAAACTTCTACACCTTACTTAAGACCCTGTTGGAAAGCTTATGTTTGTAAGATGTTTCATGACCTCTGAAATGAGGATGACTCATTCTATTCATTGTTTCTCTACTTTAGTATTTATCACATTAATTGCAGTGGCGTGTTTAATTATCTGTTTGCTGTTAGGCCTTTTTAGGGAAAGCTATATCTTATTTGTCTAAAACGTAGGAATATTTTCAACACATTTGCTGAATAAATGGATCTATTAATTAATTAAAAATTTAACAGACCTTCCTGCTAACTCACTATAACATATGTGTTTCTGCAAGAATTCTCCACCTGAACTGGATACAAGTAATTCTAACTGTCCTTATCTGAAAATAAACTTGATTTCATCAAAGTCATTTTTAAATCAGTGGTAGAGAAATTGCAGAGTAATTCATATAACAACTCAGCGATAGTGCCTATAACCTCAGACTTTCCTCTCAGTATTCATCAAGGCTAATGTGACACAGGAATGGGCAGGAGAGGATGCTTTCACATAAATATATGAGCTGTTATTTCTAACTTATTTTTGCTGCTGTCAATATGATCCCCCATTTAATTAATCCAGATTCATGTATGTTTGACATTTACTTAGTGCCTATTATATGCCAGGTACTGTGCTACTTGCCCCTGATCCCTACCTGGTGGTTCCTAGGGGACAAGTTAAGAAATTAAAATCTCACTATGTATTAACAGTAGCAAACATTGAAAAAAAGGTCTAGAATACACTGATAACAAATATTATCCTGTAGCTAGAACATGAGCATTAATATACTTTATGGATTATATTTAGCCTTAATATAACATTATTGATTTTGAAATTTTTATTCATATTGTAAAATATGTTCATACTGACATTGGGCTTCTATCTTTTTTTTTTCCATTTATAGTAACATAAACAGAAAAAAAAAACTACAGAAAAGGAGGCCATTGTCTTTGAGAAAATCTCTCTGCTCTTAAACATGATCTACTTAGAATCAAATATTAAATAACTGAGAAAATGAAAAATACAAATGTGACAGAAAGGCCATCGTGTATGTTGTGAAACATCAGGCATGTTTAAAGTTATATTTGTTTGAATAAAGTGTAATCTAATAATACAGGTATGTTACCCCAAAGAAAGTTAACTGAATGAATACAGAAAATTTAACAGATGCTTTTTTTTTGTAAATTTTTTTTGGAATGGGTGATTTTTCCAATGCTTTATTATTTCACTTCATTTGACTTTGTAGACTGAGACACTGAAGGGTTCACATGAGCCCCAAGCCCAGAAATAGCCACCAGAGAGACAGAGACAACTCCGGGAAAACACCTATGGATTTGTCTTAAGACAAAGGGCCACAGAACTCCTAACATTTAGAGAGCCTGGCACCTTCGTGTGGGTTTTTTATGGCTCAAATAAAGCATTTGGAAAGTTTTATTGATCCCTCATCCTCTCTCAAAAAACTGTGAATTATTTTGAGGCACCTTGTGACAGATTAAAGGAACATCAATGGTGACAGGATGATTTTCTAGAGCCTTTTGTGGATTCAACTTGTTCCAAGAGAGGAAATGGGATATATGCTTAACTGAGACTCTTTATATTCCAATTTAAACACAATCCAACCTCTTCACTGTAAAGCAAGGTGGATATCATTCACTTCCCACAATTCAAAATCACCTATTCGGTAGAGGGCAGAGAAGTCCCTTAACATCCTGCAATGCACAGGCCCCCATCTCCCTCCACACACACATAAACACGTACACAACAAAGAATTATCAGATCCAAAACGTCAAAAGTGCAAAAGTGAGAAACCTGCCACACAGGAACAGTAATTGGAGTGATTGCTGGATTTCCCATGCAAAATTATGGAGAAATGAAAGAAGTGATACAGTATTTGTAAGCTGCTGAAAAAAAAGAACTTTCGATGAAAAATTCTGTATCCAGTGAAATTAACTTTCATGAATGAAATGACATAAAGACATTCTCTGAAACAAGAAAACTAAGAGAACTGTTCTTCCGGCAGATCTGCCCTAAGTTGATAAAGAAAGTTTTGCACACAAAATGGAAATGACTCCAGAAAGAAACTTGGAAATTAAGAACAAAGGAAAAATAACCCAAATGATATATATCTGGGTAAATATAACGGATTGTTTTTCTCTTGAGTTATTTAAAATATGTTCATGTGCTAAAAGCATAATGTATAATATTGTTTGATAGGGTTTTCGATGTTTGTAGATGTAATATGTAAGAAACTATAACGTAATAACAGAGGGCAAAGGGACCTGTATGGTGGTTCAGGTTCTACATTATACTTGAAGAGGTAAATATTGGCTCTAACTGGAGTGTAAAAAATTGTGTTTACAATTTAATCCATAGAGATACCATTAAAAATATACAAAGAAATGCAGTCAAAAGCAAAATAGTTAAATGAAAAGGGAATGCTCAGAATTGTTCAAATAACTCAAAAGGAGAAAGAGAAGGGGGAAAAAGAACAAAAATAAAAGGAAACAAAGAGGAAACAATAAAATTATAAAACTAAATTAAATTTTATCAATAATTATATTAAATATAAATTATTTAAACATACCAATTAAAAAACAGAACAGATAAAAAAATGATCTTTTTCCAAGTGCTCACATTCATTGGGTGCAGGCTGTGTAATCTATGAGCAGATCAGTTGGCTGTAAGATATAAGTTCAAAGAACATAAGGAAATATACCTACAGAAAATGAAGCCATCAGTTCAGACTTAATTGGACAGAATTTTAATAAGAATTTATCACCAAAACCATCTCAGAATTCTGTCTAAATCTTGAGATGGCAAAAATATTTTTAAATCTCTTAATATTAGTAAGAGATAATTATTGAGTGGTTATTATGTCTAAAGTAATGTAATAATGCTAATCTAGTTACATATATTACGTAATAGAGGTTTATGTGAATGATGTAGTCTATAGTACACTGAAGTCTATATAAAGCTGTATGGTTCATTTAATAGAACTGGTGCATATTATTTTAAAATCAATATCAAAGTTCATTTATTGAATATAAACTCCTTGGTTAGAAACATAACCATATTCATCTTCAGAGAAAACACTATGCTTTTCATGGCAATTCACATAATGACTTAGTTTCCAGGAAGGTTTTTGATGAAAAGTGATGCTGCCTATATAAAAATGTTCCTAGCAGAAATATTTCCCCCTCAGCTAATTTGAATCAAACTACTGCTATAAATATTTCACAATTATTAGTTTAGAAAGGTGTACTGAGAAAATCAAAACAAAAATAGAGTCTCTGCTTCAAAAGACTGCATTATTTTCTAGTGGTTTTGAGCTGGCACTAATACCGGGACAGAAGGAGATACCCAAAATAGCAACAACAGGCTCTTCGGGCTCCCTACATCAATTTTCTAACAAATACCAAATAACTCTGTGTATGTGTTTGTGTGTGCATGTGTGTAATAGTGTCAAGGGGACACAGGATAAAATCATTTTATGCGAATATTTGTGTGAACCCATTAAAAAATGTGTATCAACTTCACGTAATGAAATCAGAGGGAGATAATTTTAATTTTGGCTAACTATGTAAGGAAGACACTTATTTAAGGAATTTTTCCCAATGGACTTAGGAAACTTTCTCTTCTTTTAGTACTATATATTTACAGAGCAATAAGTCTCACAAAAATAGATTATTGAAAGTAAGAAATCAGAATGAGGTTAGGGCTCCCTCTATTTGGTTTAGGAATCTGGAAAGATCAGTAATTAAAAGGACAGATGTCTGAATCTTTTCAAAAGTACCTAGCAAAGATTTATTCCTCAACCTCGATCCCTTCTCCATCTTCACCCCTAATGCTCTCCACATCAAACACAAGTATCCACAGGGGCACCGTGGCTTGTTATTTCCTGAATTGTGGGCAACATAAATATGATGGTATAACATTTCAATGGTTGGCGATAATCTAAATGTGTTCTCTTTGTTTTCCAGTTGTCCCTGATGATGCTGGGAGTGGAATAAGTTGTGGAACATAAATGAGATATGAGTGAAATTGGGTCCTTCTAGAGACCATGTATAGTAAGAAACTGTGAAAAAATAATGTAAACCAGTGCCTTTCATTTTGTGATCAATTTTAGAAATGTATTGATTTAACACTTTAAAGAATTTCTATTTTTACCTTTCTACACTACTTAAATCCCTGTCCAAGAGTGTAGAGTTCTTTTCTAGGAAAACGGGATTCTATTCCAGTTTTGGATCCGATTTAGATGTAAATTGGACCAAAAAAATGTAGAAACTTCCTATGCCATTAATAGGACTGAAAATCTCTTTCAAGATTAATTCAGTTTGCAGGAGGTCAACTTCTGGACTAGTTTAACCTCCAAATAATAAATGGAATCCCCGAGGAAGAGCCTCCTGAATGATTAGACCTCATCACTTAACATAGATCTGCTCTTATGAGAAATAGGTTCTAAGGGAGTTCTTCACTGAGACCCTGCAGTAATGTTGATCCCTTTTTATCTTAAGAAGCTTGTGATTGCTGTATTCACCCAAAGAATATCACTTCATCATATGCAATTCTACTCTTTTTTCTTTTAAGCTTCTTTATTGGAATATAATTGCTTTACACTCTTGTACCAGCTTATGAGGTACACCAAAGTGAATCAACTGTATTTATACATACATCCCCATACCCCTCCCTCCTGCGGTTCCCTCCCACCCTCCCTGTCTTGGCCCTCTAAAGCATCACCCGTCATCGAGTTGATCTCGCCCTGTTATACAGCAACTTCCCACTAGCTATTTTACATTTGGTAGTGTATCTATGTCTATGCTACTCTCTCAGTTCATCCCAGGTTCCCCTTCTCCCTCCGCACCCCCACCCCAGCCCCATGTCCTCAAGTCCATTCTCTACACCTGCATCCTTATTCTTGCCCTGTCACTGGGTTCATCAGTACCATTTCTTCGGATTCCATATATATGAGTTAGCATATGGTATTTGTTTTTCTCTTTCTGGCTTACTTCGTTCTGTGTGACAGTCTCTAGGTCTATCCACCTCATTACATATAGTTCAGTTTCATTCCTTTTTATGGCTGAGTAATATTCCATTGTATATATGTGCTATATCTTCTTCATCCATTTTTCTGTTGATGGACATTTAGGTTGCTTCCACGTCCTGGCTATTGTAAAAAGTGCTGCAATGAACACTATGGTACATATTTCTTTTTGGATTATGGTTTTCTCTGGGTATATGCCCAGTAGTGGGATTACTGGATCATATGGTAGTTCCATTTGTAGTTTTTTAAGGAACCTCCAAACTGTTTTCCATAGTGGCTGTACAAGTTTACATTCCCACCAACAGTGCAGGAGAGTTCCCTTTTCTCCACACTCTCTCCAACATTTGTTGTTTCTAGATTTTTTGATGATGGCTATTCTGACTGGTGTGAGGTGATACCTCATTGTGGCTTTGACTTGTATGTCTCTAATGATGAGTGATGTTGAGCATCTTTTCATGTGTTTGTTAGCCATCTGCATGTCTTCTTTGGAGAAATGTCTATTTAGGTCTTCCGCCCATTCGTGGATTGGGTTATTTACTTTTTTGGTATTAAGCTGCATGAGCTGCTTATATATTTTGGAGATTCATCCTTTGTCCATTGCTTCATTGGCAAGTATTTATCCCATTCTGAGGGTTGCCTTCTAGTCTTGTTTATGGTTTCTTTCACTGTGCAAAAGCTTTTAAGTTTCATGAGGTCCCATTTGTTTATTCTTGATTTTAATTCCATTACTCTAGGAGGTGGGTCAGAAAGGATCTTGCTTTGATGTATGTCATAGAGTTTTCTGCCTATGTTTTCCTCTAGGAGTTTTGTAGTGTCTGGCCTTAAATTTAGGTCTTTAATTCATTTTGAGTTTATTTTTGTGTATGGTGTTAGGAAGTGTTCTAATTTCATTCTTTTACATGTTGCTGTCCAATTTTCCTAGCACCACTTATTGAAGAGGCTGTCTTTTTTTCCATTGTATATTCTTGCCTCCTTTGTCAAAGATAAGGTGCCCATGTGTGTGGGTTTACCTCTGGGTTCTCTATTCTGTTCCATTGATCTTCCTTTTTATTTTTGTGACAGTACCATACTGTCTTGATTACTGTAGCCTTGTAGTATAGTTTGAAGTCAGGAAGCCTAATTCCACCAACTCCATTTTTCCTTCTCAAGATTGTTTTGGCTATTTGGGGTCTTTTCGTTTCCATATAAATCCTAAGATTTCTTCTAGTTCTGTGAAAAATGCCGTTGGTAATTTGATCGGGATTGCATTGAATCTGTAAATTGCTTTGGGTAGTACAGTCATTTTCACTATGTGAATTCTTCCAATCCAAGAACATGGTATGTCTCTCCATCTGTTTGTATCGTCTTTGATTTCTTTCATCGGTGTCTTAAAGTTTTCTGCATACAGGTGTTTTGCCTCCTTAGGCAGGTTTATTCCTAGGTATTTTATTCTTTTTGTTGCAGTGGTAAATGGGAGAGTTTCCTTAATTTCTCTTTCTGCTTTTTTGTTGTTAGTGTATAGGAATGCAAGAGATTTCTGCACATTAATTTTATATCCTGCTACTTTACTAAATTCATCGATTAGTGCTAGCAGTTTTCTGGTAGAGTCTTTAGGGTTTTCTATGTATAGTATCATGTCATCTGCAAAGAGTGACAGTTTTACTTCTTCTTTTCCAATTTGGATTCGTTTTATTTCATTTCCTTCTCTGATTGCTGTGGTTAAAACTTCCAAAACTATGTTGAATAATAATGGTGAGAGTGGGCACCCTTTTCTTGTTCCTGTTCTTAGAGGGAATTCTTTCAGTTTTTCACCATTTAGAATGATATTGGCTGTTGGTTTCTCATATATGCCTTCTATTATGTTGAGGTAATTTCCTTCTATGCCCATTTCTGGAGAGTTTTTATCATAAATGGATGCTGAATTTTGTCAAAAGTTTTTTCCGCGTGTATTGAGATTATCATATGGTTTCTATCCTTCAATTTGTTAATATGATGTATCACATTGATTGACTTGTGTATATTGAAGAATCCTTGCATCCCAGGGATAAACCCCACTTGATCATGGTGTGTGATCTTTTTAATGTGCTGTTGGATTCTGCTGGCTAGTATTTTGTTGAGGAATTTTGCATCTATATTCATCAGTGATATTGGCCTGTAATTTTATTTTTTGTAACATCTTTGCCTGGTTTTGGTATCAGGGTGATGGTGGCCTCATAGAATGAGTTTGGAAGTGTTCCTCCTTCTGCGATATTTTGGAAGAGTTTGAGAAGGATAGGTGTTAGCTCTTCTCAAAATGTTTGATAGAATTCACCCGTGAACCCATCTGGTCCTGGGCTTTTGTGTGTAGGGAGATTTTTAATCACAGCCTCAATTTCTGTACTTGTGATTGGTCTGTTCATATGTTCTATTTCTTCCTGGCTCAGTCTTGAAAGATTGTATTTGTCTAAGAATTTATCCATTTCTTCCAGGTTATCCAATTGATTGGCATATAGTTTTCTCTCATGATCTTTTGTATTTCTGGAGGTGTCCATTTTTACTTCTCCTTTTTCATTTCTAATTCTGTTGATTTGTGTCTTCTCCCTTTTTTTCTTGATGAGTCTGGCTAATGGTTTATCAATTTTGCTTATCTTCTCAAAGAACCAGATTTTAGTTTCATTGATCTTTACTATTGTTTCCTTCCTTTCTTTTTCATTTATTTCTGATCTGATCATTATGATTTCTTTTCTTCTGCTCACTTTGGGGTTTCTTTGTTCTTTCTCTAATTATTTTAGGTGTAAGGTTAGGTTGTTTTTTCAATATTTTTCTTGTTTCTTAAGGTAGAACTGTATTGCTATAAACTTCCCTCTTAGAACTGCTTTTGCTGCATCCCATAAGTTTTGGGTTGTTGTGCTTGCATTGTCATTTTTTTCTAGATATTTTTTGATTTCCTCTTTGATTTCTTTAGTGATTTCTTGGTTGTTTAATAGCGTATTGTTTAGCCCACATATTTTTGTATTTTTTTTAGTTTTTTTCCTGTAATTGATATCTAGTCTCATGGTGTTGCAGTCAGAGAAGATGCTTGATATGATTTCAATTTTCTTGAATTTACCAAGGCTTGATTTGTGACCCAAGATGTGATCTATCCTGGAAAATGGTCTGTGTGCACTTGAGAGTAAAGTATATTGAATAGTTTTTGAATGGAATGTCCTATAAATGTCAATTAAGTCGAGATGGTCTAATGTGTCATTTAAAGCTTGTGTGTCCTTTTTTATTTTCTGTTTGGATGATCTGTCCATTGATGTAAGTGGGGTGTTAAAGTCTCCAACTATTATTGTGTTACTGTCTATTTCCTCTTTTATAGCTGTTAGCATTTGCCTTATGTACTGAGGTGCTCCTATGTTGGGGGCATAGATATTTACCATTGTGATATGTTCTTCTTGGATGGGTCCCTTGATCATTATGTAGTGTCCTTCCCTGTCTCTTGTAATATTCTTTACTTTAAAGTCTAATTTGTCTGCTATGAGTATTGCTACTCCAGCTTTCTTTTGACTTCCATTTGCATGGAATAACTTTTTCCATCCCCTTACTTTCAGTCTATATGTGTTCCTTGGTCTGAAGTGGGTTTCTTGTAGACAGCATATGTAAAGGTCTTGTTTTTGTATCCATTCAGCTAGTCTGTGTCTTTTGGTTGGAGCACTTAATCCATTTACATTTAAGGTGATTATTGACATGTATGCTCTGAATACCATTTTCTTAATTGTTTTGGGTTTGTTTTTGTAGGTGTTTTCCTTCTCTTGTATTTCCTGCTTAGAAAAGTTTCTTTAGCAATTGTTGTAAGGCTGGTTTGATGGTGCTGAATTCTCTTAACTTTTGCTTGTCTGTAAAGCTTTTGATTTCTGCATCAAATCTGAATGAGATTCTTGCTGGGTAGAGTATTCTTGTCTGTAGGTTTTTCTCTTTCAGGGCTTTCAGTATATCCTGCCACTCTCTTCTGACCTGCGGAGTTTCTGCAGAAAGATCAGCTGTTATCCTTATGGGTTTTCCCTTATGTGTTATTTGTTGCTTTTCTCTTGATGCTTTTAATATTTTTCTTTGTGTTTAATTTTCATTAGTTTGATTCATATGTGTCTCAGTGTGTTTCTCCTTGGGTTTATTCTGTATGGGACTCTCTGTGCTTCTTGGACTTGGTTAATTATTTCCTTTCCCATGTTGGGGAAGTTTTCCACTATAACCTCTTCAAATATTTTCTCAGACCCTGTCTTTTCTTCTTCTTCTTCTGGGATGCCTGTGATTCGAATGTTGGTGTGCTTAATGTTGTCACCAAGGTCTCTGAGACTGTCTTCCATTCTTTTAATTTTTTTTTCTCTTTCCTGCTCTGTGCCAGTTATTTCCCCCATTCTGTCTTCCAACTCACTTATTTGTTCTTCTGCCTCATTGTGCTGTTTATACCATCTAGAGTATTTTTAACTTCAGTTATTTTGTTATCTATTACTGTTTGTTTGCTCGTTAATTCTTCTGAGTCCTTATTAACTGTTTCTTGTATTTCCTGTATTTTATTATCGCGATTTTGGATCATCTTTACTATCATTACTCCGAATTCTTTTTCAGGCAGTTTTCCTATTTCCTCTTCATTTATTTGGTCTTGTATATTTTTACCTTGTTCCTTCATCTGTGACGTATTTCTTTGTCATCTCATTTTCCACACACTTTGGATGGTTGGGATTGTGTTCCAGTCCCATTGGGTGTTTGGCCTGAGGTTTGTAGTCTGTTGAGTATAGCTGGGTCTTGGTGTTGAGGTGAGAACTTCTGGGAGACCTCACTCTGATGAATATTCCCTGGGAACTGGGTTTCCCTGTTAGTCCAATGTTTGGGACTCAGAGCTCCCACCCCAGGAGCTCAGACCTGACCCCGGGTTTGTGAATCAAGATCCCACAAGCTGTGTGGTGCAGGAAAATGAAAAAAAAAAAAAAGATGGAACAACTGGAAGGTAAAACAAGTGCAATAGCCCAAGTGAGGAGGCGGGAAGAAAAAGAAAAAGGAAAAGAAAAAAAGAAAAAGCCAGAAAAGGCATTGGCTGTGGGGGCAGGTCTTAGACAAGGCGGGGGGTGGTGTTAGGCAATGAGCAGGGCCAACACTTAGAAAAGCCCTGGGACTGGAAGGGAATGGGGCTTAGGCACAATGAGGCAGAGGGGCCCAGGGATGCCTCTGGTCCTAGGGGCAATGGACCAGGTCAAGGTACCCAGCAGGCTCCCATGGCCTGAGTTGGTGGGAGAAATGCTAGGCACCTCTCCCAGTCCTCCAATCTTGGAGGGTCACTCCCCCTTGGGTTCTCTTCTTCCTGACCCCCTCCCTCTTATTCCCCTGGGACCCTCACAGCTGGAGGGGGCACTGGAAGACTGGAGACCAGACTCTGATGCCCAACCGGCTTCCCAAGGCCAACTGGGCTAGCGTAATGCCTGTGGCACTTCCCCAGATCTCCCCGTCTTATAGGTTCCCTGTTTGTCCCTCCTCCTCTCCCCCCCACCCAGGTCCCAAGCAGCTGGAGGGGGCTCTGGAGTGTGAAAGACCAGGTCTGTGAGCCTAGCAGGGTTCCCAGCACTAGTGGGCAGGGGAAATACCTTCCCTGCCTCCCTTCATCCTCCAATCCCAGAAGGCCCCCTCCCCTGCCCACCTCTCCTATTCTCCCCTGCTTTCCTTCTACACCCCCAGGACCAGTGAGACCTAGAGGGGCCCCTGGAGGACCGAAGACCAGGCCTGGGGGCACAACAGGGCTCCCAGTGGCAAGTGGGTAGGGAGATTTCCTGCAGGGTCCCCCCAATCTTCTGGTCCTGCAAGGTCCCCCTCCACCAATATGCCCCTCTTCCTCTTCTCCTCTCCTCCCTCTCTCCCATGCCTGTACGACCCACTCAGCTGGAGGGACCAGACTCGGGAGCCCAGCAGGCCCGCCAGGCCCAAGCAGACAGGGGAAAGGTCCTCTGCACCTCCCCTGGTCCTCTGCTCCTGGAACGTCCCACCACCAGTCTGCCTCTCTTCCTCTTCCCTGCCATGCTCCAACATCCCCAGAATCAACGAATCTGGGAGGGGAGCCTGGAGAGTTGGAGACCAGGCCTGGGAGCCCAGCAGGCTTCCCGGGCCAGTGGGCAGTGGAAATGTCTTTTGCTCCTTCCCTGATCCTCTGATCCCAGCGGGTCCCTCCTCACTTCTGCCTCTCTTCTTTTCCCCCACCACTTCCCCCCTCCCTGGAGGGGCCTTGGAAGGTGGAGGACACGCCCAGAAGAAATACCTGGTGGCTCCTCCCCTATTCTTCTGACCTGGAGAGATCCTTTCCCACCCCCACTGTCTGCCTCTCTCCCTCCTTCCCCTCCCCACAATGCCCCCAGGACCCTCATGCTGAAGGGGTCCCGGAGAGTGAAGGACCAGGCCTGGGAGCCCAGTTGGCCTCCCTGGCCAAGAGGGCAGGTGAAATGCCCTCTCGCCTCCCCATCCCCTGATCTCAAAGCCCCCACCCCCACCAGCCTGCCTCTTCACCTCCTTGTCCCTCCTCCCTCCTTCCCACACCCCCAGGACCCAGGCAGCCCGGGGGGCCTTGGAGGGTGGGGGGCCCTTCTGGGGAGCCCAGCAGTCCCCCAAGCCAGGGAGCTCAGCAGGCCTCCTCGCCTCCCAGGTGGGAGAAACCCAGTTGTGGTTTTGGATCTCCCCAGCCCCCAACAGTCTCTCCAGGCGGGAACCTTCACCCTCCCCCAGCCACCCATCTTGGGTGCTGGTCCCTTCCGGCTCCCCTTTCCCCACCCCCCTGACTTCCCCCAGGTCCTACTGGGTTGCTTCAGGGTTCCTGCAGTCTCCTTTGGCCTCAGGTCCCCTGCCAGCCTCTGGCAACCTATTTATTTATGGAGAGACACCTGCAATTCTATTTTCTTTATGGAGACCTTGGCAATAAAAAGCAAAAAGAGTAATAGAAAATAATGGAGAAAATAGTAGTTCAGACTGAGTGATAATAATGTGAAATGCATTTCACTTTTACCATGTAGAGAGAAATAAAAGGCTATCAAGTTTATGGAAAGTACCATCAAAGTAATAGAATTTTAAGTATGCACTTTATAAAGGATAGCCATATTGATACTGCTTCCTGGCTGATGTTTTCATTTTTTTCATGTCAATATGTTTCCTGGGGTCATGTTTGAGTTCTTATCTTAGTTGTATCTTACTAACGTTACTTGAGTCCAAGCTCGTACTGCTCCCTGAATGACAGACTAATAAGTTGAGAGACAACATATTGGAACAAGGAATAGTGACTTCATTTGGAAAGCCAGCAAACTGAAAAGGTGGTGGACTAACATCCTAAAGAACCACTGTTTGTGTATGCATTATGTATACTTCAAGCTATAAGCCATGATCCTTTTTATGATTAATGTACCCATGTGCAGAGTTAGCAAGACTGGGCAGGAAGCAATTAGTTATAGAGTACAAGTCTAGAGCTTAAAGGAATAGATTCAATACGGAGTCAGGTTAGTTCTTCCCTATAATGCTAGAATTTTTATTTTTCTTCAATGTAGAGAGGTATATGTATACCTCTTTTAGTAACATAAAAATTATATTCTGTCATTTAAGATTATGCATATGAAAAATGCACAAAACTAAGCATTTATGTGCCTAGCCCAAATTTGAAATTAATTTTATGATTATTGAGTTTTGGTTTTCTTTTCACCTTTATTTCAAGTCTATTCAACATTTTTGCATTGCTTTCTTGTTCCCAACAATGTTAAATTTAGAACAAAGGTATTAAGTATCTGCTGTCTATGGCAGATGCTGTAGTAAATGTTCAACTGTTATTGAGGTAAATGCAAATTTAGTATAATCTAAGTTTCCTTTCAGTACTTATTTTAGTTCTCTAGCTTGAGGAATTTTGCAATATCTAGACCTATTACTGAAAATGTATGTGATTAGATGCCCTGTAGGAAGAACATGAATCTTGAAAAAGAAATTAAG
Organism: Hippopotamus amphibius kiboko; assembly: GCF_030028045.1. Taxonomy (NCBI): domain Eukaryota; kingdom Metazoa; phylum Chordata; class Mammalia; order Artiodactyla; family Hippopotamidae; genus Hippopotamus; species Hippopotamus amphibius. The sequence goes on along the minus strand of NC_080193.1, from coordinate 71,323,733 downwards.
ATTTTTGACAAGCTTTCTGGTAATTCAGAGACTACAAACAGGCAGAGGTGCAGTGTTTACTCTCTAACCATCAAGATCTCTTGGAATTTAGGAAGAAGTACTGGCAAAAGAGAGCTGGGGAAGGGAAGAAAAAAAGAAATGTGACACTGTGTGTTTCACACAAACTTGAGTCACTGATAAATCTTGAAAATTCTTTGAGCAGTACTATAGCTGATGCTAGAAGATCACATAGGAACATAGCTGCAAAATACCAAATGGTGCTTCTCTTGAAAAAATAAAGTTGTACTACTTGTTGACCTAAGCTTTTGAGAACTCAATAAATATATCAGAATTGGTAGTTCTTAAAAAAAAACCCTACTAATGAAGTGACTACTTTGTTCTACTACCCCAGGAACTTATGTCACCAAAGTTGCCATTACTTTACAGAGAGTAGGATTGGAAGAACAAAAGCTTGTGATGAGACCAAGTTGCCAGCATTCCAAGAAGTCAGCAAGAATGAGAAATTCTGTTGAAAGGACTGATAAAAGTGAAATTTTTACCTAGTGACCACATCACTTGGCCAATCAATGAAGTAAAATATAGCTTTACCTTCTTTTTTACCAAACAACACTTCACCTGATCAATTACCTCATCTTGCACCAATGAACACTTCTTAAAAACAATTTACCTCATCTTCTCCTCTTTTATCCATAAAAACCCTAAGCCCCTCTCCTGTGGTCAGGGGACACTATTTGAATTGCTACCCGAATATGTGTACTCCAAATTGCAGCTCTTTGTTCCCAAATAAATGCTCTGCCTCTTGAACTGATTTCTTGTTTTTAGATTGATAGACTAGAGAATGAAACTTTTGGTTCTATAAAAGGACCCCCAAAATGGTATTCTACTTACCAATCTGAATTTAAGAGCCCACTGAATGAGATAAAGGAGATCAAATAAGAGATCAAAATATAATCCTCATTACAATTAACAGCTAGATATTAGAGAACATTAATTATTTCCAGGACAATTATATTTATCCAGCCACCCAGTCCTAAGTAATACTGGGTGTGGGTATGCCTTTCAAGATGAGACCCTGCTCCAAGAGCTGTAGAGAAGGATGGCTATGTCGTGTAAGCAGCTTGATCCCCAGAGGAGAGGAAATTCTGGCCTATGCATGATGAGTTTCCAGCTGATCAGAAAAGCCATTCCTTTCCTCCAAGGAAGAAATAAGTAGAGTCATAAAGAGAATAGTTATTATTACAGACACTTGCTCCATTTTTAAGGAAACATTTGAGAAATAGAACAAGTATTATCTCTTAGAAAAAAAATAGCATCCATAGCTATGTATACAAATATATGTATGCAAATATACACATGTGCACACACACACACACACAGGCAGTTACAATATATTATAATAAAGACTCTTACCATGCAGCATATGTCTATCATTTCACCAATACCATACATGTTTTAACTATTGTAGCTCTATAGTAACTTCCGAAATTAGGTTAATGAAAGTCCACTAACTTTTTCTTCCATTTTAAAATGCTTTGACTATTCCAGTTCCTTTCTCTTTCTCTAGATGACAGATAGAAGATAAATAGACAGAAGAAGAGAGATGATGGATAGATAGGAATATGATATAACTAGATGACAGAATGATGTATATATATATTTATCTATCAATAATCAACTTGTTATGCAGAAACTGCAGGAATGTAATTGTTTTAACTGTATTAAGATATAATTGATATAGAATAAATTGCACATATGTAAAGTGTACAATTTGATACATGTTATAAAATCATAACCAAAATAAATATAATGGAATCATCCATTACTGCCAAAAGTTTCCACATGATTATTGTTAATTCCAAGAACCCATACCTCCCAGTACTACTATATTTTCCAAACATAAGGAAAAGTTCTTGAGCTGTAAAAACCCAGCATTCATTTCATCTGTATAAATGAAATTCCTAAAGTTTTGAAGGCAAAGACATGAGAGTTTCACTTCATATGGAATTTGGAAAGACTGAGAAAAGTCAGCAAAGGTGTATTTCTAACAGACTTAGCAGTATCGTTAGCATACATTCCAAAGGGTAGCTATCATATATCTGCAAAAAAAAACAACAAGACTGAACCAAGATGTCTAATTCCACAGGATTGAGTTGGGTCCATTTGTTTACTTATTATTGTTAAAACCATATTATAATTATCTTTGAATCTGAAGGGCTTTCTTATAGTATGTACCACAATTCAGGTTCGCAAGGGGCAACTAACTACTACCAACTACCGAATTTAGTTGTCATCATACAAAACATTTTATGACTAAAATCAAATTGGACTTATAAATATGATGATAATACTCCCTGGAAGTTTTATAATTATAGACCTGATTTTTCTCCAGATTTTAGGTATAATTAGACTAATGTAGGAAAAATTAATCATAAAATGACTAAAATGAATTGCTTACATAATACAGAATCTCTCATAAGTCAAGTTTCCATCTTTGTCCTCAAGGGCTTCTGAATGAAACATTGAATAACTTAGACCCAAAATAATATGACAGTGAGCTTTGGCTAAATCAGCTTATAATAAAAGAAACACATATAAATAATTGTTAATTCACAAGACAAACATACAAATAAATATGTATATCATATACATATTATACATATATGTATGAAACAATATATCAACTATTTAAGTTAATATGATTGCTACGAGTCAAAGCAAAAATGGAAACAGGACATACAACCCTTATGCTATAACAAAAAGTATCTCAGTTTTGTTAAAAGATATTTTCCTGAAATTGTGTTTAATAAATTTGATTGCACAATATTTACACAAGGTCCTTGAGTAGAATCACAGATATTGCTTTGAGTAATAATTGGATGGTGCTAAAGCATATGTCCCTCAGCATTGTAAGACAAGCGACTTTACTGACCCTGAGGTCTGGTAAGAATTCATATTATCAGTATGAGTGTGTATAACAAGATCCATCTGTTTTTTTCATATATTCTTTTTCCTTCAATACATTTATTCAATAGTTATTTGTTCTGTTCCTATTCTAAGACTGACATTAGGATAAGAACTTAAAATTACCCTAGTTTTATAGTATAGAGTAGAAAACCTTTCTGATCTTGGCAAAGGGAGGTAAATTCTTACCTAAGATATTTATTTGATACTGTTTTTAACTACTGTCATCAGTTTTAAACTCAATCTATTGAAAGCATATTTACCTTCTCATTTACCCAAAATAACATTCAGAAACAGTTGGAAAACTGTAGAATCTTGGATGGGTTTTCATTTTTCCTCACACCATTTCAAATACTTGGCATTAATACAAATGTTTATTGCTGAGTACAGTGTGTTGCTGGGCAAATTAGTGAGCCATGGCTACATATTACAACTCCTCAAAAATGAAATCAGATTATTATTTTCTTGAGAAATCAATAGTGTTTATGATGATTCTAATTCTTTTTAGTAATAATGCCACATATATATACACTAATGGCTATACATGTAGACACAAAAAAATATAATACTTGTAGAGGAGGTGAAGTTTTCATTGTGTCAAAGGCAATTAGCAGCACACAAAAAGCTAGCCTATACTAGGGTATATACCTATTAGAAATAAATCAATGTCATGTATATTAGCAGAGCTTTCCCCATGTTGGTTTTAGGGCACTAAAGCAAAATTAAAGCTCTTAAATTATTGCAGCTGGAAAGCAACAACAATAAAAGCATCTCTTCCCTATGAAAGCTTAGTTTCTCAAAGGCGGATTTTTTTGGTATAGCCTTAAAATAAATAATTTCAATTCTTCAGGCAATGACCTCTGAAAAGCAATTCTGGAGTCATAGAAGGCAACCCTATTAAAAATACCAATTGGGCTAATAGCCTGCTCTATGTCATGTGAAGTAGTGCTTTGTGAATTGAATTTCTCTGCTGATATTTTTAGCTCTGAGTTCCATCATTTAAGGAGGATCATTCATCTCTTAAAGTGACGCAGTTTCTATTTTCTATCTTAGCCTGGGAATCAATTGAAAGTGATTGAAGAAACTGGAAATTCTATTTGTGCCTGTAGAAGCCTCTCAGCAGTTTTGGCAAACAATAGAGAAGGCCTTCAATAGTCTGATCTTATCCTACCTAGCCAATAGTTCCCAACAAGTCCACACTTCAATCATTTATTACAGTCAGAGTGATCTTTTTGCTGTCCTCCAAATGTGGCAGATGAATTCCCATTCCTCTACTTTTGCTTAGTGTCCCATTACCTTTGTCTGACATTCAGTCTAATGAGGCAGTATAATGAAGTACTTGAGAGCATTCACCCCTAATCCAGACGGCCTGAATCGGAACCCTAAGGCTGCCACTCACTATACATTGGCAGTCAACCATTTGAGACATTTTCCATATCTGCAGCATAGAGATAATAGTAATATTACCTTCTGATAAGTTTGGTGTGAAAATTAAATCACATAATATATGTGAACATTTAAAAGTAAGACCTAGCACACTCTAAATGCTATATGAGTGTTTATTCAATTATCAGTTCAAATTTTCCATCTTCCAAGTGCCAATTACCAAATAGTTTTGTCTAAATACTGTAGTCCATTCAGACTTTGACTTCTTCTGAATTTCTAAAGCACCTTGACAATGGCACATGCATGTACTTAGTGATTTGCTAATTGTTTCATATATTTCATCACCATTTATGCAAAGAAGTTATTAGCACTTTAAATAGATAAATTTTCTTTTATTTCTATGTGTACTAAAATTAGCTCAGTGCTAGAAAAATAATAGACCTAAATTATTTTTATTAGTTGATTGATTTATAAAACCCAATTTATAAAATTGAAAATTATATTCCATTGTTAATGACTAGAAAATGTCAGCTCGCTGACTTTTGATGCCCCAAAGTGCTGTTAAGCCCATTGGAACTTTTATTGCAAAAACTCTATTTTGAATTTAATAATTCTACTTTTTAATATTTATATTTCTGGGCTTGTATTCTCCATGTGAACACTCAATATGTACATTATTTGCTTTAAATAATGTTAATAATAGCTGTTTTAATTTTTTTATGCTAACTTCCACATTGTCATTTCCTAATCTATTTTTATTGATTAATACACGTAGTTATGGATTATGTCATTATGCTTCTTGAAATAGTAGTAAGAAGCTGTGGATATTATGTTGTTAGTTAATAAACTGATACCTAGTCTCCTCATTTAAAGTATGTTGTTACTTCTGGTTTCTTCTTAGACTACAGGAAGCTGGTAAAAGCATTTCTTGTATTCTTAATCAAACCAACCAACAAAGTGGGACAATTTGTACTCTCACAAATTTTCTACAACCGATTATAAGTTGGATGTCACAGGGAAAACAACTAATCTGAAATCCAAGGAAAGGCAAGTGTCTGAAGTGAAAGACAAGAGATGAGCATTTACATATCTGGGACAGATATAGCCAGACAATAGTAAGAAGAATTCAGGTAAAAATGTTAATAATGTGTAGGTAAATGTAGTATGTGGGCCAGCAAAAGAATATAGAGACCATAAAGGCCACAGATATAAGGAAAATACATATCCACTCATAGGCTCTACTCCACAAACCTCACAGGAGCTCACAAAAGGACACTGGTGACAGTGATACAGAACAATTTGTGGTTCATTCCTTAGGAGAGGAATACCTGCAGCTATGAAAAAAAAAATACTGCTCCCCACATTCTTTCTCCCCTTTCTCCTCTAGAGATAAATATCTAACCCAAGGAAAGCGGGGGAGGAAACAAACACTTTTTCCTATGGCACTAGTGAAAATCCTTTGCATCTGGGAAAAGGGAACAGAAACATGTTCTCTGTATCTGGTGAATGTGAAGAAATGTATGCTGACCCCAGAACTACAGCTGAGCGATGCACAAAACCATTGAAATGACCACACTTATGAGGCCCAGAAACTCAGTGCATGGCTTAGACTGAAACTTAGCCACAACAATAGAGAATAAATCCCATCTCCACCACTAGGGTAAAAACACTAAGTAACAAGCAGTGTAATAACAAGTAACAAGCAGTGTAATACTTCAGGGATATTTACTAGAGCATGTAGATTTTTCTAAAGCACCCCAAAGGAAAAACCTGAAGCTTAATATAAAGCAGATGTTGAGAAAAATTCTCTGTCAAACTAATACACACCACAAAACACAAGGTACCACAAAAATAATTTGAGGCTAGAAATACAATATAGGAAACCATAATAACCACAAACCCTAAACACAGCTCAACCCTTGGCTAGACTGAGCCAAATTGAACACCAAAAGTTTAGTAGAAGGAAAAGTTTGTCCATTTCATGAAATAAAATGTTAAATCCTACAAAAAATATCCCATGTCTTTTTACGACTTGCAATAGATGCTTTACATGTATCCAATTCTTGGCCGAATTTTTAATAATGGGAAAAAACTAGGAAAAAAGAACCACAATACCAAGAGACAAAGCAACCAACATAACTAAACTCAGATATGACATACATGTTGGAACTATCAAGAAGGGGAATCCTGGGGGCTTCCTAGGTGGCGCAGTGGTTGAGAATCTGCCTGCCAATGCAGGGGACATGGGTTCGAGCCCTGCTCCAGGAAGATCCCACATGCCACAGAACAACTAAGCCCGTGTGTCACACACACACACACAAAAAAAAAAAAAAGAAAAAGAAAAAAGAAGGGGAATGCTGAAATAAGTATAACAATATGTTAAAGATTCTAATGTTTAAAACGAGTAACATGCAAAGCCAGATGTATTATTTCAGGAGAGAGATGGGAAATGTAAGAAAGAATCAAAGGGAAGTGCTACAAGTAAAACACATAGAAAGAGAGGTGTTAAATTCATTCAAGGGCTTATCAGTAGACAAAAACAGCCAAGAAAAAACAAATGAACTTGAAAACAAGAAATATAAATTTCCCAAACTGAAACACACACACAAAAATAAAGCATTGAACAGAGTGCTCATTCATGATCTCTAGAGCCATATGATGATAAAGAGATCAGTTCTACAAGAAGATAAAACAATCCTGAACATACCTGAATCTTAAAAAAGAGCATACACATCTGTGAAATAAAAACAGAGAACCAATAGGAGAATCAGAAAAATACACAGACAAATATGGAGATTCCAGCACTCTACTCTCTGTAAAGCATAGAGAAAACAGATAAAAATCAGCAAGGTTATATTATACTTGAACAACTCTTTCACCCAATGTGACCTAAATTAAATTTATACATTTAGAGAACACTGGATTCCAAAACATCATATACATATTCTTTTCAAGTGAAAATGTTGAACATTCACCAAGGAAAATCATATTATAGGTCATAAAATAAACCTTAACCTATCTAAAAGGAAATTATTCAATGGTATGTTCTAGTTTCATAATGGAATAAAACCAGAAATCAGTAACAAAAGCATAACAGAAAATTTATTCTTTTATTGTGGTGTATCCCATTTAACGATTTGAGTATGTTGAACCATCCTTGCATTCCAAAGATAAGTCTCTTTTGCTTACAGTTTATGATCCTTTTAATGTGCTGTTGAGTTTGGTTTTCTAATATTTTGTTTACAATATTTGCATCTATTATTTATTAAAGATATTGGTCTGTGGTTTTCTTTTCTTGTAGCGTCCTTATCTGGCTTTGCTACCAGAGTATTGCTGGCCTTGTTAAATGACTTTGGGTGTGTCTCCTCCTCTTCAATTTTTTGGACAAGTATGAGAAAGATTGGCATTGTCTTCTTTAAATGTTTGGTAGAATTCAGCAGTGAAACCATCTGATCCTGTGGCTCTTTTATGCTAAGATTAAGACCCCAGGTCTCACTGGGCTCCATAACTGTAACACCTTTCCTTATCCTTATTATATAAGGGAGGTAACAATCTTCTCTCTTTTGCTTGCTTTTGTGTGTGTCAACAACATACTACTCTGTAAATAGTCTCTTCATTAACATTTCTTTATTTGAGCTATCTTAGTGAAGTTTTTTCTTTTTTTTTCAAAGACATTATTTTATTTTTGGTTGTGTTGGGTCTTTGTTGCTGCAGATGGGATTTCTCTAGTTGTGGTAAGCAGGGGTTACTCTTTGTTGTGGTGCATGAGTTTCTCATTGCGGAGGCTTCTCTTGTTGTGGAGCGCGGGCTCTAGGCATGCAGGCTTCAGTAGTTGCAGTGCACAAGCTCAGTAGTTGGGGCACACAGGCTTAGTTTCTCTGCAGCATGTGGGATCTTCCTGACCCAGGGATCAAACCCATGTCCCCTGCATTGGCAGGTGTATTCTTAACCACTACACCACCAGGGAAGCTCTTGAACTTTTCTTTATTACCAGAATCCTGACTGGTATACTTCCTAAGTTCTGCATTTCAAGGGATCTGCTTGTTGTCTCCTCAGATATTCAGTTGACTGAATGCCCAGATATTCAATGGACTGAATCTTTTTTATTAGGTCACACCCAAAAATCAACTTCTCATAAAACTTCTGTTTAAGGAACTATTACAAAATACCTATCATTATTATTTTCTATGGAAGCATACTTGTTACTTTCTTCACAACTCTTATTGTTATCAGAAATTGCCTTATTTTCTTGATTACTTGTTTATTATTTCATCTATCCCCTTACTCTTTGCTAGTATGAACATTTTCTTAAAACTGAAATCTTATCTCTCACATTTATTTCTTGCTCTGGAGTTCCAGAGCTTAGAACAGTCAGTTACTGACACAAAGTAGGCACTCAATAATATTAAATGAATGAATGAATAAATGTATTCTTTTTTCTAAGCTTTCATTGGAATATAATTAATGAATAAATATATTCTTTATGGTAATATGCTTCAGCTTCTGACAGATTTTTTATTATTCACATTTTATTTAAATTTATTTGACAATTCTTAATTGGGGCAACTCTTCCCTTCCTTTTTAACATATTATACTTATAAGTATTTAAAAGTTTAGAAATTTTCTTTCTGTTAAAATTAATACACATCAGGTATGGAAAAAACTTGGGTAAATCAGCTGTTTGAAGATATCTAGAAAAACATGGATCTCTTTATGGGGTTTTATGAATTTTCTATTACAAAAGAGTTCTTGGGATTTCAATAATTATCTTATATAAATATTCCTTAGGTCAATACAAATGACATTTATTATAAATTGTGGGATCTTTGTTGTCGGCTAAAGCAATGTTATAAATAAAATTTTTTCTGGCCTATTTGAAACTTTTTATTTATTTATTTATTTTTTTTTTTTAAATTTATTATTTTTTGGGGGTACACCAAGTTCAATCATCTGTTTTTATACACGTATTCCCTCCCTCCCTTGACTCGCCCCCCCGAGTCCCCCCCCACCCTCCCCGCCCCAGTCCTCTAAGGCATCTTCCATCCTCGAGTTGGACTCCCTTTGTTATACAACAACTTCCCACTGACTATCTATTTTACAGTTGGTAGTATATATATGTCTGTGCTACTCTCTCGCTTCGTCTCAGTTTCCCCTTCACCCCCCCCCCCCCATACCTCGAGTTCTCCAGTCCATTCTCGGTATCTGCATCCTTGTTCTTGTCACTGAGTTCATCAGTACCATTTTTAGATTCCGTATATGTGAGTTAGCATACAATATTTGTCCTTCTCTTTCTGACTTACTTCACTCTGAATGACAGATTGTAGTTCTATCCACCTCATTACATATAGCTCCATCTCATCCCTTTTTATAGCTGAGTAATATTCCATTGTATATATATGCCACATCTTCTTTATCCATTCATTTGTTGATGGGCATTTCAGTTGCTTCCATGTCCTGGCTATTGTAAATAGGGCTGCAAGAAACATTATGGTACAAGTTTCTTTTGGGATTATGGTTTTCTTTGGGTATATGCCCAGGAGTGGGATTACTGGATCATATGGTAGTTCTATTTGTAGTTTTTTAAGGAACCTCCAAATTGTTTTCCATAGTGGCTGCACCAACTTACAGTCCCACCAACAGTGCAGGAGAGTTCCCTTTTCTCCACACCCTCTCCAACATTTGTTGTTTCCAGTTTTGTGATGATGGCCATTCTGATCGGTGTGAGGTGATAGCTCATTGTGGCTTTCACTTGCATTTCTCTGATGATTAGTGATGTTGAGCATCTTTTCATGTGTTTGTTTGGCCATCTGTATGTCTTCTTTGGAGAAATGTCTATTTAGGTCTTCCGCCCATTTGTGAATTGGGTTATTTGCTTTTTTGGTATGAAGCTGAAGGAGCTGCTTGTATATTTGGAGGTTAATCCTTTGTCCGTTGTTTCATAGGCAACTATATTTTCCCATTCTGAGGGTTGCCTTTTAGTCTTGTTTATGGTTTCTTTCACTGTGCAAAAGCTTTTAAGTTTCATGAGGTCCCATTTGTTTATTCTTGATTTTATTTCCATGATTCTAGGAGGTGGGTCCAAAAGGATCTTGCTTTGATGTATGTCATAGAGTTTTCTGCCTATGTTTTCCTCTAGGAGTTTGATAGTGTCTGGCCTTACATGTAGGTCTTTAATCCATTTGGAGTTTATTTTTGTGGGTGGTGTTAGGAAGTGTTCTAATTTCATTCTTTTACATGTTGCTGTCCAATTTTCCCAACACCACTTATTGAAGGGGCTGTCTTTTTTCCATTGTATACTCGTGCCTCCTTTGTCAAAGATAAGGTGCCCATATGTGTTTGGGCTTACTTCTGAGTTCTCTATTCTATTCCATTGATCTTCCTTTCTATTTTTGTGCCAGTACCATACTGTCTTGATCACTATGGCCTTGTAGTATAGTTTGAAGTCAGGAAGCCTGATTCCACCAACTCCATTTTTCCTTCTCAAGATTGCTTTGGCTATTCGGGGTCTTTTGCGTTTCCATACAAATCGTAAGATTTCTTGCTCTAGTTCTGTGAAAAATGCCATTGGTAATTTGATCGGGATTGCATTGAATCTGTAAATTGCTTTTGATAGTATAGTCATTTTCACGATGTTGATTCTTCCAATCCAGGAACATGATATGTCCCTCCATCTGTTTGTGTCATCTTTGATTTCTTTCATCAATGTCTTAAAGTTTTCTGCATACAGATCTTTTGCCTCCTTAGGCAGGTTTATTCCTAGGTATTTGATTCTTTTTGTTGCAATGGTGAATGGGAGAGTTTCCTTAATTTCTCTTTCTGCTCTTCTGTTGTTAGTGTATAGGAATGCAAGAGATTTCTGTGCATTAATTTTGTATCCTGCTACTTTACTAAACTCATCAATGAGTGCTAGCAGTTTTCTGGTAGAGTCTTTAGGGTTTTCTATATATAATATCATGTCATCTGCAAAGAGTGACAATTTTACTTCTTTTCCAATGTGGATTCGTTTTATTTCATTTCCTTCTCTGATTGCTGTGGCTAAAACTTCCAAAACTATGTTGGATAATAGTGGTGAGAGTGGACACCCTTGTCTTGTTCCTGTTCTTAGAGGGAATTCTTCCAGTTTTTCCCCATTGAGAACGATGTTGGCTTTTGGTTTTTCATATATGGCTTTTATTATGTTGAGGTAATATCCTTCTATGCCCATTTTCTGGAGAGCTTTTTATCATAAATGGATGTTGAACTTTGTCAAAAGCTTTTTCTGCATCTATTGAAATGATCATATGGTTTTTATCCTTCAAGTTGTTGATATGATGTATCACGTTGATTGATTTGCTTATATTGAAGAATCCTTGCATTCCAGGGATAAACCCCACTTGATCATGGTGTATGATTTTTTTAATGTGCTGTTGGAGTCTGTTAGCTAGTATTTTGTTGAGGATTTTTGCATCTATATTCATCAGTGATATTGGTCTGTAGTTTCTTTTTTTGTGACATCTTTGCCTGGTTTTGGGATCAGGGTGATGGTAGCCTCGTAGAATGAGTTTGGGAGTGTTCCGCCTTCTGCGATATTTTGGAAGAGTTTGAGAAGGATAGGTGTTAGCTCTTCTCGAAATGTTTGATAGAATTCGCCTGTGAATCCATCTGGTCCTGGGCTTTTGTGTGTTGGGAGATTTTTAATCACTGCCTCAATTTCCATATTTGTGATTGGTCTGTTCATGGTTTCTATTTCTTCCTGGTTCAGTCTTGGAAGATTGTATTTTTCTAAGAACGTATCCATTTCTTCCAGGTTATCCAATTGATTGACATATAGTTGCCTGTAGTAGTCTCTCATGATCTTTTGTATTTCTGAGGTGTCCGTTGTGACTTCTCCTTTTTCATTTCTAATTCTGTTGATTTGCATCTTCTCCCTTTTTTTCCTGATGAGTCTGGCTAATGGTTTATCAATTTTGTTAATCTCAAAGAACCAGCTTTTAGTTTCATTTATTTTTCTTATGGTTTCTTTCCTTTCTTTTTCATTTATTTCTGCTCTGATCTTTATGATTTCTTTCCTCCTGCTCCCTTTGGGGTTTCTTTGTTCTTCTTTCTCTAGTTGTTTTAGGTGTAAAGTTAGGTTGTTTATTCGATCATTTTCTTGTTTCTTAAGGTAGGACTGTATTGCTATAAACTTCCCTCTTAGAACTGCTTTTGCTGCGTCCCATAGGTTTTGGGTTGTTGTGTTTTCATTGTCATTTGTTTCTAGATATTTTTTGATTTCCTCTTTGATTTCTGTAGTGATTCCTTGGTTGTTTAAGAGTGAATTGTTTAGCCTCCATGTGTTTGTATTTTTTTTTTTAGTTTTTTTCCTGTAATTGATATCTAGTCTCATGGTGTTGTGGTCTGAGAAGATGCTTGATATGATTTCAATTTTCTTGAATTTGCTGAGGTTTGATTTGTGACCAAAGATGTGATCTATCCTGGAAAATGTTGCGTGTGCACTTGAGAAGAACGTGTATTCTGTCGTTTTTGGATGGAATGTCCTATAAATATCAATTAAATCGAGATGGTCTAATGTGTCATTTAAAGCTTGTGTGTCTTTATTTATTTTCTGTTTGGATGATCTGTCCATTGATGTAAGTGGGGTGTTCAAGTCTCCCACTATTATTGTGTTACTGTTGATGTCCCCTTTTATAGCTGTTAGCATTTGCTTTATGTATTGAGGTGCTCCTATGTTGGGGGCATAGATATTTACCATTGTGATATGTTCTTTTTGAATGGATCCCTTGATCATTATGTAGTGTCCTTCCTTGTCTCTTTTAATAGTCTTTACTTTCAAGTCTAATTTGTCTGATATGAGTATTGCTACTCCAGCTTTCTTTTGACTTCCATTTGCATGGAATATCTTTTTCCATCCCTTTCCTTTCAGTCTCTATGTATCCCTTGGTCTGAAGTGGGTTTCTTGTAGGCAGCATATAGAAGGGTCTTGTTTTTGTATCCATTCAGCCAGTCAGTGTCTTTGGTTGGAGCATTTAATCCATTTACATTTAAAGTGATTATTGACATGTGTGTTCCAATTACCATTTTCTTAATTGTTTTGGGTTTGTATTTGTAGGTGTTTTCCTTTTCTTGTGTGTCCTACTTAGAGAAGTTCCTTTAGCACTTGTTGTAAGGCTGGTTTGGTGGTGCTGAATTCTCTTACCTTTTGCTTGTCTGGAAAGCTTTTGATTTCTCCCTCAAATCTGAATGAGATTCTTGCTGGGTAGAGTATTCTTGGCTATAGGTTTCTCTCTTTCAGGACTTTCAGTATATCCTGCCATTCCCTTCTGGCCTGCAGAGTTTCTGTAGAGAGGTCAGCTGTTATCCTTATGGGTTTTCCCTTATATGTTGTTTGTTGCTTTTCTCTTGCTGCTTTTAATATTTTTTCTTTGTGTTTAATTGTCGTTAGTTTGATTAATATGTGTCTTGGTGTATTTCTCCTTGGGTTTATTCTGTATGGGACTCTCTGTGCTTCTTGGACTTGGTGAATTATTTCCTTTCCCATGTTGGGGAAGTTTTCCACTATAACCTCTTCAGATATTTTCTCAGACCCTTTCTTTTGTTCTTCTTCTTCTGGGATGCCTATAATTCGAATGTTGGTATGCTTAATGTTATCACTGAGGTCTCTGAGACTGTCTTCTAATCTTTTTATCCTTTTTTCTTTTTCCTGCTCTGTGGCATTTATTTCCCCCATTCTATCTTCCAACTCACTTATTCGTTCTTCTGCCTCAGTCATTCTGCTGGTTATAGCATCTAGAGTATTTTTAATTTCAGTTATTTTGTTATCCATTGCTGTTTGTTTTTCTGAGTTCTTATGAACTGTTTCTTGTACTTTCTCTATTTTGTTATCGAGATTTTGTATCATTTTTACTATCATTACTCTGAATTCTTTTTCAGGCATTTTTCCTATTTCCTCCTCATTTATTTGGTCTTGTGGGTTTTTTTCCTGCTCCTTTGCCTGCATGGTGTTTCTTTGTTTCCTCATGGTTGTCCAAGCTTTTGGGGTTGCTTGTCCTGGCGATAGAGGTGTTTATAGAAGACTGTCCCAGCCTCAGACTAATGTCCAAGTATTGGATTAAACAAATATTAAGTCTAGGAAACACCGGCTATGTCGGGCTCCCCGCAGCCCTTTCTGGTGTCCGAGGCCATCTGCTGGTGTTCAGCTGGTTCTCTTTGGTAATTACTGCATCCTTCCGTGCATTCCCAATGCATCTGTGGAGAGGGATGCACTCCATGTCCTTCTACTTCGCCGCCATCTTTTTTCCTAAATTTTTATTTTTTAAAGTTTTTATATTTAAATAATTTAAAATTAATGGAAGAATTACAGAGAGTGCAGAGAGTTCCTGTAAGCCTTTTTCATAGTCTTTTTTTTATAAATGTATTTATTTATTTATTTATTTATTTTATTGGGTGTGTTGGGTATTTTTTGCTGTGCGTGGGCTTTCTTTTTAGTTGTGGTGAGTGGCGGCTACTCTTCGTTGTGGTGTGCGGGCTCCTCATTGCCGTGGCTTCTCTTGTTGCAGAGCATGGGCTCTAGGCACATGGGCTTCAGTAGTTGCAGCACATGGGCTCAATAGTTTTGGCTCATGGGCTTAGTTGCTCCATGGCATGTGGGATCTTCCTGGAGCAGGGATCGAACCCATGTCCCCTGCATTGGGAGGCGAATTCTCAACCACTGCACCACCTAGGAAGCCCCACAGTGTCTTTTAATGTTAGCATCTTATAGAGCCATAGTACATTTATTAAAACAAAAAATTTGACATTGGTATGTTACAACTAACTAAATAATCAGACCAAATGCAGGTATCATAAAGTTTTTTGTTTGTTTGTTTGTTTTGTTTTAGTCTTTATTTTCTTAGAGCAGTTTTAGGTTCGTAGCAAAATTGAGAGGAAGGTACAGAGACTTCCCATATGCCCCCTGCTACACTTGTGTAGTTTCCCCAATTATTAACATCCCCCACCAGAGTGATACTTTTTTTTTTTTTACAATCAATGAACCTATACATCATAATCACTTGAAGCCCATAGTTTATATTAGGTTTCACTCTTGTGCATTCTATGGTCTTTGACAAATGTATAATGACATATTCACCATTGTAGTATCATACAGAGCAATTTCATTTTTCTAAAAATTATCTGTGCTCTGCCTAGTTATCCATCCCTCCATGCTAACCCATGTTAACTACTGATATTTGTACTATCTCAATAGTTTTGGCTTTTCCAGAATGTTAGGTAATTGGAATCATATAGTATGTAGCCTTTTCAGATTGGCTTCTTTTACTTAGTAATATGCATTTAAGATTCCTCCATATCGTTTCAAGTCTTAATAGCTCATTTCCTTTTAGTACTGAATAATGTTCTACTGTTTGAATATACCACAGCTTATCCATTCACCTGCAAAAGGACATCTTTGTTGCTTCCAAGTTTTAGCAATTATGAATAAAGTTCTTATAAACATCCATGTGCAAGTTTTTATTTGGACACTAGTGTTTCGTTCTTTGGGTAAATGCCAAGGAGCACAATTGCTAGAGTGTATGGTAACTGCCAAACTGTCTTCCAAAGTGGCTGTAACATTTTCCATTCCCGCCAATGAATGTGAATGATATCAGTAGTTTTTACACTATCTTTTTCTATTTCAGGATCCATTGCCAGATATGGCATTGATTTTTGTTGTCATTTCTCTTTGTGACATATTCTTAGTTGTTTGTCTTTTTTGACCTTAAAAATCTTGGATAGTACTGGTGAAATATTTCATAGAATGTTCCTCAATTCCCATTTGTCTGATTGTTTCTCATGTTTGAACTGGGGATAATATGACAGAGATGAAGAGCTCTTTTCATCTCCTCATGTCAGGGAATGAATGCTTTCAACATGACTTACTTTTGGTGATTTTTTTTTGTGGGGGGGCTGCATTTGAGTCTTTGTTGCTGCATGCAGACTTACTCTAGTGTTGGTGAGTGGGGGCCACTCTTTGATGCAGTGCGCAGGCTCCTCATTGTGGTGGCTTCTCTTGTTGTGGAGCATGGGCTCCAGGTGTGCAGGCCTCAGTAGTTGCGGCTTGTGGGGTCCAGAGTGCAGGCTCAGTATTTGTGGCACACGGGCTTAGCTGCTCTGCAGCATATGGGATCTTCCCAGACCAGAGTTTGAACCCATGTCCCCCTGCATTGGTAGGAGGACTCCTAACCACTGCGCCACCTGCAAAGTCCCACTTTTGGTGATTTTAACCTTAATTACTTTGCTAAGGTGATACCTGCCAGATTTCTCAATTATGGTTAGAGTAAATAAAACTTTTGATCATAACAGGTTCTTACTCTCTGATAGGCAACATGAAGTATGTGACAAATAAAATAAATTTTTATTCTTGAACCCATATGTTGATATTGTTTTATTTTTTAGTATAACCATAGTCACTATTAATTTCATTTTAATTCCTCCTATATCTTTCCTGAATAATTTTATGGGCTGATCCCATAATGCGAGAAAATAGACTAGAGGAACTTTTAATGTCCTACTGCTTATATTCTATTACTACCGTGAGGGGACTGATGAAAATGAAGAAGTAGAATAACTCTGTTTTCTATTTAGTTTTGAAAAAGTAAAAGTCAATAAAACCATTAGGGTAATTTTAGCATAATGTTTAATCAATGTTATTAACAGTAATGTATTTTGTTTCCTTTGTGTTGAGAAAAATTTGAACCAAGAATATGTTTTCTTTGATGCTTTTAACTCTCATTCAGTCTCTTTCAAAGTATCTCATCACTGAGCTGCCACTGGCCTGGCCAAGAGCACTCACTCTTTGCAGCAGATACTTCCCAACACCATTATTCTCCTTCAATTCTCCAAAAACATTCATATACATATGGATACATAGCCAGGCTGAGCTCACAGATGTATATGGAAATTATATAATGTGTGATCAATATTTCCTAGCAACTCACTTCTAACTCAAAAAAACAATAGTTATGCAGGAAAGGAATCAGTAAAAGCACAATAAAGAAGATGGAAATTAAGATATGTCTTTTATCTAAGTGGAGAAAAGTATATTTAGGAAGCATGATTAAAACAACCAGGATGTGGAGTACAGGACAGAGTGTATCATCAAAAAGCCAACAGAAATAATGGAGACTTGTTACATTAGGTACAGGATAAAAAGTACGGGATTTTTCTGAATCATTGATCAGTATTGTATGGAGCAAAAATTAAACTCTTAGTGATTTTATTTCCAAAGGATCTTCACTTTTGTATCTAGTTAATATGATTAATGTTTTCTCAGTGGGTGCTAATAGCTATTCAATGTGTTTGTAATTTTAGACAGTGATCTTAATAAGTGGATGTAATGAATAGAAATGGATATCTGAGAAATATTCTGGATTTTGTTGTGTCTATCAACACAAACTTTAAGGAATATCCATTTTATTCAGTAAATTGACTAGCCTTATCCATTAAATGTAAATCAATGCTCATTAATTATTAGGTACCCCAAATACCTAACGATGTAAGACACTGATCATATATGTCTAAAATTTTATCTCACTTCATATTAAAAACTTTTAATTCAGCATAGAATCCAGAATTGTCCATGTTGGAAATGTTTCAAATATACATTAAAAATGAAAAATAGATATTTCAGCATGAGGCACATGATTATAATCTCATCAAAATCGGAGATTCTTATCCTTTCTCCCAACATTCAATTAATTAAATTATTTTAACAGCTCTCTTTTTGCAGTCAAGAGCTGAATCACCATACTGCCTGAAATAAATGTATTAGGCATAAAGTTTTATGCTCAAAGTACAAAGTGAACATGTTACAAAGTTACTAACTGATATACAGTCTTCTGAGTGACAAGATTTCCTCCTATGATGTCTACTAATCTGTCCATATTAGTCTCTAAAAGTCTAATTAAAATATTTTTACATGATGTGCTTAAATTACCTCTACAAAACTGACTTAGACTATGAGGTCTAGCAATTTTTGATGTAAAAATCTTCCAAGGTCCATAGAAAAATTATTTATAAAGCATCTTCATAATGTTATCAAAATGCTTTTAATAAAAATTGTTTAGCCATCGGATCATTGCACATAAGCTTTCATATAGGGCATTTAGATAATTTTCAGTTTCTTTATAATTATTCCAAATACGTGGGTTCAGTGGAATTTTCTTCTGTTCATTCATTCATTCATTCATTTGCTCTGTGTCTATGTTTGATGTTGAGTATAGAGAAGCCCACATGACAGATTTAGTCTTGGAACTAAATAAATGATAGGGAAAACAGTTCCAAATTATAGAACTTCACAAATAAATAAAATGTTACTAGAGAAACAGTAATATAGGGCCTGGTGAGAACAACTCAGGACCATTAGTTTAGGAGGAGCTAACGAAGGAAGTTAAGAAGGAAATTAAATGGTCAAGCATTAATTTTTGGTGAGAACAACCTTTTGTTCTCAGGTTGCCAAGCGAGATAGCTGTACTATATGCTTTCTAAAATTTTGGTCTTATTTCTGAATGTTCAAATCTTAATAAGATTTGCTTTTAACTAACTTCTCATAATCTACAGGTATAGAAACATTCTATATGAGATTCCTTCATTTAAAATATAATGACTCTTTTTTACATGGCATCCAATATGATACTTTATCTGATAGACTATATAGTTCAAAAGTTTACAAATTATTTTGTTTTCAAATCCACACTAGGATTTCAAATCCACACTAAGCCAATATTCTTGATAGTAAAAATTGTCCTATTTTATAAGATAAAAAACTAAGGCTCATAGCGTTTAAATGTTTTATCAAAGATCACAAGCCTCTAAGAGGCAGGCATAGAAATCAAAACCAGGTCAGCTAAATGGAAGTAGTAGGAAATGCAGGTTTTCTTTTGGAGCTAGTGTTTTACAGGATATGCTAGAATAACTGTTGGGTCCCAGTGTAGGACTCTATTAAATGGTTTTCCAGCAGGATCTGGCATTGACTTCTGGTGATATGCAGAACCTGATAAGAGAGAAAAGACACCAAATACGTAGCAAGAATTAGCCACCATACACCAACACGAGCCAAAGGAATACTCCCAGGGTTTGATTTTGAAGGTTACTTCATTAAAGAGGCTGAATGTATTACTGGATAACTCATTGACTGGAAGTATTTTATCAGGATATGAGTTTTACCATTCGAGCAAGGGTCCTGGAGGGTGGCACAAACTTTGCTGTTGCATGGCACTTAGAAGCTTGAACAGTGTGATGGCCAACATTCAGCAAAATGGAAGTACCTCACTTGCCTTGGCAGACAGCAGAGGAAGAAATAGGAGCTAAGGAACGTAGACATGCTGAAGTGGCTATATTATGTAAATGCACAACACCCACCAGAGGATTATGTTCCACGGAAGGGCCCAAGAGGCACTCTGTTCACCAATACAATCAATAATGTGATGTTGTGTGAGGCACCAACATCACTAAAAATCTAGAGCTTCTCTCTTCCATGAGGAAGCACTAATGACTGAAAGGCAATCATAGATCTGTGTTTATTAATATACATGGGGATGATGGAGCCCCAAAGTAACAGAGGGCAAGTGGCACCACTTAGCCAGAGCCATAAACGACAATTACCTTCAGGATCAGAAAATTTAGAGAAGTAGCCAAGGGAATTTGATCTGCAGATAGTTATGGAAGTTGGTTAATAGAACATGATGTCCTTAGAAGCAAAGCCAATGGACAGCTAAATAAATGTTAAATGAATAAGATGGCAGTTTACTATATAAAATCATATGGAAGAAAGGGGAAACTAGAGACTGATTGTGGCCACGTCGATAAAAGTCATGAACCTTTGCTCAGTTTCTGGAATTGTCAGTCTTCAAAACAAGAGCAATTGTTTGAAGAGGTGGCCAGAACCCTAGAAGGAACAACACTGTAACAACACAGCACTTATTTATCACAACAGTTTCTACTTTCCTTCCCCAGTGGAAGTATGGCCATTTACTTCAATTGACTGAACGCTGGGAAAATACTCCAGCTCATATATCAGATGACATAAAAGCTGCAAAATTTTGCTGGGTATCACATTCTAGGATGAGACGTTTTTCTTTCCGTAATTTTTAACATATGTAAATACCAAGTGTTGGCAAGGATATGGAGAAAAGGGAACTCTTGTGCACTGTTGATGGGAATGTAAATTGGTGCAGCCACTATGGAAAATAGCATGGAGTTTCCTCAACAAATTAAAAATAGAACTACCACATGATCCAACATTTCCACTTCTGGGTATTTATTTGAAGAAAATGAAAATCCTAGCTCGAAAAGAGCTATGCATCCCCATGGTCCTTACAGCATTATATACAATTATTATACAATAACCAAGATATGCAAACCTGTCCCTCAGTGGATACATGGATAAAGAAATTGTAGTATATGTACACAATGGAATTTTATTCGCCCATTAAAAGAATGAAATCTTGCCATATGCAACAACATGGATAGACCTTGAGGGCATTATATTAGGTGGAATAAGTCAGACAAGGACAAATACTGTATGATTTCTCTTATATGTGGAATCAAAAAAAAAAAAAAAAAAAAAAAACCAACCCAAAGAACAAAACAAAAACAACTTCATAGATACAGAGAACAGATTGGTACCTGCCAAAGGTTAGGAGTGGGAGAAACGACTCAACTGTTTCTTGTTTTTATATTTGTTTGTTTTAGTTTAAATAAATTGAATAATTTATTATAAAAAATTGTTGCTTTAGTTGCTGATAAATTTCAGTCATTTCATGAAACTAAATGCCTGTACAGTGAACATGTACCAATGTGTTTCATAGTGTGAATTTACTGTGAAATGCTGAAGATCAAAACAGGAGCAGGAAGGAAAATGATTGGAATAAAAACCATCAGTTAGTATTTTTTCCCTTTTTTTTTTTCCCTATGTCTGTGTTGTCTCCTTAAGAAACTCAGGATGAGATCACTCCTCCAAGCCATTCCTACTTACTGGTTGGCTTTTGGTGGTTTTACCTGTTTCTAAGGAATTAGCTGGAATGCTGTGGGAATACTGAGGAATGTCAGACCTATCAGTCAGAGTAGCCAACTGGGAGGTCTTAAAAGGACCACTGTAATATGGTGGAGACTTTTTTTTTACATACAAAAGGGTTTTTGACCCTCTTTAAAAACCAGTCAATCAAAGTGCAGTCCAACTGCACAATTTCTGATTCTGTCTGGAACTGCTACACAGGAAGAGGAATTTCACCCTGTGAAACCTCTTGATGTCTCACAATAAGAGGCGCACATAGGTCAAACATTGCATTTGAGACACACACACAAACACAAGCACATGCATACACATTTAGAAGTATAACTCCGTCGATAATCATTTTGTACCTTTATGTTTTAAAACATGTTTGTAATATGTTCCTAAGCTACACAAGAAGTAGGAACTGTATTTATACATATATCCATATCCCCTCCCTCTTGAGCCTCCCTCCCACTCTCCCTATCTCACCCCTCTAAGTCATCACCAATCATCGAGTTGATCTCCCTGTGCTATGCAGTAGCTTCCCACTATCTATTTTACATTTGGTAGTGTGTATATGTCAATGCTACTCTCTCACTTCGTCCCAGCTTCCCCTTCCCGCCCCTCCATGTCCTCAAGTCCGTTCTCTACATCTGCATCTCTATTCTTGCCTTGCCACGGGGTTCATCAGTATTATTTTTTTAGATTCTATATATATGCGTTAGCATATGGTACTTGTTTTTCTCTTTCTGGCTTACTTCACTCTGTATGACAGACTCTAGGCCCATCCACCTCACTCCAAAAAACTCAATTTCATTCCTTTTCATGGCTGAGTAATATTCCATTGTATATATGTGCCACATCTTCTTTGTCCATTCATCTGTTGATGGACATTTAGGTTGTTTCCATGTCCTGGCTATTGTAAATAGTGCTGCAGTGAACATTGCGGTACATGTATCTTTTTTTTTTTACTTTTATTTTTTATTTTATTTTATTTTATTTTATTTTTTTGGGGGGTACACCAGGTTCAATCAACTGTTTTTATACACATATCCCCATATTCCCTCCCTTCCTTGACGCCCGCCCTCGAGTCCCCTGCACCCTCCCTGCCCCAGTCCTCTAAGGCATCTTCCATCCTCGAGTTGGACTCCCTTTGTTATACAACAACTTCCCACTGACTATTTTACAGATGGTAGTATATATATGTCTGTGCTACTCTCTCGCTTCGTCTCAGTTTCCCCTTCACCCCCCGCCCCCTCCCATACCTCGAGTTCTCCAGTCCTTTCTCTGTATCTGCTTCCTTGTTCTTGTCACTGAGTTCATCAGTACCATTTTTAGATTCTGTATATGTGAGTTAGCATACAATATTTGTCCCTCTCTTTCTGACTTACTTCACTATGTATGACAGATTGTAGTTCTATCCACCTCATTACATATAGCTCCAACTCATCCCTTTTTATAGCTGAGTAATATTCCATTGTATATATATGCCACATCTTCTGTATCCATTCATTTGTTGATGGGCATTTAGGTTGCTTCCATGTCCTGGCTATTGTAAATAGTGCTGCAAGAAACATTATGGTACAAGTTTCTTTTGGGATTATGGTTTTCTTTGGGTATATGCCCAGGAGTGGGATTACTGGATCATATGGTAGGTCTATTTGTAGTTTTTTAAGGAACCTCCAAATTGTTTTCCATAGTGGCTGTACCAACTTACAGTCCCACCAACAGTGCAGGAGAGTTCCCTTTTCTCCACACACTCTCCAACATTTGTGGTTTCCAGACTTTGTGATGATGGCCATTCTGACTGGTGTGAGGTGATACCTCATTGTGGCTTTGACTTGCATTTCTCTGATGTTTAGTGATGTTGAGCATCTTTTCATGTGTTTGTTGGCCATCTGTATGTCTTCTTTGGAGAAATGTCTATTTAGGTCTTCTGCCCATTTGTGGATTGGGTTATTTGCTTTTTTGGTATGAAGCTGCATGAGCTGCTTGTATATTTTGGAGGTTAATCCTTTGTCCGTTGTTTCATAGGCAATTATTTTTTCCCATTCTGAGGGTTGCCTTTTAGTCTTGTTTATGATTTCTTTTGCTGTGCAAAAGCTTTTAAGTTTCATGAGGTCCCATTCGTTTATTCTTGATTTTATTTCCATGATTCTAGGAGGTGGGTCAAAAAGGATGTTGCTTTGATGTATGTCGAAGAGTGTTCTGCCTATGTTTTCCTCTAGGAGTTTTATAGTGTCTGGCCTTACATGTAGGTCTTTAATCCATTTGGAGTTTATTTTTGTGGGTGGTGTTAGGAAGTGTTCTAATTTCATTCTTTTACATGTTGCTGTCGAATTTTCCCAGCACCACTTATTGAAGAGGCTGTCTTTTTTCCATTGTATACTCGTGCCTCCTTTGTCAAAGATAAGGTGCCCATATGTGTTTGGGCTTACTTCTGAGTTCTCTATTCTATTCCATTGATCTTCCTTTCTATTTTTGTGCCAGTACCATACTGTCTTGATCACTATGGCCTTGTAGTATAGTTTGAAGTCAGGAAGCCTGATTCCACCAATTCCATTTTTCCTTCTCAAGATTGCTTTGGCTATTCGGGGTCTTTTGTGTTTCCATACAAATCGTAAGATTTCTTGCTCTAGTTCTGTGAAAAATGCCATTGGTAATTTGATCGGGATTGCATTGAATCTGTAAATTGCTTTGGGTAGTACAGTCATTTTCACGATGTTGATTCTTCCAAACCAGGAACATGGTATGTCCCTCCATCTGTTTGTGTCATCTTTGATTTCTTTCATCAATGTCTTAAAGTTTTCTGCATACAGATCTTTTGCCTCCTTAGGCAGGTTTATTCCTAGGTATTTGATTCTTTTTGTTGCAATGGTGAATGGGAGAGTTTCCTTAATTTCTCTTTCTGCTCTTCCGTTGTTAGTGTATAGGAATGCAAGAGATTTCTGTGCATTAATTTTGTATCCTGCTACTTTACTAAACTCATCAATGAGTGCTAGCAGTTTTCTGGTAGAGTCTTTAGGGTTTTCTATATATAATATCATGTCATCTGCAAAGAGTGACAATTTTACTTCTTCTTTTCCAATTTGGATTCCTTTAATTTCTTTTTCTTCTCTGATTGCTGTGGCTAACACTTCCAAAACTATGTTGAATAACAGTGGTGAGAGCAGACACCCTTGTCTTGTTCCTGTTCTTAGAGGGAATTCTTCCAGTTTTTCTCCATTGAGAACAATGTTGGCTTTTGGTTTGTCATCTATGGCTTTTATGATGTTGAGGTAATTTCCTTCTATGCCCATTTTCTGGAGAGCTTTTATCATAAATGGATGTTGAACTTTGTCAAAAGCTTTTTCTGCATCTATTGAAATGATCATATGGTTTTTATCCTTCAATTTGTTGATATGATGTATCACATTGATTGATTTGCATATATTGAAGAATCCTTGCATCCCAGGGATAAACCTCACTTGATCATGGTGTATGATTTTTTTAATGTGCTGTTGGAGTCTGTTAGCTAGTATTTTGTTGAGGATTTTTGCATCTATATTCATCAGTGATATTGGTCTATAGTTTTCTTTTTTTGTGACATCTTTGCCTGGTTTTGGTATCAGGGTGATGGTAGCCTCGTAGAATGAGTTTGGGAGTGCTCTGCCTTCTGCAATATTTTGGAAGAGTTTGAGAAGGATAGGTGTTAACTCTTCTCGAAATGTTTGATAGAATTCGCCTGTGAATCCATCTGGTGCTGGGCTTTTGTGTGTTGGGAGATTTTTAATCACTGCCTCAATTTCCGTACTTGTGATTGGTCTGTTCATAGTTTCTATTTCTTCCTGGTTCAGTCTTGGAAGATTGTATTTTTCTAAGAATGTGTTCATTTCTTCCAGGTTATCCAATTGATTGGCATATAGTTGCTTGTAGTAGTCTCTCATGATCTTTTGTATTTCTGAGGTGTCCGTTGTGACTTCTCCTTTTTCATTTCTAATTCTGTTGATTTGCATCTTCTCCCTTTTTTTCTTGATGAGTCTGGCTAATGGTTTATCAATTTTGTTAATCTTCTCAAAGAACCAGCTTTTAGTTTCATTTATTTTTCTTATGGTTTCTTTCCTTTCTTTTTCATTTATTTCTGCTCTGATCTTTATGATTTCTTTCCTTCTGCTCACTTTGGGGTTTCTTTGTTCTTCTTTCTCTAGTTGTTTGAGGTGTAAGGTTAGGTTGTTTATTCGATCATTTTCTTGTTTCTTAAGGTAGGACTGTATTGCTATAAACTTCCCTCTTAGAACTGCTTTTGCTGCATCCCATAGGTTTTGGGTTGTTGTGTTTTCGTTGTCATTTGTTTCTAGATATTTTTTGATTTCCTCTTTGATTTCTGTAGTGATTCCTTGGTTGTTTAAGAGTGAATTGTTTAGCCTCCATGTGTTTGTCTTTTTTGCAGTTTTTTTCCTGTAATTGATATCTAGTCTCATGGCGTTGTGGTCTGAGAAGATGCTTGATATGATTTCAATTTTCTTGAATTTGCTGAGGTTTGATTTGTGACCCAAGATGTGATCTATCCTGGAAAATGTTCCGTGTGCACTTGAGAAGAAAGTGTAGTCTGTCGTTTTTGGATGGAATGTCTTATAAATATCAATGAAGTCGAGATGGTCTAATGTGTCATTTAAAGCTTGTGTGTCTTTATTTATTTTCTGTTTGGATGATCTGTCCATTGATGTAAGTGCGGTGTTCAAGTCTCCCACTATTATTGTGTTCCTGTCGATGTCCCCTTTTATAGCTGTTAGCATTTGCCTTATGTATTGAGGTGCTCCTATATTGGGGGCATAGATATTTACCATTGTGATATGTTCTTCTTGGATGGATCCCTTGATCATTATGTAGTGCCCTTCCTTGTCTCTTTTAATAGTCTTTACTTTCAAGTCTAATTTGTCTGATATGAGTATTGCTACTCCAGCTTTCTTTTGACTTCCATTTGCATGGAATATCTTTTTCCACCCCTTCACTTTCAGTCTA
The DNA here is from genome assembly GCF_030028045.1 of Hippopotamus amphibius kiboko. NCBI lineage: Eukaryota > Metazoa > Chordata > Mammalia > Artiodactyla > Hippopotamidae > Hippopotamus > Hippopotamus amphibius. The sequence continues at coordinate 71,297,380 of NC_080193.1, read as the reverse complement.
TATGTATCCCTTGGTCTGAAGTGGGTTTCTTGTAGGCAGCATATAGAAGGGTCTTGTTTTTGTATCCATTCAGCCAGTCTGTGTCTTTTGGTTGGAGCATTTAATCCATTTACATTTAAAGTGATTATTGACATGTGTGTTCCAATTACCATTTTCTTAATTGTTTTGGGTTTGTATTTGTAGGTGTTTTCCTTTTCTTGTGTGTCCTACTTAGAGAAGTTCCTTTAGCACTTGTTGTAAGGCTGGTTTGGTGGTGCTGAATTCTCTTAACTTTTGCTTGTCTGGAAAGCTTTTGATTTCTCCCTCAAATCTGAATGAGATTCTTGCTGGGTAGAGTATTCTTGGCTGTAGGTTTCTCTCTTTCAGGACTTTCAGGATATCCTGCCATTCCCTTCTGGCCTGCAGAGTTTCTGTAGAAAGGTCAGCTGTTATCCTGATGGGTTTTCCTTTATATGTTGTTTGTTGCTTTTCTCTTGCTGCTTTTAATATTTTTTCTTTGCGTTGAATTGTCGTTAGTTTGATTAATATGTGTCTTGGTGTATTTCTCCTTGGGTTTATTCTGTATGGGACTCTCTGTGCTTCTTGGACTTGGTTCATTATTTCCTTTCCCATGTTGGGGAAGTTTTCCACTACAACCTCTTCAAATATTTTCTCAGACCCTTTCTTGTTTTCTTCTTCTTCTGGGATGCCTATAATTCGAATGTTGGTACGTTTAAGGTTATCACTGAGGTCTCTGAGGCTGTCTTCTAGTCTTTTTATTTTTTTTTCTTTTTCCTGTTCTGTGGCGTTTATTTCTCCCATTCTATCTTCCAACTCACTTATTCATTCTTCTGCCTCAGTCATTCTGCTGGTTATAGCATCTAGAGTATTTTTAATTTCAGTTATTTTGTTATCCATTGCTGTTTGTTTTTCTGAGTTCTTATGAACTGTTTCTTGTACTTTCTCTATTTTGTTATCAAGATTTTGCATCATTTTTACTATCATTACTCTAAATTCTTTTTCAGGCATTTTTCCTATTTCCTCCTAATTTATTTGGTCTTGTGGGTTTTTTTCCTGCTCCTTTGCCTGCATGGTGTTTCTTTGTTTCCTCATGGTTGTCCAAGCTTTTGGGGTTGCTTGTCCTGGCGATAGAGGTGTTTATAGAAGACTGTCCCAGCCTCAGACTAATGTCTAAGTATTGGATTAAACGAATATTCAGTCTAGGAAACACATACATGTATAAGACACACAATTATTGAATCCATTAGGACATAAGGCTCTAGAAAGACCTGACAGAACCCCAGTGTGCTATCAGATATTCAAAGAGAAACCCAGCAGAAATTGACAACTGAAACAGAACAAATCAGAGACAAAAGCAAAAGCAAACAAACAACAAATAACACCCTACACATACAAACATCAATCCAGGGAGATTTTGTAAGCTAGAATCAAATATAGAAATGAGCTGGAGTACCACCAGAGAGAATGGAGATTCTCAGAATGTAATTAGACAACTGTACTAAGAACTAAGATAAAGACAAAAGCCTAATATTAATACCAAGGCAGTGCATCATCTGGAGAATAGAGCAAGGAGTCTGAGCAGACCGATAGTGTTGCTTATAAGTATGTTAAGATAAAATACACTTAAAATGGCTGGAAGAAAGGGGAACAGAAGAGCGTAATGTGGTTGGAAATATGCAAAGAAAAAGAAAGGAATAGAAGTGTATAAAAGAAAGGGATGAAAGGAAAGTACGAAAGATATTTTGTCCGTACTACCAAAAACTTAGCTAGATATAGAAGTATATAAAAAGGCAAAAAAAAAAAAAAAAAAAAAAAAAAGAATAAAAAATATCCTTAAAAAATCATGTTGTAAAACTTGTAGATCCCTTAGGGCTAAGATGGTATTTAATAAATCAAAAAAAAAAAAAAAAAAAAAAAAAAAAAAAAAAGAGAGAGAGAGAGAAAGAAAAAAAGAAAAAAAATCCAGAACTGATCCCAGAATGGACCAGTTCAATAGTTATTGATACTACTATTTCTGTTTCCTTAGCGTCTCAGCTGTAAGTGTCCTTCTCCTTGCCTTGGGTTTTTTTTTTTTTGCGTTATTCTGTGATCAGCAGAGGTTCCTTTATTGTTTGTCTGTAAGCCTCGGTGTGTGGGGAGGGAGAGGGTACAATAGTGGCTCCTTCTCCTGGGAGTGAGTGAGCAGTGGTGCACTGTTGTTTCAGTCAGGCTTGGAGGTGCCTGTTGCAGAGGGCGCTGGTGGCTCAGGCATACACAGAAAGTCTTAGAGTTGGGCCTCTCTCGGGGTTTTTTCTTTTTGATGCTGGTTTTTTTTTTCTCTCGGCAGCCTCCCTGCTGCTGGTGTTGCAAGGAGTTTTAATCTAGCCCCGCCCGAGCGCCTGAGGGTGCTTGTTATCCCTGAGCGCCTTAGGTGGCCCCCAGGGCGTCTCTCCACTGCCTGTTGCAGAGGCCCCGAAAGAGAGGGAGAGGCTATGCGCGCGGCTCCTCCCCCCCGCCCGGGAGCCTGCAGCCTCCAGCTGCCGTCATGGCCGGGCAGCTCTCAGGGACCGGCACTCCTCTCCGCGGACCTCCTCCCTCCTGTCCTCTCCGTCAGTCACCCTACCAGCAACAATGTTTCTCCCCCTGAACCAGCTCTCCGGTTCCCACGCTCCCGCTCCTGGACCCTCTGTTCAGCCGCGGATCGATGTCTCGGTCCGGGAACGCTGAGCTGCGCTGCGGACCCTCCGTATGTTTCTCACTCCCTCCCGTCTGCCACAGCTCCGCCGCTTCACCCTCTTTGAGCCCTCGTAGATGCCTCCCTACCGGCTATGTCGGGCTCCCCACAGCCCTTTCTGGTGTCCGAGGCCATCTGCTGGTGTTCAGCTGGTTCTCTGTGGGAATGACTGCATCCTTCTGTGCATTCCCAATGCATCTGTGGAGAGGGATGCACTCCACATCTCTCTACTTCGCCACCATCTTTTTTCTCTCCCACCATTACTTCTTTGTATCTTTTTGAATTATGGTTTTCTCAGGGTATATGCCCAGGAGTGGGATTGCTTGGTCATATGGTAGTTCTATTTTTAGTTTTTTAAAGAATCTTCATACTGTTTTCCATAGTGACTGTACCAATTTAGATTCCCACCAACAGAGCAGGAGGGTTCCCTTTTCTCCAGACCCTCTCCAGCATTTATTGTTTCTAGATTTTTTTGATGATGGCCATTCTGACCAGTGTGAGGTGATACCTAATTATGGCTCTGATTTGCATTTCTCTAATGATTAGTGATATTGAGCATCTTTTCATGCATTTGTTTAACCATCTGTAGGTCTTCTTTGGAGAAATGTCTATTCACTTTGTTGTACAGCACAAACTGGCACCACAGTGTAAAGCTATTATACTCCAATAAAGATCTGAAAAAAAAAAAAGTAGGAACTGCACAATTGTTACCTGTTCAGTGAACAACTTTTCAGTGAATTATTTTCATCTAATTGATCTAGAGGAGATATTTCAGACATAGACTTTTTTTTACCTCATTATCTTCAGTCTTATCAATTATATTTTCTACATTCAGTAGCAAAACTAGGAATCCCAGCATAGAATAAAATTGAAAAAATAAGGAATTGATTAAATAGATTGGTAGGATGACAGTAAAATGCATTTCTTCTTTGATTTTTGTTGTTACTTTATTATATAGTATGAGATAAATACAAAATTTTAAAGCAAAATTTACAAAAAATACTTTGAATATACAGATGTGGAATCTAAGTGTACTATGGGATCTTAGAGGTTATTTTATTCATTCCCACTTCAAGTTCAGAATTCATTCCAGGTGCGATTTACAGCAGTCTTTGTGAGTATCTGTCTTCTACATATAAAGGATGTGAGGAACTATTGCCCAAAGCTCATGATGTGATCAGGAGGCTGTAAATCCTGCTCTGGTCATGCACTACAATCCCTGAAAGTGAACAGGCTTGCTTTTTTACTCTTTCATTGTTGTTTAACAGGGAAGAATCAATTAAGACATATTTGCCTCATATTAAATAAAAGTAACTTATGATCTACTGGAGAAGATACATACCTACAAATTCTATCTAATTGGTCTTCTCCTAGTCAAAGAAATATATGTATATGAAAAAAAACATTATTGTCTTTATATACAAAAAGGCAAACCAGAGAAGACTTTAACATACATATTAGAGTGAGGTGGCCAAGATGCTGGAGGAGAAAGACCCTGAGTACAAAAAGACAATAACAAATGTTGGTAAGGATGTGGAGAAAAGGGAACCCCCCTGCTTTGCTGGAGGAAATGTAATCTGGTGCAGCCACTATGGAAAACAGTATGAGGATTACTCCAAAAATTAAAAATACAACTGACATATAATCTAGCAATCCCACTTCTGGGTATTTAGCAGAAGAAAACAAAAATACTAATTCAAGAAGATATATGCATCCCTATGTTCATCTACAATAGCCAAGGTATAAAAACAACCTAAGTGTTTTCCTCAACAGATGAATGGATAAAGATGTGGTATACACACACACACACACACACACACATACACACACACAATGTAATATTACTCAGCCATAAGAAATGAAATCTTGCCATTTGCTACAACATGCATGGATCCAGAGGGTATTACACTAAGTGAAATAAATCAGACAGAGAAAGACAAATACCATATGATCTTACTTATATATGGGATCTAAAGAAGCTAAACAAATGAAGAATACAAAAGGAAAACAGAGAACTTCCCTGGTGGCGCAGTGGTTAAGAATCCACCTGCCAATGTAGGGGACACAGGTTCGAACCCTTGTCCAGGAAGATCCCACATGCCATGGAGCAATTAAGCCCGTGTACTGCAACTACTGAGGCTGCGCTCTGAAGCCTGTGAGCCACAACACTTGAGTCCATGTGCCACAACTACTGAAGCCCGCTCGCCTAGAGCCCATGCTCCACAACAAGAGAAGCCACCGCAATGAGAAGCCCAAGCACTGCACAGAAGAGTAGTCCCTATTTGCCACAACTAGAGAAAGCCCATGCGCAGCAACAAAGATCCAACACAGCCAATAAATTAAATAAATAAAAATTAAAAAAAACAAACTCTAAAAAGTCATTAAAAAAAAGAAAAGAGACTTGTAGATATAGATAACAAATGGGTGGTTGTCAGAGGGGAGGGGGTGGGGGGTGAGAAATAGATGAAGGGGATTAAGAGGTACAAACCTCCAGTTATAAAATAAATAAGCCTTGGGAAAGTAATATATAGATAAGGAATATGGCAAAAAATATTGTAATAACCTCTATGGGGCTAGACAGTTACCAGATTTATTGTGACGATCATTTTATAATGTATGCAAATATCAAATCCCTACTTAGTACACCTGAAACTAACATAATATTGCAAGTCAACTATATTTCAATAAAAAAAGATGAAAAGGATACCTATCAGAAAATAAATATAAAAAAGGTGTAAGTAACTCCACATTAAACTATTCTATTAAAAACATGTCCCAGGATATACTTTATAATATTTATTTTATTTATGTAAATATGGGCATAGAGACTTTGGTGGTGCAGGTAACATTCTATTTCTTCCTCTGGGTGCTGGTTACATAGGAATTTTTTAGAACTTTGATAAAATTCATCAAGCTTCCAATTACAATTTGTGCTTTTTTTTCTGTGTAGGTGTACCTTAATAATTTATTTTTAAAAATCTTAATAGTGTTCTACTTCTCTGCTTCTTACATATTTCTATGTGATTGTAGCCCTACCTAGAGTTATTTTCTAGAGTTTGTTCTTAAGACTGCTTTATTTCTTTGCATATATTTTTGCCATTGCCTCGCTCTGTTTGCTTAATGGCACCTACTTTGAAGCTATCTGAAACCACAGGATTGATAGGAAAGGCTACATTTTTAATTTTTTTTTCTTGCCACAAACCTGAGGACCTTTCTTTAGTCTCATTTGAGTGTCTCATTAGAGCCTTTGTTGTTCAAAGTCTTTGTTAGTCTCATTTTCTGCTGTTTGGGCTGCAGGAATGATGGGCTTTTCCAAGCCTGGGAAGTGCTTAAGGTGTGGATCCTCTATGTTGTCCTCAATTTATTTGTTGACCAGCTAGGTTATTCCCTCACCTCATTGCTTTCTAAAATACCTTGTTAAAAGCAGCAAGGAGAAGCCAACATTGTCCAACAGACTGACTCTTATCCCAACCACTTCTAGAACTATACAGTCAGTAGGGACTTTGTAAGCTTTTGATTTGTCTAAGTTTTGGTTTTTCGAAATGTTTTGCTGTGGTGTGAAAAGGATTTTCAACTTTCCTCTGGGCGAAATCTGTTTCCTTGATGCCCAATATTGACATGCTGAGCCAATTTCATGACTTTTATTTATTCATTTTATCCCTGTAAGTTTAGCACGGCTTTTAGACTTAAATTTCTCATGTAAAAGAGCAAATAGTTTTCCTTCTAGTTTTTCCTTGTACTTATTATTAGAAGTTAGAGTATTCATTATTAAAGTATTTTTATATAATTGTTTGAAGAGTGACATATAGCACCTTTTCAAAGATTTTTTTTTCCTGTCTCAAGTCTTAATGCTAAATATCCTACCAGTCATAGTTTAGGAATGCACAAGATGTTTAAAGAGAATTTATTCTATTTTTAGACAGTAATTATTAAGAGCTTTTTGACATTTGCCCTTAAAAATTTTTAGTTGTAAAAATATTTTTTATTTTCACTTTTCGTGTTTAACAAAATTAAATTAGTCACACATATTAGTTTATGTAAAACGAATTCAGAATTTTTTAATTTAGATTTATCTACTTTGGAGACAAGGTGTATTTAGGCTGTTTAGAAGAAAATTTATGTAATACTTTTAGAGAAAATTGAAGTAAGTCAATAAGGAAGATGATTTTGCAAAATGGAGAAATCCCACAGAGAACACTTTTCAAGTAAATGTCAGGATTAGTTGACAGAACAAAAGATGTCACAAAGGTGATTTATTTTTCTTCTCTCCTATTATTACAAATAACCCACCTATAATTACTGAGTAAAGTAAGCACATACATAAAATTAAGTTCATTTTATAATTGAGAAACCAAGATTGTTCTCAGTAAAGCTCCTTTAGAAATGTTTCAAAATCAAGTGCTCATTTTTCATGAAAACAAAACAAAACAAAACTTGTAGGGCAGCTTAACGCAGAATTACTAAAGTTCAGTGACTATGGGGACTACTATTAAGTAGACAGGCCTAAGGCAAGATAAGAAACAGAAATAATACTAAGTAAAGGAAAAACATAGGAGACGTAGAGCTAAGGGAAGGAGGAAAAAGAAGAGGGAGAAGATTTTAAAAGAAATTTAATATTAGCCACTAAAAGTTTCAAAAATTTCAGCAATATTTTGGGTTGAAGTTACTTTTTCTAAACCTACGTTCCCCTTACCAAGTTCTGTTGGTCCTCAGGAAGCATCTTACTTTACAGCACCCAGAACTTTGCTTTTTACCTGTACCCATTTCCAAGTCTCTGTTCTCAAGAAAGCCTTTCATAAAAGTCAAGTGTACCTTTTGTGGATAGGGTAAGTGGGAATGCTCTAGGAATATCTGCATTTTGTCTTTTGTCACTTGTTTTGAATGAAAGTCTTCTACCAAAATAATCTTTCCATTTGGAAAGCAGAACTAAAGAAGCCTGAGGGCTTTGCCTGGTGACAAGAAATTGCACCATTAAAGCCACTCTGACTACAAGGTATGTAAGAATTTTAGGCTAAATATCACATGGGAATAACATATCTCTTAGATATACATGATCTTCAATAAAAAATATTTCATGGGAAGTTATAAATGAGGAGGAGCTTTTTAAAAATATAAAGTCATTATATATACTAAACAAAAGGGAAAGGAATTTCTAAAAGTAAAACAAGTGTAGTTCAAAAAGTAACTTTCTTTTAGTTTAAATAAATTGAATTAAAAAAAAAGGTCACATTAACTAAGTCTAAATAGTCAAGACGAAAATGAAATATCTCAACCCAAATAACTATGGTTAAGGAAAGAAATACATCATAAAAATTTTTAATTTATTTTTCTTTTTTAAATTTAATATTTAAAAAAAATTTCAAGATCTAGATTTCAAAAGAGAGTCACCATTCTTATACATGCAAGGCTAAAAAAAAAAGGATTTTCCATTTGGGAGCAATAGTGTTTAGTTTACTAAGGATCTTAAATCCGAATAGGCTTAATTTAAAGAAGAGGCTGTTCCCACTGTCTGTCCTCTCCTGCTGTAATGCTCAGAGAGGATGTGCCAGGAGCCACAGCTAATGAGCTGTTCTACTATGTGACTCAGAAGGGACTGCTTGGACTTTGCCCTTGCTATCTTCTAACTATAACATTTTGGCCGTTGACTTCCCCAATGTTCAGATTTTCTCATGAAGATTTTAATGACTACATTACCAATGTTTCTGAGAACCAAATAAATGACTTACCACTATACCTAGAACATACTAGCTATAACCAAACACATAAACAGCTGAGATTCATAGGATAACAAAAAACAACTTTATTCTCCATCCATACTGATGAAATATTTCCTGATCCTTGTGTGAAATCTAGGAAAGAGCCTTGTTTTCTGGTCATTCTCAGATAATGAAAAAAAAGTCTCCTTCAGAATTTCAAGATGAAAAGCTACTCTCATTTCCGTAATTAAAATGTATGTTCCACGTAATAGTAAAACTTTCAAAGTTTATTTCACTTAGAATCTTCTTTCTCTCCTGGCTCAGACTTGCTTAAGGCAGTAACGTGAAATGGAAACATGGAAACAGGGATGGGGTTGGATGAAGAGTACAACAGGTTTCCTCTCTAATATGCAAACTCCTCTCACACATTCCATTAACTATTATTTTTCACTCCTCCATGGCCAAAGTGAAGGTAAGCGCCAGGAGAAAGAGACGTAAAAGGTCTTATCTGCTGTGGTTAGCTGAGACGCACACTGGGCATGGCAGGCATTTATGAGACATGGTTCATGCTCTGAAAGTGTGACTCACTTTCTTCCTCCTTCCTTTCCTCCAGACATTCAGACACCTAGTCCACGTGAGACACACATATTTCACTTTCTGTTAATGGGAAAGTAGTTACTTCCCTTCTATAGTCCTTCACTCTGCTGCTACATGCCAACTTCAAAATTCTTGTCCTTAAGAATTTTTGTTCAGTGTTGAGGGAGACACATATCTACTGTGACCTTCTTTCTGCTCCCTGCAAACTCCCAAGAATACTTAAAAAGTCCTCTTCATGGCCTCTTTGGAGTCTATTTGATTAGGCCTGAGCTTAGTTGTTGTTGTTGTTTTTGTTTTTTTTTTTGGCTGTGCAGCATGTGGGACCTTAGTTCTCCGACCAGGGATCGAACACGTGTCCTTGCATTGGAAGGCAGATTCTTAACCACTGGACCACCAGGGAAGTCCTAGGCCTGAGCTTAGGAGGAAGCACATTGACAACTCTCTCTGCTGAAGTTCCCTCCCTTGTCTCCTACTTCTTGATCTTTCCAAATTCTTTTACAAGCTGAAGCTGGGTAGTTAGCTGCAGGTCACACAATTAGTTGTACATATTTGAAGAGAAAATTGAGTCTTACTTTGGAGGAAGGGATTGTGTTCTAGTTCCCTAATATGGTTTAAAAAAACTTAGTGGCAGCGACAATTTATTATTATCTCTGAGGTTTCTGTGGTTTGACTCAGCTGGAGGAATCTTGTTTGTGGACTCTCATGGGTTTGCGTCAAGTAGCAGCTCAGGCCAGAGTTGTCTGAAGGCTCCACTGGATAGGAAGTAGAAGCTGCTGGGACTGTTAGGGACCATATCCAGAACTGGCACAGATTCTTGGCAGATATTTCATTGGTTATAGCCTGTTCAGACTTGATAAAGGTGGTGGAGAGAAGAACAGCATCTTTTGATACGGGAGTGGCAAGGTGACCTGGATAATGAGCAAATGACATGGGAAATATCTTTATAGCTATTTTGTGAAAATACAATCTGCCACAGAGTACTTGCTGCCTATAATCTTGAGGCATTAATTGAAACTGAGAAATGTTTTCATTTTAAGTTCCTGGTATGTAGGCACTCAGAGGATGTTACCTATTTTCCCTCACCATTCACACTTCCATTTATTCCTTTCACAGTGTTAAAATGATTTGGTTATCACCTTAGTTACCAACCTTATGAGTGCATCAAAGGATGGAAGTCAAACTGTTCACAACATCTGAAATAAGTATCCCAGGAGAGCTTATGTAGGAAGAAATCTTTTGGAATAGAAGACAAGAGAATTTCAATTTCCTTTCCCCTTAGAGCCTATTATAATTTAATTTTTTTTAGTTAACGTATTTTTTGGTGTAGAGTTTTATGAATTCTAACACATGCATAGGTCTGTGTGGTCATGACTACCACAATCAGAATTCAGAACAATTCTATGGCCTCTTCAAAAAACTGCCTCATGCTACCCCTTTGCAGTCCTAGTCTCCCTTGACCCTTCAATGTTGGCAAGCCCTAATTTCTTTCCACTATAGTTTTCTCTTTTTCAGGATGTCAAGTAAATGGAAGCATATGGTATACAACCTTTTGAGATTGACATTTTTTTACTCAACATAATTCCCTTAATATCTATCCAAGTTGTTGCCATATCCACAGTCCATTACCTAAAAAAAAATTTTTATTTATTTATTTGTTTATTTATTGGCTGTGTTTGGTCTTCCTTGCAGTGCGTGGGCTTCTCATTGGGATAGCTTCTCTTGTTGCAGAGCATGGGCTGTAGGCGCATGGGCTTCAGTGGTTGTGGCACATGGTCTCAGTAGTTGTGGCTCAAGAGCCTAGTTGCTCTATGGCATGTGGGACCTTCCTGGACCAGGGATCAAACCCATGTCCCCTGCATTGGCAGGCAGATTCTTAACCACTGCGCCACCAGGGAAGTCCCTCCGTTGCTTTTCATTACAGAATCATAGTCTATCATGAATATACCACAGTTTATCCACTTGCGTGTAAAAGACATTTGTACTGCTTCCAATTTTTGACAATTGTGAAGAGAGCGAGTGTGAACATGAACATACAGGTTTTGGTAAGAATATAATTTTTCATTCCTTTTGAATTAATTCCTAAGATTGAGATCTCTGGGTCATGGGGTAAGCATACCTCTAAATTCCTGAGACACTGCCAATCTCCTTTCCAGGGTGGCTGTATCATTGCTATTCTCACTCGCAGTACATGGGTTCTCACCATTCTGAATCCTCACCAGCACTTCCTATTGTCAGTAATATATATTTTTAACAATTCTATTAGGTAAATAGCAGCATCTCATTATGGTTTGAATTTGCATTTCTTGAATATCTAGTGGTGATGAATGTAACTTTCAGTGCCATTTCATATTCATTTATGCTCTTTGGTCAAGTGTATGTTCAAGAATTTTCTCCATTTTTTAATAGTTGTTTATTGTCTTCACCTGGAGTTTTGAGTGCTTTTTATATATACTAGGTACAAATTCCAAATTCTTTGTCAGATATGGGCTTTGCAAATGTTTTCTCCCAGTCTGTGACTTACTCTTCTTATTTTATTTACATCATAGTTAGCAAAGCAATTTTTTTTTTTTTTTTTACTTTGTCTTGTCTAAGAAGTCCTTGCTTAATCCCAGGGCATAAAGTTTCTTCTTCCACGTATTGTTCTTTAGTTTTACGTTTTAAGATTTATGATTTTTTTTGAGTTAATTTTTATATAATGTAAGAGGTTTAGGTTCTCGACATTTATCCAACTATTCAACTGTCTCAATATTATTTGTTGAAACGACAATCTTTTTTCTATTTATTTGCCCTTGTACTTAAAAGAAAATATTGGCCATATTTGTTTAGATCTGTTTCTGTCTTCAATTCTGTTCTATTCATCTACATGTCTATCCCTTTACCAATCACATACTTTCATATTTACTGAAGCTTTACAGTAAGTACTAAGTTCAGGTAGTGTGATGTCTCCAACTTGATCTTCTTTTATTAAAATTGTTTTGGCCAATTGACATCTTCTAGTTCATTTCCATCCCATATAAAGTGAGCCTATCTATATCTATCAGATCCTGCTAGGAGGGAATTGATCATAATTGTGGTAATCAGTTTGGAGAGAACTGACAGCTTTAACATGCTGAGTAATTTGATCTGTTTACAATTTTTTCATTGTCAGCATAAGGAAATGTAACTGATGTGTGTTGACTTGTATCCTGCAATCTTGCTTAAGTTACTTATTAGTTCTAGTTGCTTTTTTATTTTTTAGTTATCTTTAAATCTGGGGAATTGGTTAGTTTTAAGATCAATAAAAATAAAAGTCTTCTTATTCACCAGCAAAACTCAAGTAAAAATTTATAACAGGAAAAATAATCACTTTCATAAACTCACAAAAATACAAATATAAAAGAATAAATGAAGAAATATGTACAACAATTTTGTGAAAAAATTAAAATATGATTGAAAAACATATCTGATTGACAAATCTCAACATAGTAGAACACTCAGATCTTTAACGTAATTTAAAGATGTAATCCCAAGCAAAACTGCAAAGTTCATCTTGAGGAATAAAAATGCGATAATAGCCACTACAATTTTGAAAACAGAAAACAATAGATTTTCTCAACTGCATATTAAAACACATTAAAAATATACAAACACTTAAGGTGTGTACTACTGGTGTATTGATACACATATAGAACTTCAGACTAGAAGAGAAAATGAGAATAAAAGGCTCATATATCAATGGGAATTTTCTATTACTCAAGCCAGTGGGGAAACATGTCTTTGGACTCTCAGTGTGTGTTCTGTGTATACATGCTCATATGTGCATGCATCATACATCTCTACCTCTATCTGTATCTAGGTCTGTATGTGTATATAATTTTCTTCCAAGGCTTGTTTATGATAGTGACTAATTAAAATAAAAACAAAGTTATTCAGTAAAGCAATAGTTAAATTAATGCTCTTAAATCTTTCATAAGAAATACTATAGAGAACTTTAACAAATATCATAAATCTTTATGTGCTATACTGTTGAATAAAAAGAGCAAGTCAAAGACAAGTATATATAATACATCATTTATGTAAATACAAAATTATGTTTGTGTCTATTAATGCACAAATAAAATGCAATTCTATTCATGTGGGGGGAAATAATGTGTACTTAAGCAAAAGTACATGTGTAGTATGTATTTTTCTGTATATATAGATTACTTAAGGAGGGGGTGAGGCTTGGATTTTTGTCATGTGAAAGGGTAAGAAGGTACACATTTGCTTTTTCTCTCTGTAAATTTTTGCATTTTTGCAATAGTTTATAATAAGCATGGATTCATCATATAAATGTTTAAGAAAAGTAAAAAAGAATATCCTAAATGAAACAACTGGCAAGAAATTGTTAGTCTTTTCCTCCAGTTGTTTTAATCTTAAATATAGATAGATGGATAAATAGAAATGAGATAACCAGACATGCTTTCTTATTTTTAGGATCTTCACTTCAAGGAGGATTATATGACCATAGTGTTTATTCATGTAAATTATGAAAGTAGATTCTCATGAAATTTTTGTTAAAATTAATGCACTGTCATCTTGTCATAGCCTGACTGATCAATGGGAAGCTCTAGCCTCTATAACCACTGCGTCACTAAAAACTGAAGCTGGTAGAGTGGAGGCAGGCTTAGCTGTGTTCACTTTAATTTTACTTCTGAACTTTTATCATTATCTCTCATCATGTCAAGCAGGTGGAATGAATAACAGCTTCCATCTGTGACATTCAGTGGCTTATGAGATTCTAAGGCTGATTTAGAGTGATGCTATTGGCCTACATCCCATATGTTATTGTGTGGCTCATAATAATAACTCTGGCTTATCATTTTTCATCCCCATACAAGATTTAATCTTATAAAATCATTCTGCAGCTGTGCCATATGGACAATATAATTATGCACATTTCCATTTTTAATTCCAATCTGCAACTGTGAATATTCTAAATTATGTACCCTTCTAATCTGCATGTGTATCCCAAATATTAGTAAAATTATGTTTAAGGTACATTTAATAACGATAATGGACTCATATCTTTAGTGATGTTTTGCATGGGACTATTTGAATAAAGCTGGCATGATTTTGCTTTAGAGAAACTAACAGTTAGTGAGTTGATTGATCAGTTTTTGGCTCCTGACATTTTGATTCATGATGTGAGCATGGAATGCTTATCATGTGAATCTCCTGGGGACTAAGAACAGTACCCATCAATGCATCATTCTGGTGGGAAGGGAAAATGAAGCATCAGAGGAATAGAAACAGTCAGTTAATTGTGGGCCCATGGAGAGGATTAAACTCTAAATTCTTGGCAGGGAATTAAACAACCATGTATCTGTGTCCCTGAATAATCATGTTCTGTTTATCTTGATTCAAATAATGCATAATTATGGATTTCTTCCCTTTTCACTTGCTTCCCTACAAAAATGTGAGCACACATATGTAAATGGATGCATCTGCAAATTAAAATCACATGGATTTTTGGTGTGCTTGGTTATGCCTACTAACATTGATTTACGTAGGTCATACTAGGGTGAAGATCCACAAGACCCAAGGTTTCTTCTTTTAGAATTTTAAAAGTTAATTTTATCTTTGATCCTTACAGGTCATAAAGCCTATGAAAATTCTTTGGGTTTCACAGAGCTTGAGAAACTGGTATCTTATGCTTTTCCACTAGAGTTTTCTTTGATGACTTTCATGTCTGAGTTCACAAACTGTTCCTGCTCAATTTCTTGCTTTAAACAAGAATTTTTCAGATTTATCATGCAGATACATTGGTACTATCCTTCAGAGAGAGAGGGGGAAAAAAAGAATAAAAAGTTGCTATGAAAAATTGTGATTTTAAAAGTCTTTTAAATTATTTTTTTCTAATAAAATGTGTATAGGTTAAAACTTCTTAATTATCACTTTTTCTCTTATAAATTGACCCACTTATTCTTTTTTTAAAATTCTTTTTATTTATTTTTATTTTTTAAGCTCTTTATTGGAATATAATTACTTTACACTCTTGTACCAGTTTATGAGGTACACCAAAGTGAATCAGCTGTATTTATATACATATCCCCATATCCCCTCCCTCCCGTGACTCCCCCCCACCCTCCCTGTCCTGGCCCTCTAAGGCATCACCCATCATCGAGTTGATCTCCCTTTGTTATACAGCAACTTCCCACTAGCTCTCTGTTTTACAGTTGGTAGTGTATATATGTCTATGCTACTCTCTCACTTCGTCCCAGCTTCCCCTTCGCCCCCTGCCCCTCTAACCCTGTGTCCTCCAGTCCATTCTCTGCATCTGCCTCCTTGTTCTTGTCCTGTCACTGGGTTCATCAGTACCAATTTGTTTTTTGTTTGTTTTTTTTAAGATTCCATATATATGAGTTAGCATACAATGTTTGTTTTTCTCTTTCTGGCTTACTTCACTCTGTATGACAGGCTCTAGGTCTATCCACCTCATTACATATAGCTCCATCTCATTCCTTTTTATAGCTGAGTAATATTCCATTGTATATATATGCTATATCTTCTTTATCCACTCATTTGTTGATGGGCATTTAGGTTGCTTCCATGTCCTGGCTATTGTAAACAGTGCATTATGGTACATGTTTCTTTTGGGATTATGGTTTTCTCTGGGTATATGCCCAGTAGACCCACTTATTCTTACTTTTGCTTTTATTTGATTTCCATAATGCTACTGACCTAATGCACTAAAATTGATTTTCATATTATCTAACCATTAGTCTTTATTTATAATTATCTGAAATTTAATTTTTACCTAATGTTACTGTTTTATGTGTAAAAGGGATATGACGTCCCTTTTTCTAATTCAAAAAGGTGTGCACAAATTCCAATTAATGTCACTATTATCTATAACAAGTGCTTTAATTTCTTAAGTATTCGTGTTCGCGTGATTTACAATTGATTCAATTCCAAGGAGACTTTGAGTAACCCATACATTAAAATACATTATGAGAAAAAGTTTGAATTTAACCAAAATGGAATACGTTTATAGAAAACAGGCACAGTAAATGTTTCTAAACACTTGTAATAAATTAATAGCTACACATGGTACTGAAGTTTATTCTTACTTTTCTTGAAACAAAGGAACAGAGAAAACATACTGGATTTTAACCTTTTATCTGAAAGCATATGTGTACATCCACCAAGACAAAATACATCAGGATCAAAATCCACACACACAAATAAATATATATATATATAGATATATACATAAATACACCTTCAACAAGCATGTGATGAGACCTTAAGTTCTGTCAATTTTTATGAGAAAATATTGAAAAAATGTGTCTCCCATATATTTAAGCTTAAATTAATAAAACTAGAAGGATCAAGAACTTTGATTTTAAAATCAAAATTTTAAATCAAAATTAAATCCATCTTATTTTTAGGTTTTTGTTTAGTTGACTCAGTGAATATTATAATAGATTAGGGAATCAACCATCTTCTTAATAAAAATGGTAACCCTGGAACAGGCTAACATGCAAGTTCTTAAAGCCTTTTTAGACCACAAAGTAGCCAGCTGTCTTTCATAGCTTAGGCAAACCCTTTTGAAATCATGGAATTGGATTAGATAATAACTAGTTACTAATCATTTGCTGTCTACTACAAGCAGAGAATACTTTTGGTATGATATCAAAATTAGGGGGTAAAAGATTTGACTCCAGTGTTCAGTTGGTATTCATATCCTGTCTACTTCTCTAATCTTCTAAATGTAAAATTCTAAATATGAAAGAAAAGTGTAACCCTTTTATAAATGCAAAGCTGGATATTTTAAAACAGCTACCACATGCTAAAATGATGACAATTAGCAGTTGTCACATACAAAGTGTTGGAGAAATATTAAGAAGTTATTGTATCCCTTTAGTGCACTTTGATGAAATGCATATCAAATACTATCAATAGGATTTTTCACTCCTTCAAACTACAAAGAAAATTTGTTGCCAGACATTTTTCACAGCTCTAATTACAGCATTCCTTTTGCAACTCTATAATTAAGAGTGAACTACAATTTTGCTTCCTACTCTTAGATGTAAAAAAATAAAATAAAATAAAAATTTTAAAGTAAAAATTAAAAAAACAAAACTTGTTCTGAATTTAACAAGGTATTTATTTCTTCAGTTTTCAGCCCATTTGCCACCAAAATTTTGTGGAAATCAACTTTAAATCATTCATATATGGTTCTAATTAGCAATGGATGTCAGTCTTTAAAAAACATAAGTCTATCTCAAACTGTCAACTTCTGGTAATGCCTATGGTTTTTTCTAGATTTTTATGTAATTATTTTCCATAGTTAATCTGCATGAGTTAATGTGTCTACAAATAAACTACTCGATCATCTGTTTTCATTCACTTTTCCAAAGGTTTGTGATTGTCCTTCTATTTTACTGTCTTATGTATTTATAATTCAGATTAATTGCAATTATTTGAAAATTCTATGATGCTTCAGACGTTTCTACAGCTAATATCTTGATTCATTTTGCAAGTGGCTCCTGAACTATGGCTCCAGGTATTCAGGAGCACAATCTCTGATGTACTTTTTTCCCCACATACTGAATGATTTTGCAAATTTTGATATATTTCCAATAAGCAATACTCATTTTTCATGGCGATTTGAAAAACGTTTAACCATGCAGTTTGATCTGTTGGTACTGTGTGTGTACATATTCCTCACTGTCCAGGCTGACATTCATATAGGACATCAGAAGGGAAGTACTTGTAGCCTCATTTGTAGTCCTGGAAAGTGACGGTTTGGTATCACTTCCTCCAGAGATGAAAAACTGGAGGACTTTGTAGCCCATTGTTTAAACATACAATTGTGAGCCCACATCAATCATTTGCATGCTAAAACAGAGAACCTGTTTTGAATTTCCATAAACTGGGACTCCAAAGAGTCAAACCTTTCTCATACATTAGACAGACAAGGCTACTTGCCAAACACCTTTCCTGTGTTTTTCACCGTTCTGCCTCTTTCAGCTGACATGTTTGCATCTCCTTTCTTGCATATTCTTGCCTAGATTCTTATTCTTCTTTCAATTATTTTACCTTCTTTCTCTCTCTCTTCTCCTCTTCCTTCTCTTTATACCCCTTAATATCTTCTTTCTCTTTTCTGATTCCCTTTCTTTGTTGTGAGAGAGAATCTAGATTTACAAGTAAACCAAAGTGGGGTGACAAAAATTTTGAGTAAAAGTCTCATATTCCCCAGTACTGTGAATCTCTGAAACAACACTAAGAGAAATCAAGAAGTTGTAGCAGATTTCTTTTTTTTTCTTTTTTCTTTTTTGGTTTGGTTTTGTTTTTTTAAACTAGGAGGTAGAGGTTCAAAGAGTGGGAAAAATAGCCAAGAAAAGGGGACATGGAGGCAAAGACAAACTGGTCCTACATCTCAGTCTTGCCTTTCCAAGACAGACTCTGGCTTCTGCCTGTGTTCTTTCTGTTCCCCCTTTCTTAGTCTCTGTATCTCTCCAGTTTTGTGTAAGCTGATCAAGAAACAGAAAGTGAAGCAGGAGAGAGGGAAGGTTATGCAATTTTAATGTTAGAAATTATAGCCTTGTTTAATAGTCAAAAAATTGAAAGGTAACGATCCTTCTTGGTTCCAGAGAGAAATCTTTGAGCGAGGATGGCACAGGTTGGCTTCCCTGAGAAGTAGACTCTGAGTCAGAGATTAGCAGTTTAGTTCATGATGAGCATCCTGGGGATCATCTCCTATGCTAAGGAGAGCAAGGGAAGGGAAAGGACTGGCAGAGGGGGAAGCTGAGTATGATGGATTCTCAATAAAAGCCTTTGGCCTGTGGAATGTTCTGAAGAGTTTTTGTACTTACCATGTGCTAGGCATGTTCAAAGCACCCTATATATATTAAATCAGTTAATCCTCACAACAATGCTGTGAGGTTGATGTTATCATTGTCCCCATTTACCAATGACAAAACTGATTTCAGAGAGGTTAAGTAACTTGTCTAAGGTCAAACAGCTGGTACATGAAGAAACAGGGATTTGGGTCTCTATTCCGTCTTCTTAAATAAAAGATGATTAGCCCTGAAAGAACACCTAGACACAATTTTATGCTAAAATCAATGTAAATATTGAATGTGAATCACTCAAGAAAACAATTGTTTGCCTGTCTGTTAGAAGATCTTTTGAAAAGTAGACCTCACATTCTTGTCATTCTTAATTTTATCTCCAATTAAACTGGAGGTATTTCCATAAATGTGAATTCTAGCAGAAATATTTACATCAGTTATTATGGACAAATTTTGCACATAATGTAAGAAAAGGACTGTGATGGCCAGGATGGCTTTGAGAAACTTGTGAAGCATAAACATAAAAACAAACGACAAAACGGAGCAAAAACCAAAGTTTTTTTAGCAAACAGACCTATCCAAATACGAAGAAAGTTTTTGGGTCATCTGAAAACTTAAAATGCAGTACCTCTGATGTCAAATGATTAAGATCAGCAAATACTTGCCCTAGCAAGAACATTTCTGACACTTCTAAATAGTGAATTTATCACCATTCCTTCCAGCAGCTTATTATTCTATTTATTGTGATTTATTGTGTTTATCTGTTTATTGCTAGATACAAACTGCTTTGTCCTTGCCCTTGCTTATCTATCACTTGTAAAATATATTTTGATTTATTTTTAATTTTATTCTGCATTATGATGGAGAAGGCACAGTGCTGAAGCTGGAATTGATGACCGGGAGCAGACAATTAGCCTTGGCTCCTCCACTCATCAGCCATGGGTCTTTCTTCTTTCTCTAGGTGTCAGTTTCCTCTCCTGCTAATGGGGGACTTGCAGGCAGCATGTCAGTTTTCTTACTGAGTCTATGAACTTTTTTCCCCCATTGGAGAGCTAAAAAGTAAATGAATGTGTGTCTGTCTCTGAAAACAGCCTGCTTTTCCTATTGCATTCATTAGTGTTTGCCTCTCCTTGTTACAAGAGATGAATGATGTTTAAATAAAGATCTCTATGTTGCCAAATGAGTGTTTCATTCTTGCTCTAGGCTGGTATCTTCTGTTTATTCTATATCATTTGAAATATTATCCATCATGTCCACTTTTTCTTCTACTTAACTTGAATAAACTAATATTTTCTTTGCATGTATTAGAGAGGCCGAGGCATTCCCATCTCTAGAAAACACAATAAATTTCCAAGATTCAACATGATTAGCTCAAATTACCCAAAAGGAAAACCTTAGGTAAAATCCTCTTTACTTGTTTACTTCTGTCCTGTGAATGCTGATTATATCACTGTTCCTCAATGGGAAAGTATTGGAATAGCAGCTAGCAGGGCTTTACTCCCATAGAAAACCTATTTACATAAAGAGGTATCAACTGTGATAGTAAAAACGTATCAATACTTCTCTTTACAACACATTGTTTTAATCTTTTCATTCATTCAACCATTCAACAAATATTTATTGAGGACCAGTTTTCCCCTAGACTAGGAGTACAGCATGAAACAAAACGGACGAGGACACTGGTGTTGGGGTTTGTATTACAATGGGAGCGATAATAATAATAATATTCGTCAGATGGTGATAAACATCACGAAGAAGAGCAACACTGAAGAAGGGAAGAAGGAGGGTTGGGGAGGGGTGTGGAGCACTTTTTAGACTGCTGAAGAAAGAAGTCTCTGGGAAAATGATATTTGACCAGATTCCTGAAAGAAAAGGAGGAACAAGCCAGGCAGAGACAACAAAATGTAGGACTGGAGGACACGGGGTGGGGGGCGCAGGGAAAGCTGGGACGAAGTGAGAGAGTAGCATCGACACATATACACTGCCAGCTGTAAACTACATAGCTAGTGGGAAGCTGCTGCATAACACAGGGAGCTCAACTCCAGGATGGGTGAGGACTTAGCGGGCTGGGACAGGGAGGGTGGGAGCGAGTCGGGAGGGACGAGATATGGGGATATATGTATAAATACAGCTGATTCACTTTGTTGTACAGCAGAAACTGGCACAACAGTGTAGAGCAATTGTATTCCAATAAAGAGCTTAAAAAAAAAAAGACCCCGAGGTAGGAACATTTTTGTGCATCCCATGAACGGCATGCCAGTGTGACTGTAAGTAGAATGTGGAAGTGGGAAGTGACAGGAGATGACATAAGAGTAGTCAAGGGAGGGGGCTTCCTCGGTGGCACAGTGGTTAAGAATCCACCTGCCAATGCAGGGAAAATGGGTTCGATCTCTGCTCCAGGAAGATCCCACATGCCGTGGAGCAACTAAGCCTGTGTGCCACAACTATTGAGCCTGCGCTTTAGAGCCCATGAGCCACAACTACTGAGCCCATATGTTGCAACTACTGAAGCCCACGAGCCTAGAGCCTGTGTTCCACAACAAGAGAAGCCATGGCAACGAGGAGCCCGCGCACCACAACGAAGAGTAGCTCCCACTCACCGCAACTAAAGAAAGCCCACGCACTGCAAAAAAAGACCCAACACAGCCAATAAAATAAATAAGTAAATAAATTTATAAAAATTAAAAAAAAAAGAGTAGTCAAGGGAGCAAAATATGTAGTTTCTGGTCCCTGAAATACTTCAGCTTTTACTCTGAGTGAGATGGGCTGCCAGGGCAGCATTTTGAACCTTATAATTACATATTACACTGACAACTGTAATTAACCAATCATACTTAGCATTTCTACACATCTATGTACAGATATTCTTTAAACTCATTTTATGTATGTGTTCAGTATGTTTTAAAAGCATCACTGTAGTTGCAGAGTGGAGAAAAGACCATAAAGGCTCAAGGGAGATTAAGATGACGTATGAGAAATATATGGAATATAAAGGATAGTTTCACACATGCTTCTGCATTTGAATATAGGATATTCACAAATATTTTAAAAATCTAATTACACGAACAAATTACTTTAGATAAGAACACAGCCTGATGATTTTGAAATTTAATAATGTAATTTTTTAGAGAAGTTTTAGGTTTATAAAAAAATTAAGAGGAAGGCACAGAGATTTCCCACATATGCATAGCTTCCCTCACTATCAATTTCACTCACCAACATGGCACATCTTTTACAAAGGATGAATCTATATTGACACATCGTAATCACCCAAATCCATAGTTTACCTTAGGGTTCACTCTTGGTGTTGTACATTCTATGGGTTTGGACAAAGAGATGATATATCTATCGTTATAATATTATACAGAGTACTTTCACTGCCCTAAAATCCTGTGTGCTCTGCCTATTCATCTCTTTGCCACCTCCCCTAGCAACCACTGATTTTTTAAATTTTTTCTATAGTTTTTCCTTTTCCAGACTGTCATATAGTTAGAATCATGTAGCCTTTTGTATCCTTTTCAGATTGACTTCTTTCACTTAGTAATACACACTTAAATTTCCTCCATGTCTTTGCATGGTTTCGTAGCACAGTTCTTTTTAACATTGAATAATATTTTATTACCTAGATATATCACAGTCTATTTATCCATCCACCTATTGAAGGACATCTTGGTTGCTTTCAAGTCTTCGAGTTTGTGAGTAAGGTTGCTACAAACATCCATGTGCAGGTTTATGGGTGGACCTAAATTTTCAGCTCATCCCAATAAATATCAAAGATCCAGTTTGCTGAATCCTATGGTAAGAGTGTGCTTAATTTCATAAGAAACTGCTAAACTATCTTCCAAAGTGGTTGAATCATTTTGCTTTCCCACCAACAATGAATGAGAGTTTCTATTGTTCCACATCCTTACAAGCCTTTGCTATTTTCAGCACTGCACAATTTGGTCATTCTGATAAGTGTGCAGTGGTATCTTTTTGTTGTTTTAATTTGCAATTCCCTGATGACATATGATGTGAAGTACTTTTTCATATGCTTATCTGCTATCTGTATATCTTCTTTGGTGAGGTGTCTCTTAAGATCTTTAGCCCAGTTTTCAACCAGGTTGTTTATTTTCTTATTGCTGAGTTTTAAGAGTTCTTTGTATATTTTGGATAACCAACCTTTATCAAATAGCTTTTGTAAACATTTTTGTCCTGTCCATGTCTTGTCTTCTCATTTTCTTGAGAAGAAACTGTGTTTTGCAGAGCAGGAGTTTTTAATTTGAATAAAGCCCAGCTTACCAATTATTTTTTTCATGGATCATGTCTTTGATGTTGTATTTAAAAAGGCATCACCATAGCAATGATCATCTAGGGTTTCTCCTATGTTATCTTCTAAAAGTTTTATAGATTTGAATTTTTCATTTAGGTCTATGATACATTTTGAGATAAATTTTTTTTGCAGGTGGATATCCAGTTGTTTCAGCATATTAATGTATTTTTAATGTTTTTTTTCATAGTTTCAACTAAGATCTATTCATTTACTTAGCAACAATTTAGGAAAGCTAATATGTGTTGTCATTTTTAATAGGAGAATTATTTGATATAGACTATGTGAACTGAAACGTATTTATGGTCTATACATATACATACATAAATATATATACATACATATTTTATCTATTTTATATATATATACATATTTGTATACACAGATACATTGCTTATAAATATTTAAATATACTTGTGTGTCTACCTAGTCCATACTGAAAGATTTTTAGAATGTTTTAAAACTTTGCTTATTTCTCCATGCAGTCATTTTTCTTCTTAAAATGCCTCACACAAAGCTCTAAACACAGTGTAGGCTCAATTAAGGTAAATGATTAGTATCTAATCACATGCTTCTGAATATTTGGATGACACATTCACTCTCAGCATTGTTCAAATGGGAACTATCTTATCGAATGTTTTACCTACAAACAATTCATATGCCACTCAGAATGTCTTTAATCTAATCTCAGATTTTTTTCTTTCACAATTAATAATAGAATCTAAGTCAAAAGGAGGATGGCAAATTTTCTACCTATCAATCATTTCCCAACTTTTCCACTTCACAGTGTGCTTATTAAATGAGATTATATACCTGAAAGCATTTTGAAAAGAGCTAAACAAATGTTAATTATAATTTTCAGAAATTTCTGCTAAAATTTCAGCTTTGCTACCTAACTAGATGCATGACTTTGAAACATCCCTAAAGGAATTCCCTAGATCTGGATCCCTTTTCCAAACTTTTCATATGTCCGGATCCTTCTTGTTTTTCAAGTTTCATCTTTATGGTCACCTCCCCAGGGAGGGTTTCAGTGACTCTCCAAAATAGAATTTTTCCCTCATCTTATTCTCTTACAGAACCTTATTGTTTTCTTTACATGTCTTATTGTAGTGTGACAGTATATAATTTTCTTGGTTTCCTTATGGGACTGTAATGTCCATGAGTCTGGGATCCATGTCATTTTTTTCACCACTGTATCCCCTACACTAATCACAAGGCCTGGCTCAGAACATTTGCCATTAAACATTGTTATGATGAGATTGTTTATGTTAGAATGATTCTCAAACTTACATAAACAGATAAATTTAAGGTACAGTGATTATCTTGAGGAATTAAGTTTAAGATGTTAGTTATCTCCACCCTACTCTCCACTGACTACCCTCATTATGAAGTACAAAGTGCACATAGGACCCGAACCAATAAATGAATGTGTTTTATAATTCTGTTCTTTGGCTTTAAATTCCAATGTGCGATCACAGGAGAATACTAGGATCGTGTTAGGAATACCTTTTCTAAGATGAGAGGTAGGGAGATGAAAGAGAAGTAAGACCTGGATTCAAAGCAAGACTACTGGCCACCAGTGCTTGTTCCCTTTGACCTCTCATGACTCAGGGAAAAAAAATGCCTGAAGTACAAACATCAGTTAATCTGAGCTTTATGCACAAATGAAATTCATTCCAGTTTCTTATAATCTCTTCTACTTTGGAAATGACTTATTATACTTCTATTCAAATATGAACACCATACATGTTTCTGATCTTATCTGGATGATCCTCTTTGGTGACTGGTTCAGATACTTCTGTGTATTTCATGCTAGTACAAAGACAAAAATTGAAAAATTTCAATATCTGTCTATAATTGCTCAAGACTTTGGCTTTATTACTGTCTTCATCTAGGATATATACACATAGTATTATTTTTCTTGTTAACTATCATACAGTTTGACACCAGTGCTGCAAGTTCAGGAATCTCAACTCTCCTTTGTTTCTGCAAATTAACTGCTACTGCTAGCGCCAGAAATGGATTTTTCTCTATTTTACAATATGTAGCAGGAAGAGGGGAAATAAGGGAAATTACATAAACTATTCTGGTTTTGGGGGGGTCAGGGGACAATTTACTGGATTGTGACTAAAACATTAATAAAGGCTGCAAACTTTTAGGGTAACTTCCTCTGTTATAACCGCATGCACTCTTCACTGTCCCTAGCTGAACATATAGGAAGTTGTGTTTAAACTTTTATTCCTATTTATATGTTGGCAGATGTAGATATTTTAGTCAAAATACGCATTTAATTTTAGTCAAAATTAAATGCATAATTTAAGGCAAGGAAACATAATTGAATCTGAGAAAAGGAGCTATCATTTGTGATTTGTATGAACAGGCAATGTTTGTTAGAAATGTTACATGGTGATAGTTAATCTGGAATGTCAAGACTCATGAGATCACAAGGGTATATCAAGATGAGGAATATTCTAAACACATGGAATAAATGTCTAGTGCTTCCCTTTGGGGAAATTCAAGCATCCAATTTAAAATATAAAAAGGAGCAGGAGTAAAGAAGGACATAAAGGTAATTTGAATACCAAAGTTATTTAATACCAAGAGGAAATGTGACATTTAAAATAAAAAAAACAATAGATTCCTGCTAAGTTTTGAGCAATAGATTGGAACAATTAAAGCTTTAGCAAAATCAATCCCACAGCTATGAACTAAAGGGAGAAGCAACCAGAAACAGAATTGAAATTTTTGAACAGTAAAGAAGTTAAGTAACAGGGCCAGGTAAGAATGGCTAAATCAGGAATTGTGGTTGTCCAAATGGTCTAAGACAGATGAACTCCAAAAAGATTTTTCATTACAAATGTGAAGCTCAAGTTCAAATAAAAGTAAAGATCAAATTTCACAAATTTGTTGAAATTTTTATATTCCCATGAAATGAAGCATTTAAATTTCCCATCAGTTGACAAATGACAGTAATTCAACAATTTTTATTAATTGAGATACAATCAATGCCAATGCATACTATTGTGTTCTGAGAAAAACATAACTGAACGCACAAAATAATGATACACAAATTAATTGAGACAAGATGATAGAAATGGAAACAGCTGAAGACTGAGAATTAGGAGATATTTTCTCACAAATCAGTAAGCTTTCATGGGCTTTAATTCCTTATCTATATCATAATAAGTGTGGATATGCTGTCCCACACGGCTTCTTCAGCTTTCTTAAATTCTGTAATCCATGACTCAAGAATTGTGGATTTCAGACTAGGTACTCTCTAAAATTTCCCAGCTGTAGAATTATATTTTCTATATATCTAGATTTTCACATGTTTTGAAATTTAAAAAATCTCTAGTTTTCTTAATTATAGTTAAATTTAGGATAATTGGATTAATTGAAATTTCACTGATAGTATACACATATTGGAAAATGCTTCGAGTTGATTTTTTCTAGTATTAAATTCAATCGCTCCCCACCGAACAACGTTATAGCATTACAGTTAACATGTAATGAACTATGCATATTTAAACTGTACAGTTTGATACATATTTACAAGTCTACACATCTGTGAAACAATTACCAAAATCAAGATAATGAAATACTGACCACCTTAAAAAGTTTCCTTGGGTCCCTTTCAATGTCCTCCTCCTATCTATCCCCCACTCTATCCCTAGGCAAACACTAAATGCCTTTATGTCACTATAAATGTGCTTACACGTTCTAGACATTGTATAAATGAAAATATAAAGAACATGCTTAATTTTGGTCTTATTTCTTCACTCAGGATAATTATTTTGAGAGTCATTTATGTTGCTCCATGTATCAAAAGCCCATTCCTTTTCATTGCTGAGTAGTATTCCACTGCATGGATATACCACAGATTGGTATATACCCACTTTTTTATGGACATTTGGGCTGTTTCCAATTTGGGTATATTATAAACCTTCTATGAATATGTGTCTACAAGTATTTGTAGTGACGTATACTTGCAGTTGCACTGTTCTCAACAAGCAATCTGTCAGCCTTATTTTTGTTCCTCTATATGTAACATATTTACATATGACTGCTTTTAAGATTTTCTCTTTATTACTGAGTATTTGCAACTTTAATATGATGTACCTTAGTTTAGCTTCTATCATATTTCTTGTGCTTGGCATTCATTGAGTTTTGGATCTGTGGGTTTATATTGTTATCAAATTCGGGAAAATTTTGCTTACTTCTTCAAATATTTTGTTTCCTGACCCTACTCTCTCTCTTCTCCTTTCCATTCTTCTGAGGACTCCAAATACACCTATGTTAGGCAGCGTGAAGTTGTCTCACAGCTCATTGGCACTATTCATCTGGTTTGTTTGTTTTTATTCTCTTTGCCTCTCACTTTCTCCCAGTTTGGATCATTTCTATTGCTATATCATCAATTCCACTAACCTTTCCTGTGATATATAACCTAATATCAATGCAGTCTTTTTGCCACCTCACACTGTATAGTTTTCAATTCTAGAAGTCAAATTCGGGGTTTTTTAAAAAATATCTTTTCTACGGATCCTTCAATTTTGGAAGAAATGGAATGCAATCATGATGTTGTTTTAATGCATTGTCTGCTAATTCTAACATCTTTGTCAGCTGTGGGTCAGTTTTCATCCACATTAAGGTTTGTATTTTCCTGTTTCTTTTTATTTTTGGTAATTTCTGAGTGGGTGTCAGAAACTGTTAATCTTACCTTGTCTGGTCTTGAATATTTTTGCATTTCTATAAATATTCTTGATTTTTTTGAGACAAAATTAAGTTTGTTGGAAAGAGTTTAAACCATTTGTTTGATTTTAAGGTTTATTGGTCACAATCAAAGAAGCGCTGTCTTTAAACCATGCTCCTTTTACTTACTGTGTCCAAGTATCCTTGTCACCATGAAAAAATGGGGTGTATCACCTAGGAAAAGCATGTCTAGTGACTAAAAATTTATATGTTGAAAAATCATAAAATCAGCGCATTGGAAATGAACTTACCATGATAATGTCCATTGTGAACAACATATTTCCAAATAGAATTAGTGCAGAATATGAATTTGAGTTTATAAAGATAGATTCAAATGCTGCCTTGCATTGTTAAACTTTCCACTATGTCTTAAACAAAATTCAATTTGAAAACCACTTTTTTTCTACATTAGATTGAGTCAAATTTACTTTTGTAAAATGGAGATCATTGCATCTACTGTGGGCTTTGAAATAATATTACATTCCAGCTACCAAACTGACTTCTTCAATACATTTATAAATGTTTTACAAACCATTTAGGCAATCTCAAACATTTTTGTTCGGCTGAGTCTTTACTGTGTACAAATGATGTTTGTGACACAAAAAGAGGTTTGAATTTGGATGACAGATATTATTATTGGATTTTAGTTTACTGTTACAATTTGTAAGGGCCATTTATGCTTTCCCGTATTTGATTCTACAACATTAGGAAATGCCATAATTTTCTTAGAGAGGTTGCAGACATCTGCATTCCACAGTATTTTCATGATACTAGATTGTCTTTCTTCTATTTAGAGATAATGTTACTGGATACTAATGAGGCTTCAAAGAATTGTGTGTCCAGAGGTTCCCTTTATACCATTCAGAACTCTCTAGTGTTTTTGTAATAACAATGCAACAGTAACTAAGTGGATTGTTTTGCTTGGGATATCTGCCTCTATGTTTCGCTAGAAAGTTGCTCTTATCCATGGTTTTTTTTTTTTTTTTTTTGACTAATATCCATTCAAATTGTTATACTACAAAAATAATTACCTGTGTACTTTGAAACTGATTTTTTAAAAGTTTAAACATTTACTTGATGGGGGGGGAAGAAAATGCATAATGTTTGGGAGAATTGAGTTTACAAATGTTTCATATAGTTTGCTGAGTGTTGGAATTTTTATGAATAATCAGTTGCGCTTGTTTTCTGTGATTCTTCATGTGATTTTCATTAGATAGTATTTCTTTCTATAGTATTTATATATTTTTTCAAGGAAATTAATTTTCCATACTTACATCAGCAATAATAGCCCAATAATTTATATTAATGTTATTGCATTAACATTTGTTCTCTTAAAATTGAAATTCTAAGGGTCTCTGATAAATTTAGAAGCCCATATAATATATATATAGTGTTTGACTTGATTATGTTTTCATCTATAAATTAATTTTCTTATACTGTTATTTTAAAAATGAGTTTTAAAATTTATACCACTTATTTAAGGTGACATAACAGAAGCTGTAATTTTCTTTACAAGGGGTAAGCAAATTAGTTTCTAGATTGTGTTCTTGACATCAAGTTGAATTGATATGACTAGAATTAGACAATTTATTATCAATGAAGTTACCGTGGATCATTTTTAAATGTGCTTCTGAGGGGAATTGACCACTACATTTCTTTGAAGCATTTAAGATTGCCTAATTCTACTGTGAGAACCCCTCTGGATGTCCAGGGCAGCAATTTGTTTTTCTTTAAACATGGTTTTAAAATAACAGATGATATTGAGACAACTGAAGAAATAATACAAGCATAGAGATAAGCTTTGAGCTTTGCCTTGCGGGTTGCACCTGAGGAGACATTAATAATATGTAGAGGTAACTCAGGAGTGCAGCAGGAGGAACAACATCAGTGGAATGCTCGCCCTTTAAGAGGCTGTATCAGAGGAGCGCTGGCATTGGTGCCAACAGGGAAGTAGTGTCTTGCAAGCATCCATGATGAAACACATCACAACTATCCCTGAAAAACCTGTAAGGTAATGGAAAAAGAATACCCACTGAAATTTAGAGCTGATACTTTGTATAAGAACTTTTTTCCACTAACTACATAAATATCAGATTCAGTTAAGAAAAACAATTTATTCACCAGATGTGAAAATGGAGAGGTGTTCTTTGATGCTAAGGATTATACCTCTTAGATGATCAGAGCACTGATTTCCAGATTCCAAAGCCAAGTCAGTACTTCTGTTTGTAGACTGATTAAGTTATTCTAATACCTGAGATGGCTGGGGGTGGGGGAGGTAGTGGGGGGGGGCAGGGCACATATGTGTGTAGGTGTGTGTTGGGAGGTAGACCTCTGATATATTCAAATGCTCCAGTATTTCAGAGTGATTACCAAATTGTAGGTACAGAAAAAGCACTTCAGCTGAACAGAGGGAAATTAAATGACTGTCTCCTGAAACCTGAAAATTTTGCTAGGAGATCGGCACATCAACACCCTCAGCTCTATTTCCAGGAAGAGAATTTAACTAGCACATGCGTGGATAGTGAGTGAAGCCACAAACAGTCAATCAACAAGAAATGCTGGAAGACAATGAAGAAATAACAATTGAAATATTTGTTCTATGTACATACAGTTTTATACCCTTCCAAGTTGTTTTTCTGGTGTGAAAGCAATACTTGGACATTTCCAGAAATGCAAGGACTTAGAGAATATATATTCTCTAAGAGAATAATGTATATCTCTCAGCATTGGGGGGAGAGGAAACTCAGGATTTTCACTTCATCAAAGCAAAAGAATTCTCAAACTTAGTAAATTTGCAAATATGATTACAATGGAAAACAAAAGTAAACAATTATATTTGAAGAGAATAAATATAATAGAAAAAGTTGTGATTTGGTCACAACAATTTGGATATCAGCTTTCAAAGCATATTAACAAATATTGGGTAGAAAGATAAACAAAGCTCACCCTGAAGTAACTTATTTCCTTCAAATTTCGAACAATAAATATATCTTTTAGAGTGTTAAAAAAAAAGAAAAGAAAGGAAAAAGATAAACAAAATCAAACAATACATTTTGCACACCTTCAAAATCATAGGTGAAGATAAATGGCAGGTAGAATAAGTGGTGGTGAAGAAAGAGGGAGAAAGAATGTATCAGAAAGCGAGCAAATGTTCCAGTAACCCATCCTCCCTCTTCAGATCCATGGGAAAGTACACAAAAATATGTTTTCAAAGTAAAATCAGGAGAAGTAAAAGAGTTGAGGGTATTCTAGATGGCATACAGCAGATGACTGTAGACTGAGAACAAAATCTACTCAAAAAGAACACAGTATACTACCATAAACAGAAATCAGAAGCCAGAGACATTTAAATAGAAGAAGAAAAAAGAAAACAAAAGGAAGAAAACATGAACAATAACAAAACACATTTCTCTCCTAATAGGACCCTCAAGAAAACCAGGAAGAGAGGAAAAGAAGGCTGGCAACTGTGAGATGTGGTTAAAATACAATTAATTGAATATAACTCTCCCTACTCTTAGAGCAGCAGGCTGGAGAACAGTGATCCAGCTGATGGAGTCAGCACTGCTCTCTGAGGTGGGAGTTCTGACAGGACACTCTCAGAGTAAGCATGGGAGCTGATGCCTGACAGTCAGAGCAGTGCCCGTGACAAGTCCTCCAATATACTCTGTCTCATATCCAGACCCTCTCTCAAATAATCACCTGAGAGCTTTACTATAATCAAAAGCTATAGCAGATAAAGAGCATTAAGACTCCTTAGAGCTCAAGCGATAGAGTCCATTTTCCAAGTCTATTTTTTACTTTCCTCTCTACAAGTGCAGACAAAGGCAATCACTCGTTTTTTGAGAGATGTTGCGACCAAATCAGAGAGACTAATCGGTATGAACAAATTGAAAAACTAAATTCACAGGAACAGGATTAATATAAGAAAAGACTATGTTAAGATTAGTAAAATGAATATTTCAGGAGTGATTCAAGAAAAAAAATCACATTCTGAAATTAAAGCTAGATCCGCAAATCCAAGAAGAGCAAAACAAAACAAAACAATCTTTAGCACATACAATCAAACCATTTGTTGTTGTTGTTGTTTTTAGGATGTTAGATCCCCATCTCATACCTTACACAACAACCACCTCAAAAGATAGAATGTTGATCTTTTTTTTTTTTTTTTTAAGTAAACTATACAAGCAACAGGGAACTTTCAGTTAAGGGTTTTTGTTTCATGATTATGTGGCAGGAGATGTTATGTCTTATGAAATGCCTGGAGCATCCAAAATCCAAATCCAAAAGTTAAGCTGTGTCCACCATGAGCCCTCACTGCACAAAGATAGTGACCCTCTAGTGGAGAAGCTGATTCAGTTTCTGCTATTTAATCCATAGCCATTTTTATTTGTTGGGGTTTCTCCATCTCCCATTTCCCGAGGTTTTTCATAATCAGTTATTATAAGGGGAGTGAGGGTGGATGGAAAATGGCCATTCCCACTGAGCCATTTTACAAACAAGGTATCTCCTTGATTAAGTCCACAACATGTTCTGCTAATAATCTCAGGAAAGAAATTAGGTTTTGCTGAATTCTCAGGAGTCATTTCTTTGGAAATTTGAATGAGAATTTGGGATTGACAATCATAGAGGAAAAACAACTTGGCCTAGGAATATTCTAAAATTCTGCTATCTAGACAAATTACGTTAGGTCTCCTGGGCATGCATTTTAAAGATGAAAATAACCACTCAAACTATTCTAACTTCAACTTCAAAGCGGCCAAATGAGGACACTTTGTGTTTGGACTGAAGTGGTCCTGTCCCTCCTACTCACCATGTGCATTGTCTTCCCTGCCTACCTGATTTTTTGAGGGGAAAAAAAAAAGGTTCTAAAGAGGGTTCGCTAGAGAAGAATAAAACCTTAGTCACTGATAGTTAACGTACTCTGAATAAGTACCTATTTCCGTATTTTCAAAACAGCCACATGACATGAGTTTATAATGAAAAATCTTTAGGAACTAAAAAGTGAATAAAAGTATCCATCTGTTTAATGATTGCTTGTATTATTTTTGGTTAAGTAATATATATATATACTTATCCATATTCATGTTCCTCTGACCATGTCTTCAGAAAAATTTTAGACTCTTCTGTGTCTAGATACTTAATTTAATCAATCAGTAAAGCTAAATGGATGTATTTCTTAAATGGTGATATAAAAGACTATAAATGTATTAATTTTATTTATTTATGGAGGCTTTAAGTCCTCCTTTAAAAGCTTACTAATTAGAATGTTTCTATTTTACTTTTTTTTGTTTTCTAATTGTTAGTTAAAAATATAATAATAATTTTGCATCTTCCACAGACAGCTTTCAGCATATTTGAGATCTTTTTACTGAACCAGGGAAAAAGACGATTCTATGGTTCTGTAGGTGGGTTTATGGAGCTTTGGGAAGGCCCCTTATGAGGCTTCAAAGGGGTTATCACTCAGAACTTACCCTTGTTAGTTATTATTCTTATGACTTGCATGCTGTCCTATAGGGATGAGCATTAAAGAACTTTTTTTTTTTTTTAAATGAAGGAAGCCTGGAGTACACGGTGGAGGGTGGGGCAAGAAATAGATTTAGAATGGAAAAGAATCCCAAGTAATACAATGTGGTAGAGCAAATAAAGAAGAAAGGAGAACATGTTTAGCCATTAGGCTTGCTGCAAAAAAGTAAAAAATAAAAAAATTAATAAATAAAAAAGAAAAAAAAAGAAGAAAAAAGCCAAACAAAGCAAACGACAGGAGAGAGAACTAATCTAACAGTAGACAATCTCCTGGAATATTCCCATAGGTCACTGGTAAAGAGCAGGGACTGAGAAAGCCAGTCTGGATATCTGAATCACTTTTAGCATACTTTCCTTTGTATCTAGGTGCAAAAGCAGAGAGGCAAAGAGAGCATCTGTCTTTCAATGCTGCCAGTTAATAAGAGCATGGTGATAGTAGGCGAACCTAAGAACGATGATGAGAATGGCCTTCCTGTCACTCACTTTTTTTGCTGGCACCTTTCAGTTTCCCTCTTACCAACAGTTCCTTCCTATGGCTGAAGGAAAATCTCCGCCGCCCTCCCCCCGACCCCCCAAAAAAAGAATTAACATTTTTAGCCTCACAAAAATATAAACCCTAATGTGAAGGAGTTTATCCAGTACCTTCTTGAAAGAAATTTTTGGCAGACTGAGGATGGAGAAAATTAGATAAGAGTATAATACAGAGTGTCTGGAGGGGTTGGAGTGGGAGGGCAGCCAGTGTGACTGGGGAGAAAGGCAACGAAAATGCAAATTTGGATGCCAAAGATAAACTTGGCTTAGATCTAACTTTGCTTAAAGTGACACAAAAAAATCTCATCCCAGGCACATGCAACATCTGATCACCTTAAGATGAGAAATCACCTAAAAAAGGCACATAGATTCATGCATTAACAGAACATTAGAAAAGCATTTCTATCATCCTACCTTTGTTTATTTCTCTTTGCCCTAGAAAACTATGGGATCCTCAATTCAACTGTCTCTAGTCTGTTTTACAAAAATGTATATTACATGGCATGCTTTCAGGGTCACAATTTCGTTACAAAAATTCTCTGATCTTGACTGTCTGTAGAGACTTGAAGATTACAATACTATTATAAATTCATAAAGTTTACTCACCTACTCAGAAAGACATAATGTACTGGCATTAATTCATTCCCATCCCGGAAAGAAGGAAGAGCTATGGAAAACATCATCTAAACCAACCGGACCGAATGACTAGGCTATCTACTGTTTTGGTGCTTTTATCAATCTCTGATAGAATCTTTGAGTGTTGCAGTTTAAAATCTAGTTAGTACTTTGTCCCCTATGGTGTAATAGATTTTGGAAGCCTAGAGAGGGTCTCTGGAATGAATTGCTACCACGTTCATTGTTTCACCAACTTTCTATAATTTTGTCATATCACCTACTGGAATCCAATTTTTTATTATTCATTTTTTCCTCACTACTTCATCAGTGAGATATCTGACTTCAGTCCAACTGTTTTGCAATTCCAACAAAAAGATCTTGAACCTGTGATAAATCATAGGAGGTCAGCAGAGAAAGAAAGGACCTGCAGCCTTGAACTGAGACTCCTTTAGAAGTATGCTCAGCAATACCATAGAATAATACAGGAGAATAAAAGGAATAGATGGTTCCTAGAACTAAAAGCTTCTTAGTTCTAGGGTCCTTTATGAATTCTTATGAGTGCACACCTCAGTTTCCTCATGCCATAAGACTTAGACACCAAGTAAAATATAAACTATAGCAACTACCCTACATCTTGAACTTGCCTGTATTCCTAAATACTAGGTTTTTGGTTTGGGGAATGAACATCCATCCAGTTGTCCAATCTTCAAATGTAGGAATTATCTTTCATTTCTTGGCTTCTTTCAATTTCCATATCCATTCAGACATCGTTTGTCAATTCTGACTCCTACATTTCTATAACCTAGCTTTTTTCTATTTTCACTTCCACTTCTTTAGTTTGTGCCCAGCTCATCCCTTACTTAGATTATTATAATAGCCTTCCAGCTGGACTCCCCTCCAAGTCTCATTCTATGTCTATAGAACCTTCAGGCAGAGTGTTTTTTCAAGGAAAGAAATTAATTGTAATAATCTCCTATTTTAAATGAGCCACAATGAAACAATTTTAAATATAGCAAGCAAACCTAGTTTTTTCAGGATCTGGATTGTACCTATTTCCTATAAACATCCTTATATATTCCCATATATGCCTTAACATCCCACATTTTACTAAATGAGTCATGTTCTCTTTTGCTGGCTCTTCTGCCTGGAATAATTTTCATCCTCTTGTCAATTTAGCAAACATTTACTCATCCTTCCAGATTCATCCAGGTATCACTTCTTCGGTCAAGCCTCCTCTGGAAACCTTCTCCTCAATCAGGGAAAAATGACCCCACCTCTTGGGTTTCCAAGAATCAGAGATAATTCTACTAAATAGTTCTTAGGTATTACAGTAGCCTCTTCCCCTCCCCACTCTCATCCACGGCTTTAATTTTCTCAGTTTCAGTTACCCACAGTCAACCTAAGTCTGAAAACATTAAATAGAAAATGCAGAAAAAAACAACTTATAAGTTTTAAATTGCTTGCTGTTGTGAGCACTGTGATGAAATCTTGCACCATCCTACTCCATCCCACATGAGATCCCCACCCATCAGCATTGCCTGCTCCTGACATCCAATCATTGCCGTCATCATGGCTCAATGATCCAGGATCACCCGAAGCAGGTGATCCTCCTTATGACATATTGTCAGAAGGTCAAAGCAGCTTTACGCTGTATCACAATGCCCATATCACTCATCTCACTTCATCCCATCACATTGGAATTTTATTGTCATACATTATCACAAGAAGAAATGTGAGAACAGTAGAATAAAATGTTTTGGAAGAGACAGAGAGCACATTCACATAAATTATATTACAGTATATTGTTATGTGTTGTATTGTTGTATTTTATTATTAGTCATTGTTATTAATCTCTAAAGTGCCTATTTAGTGAATTAAACTTCATCTTGGGTACTTATGTGTAGGAAAAAGGCATAGTATATATAGGGCTTGGTACTATCCAGAGTTTCAGGCATCTGCTGGGGGTCTTGGAAGCTATCCCCTGTGGATCAGGGGGACTATGTACTAAAATTATTCACATGTGAACTTCTCTCCACAAGACTTAAGCTATATGAATTTAGGAACTACATCTTACTCTTCTTGGGTTGTAACTCAGTGCTTCATGGTTAGTAAGAATAGCATAACTATTTGTTAAGAGTAATATCTGAACTCTGTACAGACTTAAGGTATTTTTGCAGATATAGTCAGTCTTCTTATCCATGGGTTCCATGTTGCCAGATTCTACCAACCACTGATCAAATATATTTGAAAAATAAATTCCAGAAAGTTCCAAAAGCACAACTCAAATTTGCCACATGATGGCAACTATTTACATAGTGTTGTTGTATGTATACAATACACATATTGTATTTACAACTATTTACATAGCATTTATATTGTATTCAGTATTATAAATCATCTAGAGATGATTTAAAGTATATGGAAGAATGTGCATAGGTTATATACAATTACTATGCTATTTTATATAAGGGATTTAAGTATCTGTGGATTTAGGTATCTTCAGGGGTCCTGGAACAAATCCCCCATGGATACCAAGCAACAACTGTACTATGGCTTTTAAAGCTAGGTTCTCTTAATCATGTATGTTGTTTCAAATACTTTTTGGATCTCTCTTATGAATCCCTACATTTTGATTTCTTATTTTTATACGCTCTTAAGAATGACAGTCCCTTAAGGTGAACTGTTTTGTTTACATAAATTCCACCACAGCATCAGATTTTTGTTGACTCTCAGAAGCTGCTTGCTGAGGTATCTGAATGGGGCAGCGTTAATAATCAACACTTCCAACCACCCTAAATTAGAACTCACTCAAGAGAGAGAAAGTGAACTTTAAAAACATGTTTGCCAGAGAATCATCTGGTAAGAAGCCATTTCTGGAAAATAATCTGTGCTAATGAGAAAAAGAAGTGAAGAAAAAGTGGGATGTGGGCTTTGCTATTTTCAGCTTTTTGTTTTGCTTTCAACAAGGTGTCTCTAATCTTTGCTGTGAATATTGTACATGCTGTCTGGGTCTCATACTGTGTGAGAAGTGCAAACAAAATCATGCCAAGCCATGGCTTGTGACATGTGTGGGAAGAATAACCCAAGTCATTAACTTTAAGGCAATTATCTCTGCAGATAGCGCTGCTGAAAACAAAAGACACATTAATTTGTTTTACTATTTTGGACATGCAAAGCTCCAAAAGGAACATTGCAGACTGAATAAACAAGCGAAAATAAGGTAATCCATGAACACATAATTTCAATTATAATCTATCTGCGTGTTCAAACCCTAGAAAGAAGGGGTTAGAGGATGCAAACTCCTGGACTGTCTCTCAAAAAAAATCAGAAACACTAGCCTGCACTGACCAATAAAATAATAGGGATTTTTTTAAAGCCAAAAATTCCATGAATTTCAGTAGACTGAGTGTAAAAAAAACTTGTCATTTATAGCTTTAGCTTCAAAAAATTTCCCCCAATCAAAGTAAGAAAACCCAAGTGTCTCTGTTATCTCCCCACTCATCTTTCCCTTTGCAGTTCACAAATAAATAAATTAGTAGTTATTAAACCTGCTTTAATATTTAATTTTGTACAATTTTTGCTTCACTGTACATATTCCTTATAAATAAACAAATAAAACACATTAGAATCCATTCTTCTCTCCTTATATGAAATATCTAAATAAAAGATAAGTATCCCTTTTATCCCTTTGTTGTTTCATTTTGTGACACAAACTGTGCTATAAATCATACAATCCTAGAACACACTGAAGCATAGCTAATACCTTTGTATTCAGGAACAGTCTCATCTTTTAAAGTAAAAAAAAAAAAAAAATGGAATAGTCTCAGATGTGTCTTTTAGAATGCCAATACTTTTCCATACTTGTTACAAAACTCTAAAGTAGTTTGGTGAACTTCTTTTAGTGTTATGTAGCCCAAATATAAGACAATTTAGGTAATGTTTTTTCCTGGTGAGGTGATCTGTTAAGATATAACTATTTCAGTTTATAGATCTGGGATGTTGATGGATAACTAAGCTGCCCAATAAGTCACTAAAATCAGGTTGTTCTTAGCTTATCTGCCTTCATGAACAAAAGCACAGATTGACGGTATATTGTTGTGCAGCAGATACTGTGGTTTTATCATCTATACTCCATCTCTGTGAGCATAAAGGACCTTCATGAGCAAAAAACCAGAAATGTAATTCTACTATTAGTCTCATAACCTTTATCTCTGTACCCTGCAAAGAACATTTCTGTGCCCTAAACTTCCTGGACAATCTTAACATAACCTCATCTTTTTATTAAACTTGAAGATGATGGAAATTTCCTTTTCTAGTCATTCCTAATACCAGCACACCAACATATATCAATACATGCATAGAGAAAACTGGTACCTTGTGTTTATAGAGCTACTGACATGGAGGTCTTGTAAGATAAATATTATGTATTATTGCCATTTTACATTTGTTCAGGTGAGAAAACTATCTCTCTGAAAGTTAGGTAACTTGACAGACATCACCAGGTATAGAAGTGGTAATCACAAGATTTGAACAAAATTCTTCTCTTTCTATTAGACCTGCACAGTCTAATGTGGTAGCCACTAATCACATGTGACTATGGAACATGTGATATACTGCTAGTTTGAATTGATAAGTGTTATAAGTACAAAATACGTATCAGGTTTTGAAAACTTGAGACAAACCAGATGTAAACTATCTCATTAATAATTTGCATGTTTCATGTTGAAAATAAATTTTTTGTATACTGGTTAAAATAAAATATAGTATTAAAATTTATATCACCTGTTTATTTTTCCTTTTTTACAATGTGGCTACCAGAAAAATTTGAAATTCCATACGTGGCTTACATTTTGGCTCATGTTATATTAGTATTGGATAGCATTGTATTAGATAGACCATATAGACAATTTCTCAGTTGATTACCTACTGCCTTTTGAAGAGAAGACACATTTTTAATAAGCAGATTGTGATTTCAGACTCAAACTTACAAATATACTCCTTTTACATACAATAAGGCTGATCACACTTGAAAGAAAATTCACGTGCTTCCCAGTTTCAAGCTGCAGAGACATTACCCTCTGCTCTGTGCGGATTTCTTTCTTCTCCGAAAGGAATCTACCATGCTATACTAATCAAGTATCATCTGTTCTTGCGAGGATTATTTGTGCTGCAAACGTCTCAACGGCTGGATGTTTTGCATGCCTGGACAACTTCTCCAGATAATCAAAGGTGTCTGGAAATACTTTCTCATCTTGTGGCAATGGCACAATCGTTTAGTGGCTCTTCTCACACTTTAGTTACATAACAATGATGAAGGAATCTTGTTAAAATGATAAATTCCCAGGTTCCCACTCTCATTGAGTTTGATCCAGGTAGTTTAGGTGGTAGGCGAGTATTCATTTTGTCAGACTTTCCGGGTGATTCTGATGGATAGAGCCTATAGACTACCCTTTGGGAAGCACTCCTGTAGAGAAAGGGCTATGTGTGCATTTGAAAGCAAGAATATAAGTCTCAACAAGTGGTGTTGATGTTGGTCAGCAAAATCCAGGTGTTATTTTTCTGTATTGTTTGTAAGACTACCTACACTTTGCAACATAAAGCCTGGCAAATACAGGGCCATTTGGAATATAATCAGCATTCATTAAACAATTGATGAATAAGTAAGTAACAAATGAGTTGATGAAAAAACAAATGAACAAATACAAATATAGTGAGACAACTCTGTCAAAATTTGGGAGAGGACAGATCCCTAACTACCAATGCTCTCTTCTCAGTATATATGAAATATTTCTTCTCAGGTGTCAAGAGCTTCTCCCTGAAGACCAAGTTTAATTGTCATAGATACCACTATGTGTAAATATTATAGCAGAGGCTGAAGATTTTTGTAAATTCCAAAAGAACTCCTCTCCTATGCAAGCGGGGCCTGAGAAATAAGGAGAATGCACTCAGAATGTCAGGTTCACAATAAAAAAAAAAAAACTAGATGACGCAAAATTTAGCAGGACAGGATGCAAATCTTTCAGCAGGTAGTTTTTCACTAGAGCAGCAGTGTGACAATATTCAGTGCTTAAATTAAAAAATTAACATTAATTAATAGATATACCACCAAAGTCCTGTCTGGGAATAAGAATGACAGCATCAGGATAAAGCAAATGGGGAAACTAAAGAAAAGGGGTCCAGCATTTGCTGAGCACTTATGTGCTAGACCTTTCTGTTCTGCTTATTTCAATTAAACCTGATACCAGCACTGAGAGGTAGGCATTACTCTAATTTTTTCTGCAAAGGAAATTGACCTCTGAGATTCTCAACTACCTGACAAAGCCATACAGTAAGCAAATGATGGCAGTCAAAACATCCGTATTAATTCTTAATTTCCTGTGCTTTTTCTTCTCACCCTGCTATCCCTCAGGGAAGAATATCGCTTCAGGGCTAAATGAATAATTCCTGAAGTCACCTATCATAGTTTAATTTCCATCCAATTTAAGAAGGCTCTGGTGCTTTCTAATGTTATATGCCATACAGAAGGGAGAAACCATTAGGAATAGGAAAATGTCCTTAAGTTCAATCCAAACGAACTCTGCATTCCTAAGCAATGTGGAAGGTAGAGGTACAAGCAGGATGAGTCCATGATATAAGTAGAGATTTTAATGATGTGGGCAGAGTTTGGAACAATCTATCAGAGGAGCCACATACCTGCCATGAATCCTCCTGCTGATCGCATGCATTTCACCACAACAAATTAGAGAGGTGAGAGGGAAATAAATAATTAGCACTTTGGCCAATTCCAGTAGGTTTTTCTAGCTTTATGCATGTTTTCATTTCACAGCAAGTTTGAAACTGTGAAAACAATCATAGAAGGAAAAAAAATATTTAGTTGAGTGCCCTTAAACTGTTCACATTCTGTGTTACTTTTGTGCAGTCTTTAAAGAAATTACTCTATTGCAATGAAAGAGAACTTTGGAAAAGAATACAGGTATTTATGTTCAAGAGGGAGAAAGGCCAACTGCTCTGAGAGGGTAAACCTTAGAGGTGTCCTGATTTGGACAGGTAAGAACAGGTACATACTGGATAGAAACTGAGAGGACTCTAGGAACTGTGGGAAGCCATATCTTTGGAAAGTAGACACTGCTGTGCAGCGGATATTGAATCTCTGTGAAGAGATACCTGGAAATCCCTTAGCAGGCTAGTTTGAACTATTCTGGAACTGACAGAAAGTGCTATCTGTGTAAGCAAATCATACTCTGACTACACCTCTCCTCTGTGGTGTTATTCCCCCCAGCTCCCTTTATTCTGCAGTGCACCTTGGGAATATCTCTGTTCTTGATCTTGCCATACTTTATAGGAATCATTCATTTACATGCTCCTCTTCTCCTATTTAATTATGAACTCCTGAGAGCAATGACCATGTTTTATTTAATTATTCACTTGATCTTCAAAACCTGGAATGTAATGCCTGGCACATCTGGAACATAGTACTTTCAGCCACCAGCTTCCCACCCCCCCCATCCCCACATAGACAGTCCCCACTAAAAACCCATGGTCTGGGTCCACATCCCTCATTCCACTTTACACTCTTTTGGTGCTTCCATGAATACCTTGGCTCCTGGTTCTGTTGTCTTTCTCTCTTGTCTACTGTGTGACATGCTCTGTCCTTGCACTTCATACTGCATCTAAAATGATCCTTTTCAATTATATTCCACTCAGGTTGCTACTTATGGCTTGAATTAGTTTTAGTTTGCCCCCTTGGGAGGGCATTCCAGCTTCATCCACCCTGAAACTATACATGAATTGGCCCATGGATTTAGCATCAGTGACCAGGTCTGCATTATTCATGAAAGACAACCAGACCTATAGTTGGCACTCAAAAAATATTGCTAGCTAAGTAAATATTTTAAATGCAGGAGGCCTTGAAAGGGCCGATGACGATATCATACAAGGAAACA
The DNA here is from genome assembly GCF_030028045.1 of Hippopotamus amphibius kiboko. Lineage (NCBI taxonomy): Eukaryota > Metazoa > Chordata > Mammalia > Artiodactyla > Hippopotamidae > Hippopotamus > Hippopotamus amphibius. The sequence goes on along the minus strand of NC_080193.1, from coordinate 71,254,883 downwards.
GAAACTAAGATTGATCCAGTTCAATAATGTGCACCTGGCGTCTATAAATAAAAAAAAAATGCTTAACTTACACTCTCAAAATAATTTAAAAATAATTTTAAAATATACTGGTCTTTCTTGATATACTAATTTCAGGGAGAAATTTAAAACACACACAAAGCAAGACAACAAAATCTGTCATCATTTTTGAAGATTGCTATGTTCAAACACTATGAATTATGATATGAATTAAAATCTAAATTAGTTGTAATTTGCATGGGTTCACAAAGCCTCATATGCAATTCCCAGAGCTGTATACAACAGCATTCCCAATAAGGGTGCATCAAGCTGATTTGGTTTCTAGGCTGTCCCTGTGCTTGTTTTGGATTTGTTCACACACAGATTCAGATGCATTTTAATCTCCATCTCAGCCCATATGGTCATCCCTTGAGCATTCAGAATAATTCTCAGGTACACAGTCACTCAGCTCTAAAACAAAAGTAAGAGCATGTCAGGCATGTAACTTATTCATCATCTTCCATATAGTGATTCATGGACCTCAAAGAAAATGGTACAAATTCTAGTGAAGCCTATTAATTTCCAGTTCCATCTAATAGCAGGATCAAAAGGTGCCTCTTCTCTCAATGTGAGGGGCATACATGGTGAGAGAACGGATACTAAGAAATGCTTTCACCACCAAGCTGGGATAGGAAGCTTCCATCTGAGTAGGAGTTCAGGATCTGTTCTGTGATTTCTGTTGCTAGGCAACTGCTTCCTTTGTCTGCTTTGTTCAGAACAGTTGCTTTATTTATACTTGGTCTAAATGATGCAGATCATAATGTGAAATTATAAAAGAAAATAGGGAAAATTTAAATTAAAATCGTTCCAGGGAATTTGTAATTCTGTACGAAAACTAATGAATGTTGATGCAAATAGAGCTCCCACAAAAAAACCAAAGAACTGTAACCCAGCAGATCGCATCTACCTGATACTTTTGGAATAGGCTACATAATAACCTAAAGTTAACTTTTGGTATTACCTATGATTGACCAAAATACAATGAAGAACCTAGGCAATATTTAAATAATATGAAACACATCTTGAAGGCAATTTCTGGGAAAAAAATAACATTTTAATGTGAGATGTTGATATAATTCGAAGATTAAAGTGTGTTCAAAGTCAAAAAATAAACTGAGAAACAAAGAAGAGAAAATAAGTAAAAAAGCTAAGGGATGCAGGAGAGGAAGTGTATATTCATAAACTTTCCGAAATTTGAGAAACCTTGAAATGTGTTTGTAATCAATTTTCCTGTAATTCTGATCTGCACATACTATAAGAATTGAACTAAATAATCTTCTTGATTGACAAAAATATCACCTTTAATCTATCATACATAAATCTTTTAAATTGTTCTGAATCTATTTTAAATGTGATTTTTAAATGAAGCAAAAATAATGGATATGCTCTGATCATGTTAATTGTCACTTAAAATTTGCCAGTGCCTTACATATTGATTCCTCTTCTCATTAAATAGTTCTTCATTTTTTTTACACCCATTAATAACAATAAATGGGACTTCCCTGGCGGCACAGTGGTTAAGAATCCATCTGCCAATGCAGGGGTCATGAATTCGATCCCTGGTCCGGGAAGACCCCACATGCCCGTGCACCACAAATACTGGGCCCACGTGCCGCAACGACTGAAGCCTGTGCACCTAGAGCCTGTGCTCCACAACAAAAGAAGCCACCACAGTGAGAAGCCTGTGCACCACAGTGAAGAGTAGCCCCCACTCACTGCAACTAAAGCCCCGTGTACAGCAATGAAGACCCAATGCAGCCAAATAAATAAACAAATGTTGAAAAATATTTATTAAAAAATAAAAAACAACAATAAACCACTGAATGCCTATAAGGATCAGACATTTTAACACTTTACAGATCTTAATTCCTTTATCTTCAAATGGTCCTATAAGAAATTATTGCTACTGTTATCATCACCATTGTATAGATGAGAAGAATAAAGCACAGAGGTGTGAAATGATTTTCCCAGAGGTATCCAACTAGCAGATGGGAGATCAAGGATTCAAATACACATACTCTGATGTGGATTCCACCTACTGAGCCACTAATTTATGAATTGTGATGTTTTCTCCCACCGCATGACATGATTTTGTGATTGACTATATTCTGTCTAGATAACCTCCTTGATCTGGATTTTCATAAAATAACCAGCTAAAGGAATATTGTCTATCTGCATTTATTTTTATTCTCAAGCCTACGCATCATGGCTTATAAACATCTGAACTGCTGCACTCTAGTTATAATAAGCCTTATCTAAACTGTGTCCCATTCATGGCATTAATCTTCATGCCTTTCCCACTGTTGCCTACGGTCTTGAGTTTTCCTATTCTTACTGTAGACTAACTTGCTTGCATACTTATGAAAGTCTTCAGGACCTATGTAGCAAAGTATTAAATAAATACTAAGAATTTAGGACAAAATACATAGGAGCAGACTATGTGCAAAGTCCATCCATGTTGTGGGTAATGAAATTTGGGCTTTTTCTAACTTAAATTGAGGTCTCAGGATGACTTTTTTAATGACCCCATAATTACAAATTCTTTGTTTAAAAAAAAAATTCTACCTCATTATTATTGCCTAAGAAAATAGGAAAGATTTTGAAGCAATAAAAACTCTGGTGTCATAGAGGTATTTGTTACTCTGATGACTAAATAAACCTTGAAATTGAGAGGAGCACTTAACTTTTGCCCTAAGCAGAGGCATTTTACCACAAAGGGAAACAAGAATGGGAAGAGCAGGGACATTTTGATCCCACGGAGATTTGTTGTTTTGAAACTAAATTTCAATGGAGGTCCATCTTGCTTTATTCTATATACAATTGGAAACTGATAAGATTTTCATCTCAGTAGTTCTCAAACCATGGATCCCAGACAAAAGGAGAACAGTCTCGAGGTACACTGTTACTACTTGCTTCTACACTGAATAGAAATAGAAAAGACGAAACAAACCAGGATGTACTGGCCAATATGAAGGGACGTTAAATTTCCTCGAGGCTTGTAATTTTCATGTGATTCCATCTGATGTTATTTTAAACCACCCAAAGGTCATTTCAATCCATTTACAAATTATAATTTTTAGAGTACAAATTCTTTTCTCTATTAATAATATACTTAAAATGAAATGAAATAATTATTATTGTACATACTGTAAGAAAATTATTATTATTCCTTAAGACTACTCTCGGAATAATGCGCTTAGACAATAGACTGTATTTTATATAAAGTAATCATTTTAATAGTTTTCATAGTTCCTAAATAACAATATTTTAAAATATTACTCACTTTAAAAAAAAATTGAAGTATAGTTGCTGTACAATATTATGTAAGTTACTGGTATACAATATAATGATTCATAATTTTTAAAGGTTATACTCCATTTATAGTTGTTATAAAACATTGGCTATATTTCCTGTGTTGTACAACACATCCTTGTAGCTTATTTTATACCTATTAGTTTGTACCTCTTACTCACACACTCCCTCCCTTCCCTCTCCCCACTGGTAACCACTAGTTTGTTCTCTATATCTGTGTCTGCTTCTTTTTTGTTATATTCCCTAGTTTGCTGTATTTTTTAGATTCCACATATAAGTGATATCGTACAGTATTTTTGTCTGACTTATTTCACTTAGCATAATGCCCTCCAAGTCCATCCAAGTTGCTGTAAATGGCAAAATTTTATTCTTTTTTATGGCTGAGTAGTATTCCATTATTTATATATTATATGCATATATATATACACCCCCACACACATCTTTACCCATTCATCTATTGATGGACACTTAGGTTGCTTCTGTACCTTGGCAAGTAATGCTGCTATGGACACTGGGGTGTATGTATCTTTTCAAAATATTTTTCTGTTTTGGAGCTGGGTTTTTTTTTTTTCTTTTTTGGATATATACGTAGGAGTGGAAATGCTGGGTCACATGGTAATTTCATTTTAGCTTTTTGAGAAACCCTCACACTGTTTTCCACAGTGGCTGGAAAACACAATTTGCATTCCCTCCAACAGCGTACAAGGGTTCCTGTTTCTCCACATCCTCGCCAATATTTCTTATTTGTGTTGTTTTTGATGATAGCCATTTTGACAAGTGTGAGGTAAAGGCAGCAGAGCTTACCTACAGGAGCCCCACAAGGCTGAGGTAAACAGAGACTTCCCTCTGGAAGGACCCACACAAAATCTCACACTCATGGAGACCTAGGGCAAAAGGAGCCTGGGTCAGACCTACCTGCTGGTCTTGGAGAGTCTCCTAGAGAGGCGAGGGGATGCCTGCAGCTTGCCCTGGGGACCCAGGCCCAAGGGCAGCCTCATTTGGGAGCTCTTTTGAACACAAGACGCTGGAGCTGTGCCAGGCCAGCGTGGGATCCTCCCTCTTGCTCATTAGTACTAAGACCGAGCCCCACCCAACAGCCAGCCGAGGAGGGGGTGGGTCCTGGAGTCTCCCTCAGGCCAAACAAACTTCAGGGCAGGGGCACAGCCCCACCAATCAGCAGACAGTCTTCCTAAAAACTTCCTGTGCCCAAGGCCCACGGCTGCCTTTAGACAGGCCCCTAGACACAGCTCCACCCACCAATGGGCAGGTATTGCCAGGAAACCTGCACCAGAGTAGACCCTAGACTGGGACCATCTGGGCCTGGGCCCTGTCTGCTAGCAGGCCAATGCAAGCTTTGGGACAAATGGGACCCCAAACCAAACTGTGTCAGAAATTGGTGCCCCCGCCAGCAATCTGACACCAGGTTTGGAATCCCTGGGCTCTGAAGCCAGACTCCAGGACACTGCTCTGCCTGCCAGTAGGCTGTCCCTAACACCAGGACCTGGCTTCACCCACCAGTGGGTGGGCAACAGCCCTGGAGCCTTCTGGACCCTGACTGTGCCCACTAGGGAGCCAGCACCAGCCTCAGGGCCCCATGGGGTTCTGTAGACAGCTGCCTCGTGACCAGGCTCCACTAACCAGCAGCCGGCAGCATCTGCACAAGTCAGGGCCTGGCTACCAGGCTAGGAACCAACCAAACCTAACAGACTGTCTACACAGCCTGCTTGCCACAACAGAAAGGCCCACACAGTCCTCCTAGGGGAAACCACTAGAGCAGATAGCTTGGGTTATACGAGGGGAGTGCGCTGCTGGGATGCATACAAGTCTCTTACAGAAGACCACTTCTTGAAGAAGGTAACTGATTTACCAGATACATAAACATATAAATAGAGACTTAGACAAAATGAGGCTGTAGAGCAACATGTTCCTGATGAAGGAAGAAGATAAAACCCCAGAAGAAGAGCTAAGTGAAGTGGAGATAGGCAATCTACCAGAGAAAGATATATTAACTTCTCGTTCATTGAAATAACTCTTTTTGAGATAAAATGTGTAGTATATGTTATAAAATAACAACTCCAACAATAAATGTATTTTTTAGTTCACTATGGCACAGAGAACACATAGGGTTCAAAGAGTAGAGAGGTATAGTACACAAGCCTGTTAATCAGATATAACAGAGTCTCAGTATTCATTGACAAGGAGAAGTATAGGTAAATTAGAGGGCATGCAGGAAAGGAGGAATGAGATTTGAAACTTCTCATGTTTTATAAAGACATTAGAGTTCTGATCCTAATGCTTTAGAAAATTGATTTGGGTAGAGGTTTCTCTCCACAGCATCATATCATGAAATTAAATGGCTGCAAGGGCCATACAGGGTGTCAAAAACATTTGCATTAGGCTAGGTATTAAATAATATGAAGTGCAAATCCTTTGAATAAAGACTTTCACATCTGTTATCTTCAGCCCACTGAACATGAACTAGGGAGTCATTTTAAATAGCAATATGGAAAAAATAGTTCATTTAAATAAATAATAATAACTACAAGAAGGAACACTCATAGAATACTAATTTATATCAAATACTACTCTAAGATCTTTTCTATACACTGATGAAATTAATTCATAAAATAACCTATAAAATAAATACTATTTTAGCCCCTTTTTAGAGATGAGCACAGATCAGGGGAGTAGTTGGCCCCAGGTCACATTGCTATTTAGTGTAATCAGGATTAGAAAATATGCAGCCTGATTCAAGGGTCCAATTCCTTTTATATTGACCTGTACTCATTATTTTTGCTTTATATTAATTTTCCCTTCAAATAATTAATGGTTTGTGCTTTTTTTAAATTCTTTTTTAAGCTCTTTATTGAAATATAATTGCTTTACACTGTTGTGCCAGTTTTTGCTGTGCAACAAAGTGAATCAGCCGTATTTATACATATATCCCCATATCCCTTCCCTCCTGTGTTAAATTCTTAATTTATATGAAATTTTCTTTATTTCTGACTCTTGTCAAACTTTTCTTAGAGACTCAGTAACAGAACCAAAACATGATAGCTGAGACTTGTGTTCCTCAAGTATAACTTGATATCCCAAATGAAATCATTCGAATGTAGGCTGCCACCTCTGTTCAAAAGACAGATCTATTGAACTTAGTAAAATATACTTCTGAATTATCATATATCTTCTTGTTAAATGTCAAATTATCTTTAATTTTATAAAATCAATTATAGGCAAATAATAGCTTAACTTCAAATGATAATATCAGGAAAAGAAAAAAAAAGAAAGTAGAAGATTATGATACAGATATTTCAGCAAAACAAATTATATAACACTCTCTCTTCTGCATCTTAAGTTCCCCACTTATGATGTGCATGATCAGATACTTAAGCAACAAAAACTGATTATGGTAGTGCAGTGCTTCTTCATATCTGTCAGAATATAACCATTCAAAGTTCATAGGCAATATCTGAGTTTAAATCTTTATTATATATTTAATTTTTTTGGATTTTTGCTTCATTCATCCCATATTTGCCTTCCCCGCCCCCCTTAACACAGAGTTATGGTGAGAGCTAAGAGTACCTTGAGCAGCTGATGATAGAATAGCTCAAGCTGACTTTTTGATTAGTATAGGATCCCACGATGAGGAATTAAAGTAAATTAGCTTTAGACTCAAAGAAATTGTATTCTAGGTAAATAAAAGCATACACTATACCACAATATTCCAAGCTGTCTATACCTCAGAAAACAGAACTAGAAACAATTTCAAATGACCAGTAAGTTGAGAATTTACCATTTTGTTAGTTAAAATTACCGAAGAATTGCACTTTGTACTCAAGAGAATTTGTGCTAAATATAATAGCTGTGAATATCAAATCAAGTGCAGATGCATTGCTTATTTATATTTGGACCCATCAAAGGGCACAGAATTACATATGATCATTTAAAACCATTTTTTTTATTATATAGTTCTCAGGTTTACAGCATTAAAATTCAACAATCTACACTCACTACAAAGTGATGACCACCACAAGTCCAGTTACCAAATCACTTTAAGTGTTAGATAATCAATAGTATTTTTATATTGAAATGTAACATCCATCTAATTCTAAAAAGGGGCAGTCATACACCCCTTTTTAGTAAGTGTTTAAACTCATAGTTTACTGGTCCATAATGAGGCTGTGCAAATAGAAAAAGTGTCACTTGTGATGGATAATAAATTCATATTAGCTGAAATATAAGAAAAAATTATATGCTGATGAGAATAATTAAATTTGAAATATTGGGGTGACTTTGAAATGTGAATCTCTCTATCCACTTTTGCAACCCATATTATCCCTAATTTTGATTTTTTGTCTAACTGGGAAAACCAGAGTTTCTATTTTTTTTAAAGTAAATTTCTGGCAGTTTTCTATAGGACAAATATGAGAATTTCATGCAATTTAAGTACATACCACGAATGTTTATAAAAACAAAAAAAAAACTCAATTCAGAAAGGTCTGTTTTTCAGATATTCTTTGACAGAATCCAGGTTTTTGTTTTTGTCCATGAGCCAACCAATTAGAAATAATTATATGATGATTTTAGAGATAACTGGATTCCTCCTTGAAACATTGTTATTCTTTTTTTGGTATTCCTTAGTTATAAGCTCTGTGCCTCCAGGATTCTTAAAACTCAGTATTTTAATGATCGTGGATTAAAACCACAGCGATTTAGCACACAGAGAAGGTTTAATGCATTGCATGAGGTACCATCAGCAAGAACAGCAGGGGTGAGCTTTATTAAAGTAGTTTTGCCACCCTTTGCCTATAAAACTCAAGCTGTTCTTAAACATCAGGCCTGCTGTAGGTTGCTTTCTAGAAGTGGAATTCTTTGCAAAATTTCAAAATGCAAGTTCTTGCCCTGGGCATGTTGACAGATTTAAAACAAACAAACAAAAGAAATGAGAACAACAACAACAACAACAACAAAAAACCTCTTATTGGTTTTAAACATTCTAATATTCTTTCTGTCTATATTTTCCATTTTCTCATAAACATATGGAGCTCCATTTAAATGGAAACAATCAAATTATATTTTTTAAAAACGTGTTATTACATTATGTGCTTTTGTCCTGTAGCACGTGTTCAATCCAAGCTTCATACAATTTTTCAGTTTTAGCTTATATCTGGTACTTTACATTTGATAACCCCATTTTGCCATAATTAAGTCCGCTTTTAGGAGATGCTTAAGAAGTTGGATGATAGCACCAGATAATAAATGGATTGGACCCAAGTGATTTTTTACAAACTTTTAGATTGATCTGGTTCTCGACGACTGTTTGGGCCTTGCATGTTCATCAGACTGAAATGATTAAAGAAGCAGATTGTTCTTTAATGTTGTAAATTTCCTGGTAATGCTTTTGGATGCGTGCTTAAAGTGATATGTGGGGTAAGAAGTAAAAAAATAGAAAATCAGAGAAAGGATTGATCGTGCCAAATTCACTTTTACGTCTGCCTTATATAGAGTTCATGGAGCATGAAGGGTGGTGATGTCTGATTTGTCCTTGTGATTACCTGATGAAAAGCATTGTGTCTTCAAGGATAGATTTTGAATTTGCAGTAAAGAGGTTAAAAAGGAAGACTTGGAGTAAAATGGTAGCATGAAGCACTTAAATAAAATTTAAAGAAGAATTTTACAATCATATTTAAGTAAGTATTTATCTTTGAAAAGTTGAAAGGTAAATTACCAATCCACACCTCTCCCAGCCTAACCAAAAGAAGCTGGGACTGCAGAGTACTAGAAAATCTATTGCCAAGAACAAGCGGCGTCTGGAAGCAAGTCTGTCGTCCTGTGCAGTAGAACAAAGCACCTACAGTTTAACAGAACCAAGATGCGATGGGAAACATCGGCCTCAGATTAGTAGATTCTGTCCAAAGTTTCCCCACTTCTTTTGTTCAATTATTTTAATCTGTATGCTGGTCAAAGAGCAAGAGTTCTTCCACTTTTTTTCTCTTGTCATTTACCTGATTTCTTAGCGCGACACCATATTCTGATTTTTTTCATCTTTATTGGGACATCCCTGTAATCAACACAAACTTAAATTTGGTTCTAAGTAATGCCGCCCAAATGCTGAAAGACACATCATTTCCACTTTGCCAAACCCTGAACTCTTACCTATCAAAGTGGTTCCTCTAAATGCCTGAAGCCAGCCTATTTGGAATTTTTGTTTTATTTTGCTTTTCGTTTCTCTTAACCTTTTGAATCTTAGTTTCCTTCCAGAACAAAAGATGGTGCCCTGCTGTGCCCGCCTGCGGTGTTTCTCCTCTTCCTTTTGCTTGCTTTTCCCTCAAGCCACCATTCCTTCCCCTGTGGATTTCAGTATCCTGTGTGGCTGACCCCCATGCCTATCTACAGCGAGAAACAATAATTAGGGAACATGGTTGTGATTACTTTCTTTTCTGGGACGTTATTAAAGGGTAGTGATCAATAAAAAAGTAACAAGGTCTCTACTCGTCAGTTATAGTTGAAGAATAAAATAGTATGTGTCTTTTCTTTAGTCTCCCTTAGCAAGATAAAGTAGTAAGCTAACAATAATTGGATATGTAGCACTACTCTTTGGTATAAAATGATAATGAGAATTAAGCCCCCTCCCTAGGGTGAGCAGATAAGAAGGAATGGGGGAAAGAAAACTGTATGATTATTGATTTGCCATCCCAGGAAGACATAGCCACAGTATGTCTTACCTGTTTACATGATACCTTGAGGCCTGACCCAACCTTTTTGACTTTTCCTAGAAGAGTGGTATTGGAAAATTTCCAGTGCCATCTAGACATAATTGAAAAAGAGTCCAGATGTTGAATCTATCACTACCATATTCATTTAGAAGAATCTGGGACCATGGAGACAGCTGAGCAGAATTACAATTTTCATGAATTCCTTTTGAAGGTGGCAAACTGGGCAAATGCACTGCTCTCTTTTCAGGCACAAAACCTTCCCAAAAGTACACAGAGGGAATAAATTCATAACAGCAAAGAGAGTGAAAAGGAGTGATTACTATAGGATAAGATTTTTTAAAAAACTTCTAGAAGATGTAAAACAGAAGCTGCTGCATGGATGCTAAAGAGGTGGGGACACGTAGCTGTTGGTGAGAACCCAGGAGAGGACCGAGGTTCTAAAATTAGCAGGTATATGCAATGAAGTGAAGGTCTGTCTGTGAATTAACCGCATGACTCAGGGACAGTGACATTAGAATGAAATTGAATGCGAGCATGCTAGTGATGAAAAATATTTGCCTAATCCAAATATTAAAGTTATCCTCAAATTTCAGAGCCAAGGTATAGACACAGATCTAACTGTGGTCAGGGATATAACATGATGTTAATTACCTTGGCAATGTAAGCTTAAAAGGAAAAAAGATAGTACATGGAAAGGGGGAAGAAAAGAGAAAGAATTTTAGACACTATTATTCTCATATTCAAAACAAGGATGTCAATCAATACTGCAAAGTGACTAAAACAATACACAAAATTGCAATTATAATATTTAAAATTATATAAGCAATAAGTACCAATAAAATAATAAAACTATCAAACACTGGGAAGATGAGAGGACAAGAAGGGAGGAGGTAAAATGAAATAAATCATTAACCTTATAAAATGCAGTCAAGAAGTATTGCCTGAAGTTGATGAAATAAGAAACTGACAGAAAACAATGTTATCTATAAATAGGGAAGAAATCACTAAAAGAGACTAAAACACAAAGATTGTTAGAATGTTGCCTCAGGATAGGAACACTGGAGTTGGAAAAGATTTTCTTAAAGACATGATATGAGCCACAAACTCTTCTAGCATATTTGGTTGATATTTATTACATTTTTTATGACAAACTTAACAAAATCAGATTTCTTTAACTTCTAATTTGGATCTGACTCTAATATTTATCCTTCCTCAGCCACAGTTTTCTCAGGTCAAAATGAGATAATGAAGACAAACCGCTTAGAGTGATGCCTCTTACCTGATAAGAGTTCAGTGAAACATTTGTCATTAATATGGTTCTTCCCCTTATTAACATCATTTTCATTTTCTTGGGTGGCAGGGTGGTTGGTAGAGAGGAGGAAAATTTATAAAAATGTGGTTATATATTCACAGTATCATAACTAGTAAACTATAAGTCACTATTAGAAAGTAAATCCCGGATATGGGAAAGTCCCATTCCCGCTGTCTTGTGTAAGACTTGTGCAAGAATCTCAGTAACCTGTTCTTGGACTTCTCTCCTTACCATTAACACCATCACAGAGTTCTGAGTTGTCCCAGGCAGAGATGAGAGCTGGAAGCAAGCATTAACACAGCGGTTGTAAAGGGTTATTACACCTCCCTTACTGTCTAACTTGTTAAGCATGGAGAGGATTCAAGCCATTCTGATTCATTTCATATAATTGTTATGCAGCCTACTAACAGGAAATGATATTTTCCATACTGTTGCGAATTTTAACTTGAAGTGTTTTCCATTTATTAAAAAAAGAACTTCCGGTTTTTAACGCATTGTTCTGTTTAAGTGTAGGAGGTTTTGATTGGCGATGACATTAATTATAAGTAAGACTAATGTAACAGATGGATGATAATTGATACACTGAGTCACCAATGGAGAGAAAAATAAGCAGAAGAGAATGATGATGGCTATTCACTGGTCATTTGTGGGCTATGTATCCAATCTTTTAAATAATCAGATTAGAATACTATTATCTTTATGATAGCCTATCTTTATTAAGTAGTCATATAGAGATATATAATGAGTTATGCTTATATAGCGTGCCCCCCACCCCACTGACCTGAGATTTTGCTTTCTCGGTTTCAGTTACCTGTGGTCAATTATGGTCTGAAAATATTAACTGGAAAACTCCAGAAATGAACAATTTGTAAGTTTTAAATTTCAGGCCAGGCTGTTCTGAATAGCATGATAAAATCTCATGACGTCCTGCTTCTCCCGCTCGGGACCCGAATCATCCCTCTGTCCAGTGCATCCTGCCCATTAGTCACGTAGTAGTCATCTCGGTTATCAGATCAACTGTTCTGATATCTCAGTGCCTGTGTTCAAGGAACCCTTATTTTACTTAATAATGACCCCAAAGCACAAGAGTAGTGATGCTGGCAGTTCAGATATGTCAAGGAGAGCAGTAAAGTGCCTCCTTTTAAGTGAAAATGTGAACGTTCTCTACTCAAAAAGGAAAGGAAAATAATATTCTGAGGTGGCTAAGATCTATGATAAGAACAAATCTATCTGTGAAATTGTGAAGAAGAAAAAAAGAAATTCACTCTAGAAGATGGTAGAGTAGGAAAATCCTAGGCTTGCCTCCTCCCACAGACACACCAAAATTACAACCACATGTAAAGCAACTATCTCTGAGAATAACCTGAAGACAAGCAGAATAGATTTTTTGAAACTAAGGATAAAAAGAAAAAGCCACATTGAAATGTTTAAGTGCAATGGGAACATGGTCTCACTGGGACCCACACCCCTGGTGCTGTGAACCACAAGCAGAAGGGATGCACAGCCTCAGAGGTCCTCCCTGAAGAGTGAGGGCTCTGAATCCCACATCAGGCTCCCCAGCCTGGGGACCTGCACTGGGAAGACGAACCCGCATATGTCTGACTTTGAAAACCAGCAGGGCTTACATCTGGGAGACCTGGCGCATTATAGGAAATGAAGAATTTGCTCTTGAAGTTCACATGCAAAAACTCACTTGCTCCAAGACCCAGTACAGAGCAGCAGATAACAAAGTGCCTGGGTCATACAAGAAGGGGCATACATGCAGTGGAAAATTTTCAGCCTGAAAAAAATGAAGGAAATTCTGATACATGCTACAACATAAATGAATCCTGTTGACATTAAAAACTAAGACACTATACTAAGTGATATAAGTCATTCACAAAAGAACAAGTGTCATCTGATTCCAGTTCATGAGGTGCTTAGAATAGCCAAATTCATAAAGATGGTTCCAGGAGCACAATGGTGGCCAGGGGCTGGGGAAGGGAGAATGAGGCTTTATTGTTTGATGGCTTTGAAGTTTAAGTTTTGGAAGATGAGAAGTTCTGGAGATGGATGGTGGTGACAGTTGCACAACAGTGTGAATGTACTTCTGTCACTGAATTATACACTTAAATTTTTTAAAATGGTATATTGCACATTATGTATAGTTATACATAATTAATTCACCATAGTTTTAAAAATTAAACATTTAAAAATCCATTTAGAGGGTACCTAAACATTATAAGTATCAAATCAGAGGAACTTTTCTAAGAAGATTCTTTCTTAAAAATATGACATTTTAATTATGGGAGGGATTTGCTCTTGGTCATGACAACCATCAGTGTTGTGGTTAGCACAAAACGGCAAATATGTTGCACACAGAAAAAAGGAGTTGAGACTGACTTTCTCAGAGGCTATTTTTATTTTAAAATGTTTTGCATTTGTTGGCATATAAGTCATTAAAACTGGGGAAGAAATATTACAAATGCAGAGTCCAAAAAATAAATTTTAGGTAGAAAGGCATACATAGCAAATGCATAATCTAGTACAGACATTTATAACTTTCAGAACTCCAAATTTCTAGAATGAATGTTTATATCTTTTCTCTCTGCTGGAATTCAGCCTGAGGCCCTGAAGGACATTAAATCTTTTTTTTTTTTTTCTTTTCAGAGCACTCCTCTGTTTTATAATCAAAAAATATTTATTCTTCTATATAGCATTTATTTTAAAACTTTTCTAACATATATCTGGATAAAACAAAGCTACCTTCTTTTCCAGTACATTATGACATCTCCTGAAAGAAATGATCAAACTTAACCTTGCTCATCTAAAAAGCAGTGACCCATATTTTTGTGAAATCGACTTTATTGAGGTATAAATTGCATTATACAGATTGAATCCATTTTGGGTGGACAGTTCAAGAGGTTGTCAAATGTATACACATTTTAACCACTAACATAATCAAGATATAGGAGATTTCTATCCCCCCAAATGTTTCCCCAACCCAGTCCAATTAATTCTAACACCCTCCTATGGCCTGGCAAAAACTGATCTCCTTTTCATAACCAGAGATGAAATTGTACAACATGTTCTATTTGGTGTCTGAGCTCCTAAAAGTAGAGAACTTTCAGGAAGAAGAAGAGATATGGCAGAAGGGGAAGTCAGGGATATTTGAAGCACCAGAAAGACCTGACTTGCTGGTCTGAGGATGGAGGGGCTCAACATGACATCAATGCAGATGGCTTTAAAGAGCTGAAAGATGCCCCTAGCTGTCAGAGGGCAAGGGAACAAGGATGTCAGCCCTACGGCCACAAGAAATTGAACTGTGCCAATGACATGATGACCTTAGAAAGAGATTCTCCTTCAGACAAGAGCCCAGGGAACCAACACTTCAGTTTTCACCCTGTGTGGCCAAGAGCAAAGGAAACAGTAATGCTCACCTGGGCTTCTGACCTACACATCTATAAGCTAGTGTGAGTGTTTAAGCCACAAAGTTTGCAGTAGTTTGTTACAGCAACAGTAGAAAACAAGTGCAACATGTAAAGCAAAAAGAAGAGAAATAATGATAACTGTAGGAATAATTAAAATTGAAAAGGACAAAAAAAAAGAAATGACAAAAAATAGAAAAACAAGCTTCTTCAAAAACACTCATGAAAGATAAAAAATTAAAGTGAGACTGATTTAGAAAACAAGAAATCTACATGATCTTAGAAACATGAAAAATAACAATGCTAAAAACTTAGACTAATAAATATCTAGATTTATTCAATGTCATATTTAAGAAAGGGTGAGTTGGGCATAAGTTTATAAAAGCAAGTAATTGCAACACAATAGAGTCAAAAATAGACACAAACATATACAGTGACGTGTTTTATGACCAAAAGCACTACCGCAATTTAGTGGAGAAACAAGTCTTTTTCAAAAAATGGTGCTCAGTCAATTATATATCTATTTAAAAAAAGAAAACAGAGCAAAACTTTGACCATTACCTCAAACCATGCATAAAAGTTAATTAGAGATGAATCTTAGGCTAAAATGTTAAAAATAGAACAAGGAGCTTGCTAGAAGAAAATTGCTAGGGCAATAAATTCATAACCGTGGGATAGTAATGATTTTTTAAACAAGACACAGGAAGTAGTAACCATAAAAGAAAAAAATTGTTAAATAACCTCTGTTCATCAAATGATAATAATAAGGGAATAAGAAGGAAAATCGCAGATTTGCAATAACATACTTAAATAAAATATACCCATGAAATATCCAGCATGCATGGAAAATATGTGCAATATCATTAGTCATCAAGGAAATGCAAAGTGAAACCAGGAGATAATTATTACCCATCACAAAAGCTATAATTAAAAGGGCTAATGATACCAGGTGTATGCCAAGGAAGAACATCTAGAACTCTCATACATTTCTGGCAGGAATTTAAACTGACATAACCACTTAGAAAATTGGATTTATCTATATGTAAAAATTTATCAATTCATTTACTTATGACTGGTGTATATGTCATTCTTCAATAAAAAGTAAAAAATTACTGCTAGAGATAAAAAAGACATAACTAACGACAGTAGTAATAATAAAATACTATAAACTACAGTATAAAAATAAATTTGAAAAATAAAAATCACTTCCTTACTTAATCCAAAGAATTGTGCATTTTAAAAACTGAATCAAGAGGATATCTTTGCCAATGCAACTAATTAGTGAAAGACATGAGGTTCAAGGATTGAAAGAAAAAACAAAACTGTAATTATTCATAGATGATAGATTTTTAAACACAGAAAATCCAAAAAAAAAAAACATGAAAATTCATGAGAAATTTCAGCAATATCATTAGTTATGAAGTTTATGTAAAATTGATATATTTCATATGCCAAGAACAAGTTAACATAAATTATAAAATCCTTCTCTGAATATCTAAATTACTATAAAAGCTACAAATAAGGAAATCAAATGTTATCCAACATCTAAAAGTATAAACTAATAAAGTATTATTAAAGGGCATGAAAGAAAGTAAAGAATGAGAAATATAACATTTTATGGAAAAATGCAACATTTTGGAGATAATAATTCTCCACAAATTACTCATAAATTTAACGTAGCTCCAAAAAAAAAATACCAGCAGGGTTTTTCATAAAACTTACCAAGCTATCTAAAAGGCAGATAAAGAAATGCAAGAGTAGCCAAGACAATTTCAAAAAGTAGTAAGTAATGGGAACTTTGTCCACCAGATTTCAAAATTTATTGGCTAATTAAAAGAATATGATTTTTAGCCAAGTACATAGTTATGCTACAAAATAGAGAGACTAGTAAAAGATGCACATACACAAAAATTCACAGCAATGTGGCATAAACACACCTCTGAATATTTTGGAAGGTGATTTTGGCAGAAAAAGTGCTATGCATCAGCAAGGAAAGGACACACTTCCTATAAATGTTGCTAGGACAACTGGTTCTCCATATGGAAAATGATAAATTAGATACCTACCTCATACCATACTCAAAAATAAGTTCCAGATGGGTTAAATACCTATACATAAAAAGCAAAACATTGCAACATTTATAAGAAAATATGTGAAATCATCTGTGTGACATCAATGCAGAAAGATTTTTTTTAAAAAACAGGACAAAATTATCCCTATAAAGTTAAAAGGAAATCCACAGTCTGAGAAAAATATTTGCAATGCATATAGCTAATGCAATTTCAGTACTCATTCTCCTTTTGGAAACACAACATGTACACAAGGAGAGCTGTAAGTAATGTTAGGTGCAGTATTGTTTGCAACAGTGAAAAGAAGTTAAACTTGGAAATAATATACACACATATGTATACATGTATAGGTATATACATGTATGTACACATATGTATTCATTTTTATGGTGCCGCGTTTAAACACAGTTTTATTTAAGACATTGCATTTTCCACTTAGGATAGAGTGCTTAAGATGCAATGTTATTTGTTACAAATTTGAATCCCTCAGTGTTTTATTGCATGGAACAATGTTAAATCTATGCTAAGGCTGACTTAACTCTTTAGCTGTGGGCCTAGAGGAGGCCCCAGCCGATGGAAGAGCTCTACCACTAGGGAAGTCTGCTGGCATGCCTCCTGTACTCTGGTAATGATGGAATTACAGACTTTCCAACTCTTTCTGCAACTGTTCAGACTCTTCCTTCTCTGGAGTCTGATTCCTTTCAAGCCAGTTGATGATTTCATTATACTTATCAAGATTTTTTTGTCCTCATTGTGGATCTTGTCTTGAAGTTTTTCATCTTCTGCTGCTTTCATGCATAGGATTCAAGCATACTTTTGGAAAACAATTTTTCCCGCTGCTTCTAATCTTTAGCTTTGTACTTTTTAGCTTCCTGGACCATATACTTGATATCTTTCTTGATCTTATTTGCATACATGTATGTATATATGTGTACATTTTCTACTTTTTGAAGTACATATAGAATAAACACACATATATGCATGCACATATATATTCTTTTATATATAATATTGATAAAGCCATAAACTGTAATAATATATGAACTAATCTGATTTTTATAATATTCATGATCCAAAAAGATATTTATTAAATACATAGCAAAAGGACAACAGACTGTGGAGAAAAAGTAGATTTAAAATTTATGTGTAGTATTCTACTTTCATGAAAAAATTGAAGAAAAATTATATATTAACATTTGACAAATATTAGTGAGGTGTAAATGGATTCAGTTATATTTTATTCTGTATTTTATTATTATTGTTATTATCAAAATAATACTTTGTATCAGGCTGCATCTCATAATTAGTGTCCCTTTACCTATTAAATTTGATAGTTTCTACTTTAATCAACAACTATGTATAAAGAGTCTATTCTGTGCAATTTTATTTGCAAGGAGTAAACATTATATGTAAAATATTACCTAAATCCTCAAGCAATACTACCTTATTATAAGTGATAAATGTCATAAATCATGAAATATAAATATTACATGAAATGCAATAAAATATGAATATGAAATATGAAATATAAATGTAATAGGGCAGAAGAAACTGATACAAATGAAGGCAATGTAAATGTGCACAAATCTGTAATCTCAAATAAGCCTCAAAAATCAAAGAATAGGAAAAGAGCAAGCACTTGCATTACAAGAAAAGGAAACAAGATAAGTCAGCAAAGTGAATATTACTAGGGTCTATTTAATGAGCAGTTTGATTTAAAAGGAGCAGATTTTGTATTCTGGAGCAAAGTGAGAGATAACCAGGGATTTAGAAGATGGTATTAGACGATCATGGGCCTTGAAAATTGTCAGAGAAACTAGTAGTTGATGTGTATATATTGCCTAGTTTGAACAAACAATCTTTCTTTATAATTAGACTTTGGTCCCACAGTGGGTATGGCTCCAGAGAGGTTAAATTATGGTATCAATTTACTGTTGTCCAGCAGCTTCATCATGAGATAGGCTAGTCCAGAATGAGAACGAGAACGACACTTCTACCCTTTAATGATATAAATGCTGCTTAGCTTTCTACTTCCCCAATTTTTTCCCCTTAGAAATACAGATCTGTATCTCAATGGAAGTTTAATAATTTCCTGATTAAAGGAGCCAGAGATTATTCCAACACAGTACAATGTGGTTGAGTTGGTCAGAGTGTGTTTTATCTCCTGATCTTTCCTTCTTCCTGGTTATATCTGATTTGGACATTCCCCAGGCCTTCAGAAGTTCTCCCACATAGTCTTTCCTAATTCCCTCACTCCCCACCCTCTTTCTGGTTTATACTAGAAATGAATATTTTGTTTTCTTTTCATATAACTATAACTCTATATCTTCCAAAGACAGTTATAGATGCTTTTACTCTAAAACCAGACTGCCTGGGTTGGAATATGAGTTCCGTTAGTATTCAGACAACCTCTGGCAATTTATTGCAATCTTAGATTCTTGGTTTCCTCATCATAATAAAAGATCTATCTCATAGGGTTTTTTCTGAATATTAAGTAAATTAATACCTGTTAAGCACTTATAGTAGAGCCTGGCACATGGTACTTAGAATAACTAACTGTTTGTTGTTTTTCTATCTGATATTTCTTCTATATCTCTTCTGGTAACCTCCTCTGATTCTCTAGGGAGAACAGTTAGTCTATGTGCTTCTAAAGGACAGATTTCATTTCTTTCTGTAGAAGTAGGCATTGGACTGAGGCCTGACCAATTAGAGTAACTCATTCTTCTAGCCAGACGATCAGTTTGGGCATGGGCATATGGTCCGATAAATGGTAATGAGAGGGAAGGGAATTTTTTTGAGGGGGATGTGGGGTGAAGTGCTGGCAATGAGGCAGGTGCTCTTTTTTTTTTTACTTACATGAAGTTGTGAAAAAGTAAAATGAAAGTTACTGGTAGTTGTTTTACTATAGTAGAAGCAAAACTAAGACCATGTCTGATTACATGTTACATATTTTTATAGTTTGAGATGTATTTCTTGTAACTCGTAAAAAATATTCTAAATTATATTCTTGGTCTAATAGGCTAACAAAAAAAAGGTGGTTGCCTTCCTGCACTTAGTTAAAACAGAAAATCACTTCCCCTTAACATTTGGGGAAAGCGTTAGGGGAAGAAATTGAGTGGATATCTTATTCTTAATCCTTCATATATCTTCTTCATCTAAAGAAGTACTAATGAAAATAAATGTTCTTAGAAATATACGTGTTCTCTCTCAGTCCTTGCTAGTGGTAACATCAGGTAGGGCTTTTTACTAAAGAGCGAAGAATTTAAATCTAATCCTGAACAAGAAGTGGGTAATCTTCTCATCATTCAGTAATAGTTGATATTTTAGGCATTATTTTTGTTTAATACTGTAAGTAAGGTTTTATATCTCATTGCAGTTAATAAGACAAAAACAGTAATTTCATGAGGTATTCTGTTACCATAGTGATAAAAAAAGCACTGGGACTACTTAATCATTAAATTTCATATTAGAAAACAAGACAAAATCAGAAGGGGGCAAAGTCTACAGTGAATCTATCTAAATTACAGAGAATCAATAGATTGCAAAGTCTGATTCAGCAAATTGAGACTTGCATTAAAGAAATTCAACAAAAAGGTGATTTTAATTATGTATCTGGCTATTCCTCAGTAAATAGACTGCCTTCCTTAGTGCTTAAGTTTAGAAACATTTTTAACTCCTAAACTTGTCCTTATTTAAGTCCTTATTTATTGATAAAATGTATTTCAGATTTTCAAAAAAAACTAAAAATCTTTCACTTATATAATTGACATTTTATTCACTTGAGCATCACCACGGTACTTTTCATATGTGCTTGCAGAGCAAAATATTTTTACTGTTTTAAATTTTCGTATTTATAGTGGGGTTAATATTGAGAGTTCAAAGAACAGGCACATTTCACCTTCCCCTTATAATAAAAACAGTTTACTCTTATTTGCTCAACCTGATATGAATATTAATGTATAGTAGGCCTTCAGATTAATGCAAAATGGAAAGGTATTTTTAAATTAAGTTTGGTTTCAGAATATCTGTTTCTTAAATAAGCATTTTGTTCCTTAAATTTTAGATTGAGTTCTTAGAAAGCTCTACCTCTTGTGCTGCAAAAATTGAAAAGGGATTCTAAAATGAGAAAGCATTGCATAATTAACTGTAAGAATTCTAATAATGAAATGCAAATACTGACTTAAAAATTTAAATAACAAAAATAGCATTATCACCCCCAAAGCATTTACTATACCAGTGATTGTTCATGATATTATTTTAAGCTCTGACAATAATCAAAAGTCTTTAGTTACAATGATATCTGTCATTGTGAGTTCCCAAAGGACAGAAAATACACCTTCTAATTTTAGAATTCTCTCCCCTCTGAAATACCATTGGTGATTGACCATAACCATAAGCAACAAAGAAAGCTATACGAAATCTAGTAATCAGAAACACCTTTCCAAATTTTATAAGAACTATGGTTATTTTAACTTAATGCATCTTAAGTCATGTTTCTTGGAGTATAATTTACATAAAGTAAGTATCACCTTTCTTTAAGCATGTGGTTCAATGAGTTTTGCCAGATGAATATAGTATTGAAACCACATCATAGTCAAGATACATTTTCATCACCTCAAACTTCCGTCATGTACTTTGTACTCATTCCCTCCACCCATCCCAAATTCCGGGATATCACTGATCTAATTTCCGTCGATAGCTCTGTCTTTTCCACAATGTCTTATAAATGCCATCATAAAATATGTAGCCTTATAAATGATTTCTTTCCTTTAGCATGATGCTTTAGTGACTCATCCATAGTGTTGCATGCATCAATAGTTCACTCCTTTTGATTACTGAGAAGCATTCCATTGTATAGAAAAACCACATTTGTTATCTATTTGCATGTTGATAAGTCATTTGTATTGTTGCCAGTTTTGGCAATTATGAATAAAACTGCCATAACTATGTATGTGCAGCGCTTTATGTAGATATACTTTTTCATTTCTCTTGGGTAAATACCTAGAAGTGGAATTGTTGGTTCATATGTTCAGTGAATAATTAAATTTATAAGAAACTGCCAAACTGTTTTTCACAGTGCTGTACAATACTGTTTTCCCAAAACAGTGTAGGAGAGTTCCAGTTGCTCTGCATCTTCACCTGGATTTGGAATTATCAGTTTTTCTAAATGTAAACATTATAGCAGATGTGTAGAGGTACCTCATCATGAGTTTAATTTGCATTCCCTTCATGACCAATTATGCTGTACATCTTTTCATGAGTGTATTTGCTATTCATATATGCTCTTCTGTTTACATCTTTAACCCTGTAATTTGTTGGGGTGTTTTCATTTTTATTACTGAGTTGTGAGCTTTTCCTATAGTTTGGGTACAAGTCTTTCATCAGATATGATATGTGTTTTGCAGGTATTTTCTGCCATTCCACTGCTTATTTTTTAATTTTTTAGAGTGTTTTCTGAAGAGCAGACATTTAAAATTTTGATACAGTTTAATTTATTAGCTTTTTTTCTGTATGGTTCATGTTGTTTTTGTTTGAAGAAATAGTTGCCTAACCTAAGGTAGAAAAATTTTCTGTTTTATCTCGAATTGTTAAAACAGTTTTATGCTTTACATTTAGATCTATTTCTTCAAGTTAATTTTGTATATAATGTGAAGTAAAAGTAAAAATTTAATTCTTTTTGCATATGGAAATTCATTTATTACAGCACCTTTTGTTCAAAAGACCATTCTTTTCCTCTTTGAATTAATTTGACCCCATTGTCAAAAATCAATAAATTTATATACGTGGGTATATTTCTGGACTCTGTTATGTTTCATTGATATATATGTCTTTCCTTTTCTAAAACAACTATCTTGAATTCTCTTAGTTTTGCTTTTCTGAAATATCTTCATTTACAGCAAGTCTTGAGATCTAATAGTCTGTGTTCTCCAATTTATTTGTTACTTTTTAAATTTGCTTTGGTCGTTCTGGGGCTTTTCCATATAAATTTTATAATTGAGTGGTCAGTTTCTACAAAGAAATCCAGGATACTGGTTGAGATTGTAGTGATTCTATAGATCATTTTGGAAAGAATTTGATATCTAAAAATATTATTTTCTTCCAATCCCCAATCATGGTACATATTTGCATTTATTGAGGTCTTCTTTAATTTATCTCCACAATGTTTTGTAGGCTTTATTGTAGAAATTTCTAAATCTTCAATCTTTTTTTATTATTATAAGAAAGTATTGTTTGATTTCAGTTCCCAATGTCTCATTGTAGTCTTCAAATGAAAAATCTTATATCTTCCTATCCGAGTGTGATGTCCCTGCGTAGGTGGGGGATGGAGGTTAATGCACAATGGAGAGACTGTAGCAAAGTTCATACAGAACTAATTGATAAGTGCCAAGTTAAAAAATAATAATATATGAAGTCCATTATTATTTTCTATGATCTTGTATGTCTACTTTAACAATGAATTCAAGATGGAAAATGTGACAGTTTACATACTGATCTTAGTTATACTTCTGTGACAAAAGGTCAAACATGGTCAGCAGTGGTAGGTTATTAAAAATTTTTAAAAGTGTACATTATCTCTCATTCCAATATAAGGCTTTAACATGTGAATAATATCACATTTATATTCTGGCATTTTGACGAGTAATAACATGTTTTTGAAGAATCAGCTTCTATATTTAGAAATTGATAACGAAACACCCTAAAAAGTAAAATTAATGTAAAAATTATGTAAAAACCTACCAGTACTTTGAGATAAAATTCTCATTAATCTAAGTGTGAAATAAAGTTAAGTTGAATACATGTTATTTATTAGTTATAAAAATAATGCATCACAAAATAAAGATTGAGTTCAGTGGAAATATCCTACTGTATATTAATGTTAATAACTACATATTTGGTCTTTCACAACGTAAATGTTTTTGTCCATCTAAATATAAATATTTGGCTAATAGGTATTTCTTGGGTCTGGGGGTATTATCATTATGTTTTCTAGCCCATATAACTCTATGCTGTTTTCAACGAAATGGGAAAATTACCTAAACTGTTCTGACAACTAAGATATGATTATGTTTGTATTAATACTTTTGTTTTGATTGAGGATGCTAGAGTTGTAAATCTAAATTTCATAAAGAAAATAAAAGGACAAAATTACGAAAGAAATATGAACAGACATTTCACCAAAGGGAATATAAAATGGCAAGAAGAACATAAAAAGAAGTTTGACATCATTAACTATTAGAAAATAAAACCCTCAATGAGATATCACTACACACCTATCAGCATGACTCAAATTTTAAAAATAATGACAAAACAAATGCTGGCAAAGACAAATAGTGACAAAAACAAATGCTGATGGGAAATTCTAGATAACTCATACACTACTGGTAGAAATATAAAAGAACACAGATAGTCTGGAACATAGCTTAGCAGTTTCTTAAAAACTAAACATGTAACTACTGTAACTGTGTTACATTCACACATGGAATATCATTTAACAATAAAAAAATAACAAACTTTTGATACATGTAATGACTTGAATAAATTTCCAAAAAATTTGGGTGAGGAACCCAATCCCCAAATATTACATAGTCTATACTTCTATTGCTATAACATTTTTGTGATAAAATTATAGAACTGGAGAACAGATTATAGTCACCAGGAGTCAGGGACAGAGTAGACAAATAAGGATGTGGTGAGCTCTAAAAGGTCAACATGAGGGATCCTTGTGATGATGGAAATGTTCTGCATCTTGATTATATGAATGAAATCTATCTTATGCACTTTAAAATACACTCATAAAAAAAATAAATAAAATACACTCGTAACACCCATTTATTGAAAAACTATCTGTATTTCAAGTATAAATTGAACAAGTGTAAATCTTATTGATCTGCAAAGATATTTGCCACATGAATTCTTTACAGTGCTTTTGTAAGACAGACATTATTATATCATGCTTAAAGTGTTATTTTCTATGTGGTATTATTAATGATATTAATAGTATTATTTATATTAACAATAACCATTCAGTTTTTAATAAGCATTTATTTCCCCAACTACTATTACTAATATCAATATTTCTTTGTTGAATATTCCTCTCCATATTTATTCATACTCTCTTCCATATTTTGTGTGAGATATATTCCTGCAGAAAAATTGCATAGAGGATAAGTATATTCTAATTTTTTAACTATATTGCAAAAGTGCCATCCAGTAAAGTTTGTCATAGAACCATCCCATCAAAGATGTGTGAATGTTTCCATTTATCCAACTTTGGTTGACTTTGAGGAGTGGCCACTACCCACTTTGACAAACCCAGTGCAAAATTGCTAGCCATTATTGTGATAGAGACTAGGGGTATTCAAGTGGTGAGAACTTTTTTCAAGTTTGAATAACACAGAGTGAAGCAGAAAGATGGAAAGAGGGAATCTGCACTGCTTAAACACCTAAGAAGGAATTCAAGCCCAAATGGTGTTTATGGATGGGTTGCTTTCTGCAAACAACAAGTGATTACATTGCTTCAGATAAGTTAATATAACAAAATATCATCTGTGTGTTATTAGCAATGTGTTACATATTTTCAGCCTATAGTTTGGGGAACATAATTCTGATGAATTTAGTTTTAGTGCCAAATGATTCAGCCACCAGTTTACATTGGCCATGTCCCAATTCACTCCTCCTAGAGCTGTCTACTGTAGCTGTAGGGCTTACATCTTGCTTTGCTCCACATTAGACAGGAGATATTTTCTGAAAGCAAAGAGATTTTGAAAGGGACAGACTTATTGTAGCTCAGCAAATCCCAGTGAAGACAGAAAGACACCAAAAGAAGCTCACTAGCCTCAAAAAATATCATCAAGAAAAAGCCTTTAATTCTTCAAATATAGTAGACAACATATTGATAAACAATCTGGAGTTTTTTATTCTTTATTTTGGACAGATGTAGCAGTTTTAGTGGATCAATCACATACAAATTATTCAGCTAATACTAGAAAATAAATTTTAAACATACAAGTTGTCTTTATATCATTATGCTTTGAAAAATAGTTTCATGGAATAGAGAGTGACATGTAGCTCACGCTAGCCCTGGAATGTAATCCTGACTCAAACCATCCTTTTGCAGCTATCACTTCTTTAATCTTTCTTTTCCTTATCTAAAAAAGTCAAAAGAAAACCTGTCCTACAGAGCTGTTGTGGTAATTATAGATAATGTTATATATAAAGCCTGACATAAAAGAGCTAATCAATAACTATTATTTACAGTGTCTATCATAAAGTTGGTCCTTACAGGTGATCTCACCTAATATGCTGAATTATTATTATCTACTGCATTATCTACATCTGCCCACTAAACTGTGAGTTCCCTGAGTGCAGAAACCATGTCTTAGCTCTGTGCCCTATTATTGAACATGTGGTTGTTACTCCATAAATGTTTCCTGGGATCAAGGGGAAAATGCCTCAAATTCCTAAAACTGCCTTATGTCAGGTGCAGGGATTACCATAATCAATTTAAGGATATGAATAAAATGTTTATATGAGTAAGGTAGCCCATATATATATTATATAATTTGATTCACTACTAGTATCATATTTTTATAGAGCTAATCAATGTATCAAAAAAACCCAAAGTTCAATTTTTATCACCCGTTCTTATATGTAATTATTAATATCTTGGAGTTTTATAGCCAGGGTTTGATAAATGTTTCTGAATTTAATTGCATATGTATAGCCAAATTTATCCCAATATTTTAATAATTTCCTGAATTACTTTTAAGGTATCACAAAGAAGCTAAATGTATATTAAAAATCATAAAAAGGAACATATTTTAAAACTCTATATATTACAAGATAATGGAGAAAAATGATTGAGGATTGAGATTCACAGGTGAGAAGTCAATCTTGACCTTCTTGTATTTTTCTTTGATGATGACCTAATGTTGATGCAATACTGTTGGCTAACGAACTGATGCCGGTTATAGTTAGTTCATACGAGTATGTTCAAATGCTATGAGTCTCTTCATTTACTATTATTTATTTATTATATTATACATAGTATGTGTCATAACATAATGCATTATTTGTTGCATTAACATTATATAATATTAAACTATTTTACATAATGCCTATTAGGGGTACATTTTTCTTATTACTCTTGTATACTGTGTGTTATTCACTTGCCTAAATAATCAGCACAGATGCATAAAGTATGAAAGTTGTGAGATCTTTTTGACTCTCATTTGCTTTTTTATGCATTTTAACTTACTTATCACTTCTATCACCTTATCCCTAACTTTTCACAGTGTATGCGTGTGTCTATTTGTATCGTCTCTAGCCTGTCTTACCCCACACCCCCACCCCCAGTAAAGTCTGCTGCTCTTCTTGAAGCAGGGCTCTCACAGTGCTGTCTTCCAGACCTAAATCCTAAATGTGCCATATGGTTTATACTTCCAAGGTTCTACTAAGGTTTATTTCAATGTGATGATTAATGTGATAAACTGTATTAATATGTTCTTAGAAATGGCAAGTGATAATCCTCCTTGTATGGGTCATTCCTATGCATTTTTGAAGTGACCTTATAGAGTAAAGGTCATCCACATGGCTGAGTGTTTCAGGCTAGAAGGGAAGTGAAGTTAGAACCTCTTGTCAGTTTCACCATCTATTCAACATCATTTAGCTAGAGACACAGAAGTGGTTCTTTCCTCATGTTTCCACATTCACAACACCCAGGCAGTCATGAAGTTGAGACCATTCTCCCACTTACATATTTCTTAAATCCCTTGTTGTCTATCCCATTAGCTTCCCTCTTAACTAAGGAACTCATCATCATATTTTGCCTGAATACCCAATAGCTGCCTCACTGGTTCCTGATACCTTAGTCTGTCTGTCATCACATCTGTCAGGAAGACATCATGTAAATCACATCATTGTCACGCTCTTGTTCAAAATTCTTCAGTGGTTCTCATCACCTGAAAGAGAAATTTTCATGTTTACTACATGGCATGTAAGGCCTTTGTCATTTGGCCCCCTTGCCCACCACCGCCACCCCCAAACTTTATGCTGCAGGAATTTATAATTATTTGCAGTCTCCAAAGCACAATTCCAATTTACACTACCATCTTTGCATTTGCTGTTCTTTTCTCAGAAATATTCAACCTGACTTATTTATGGAAAAAAGTCTTATTCTTCTTTCCAGTCTTAGGTTAATGTTGCCTGTTCTGTGACACTCAGTGTTGCTCTTACAAATCAACCTAATATCTTCGATTATTTTCCCACCTCTTCTTATATGTTATACTTATTATTAGTGTCTTTATAATTTTTAATTTGCATGCCTATCAATAAACTGCATACATTTTTGAGGGTGGGGATTAATTATTGTCATCACTGTGTTCCTAGACACTAGAATAGTCATAGTACATATTAGGAGCTCAATAAATATTTGTCAAGTATATGAGTGCATGAAGGCCCTGAACTACCACTCACATCCTAATTCCATGTACTAATGGCTAGTTCATTGCTTAAACAACCCATATAAATTTTTTCAGTGTCCAGGGATCTGAGGGAAAAAGCTCAGTACATATTATCTTGTTTTTCTATAAGCAGATGCCACCACCCTCTACTTTACTAGTATGAAGTACCCAAAAGAGAATTAAAGTAGAAAAAGAGAAACATGGTTGGTTAGTGACTAAATCATATTGCTGTGCTAGAGAAGCACTATTATCTAATATTTATCATTCAATGTTATCTAACATATAATATTTCTAGTGTTTGATATTATCTGATGCTTTCTATTCTGGGAAAATTTCTAAAAAATTTACAATCACATAGGTTAACTCAATTAATCTATAGGTGTATAATTAGCTCCATTTTATAGATGAGGGACTTGAGAGGATATTTCATAGTTTGCCCAAGATCTTACAGAAAGTAAATAAAGAAGCAAGGATTCAAACCCAGGCCTTATAGCTTTAGAGATCTATCCCAACCACACCACCATATCACTTTGTAATTGGAGTAGTGTCACAAGATTTTGACTCAGCTTGTTTCTAGGCCTGTCTGATGAACATTTGGTGAGTCCACTAGGAGTTATTTGCAAGAGGGATTTTTTTAACCTAAAAAAAAATTAGAGAAAAGATTTCTGTGCTGAAGATAGCATGGTGCCCGTCTTGGATAATAATTCCCCAGCAGGTGCAATGAACTTGTACCTGAGGGCTTAAGGAGAAACTCTAGGCTGAAAATGAAAAGTTGTTTTTACACCAGGCACAAGGCATAAAGAGCTCTTACATCTCCAGATGAGAAATCGTGGGAGGATTAGCATTTATCTCACTTCTGCTTTGAGCACAGCATGGATTTGGCCTGTAGTGCTATGGGGCTGGGCTTCTAAAATTTTAATGCACTTGGATACACCTGTGGCATTGTTAACATACAGAGAAGGTTATTCACAAAATAACATGCAAAACAACATACAAACTTCAAATTATCTGCTTGAGGTTTTGGGTTGATTTTGATTTCCAGTGTTATTCAGAAGCACTGGAAATTTTCCTTAAATCCTAAGCAAAATTTCGACAGTTTGTATTTTCATGGCAATTTTGAACTACCATTTCTGGTGTCTGATAAAATAATTCTGACTTGAACACTTCTTTCCATGAGCGTTTGCTTTCTGCTTTACAACTCTAACCTAGACAGGCAACTGAATCACTCTTGCTCATTTTTTCCTGCAAACTATTGCAACCAAAGTTTTTAATGCATGGCAAATTTTAGTGAAGATTTTCAGTAGTGAAAAACGTTTTATGTCAGAAAAGCTTTCATGTCCTGTTATCCTTAAAAGTTCTTTGGCCTCATCATAAGTGGACATTCTCTGGCCACCCATCTCCAGAGAACCCAGGCTTATTGCCTACTTCCCTTCCTACACTCCAATTTCTCCCTGCTTACAGCAAATTCCAAACTCCTTATTAGTGTTTTATGAATAACAGTTGGCTATTACTTTGTTTTGTACAAAACAAGGCATTAAGGGCCCAGACTTCCCCTCCCAGGGCAGTCGTTCAAAGTACCCTTCCCAAATTATAAACATTAAGTAAATTTTTAAAAATTCCTTCTTCATGGATTCTCTTGTGGCAATAGTTAAAATAAATATTTTACTCAACCATCCTTGAATATGCATTCTTTATTAATTGCCAAACGTATGCATAGTACAAACCCACGTATGTCACTAAGGTTTGCAAAGAATTCCGCTGGCTCTCACTCATTATTTACAAAGAAATTGTCTCTCACCAAGGCTTTAAAATCAGTTTGATTAATTTGTGTTTTTTAATTGATTAATCTTAGCATTTTAAATAAAAATATAATTATTACATTTTTACATTTATTATTACATATATTTAAATTTACTTGAATAAAAAACTGTAACCACATACCAAATTGTTTTTATTTTTGGACAGTATTTTTCTTTTTTCTTCTTTTTTGCTTTGTTCCTCCTTACTCCTCTCCTTTACCCTATATTTGAGCCCTTATTTCCACCGTATTTGTTAAAAAACAAGTGAATGTCTTCCTAAACTATTCGTGAGAATGGAATGGAAACATAAATATTGGGTTGGCCAAAAAGTTCGTTCGGGTTTTTTCTGTATAGAACCATGTGCTCCTATGCAGTCATCTTCTCATTCAGATACATCCAGGGAATGCCTCTATATAACCTCATATAGCTATAATTAAATCATTTTAGTGACTTTTATATTTGACATTAAAATTTATAAATGAGCAGAAAAGTAAAAATCTATTAATGACCCTTTTCCAAAAGCAATGAATTCATCCCCAAGTAATCAGCAAGAGCAATCGATAGAACTATACCTTATAAAAACTTAAAACTATTTCATAAAACCCAACATTCAAATCACTATGATAGCTACAGAATTGTCTTAAAGGATCTCACCATACTTTGGTCTAACAACCAAAAATTAAAATTGTTGGTTATTGCTAAATTTACTAGTAGAAGGCAATTATGTTTTCTCTTGGACAGAAGCATTGATTTAGAGATCAAATTGTTTACAATTTATATGCTGTGAAGTATATATTTAGGAGACATTATGGTTTTCTCTTCTTTTTTTATTGACATTACAAGGTGATGCAATGATTTTTTTTTCTTTTGCTAATCAAAAATCATAAATACTCTTCTTACAGTTATGACATTATTACAACGTCATAATGAGTCGCAGGCATCATGAATTGAATGCAGAATGGTTTAATAAAAAATGTCCTCTGCATGCTAGCCGTTAATAACTCAGTAGGCACAGTGCCAATTACCCTCTGTGACCTAAATGGAAAAGGAATACAGGTTACATTGGTTGTTAGAACAATGGAAAAGACGATGGTAACATGTCAGGCCATAGGATGATTATAGCAGGGAAAAAAGAAGATTTAAAAAAAAAAAAACAACACATCAAAACTGCCAGAGTCAAATCACAATTAATACAACATGTGTTTGTATGAAACTGTTTAAATAATGGCCATCTCATAAGCAGTAAAACATGCTCCCTCTTTCACAGTAGTAATTCATTCTTAGGAGAATAATACAGAAATTCACCTTGGTTAGTAAAAGACTGTCTGATTTTGTATCTCAGTGTCTACTTCTGAAATCTCCTGATACCAAATTTTTGCACAGAGCATGTCAGTGTTCTGTGTTAGTATCCTGGAAAGTAAACTGCACTGCAACAGAGGTCTTTATCAGAATCTCTTGTTCTAAATCTCAATTTGGTCCTTGGTCTTTCTTTTCACAGTAGGGAAAAACGCTAATAGTGCTATCTTTGCCTGGGAGGAGAGATAAGACACACCATTCATCTACTATTTATCCCTTGGGTTTCTTGCCAATAGATGCTTAGTAGTGCTGAGACCCTAACCTACGGTAACATCTTTCATTTCAAAGATGGTGTCAATAATAATAGTCTGGAGATAATAAGAGAGAAGAGGACAGGAGAAATGTAGGAGAATAAGCGTAGTGAGGGTGAGGTGTAAGTGAGAGTAAATCGAATGGCAAGAAATGAAGTAACACAAAGTGCAAGAAATGGAAGATTAAAAAATAATGAAGCCATTAAAAATGTAAGGGCTACTGCTGAGAAAAAATTCTCTAGGACCCTGTGGCTTTTGATTTGTCTTCCTGTCTCAACAACTCTGACCTTTCACCTGAAATCCATATTCCTTTCCCCAAACTCTTGTTCCACAAATGCTAAAGTCTGTTAAGTCTGTTCTCCAAGAAGATTAGGAAATATTCTCTTTGTTGCTTCCGTTGCTCACACATTACTGTTAGGTGCCCCCCTGTTACATACACACACATGAGAGAGAGAGGGAGAGAGAGAAGGAGGGGATTTTTTTATGAAGTTATGTTACTATTTTACCATATGTATTTGTGTGTAATAATTGTGACCCTGGGCAATTATACAGAAGAACTACATCCAATGAAAATTAGATAAATTTACAAGACAAACAAACATGAGGTTAATAAAGCTATTTAATCACACCAAATTTACATCTGACCTTTGTCATTTATCCAAAGCAATGTAGTAAAACGCTCTAATCACTACTTCTGCTTTATTTTCAGTTCTCTTTATGCAACTTAATATATTTCTTATACTGTATTTTCATGTCTGACAGAGGCTGCATTTCTCTCAGTTTATTGACATTGTGATAGTCTGTATAGTTTATCCTCATTTTTTTTTGTTTTGGTTGCTTGAGGGAGTCTTTTTTTTTTTTTTTTTTTACTTTCCTGCAGAACACTGTATTGTGTTTCTTGGCAAAAGATTTTTGAAAAGCTTTTTTTTCTTCATATATATTTCCAGGGTGTAGACTCAAACATAAAAATGCAAAGTCTAATTTGATATTTTGGTTTTATAACTCATTAATTCATTGTTATAATTTATTAAGAATTTATTTGAACTTTAAAATTATTTTAATTTGCATTTCTTCCAATAGTAGAAAGATTATCTGTGTTCATATGATTTAGTTAGTAATTTCATCACATGAACACAGGTAATATGTAACACTGTACACTGTGTTAAATTATACACCCACTTTGAAAACTTGCTAATTTTAAAGCTACAATAATCTAGACAGTCTGGTTACATCATAAGAATAGACAAGTGGATCAATAGAACAGGTTTGATAATCCAAAAATAAACCCTTACATTTGTGTTACATTGATTTTTCGCAAAGGTGTCAAAGCATTTTGATAGGGAAAAGATGAACTTTTAACAAAACATCATGGGACAATAAGATATACACATGCAGATATTTATACTTATCTCACACCATACACAAACATTAGCTTAAAATGGATGACAGATTTAAATGCAAGAGCTAAAACTATAAATATTTTATAAGAAAACATAGGAGAGGGAGAAAAAGATGGCGGCGAAGTAGAGAGACGTGGAGTGCATCCCTCTCCACAGATGCATTGGGAATGCACGGAAGGATGCAGTCATTCCCACAGAGAACCAGCTGACCACCAGCAGACGGCCTCGGACACCAGAAAGGACTGCGGGGAACCTGACATAGCCGGTAGGGAGGCATCTACGAGGGCTCAAAGAGGGTGAAGCGGCGGAGCTGTGGCAGACGGGAGGGAGTGAGAAACATACGGAGGGTCCGCAGCGCAGCTCAGCGTTCCCGGACCGAGACATCGATTCGCGGCTGAACGGAGGGTCCAGGAGCGGGAGCGTGGGAACCGGAGAGCTGGTTCAGGGGGAGAAACATTGTTGCCGGTAGGGTGACGGACCGAGAGGACAGGAGGGAGGAGGTCCGCGGAGAGGAGTGCCCGTCCCTGAGAGCTGCCCGGCCATGATGGCGGCTGGAGGCTGCAGGCTCCTGGGCGGGGGGGAGGAGCCGCGCGCATAGCCTCTCCCTCTCTTTCGGTGCCTCTGCAACAGGCAGTGGAGAGACGCCCTGCGGGGCCACCTAAGGCACTCAGGGATAACAAGCACCCTCAGGCGCTCGGGCGGGGCTAGATTAAAACTCCTTGCAACGCCAGCAGCAGGGAGGCTGCCGAGAGAAAAAAAAAAAAAAACCAGCATCAAAAAGAAAAAACCCCGAGAGAGGCCCAACTCTAAGACTTTCTGTGTACGCCTGAGCCACCAGCGCCCTCTGCAACAGGCACCTCCAAGCCTGACTGAAGCAACAGTGCGCCACTGCTCACTCCCTCCCAGGAGAAGGAGCCACTATTGCACCCTCTCCCTCCCCACACACCGAGGCTTACAGACGAACAATAAGGGAACCTCTGCTGGTCACAGAATAACGCAAAAAAAAAACCCAAGGCAAGGAGAAGGACACTTACAGCTGAGACGCTAAGGAAACAGAAATAGTAGTATCAATACCTATTGAACTGGTCCATTCGGGGATCAGTTCTGGATTTTTTTTTTTTTT
Organism: Hippopotamus amphibius kiboko; assembly: GCF_030028045.1. Taxonomy (NCBI): domain Eukaryota; kingdom Metazoa; phylum Chordata; class Mammalia; order Artiodactyla; family Hippopotamidae; genus Hippopotamus; species Hippopotamus amphibius. The sequence continues at coordinate 71,220,619 of NC_080193.1, read as the reverse complement.
TTTTTTCCTTTCTCTTTTTTTTTTTTTTTTTTTTTTTTTTGATTTATTAAATACGATCTTAGCCCTAAGGGATCTACAAGTTTTACAACATAATTTTTTAAGGATATTTTTTACTCTTTTTTTTTTTTTTTTTTTTTGCCTTTTTAAATACTTCTATATCTAGCTAAGTTTTTGGTAGTACGGACAAAATATCTTTCATACTTTCCTTTCATCCCTTTCTTTAATACACTTCTATTCCTTTCTTTCTCTTTGCATATTTCCAACCACATTACGCTCTTCTGTTCCCCTTTCTTCCAGCCATTTTAAGTGTATTTTATCTTAACATACTTATAAGCAACACTATCGGTCTGCTCAGACTCCTTGCTCTATTCTCCAGATGATGCACTGCCTTGGTATTAATATTAGGCTTTTGTCTTTATCTTAGTTCTTAGTACAGTTGTCTAATTACATTCTGAGAATCTCCATTCTCTCTGGTGGTACTCCAGCTCATTTCTATATTTGATCCTAGCTTACAAAATCTCCCTGGATTGATGTTTGTATGTGTAGGGTGTTATTTGTTGTTTGTTTGCTTTTGCTTTTGTCTCTGATTTGTTCTGTTTCAGTTGTCAATTTCTGCTGGGTTTCTCTCTGAATATCTGATAGCACACTGGGGTTCTGTCAGGTCTTTCTAGAGCCTTATGTCCTAACGGATTCAATAATTGTGTGTCTTATACATGTATGTGTTTCCTAGACTGAATATTCGTCTAATCCAATACTTGGACATTAGTCTGAGGCTTGGACAGTCTTCTATAAACACCTCTATCACCAGGACAAGCAACCCCAAAAGCTTGGACAACCATGAGGAAACAAAGAAACCCCATGCAGGCAAAGGAGCAGGAAAAAAACCCACAAGACCAAATAAATGAGGAGGAAATAGGAAAAATGCCTGAAAAAGAATTTAGAGTCATGATAGTAAAAATGATACAAAATCTCGATAACAAATTAGAGAAAGTACAAGAAACAGTTCATAAGAACTCAGAAAAACAAACAGCAATGGATAACAAAATAACTGAAATTAAAAATACTCTAGATGCTCTAACCAGCAGAATGACTGAGGCAGAAGAACGAATAAGTGAGTTGGAAGATAGAATGGGAGAAATAAACGCCACAGAGCAGGAAAAAGATAAAAAAATAAAAAGACTAGAAGACAGCCTCAGAGACCTCAGTGATAACCTTAAACGTACCAACATTCGAATTATAGGCATCCCAGAAGAAGAAGAAAACAAGAAAGGGTCTGTGAAAATATTTGAAGAGGTTCTAGTGGAAAACTTCCCCAACATGGGAAAGGAAATAATGAACCAAGTCCAAGAAGCACAGAGAGTCCCATACAGAATAAACCCAAGGAGAAATACACCAAGACACATATTAATCAAACTAACGACAATTCAACACAAAGAAAAAATATTAAAAGCAGCAAGAGAAAAGCAACAAACAACATATAAAGGAAAACCCATCAGGATAACAGCTGACCTTTCTACAGAAACTCTGCAGGCCAGAAGGGAATGGCAGGATATCCTGAAAGTCCTGAAAGAGAGAAACCTACAGCCAAGAATACTCTACCCAGCAAGAATCTCATTCAGATTTGAGGGAGAAATCAAAAGCTTTCCAGACAAGCAAAAGTTAAGAGAATTCAGCACCACCAAACCAGCCTTACAACAAGTGCTAAAGGAACTTCTCTAAGTAGGAAACACAAGAAAAGGAAAACACCTACAAAAACCAACCCAAAACAATTAAGAAAATGGTAATTGGAACACACATGTCAATAATCACTTTAAATGTAAATGGATTAAATGCTCCAACCAAAAGACACAGACTGGCTGAATGGATACAAAAACAAGACCCTTCTATATGCTGCCTACAAGAAACCCACTTCAGACCAAGAGAGACATATAGACTGAAAGTGAAGGGATGGAAAAAGATATTCCATGCAAATGGAAGTCAAAAGAAAGCTGGAGTAGCAATACTCATATCAGACAAATTAGACTTGAAAGTAAAGACTATTAAAAGAGACAAGGAAGGGCACTACATAATGATCAAGGGATCCATTCAAGAAGAACATATCACAATGGTAAATATCTATGCCCCCAATATAGGAGCACCTCAATACATAAGGCAAATGCTAACAGCTATAAAAGGGGACATCGACAGTAACACAATTATAGTGGGAGACTTGAACACCCCACTTACATCAATGGACAGATCATCCAAACAGAAAATAAATAAAGACACACAAGCTTTAAATGACACATTAGACCATCTCGACTTAATTGATATTTATAGGACATTCCATCCAAAAACGACAGACTACACTTTCTTCTCAAGTGCACACGGAACATTTTCCAAGATAGATCACATCTTTGGTCACAAATCAAACCTCAGCAAATTCAAGAAAATTGAAATCATATCAAGCATCTTCTCAGACCACAACGCCATGAGACTAGATATCAATTACAGGAAAAAAACTGCAAAAAAGACAAACACATGGAGGCTAAACAATTCACTCTTAAACAACCAAGGAATCACTACAGAAATCAAAGAGGAAATCAAAAAATATCTAGAAACAAATGACAACGAAAACACAACAACCCAAAACCTATGGGATGCAGCAAAAGCAGTTCTAAGAGGGAAGTTTATAGCAATACAGTCCTACCTTAAGAAACAAGAAAATGATCGAATAAACAACCTAACCTTACACCTAAAACAACTAGAGAAAGAAAAACAAAGAAACCCCAAAGTGAGCAGAAGGAAAGAAATCATAAAGATCAGAGCAGAAATAAATGAAAAAGAAAGGAAAGAAACCATAAGAAAAATAAATAAAACTAAAAGCTGGTTCTTTGAGAAGATTAACAAAATTGATAAACCATTAGCCAGACTCATCAAGAAAAAGAGGGAGAAGATGCAAATCAACAGAATTAGAAATGAAAAAGGAGAAGTCACAACGGACACCTCAGAAATACAAAACATCATGAGAGACTACTACAAGCAACTATATGCCAATCAATTGGATAACCTGGAAGAAATGGATACATTCTTAGAAAAATACAATCTTCCAAGACTGAACCAGGAAGAAATAGAAACCATGAACAGACCAATCACAAGTACAGAAATTGAGGCAGTGATTAAAAATCTCCCAACACACAAAAGCCCAGGACCAGATGGATTCACAGGCGAATTCTATCAAACATTTCGAGAAGAGTTAACACCTATCCTTCTCAAACTCTTCCAAAATATTGCAGAAGGCGGAGCACTCCCAAACTCATTCTACGAGGCTACCATCACCCTGATACCAAAACCAGGCAAAGATGTCACAAAAAAAGAAAACTACAGACCAATATCACTGATGAATATAGATGCAAAAATCCTCAACAAAATACTAGCTAACAGACTGCAACAGCACATTAAAAAAATCATACACCACGATCAAGTGGGGTTTATCCCTGGGATGCAAGGATTCTTCAATATAAGCAAATCAATCAACGTGATACATCATATCAACAAATTGAAGGATAAAAACCATATGATCATTTCAATAGATGCAGAAAAAGCTTTTGACAAAGTTCAACATCCATTTATGATAAAAGCTCCCCAGAAAATGGGCATAGAAGGAAATTACCTCAACATCATAAAAGCCATAGATGACAAACCAAAAGCCAACATTGTTCTCAATGGAGAAAAACTGGAAGAATTCCCTCTAAGAACAGGAACAAGACAAGGGTGTCCACTCTCACCACTGTTATTCAACATAGTTTTGGAAGTGTTAGCCACAGCAATCAGAGAAGAAAAAGAAATTAAAGGAATCCAAATTGGAAAAGAAGAAGTAAAATTATCACTCTTTGCAGATGACATGATACTATATATAGAAAACCCTAAAGACTCTACCAGAAAACTGCTAGCACTCATTGATGAGTTTAGTAAAGTAGCAGGATACAAAATTAATGCACAGAAATCTCTTGCATTCCTATACACTAACAACGGAAGAGCAGAAAGAGAAATTAAGGAAACTCTCCCATTCACCATTGCAACAAAAAGAATAAAATACCTAGGAATAAACCTGCCTAAGGAGGCAAAAGATCTGTATGCAGAAAACTTTAAGACATTGATGAAAGAAATCAAAGACGACACAAACAGATGGAGGGACATACCATGTTCCTGGATTGGAAGAATCAACATCGTGAAAATGACTGTACTACCCAAAGCAATTTACAGATTTAATGCAATCCCGATCAGATTACCAATGGCATTTTTCACAGAACTAGAGCAAGAAATCTTACGATTTGTATGGAAACGCAAAAGACCCCGAATAGCCAAAGCAATCTTGAGAAGGAAAAATGGAGTTGGTGGAATCAGGCTTCCTGACTTCAAACTATACTACAAGGCCATAGTGATCAAGACAGTATGGTACTGGCACAAAAATAGAAAGGAAGATCAATGGAACAGAATAGAGAACTCAGAAGTAAGCCCAAACACATATGGGCACCTTATCTTTGACAAAGGAGGCACGAGTATACAATGGAAAAAAGACAGCCTCTTCAATAAGTGGTGCTGGGAAAATTGGACAGCAACATGTAAAAGAATGAAATTAGAACACTTCCTAACACCACACACAAAAATAAACTCCAAATGGATTAAAGACCTACATGTAAGGCCAGACACTATAAAACTCCCAGAGGAAAACATAGGCAGAACACTCTTCGACATACATCAAAGCAACATCCTTTTTAACCCACCTCCTAGAATCATGGATTAAAATCAAGAATAAACGAATGGGACCTCATGAAACTTAAAAGCTTTTGCACAGCAAAAGAAACCATAAACAAGACTAAAAGGCAACCCTCAGAATGGGAAAAAATAATTGCCTATGAAACAACGGACAAAGGATTAACCTCCAAAATATACAAGTAGCTCATGCAGCTTCATACCAAAAAAGCAAATAACCCAATCCACAAATGGGCAGAAGACCTAAATAGACATTTCTCCAAAGAAGACATACAGATGGCCAACAAACACATGAAAAGATGCTCAACATCACTACTCATCAGAGAAATGCAAGTCAAAGCCACAATGAGGTATCACCTCACACCAATCAGAATGGCCATCATCACAAAGTCTGGAAACCACAAATGTTGGAGAGTGTGTGGAGAAAAGGGAACTCTCCTGCACTGTTGGTGGGACTGTAAGTTGGTACAGCCACTATGGAAAACAATTTGGAGGTTCCTTAAAAAACTACAAATAGAACTACCATATGATCCAGTCATCCCACTCCTGGGCATATACCCAAAGAAAACCATAATCCCAAAAGAAACTTGTACCATAATGTTTATTGCAGCACTCTTTACAATAGCCAGGACATGGAAGCAACCTAAATGCCCATCAACAAATGAATGGATACAGAAGATGTGGCATATATATACAATGGAATATTACTCAGCTATAAAAAGGGATGAGATGGAGCTATATGTAATGAGGTGGATAGAACTACAATCTGTCATACAGAGTGAAGTAAGTCAGAAAGAGAAAGACAAATATTGTATGCTAACTCACATATACGGAATCTAAAAATGGTACTGATGAACTCAGTGACGAGAACAGGGAAGCAGATACAGAGAATGGACTGGAGAACTCGAGGTATGGGAGGGGGCGGGGGGTGAAGGGGAAACTGAGAAGAAGCGAGAGAGTAGCACAGACATATATATACTACCAACTGTAAAACAGTCAGTGGGAAGTTGTTGTATAACAAAGGGAGTCCAACTCGAGGATGGAAGATTCCTTAGAGGACTGGGGCAGGGAGGGTGGGGGGGAATCGAGGGGGGGGGGGCGTCAAGGAAGGGAGGGAATATGGGGATATGTGTATAAAAACAGTTGATTGAACCTGGTGTACCCCCAAAAAAATAAAATAAAAAAAAAAAAAAAAAAAAAAAGAAAACATAGGAGAAAGTGTTCACGACTTTGAATTAGTAAAAGATTTCTAAGATGTGATGCTCAAAGCATGCCCCATAAAAAAAATTATGATAAATTGGACTCCATAAAAATTAAAAACTTTATCTCTAAGGACAAGAAAATGAAAAATAAGAGGGAAATATGTACAATTCAGATATGATAAAATTATTTGTATCTTATGTGTACAATTATAATTTTGGCCCAATAAAAATTAATAAAATCTTGAAATTGATATTTCATCAAAGAAAATACATACTTAGCCATTAAGCACTATGAGAATATGCTCAATGTCATTAGTTATTAGAGAAATGTAAATTAAACCACAATAAGATATCACTTTACACCCTCTAGGATAATAGATACTCAAACAGACAATAGTAAGTGTGGTAAGGATATGGTGAAATGGGAACCCTCATATCTTGCTTGTGGAACTGTCATATGGTGGACCCAATTTGAAAAACTGGTAAGTCTCAAAATATTGAGCATAAATTTACACACAAACCAGCAAATTCACTTCTGGGATTCTGCCCAAAAGAAATGAAAACACAAGACCACAAAAAGATTTGTATGAGAATGTTTATTGCAGTATTATTTATAATATAGTAGCCAAAAACTGGAAACAACATAAATGTCCATCAGCAAAGGATAAACACAAGGTGATATATCCATGCAACAGAATATTAATTAGCAATAGAAAGGAAGAAACTACTGATGTACCATGGAACAACATGGAAGACCCTCAAAAATATTATGCTGAGTGAATTCAGACACAAAAGACCATATTTATATGACCATATTTCTCTATATATAAAATGTCCAGGAAAAGGCAAATCTGTAGGAGACAGAAAGGAGGTTAGTGATTGCCTGCAGCTGAGGTTAGGAAAAAGTGACTGCAAAGGGGATATCTTTGAGGATAATGGAAATGTTTTAAAATTGGATTAGGTGACTCTTGCACAATTTTGTGTATTTATTAAAAGTCATTCACATGAACGTTTAAAATGAGTGAATTTCATGTGTATAAAATGCACTTAAACCAAGTGTTAAAAGCCAAATTTCATGTGAACCCCAAAGTATTATCACTGAATTCAGTACAGAAACACAAAGTGCTTTATGTGATATGAGTTTGTAGTTGTGTAATCATGACTGTGCATGACTGAAATGAATCATGCATGTCTCTATACTTTTTAGAGGTTAATACCTGAATAACTTTGCACTCCAAAAATGCTGGACCTATTAAAACTTTGTTTTCTATCTATGTTTACTAATACTTGCTTAAGACTTATTTCAAGAAATATATTTTGGTTGCCTGCCAAGTTGGATTTGGAAGTGGGAGGAGAAATTGAAAACTGGCCAGAGTCAGTTCACTGAGGACTGTATTACCATGGGAAGGAATTTAAATGAAGATATTAATTTGTCTATAAAGGATTAGAGCTACTCTTTCATTGAACATCAGTTTTATGTATGATTTTTCCCCCTATATCTGTACGGTAATAATTTAAAAGGACACAGAAAAAAGAAATTACAATTATTGGAAGCTACCAAGAAAGATCTGCTTATACTATGTATATTTGGTAAATACCACATAAAATACATTTGTATTTCTGTATAACATTGGACAGACTTTCTTATGATACCCGTTAGTGCATTTAGAGTAATGCATCTTCTCAATAGATGTATCATTAGTATTTGGTGATTTAGACTTTGGCCTAAAAAAACCAGTTAAAGGTCTAATGAAATATACTGGAGAAAAATTGATGCATGCTAAATTGAGTTATCAAAATATAGAGAGAATTATCCATTATAGGTAGTATTATTTATAGCCCCTTTTCTTTTATTTTCTGTTCATTTTTTTTAAGGGGGCAGTCCTTGAATATCTTATCTTCCAGGTATCATCTTTCCAACTTGGTATATTACGTATAAATGGTAGTTATCTATAAACTCTATCTATCATCTGTCTATCATCTATAGCTATCATCTATCTATCTGTCTAAACTTGTGTGGTTTTTTAAAAATTATTGTCATTGCTTTGGCTTAAGATCTTGGTGTTGACAGAAAATGTCCTACTAAAAATGAAATGTGTTAGGTAAATTTGGTCTTTGGCAACTAGTAACTCTTTACAACTAAGTAGCTTATTTATTTCTCAGGAAGCATAGTTAAAGATACAGAGACAGTAAACTTAAAGGACAGCATCAGCTCGAAGTGACCACAATTTGATAGGCCCCCACCTTGCTTTCATTGTGTCTAAAGTTGAAATACACTTACAAACCCAATCTGTTTCTAAGTTGCAACTAAGACTGTAAAGATTGTAGCTTGGATAAATGGAAGGGACAATTAAAAACAAAACGAAGCCGGGACGAAATGAGAGAGTAGCATTGACACATACACACGACCAAATGTAAAATAGGTAGCCAGTGGGAAGCTGATGCATAACACAGGGAGATCAACTCGATGATGGGTGATGACTTAGAGGGCTGGGATAGAGAAGGTGGGAAGGAGTTGCGGGAGGGAGGGGATATGGGGATATATGTATAAATACAGCTGATTCACTTTGTTGTACAGCAGAAACTGGCATAACAGTGTAAAGCAATTATATTCCAATAAAGAAATTAAAAACAAACAAAAAACAAAATGAAAGAGGTGCGTCAAATTATCCCATTGTAATTGTGAATTTGCCGATATCTTCTTTTAATTTATTAATTTTTCTTTATATAACTTAGTTTATATTTTTAGGTCCTTGTGGCTGAAAAGTGTTATATCCTCTCATGATTAATGCCTTTCATAATCTTTGGAAAAGTGATTTTCCATAAAGTCTGTTTCGCCTATTATGAATACAGCAACTCCAGGTTTATTTGGGACAGCATTTCTATTGGTATACCTACTTGCATTCTTGACTTGCATTTCTTATTTTATTTTTTTATTTTTATTTTTTATTTTTTTTGGGGGTACATCAAGTTCAATCATCTGTTTTTATACACATATCCCCGTATTCCCTCCCTCCCTTGACACCCCCCCACCCTCCCTCGAGTCCCCCCCACCCTCCCCGTCCCAGTCCTCTAAGGCATCATCCATCCTCGAGTTGAACTCCCTTTGTTATACAACAACTTCCCACTGGCTATCTATTTTATAGTTGGTAGTATATATATGTCTGTGCTACTCTCTCGTTTCGTCTCAGCTTCCCCTTCACCCCCCGCCCCCTCCCAAACCTCGAGTTCTCCAATCCATTCTCTGCACCTGCATCCTTGTTCTCGTCACTGAGTTCATCAGTACCATTTTTAGATTCCGTATATGTGAGTTAGCATACAATATTTGTCTTTCTCTTTCTGACTTACTTCACTCTGTATGACAGATTGTAGTTCTATCCACCTCATTACATATAGCTCCATCTCATCCCTTTTTATAGCTGAGTAATATTCCATTGTATATATATGCCATATCTTCTGTATCCATTCATTTGTTGATGGGCATTTAGGTTGCTTCCATGTCCTGGCTATTGTAAATAGTGCTGCAATAAACATTATGGTACAAGTTTTTTTTGGGATTATGGTTTTCTTTGGGTATATGCCCAGGAGTGGGATGACTGGATCATATGGTAGTTCTATTTGTAGTTTTTTAAGGAACCTCCAAATTGTTTTCCATAGTGGCTGTACCAACTTACAGTCCCACCAACAGTGCAGGAGAGTTCCCTTTTCTCCACACACTCTCCAGCATTTGTTGTTTCTAGATTTTTTGATGATGGCCATTCTGATCGGTGTGAGGTGATCCCTCATTGTGGCTTTGACTTGCATTTCTCTGATGAGTAGTGATGTTGAGCATCTTTTCATGTGTTTGTTGGCCATCTGTATGTCTTCTTTGGAGAAATGTCTATTTAGGTCTTTCGCCCACTTGTGGATTGGGTTATTTGCTTTTTTGGTATTAAGCTTCATGTATATTTTGGAGGTTAATCCTTTGTCCGTTGTTTCATAGGCAACTATTTTTTCCCATTCTGAGGGTTGCCTTTTAGTCTTGTTTATGGTTTCTTTTGCTGTGCAAAAGCTTTTAAGTTTCATGAGGTCCCATTTGTTTATTCTTGATTTGATTTCCATGATTCTAGGAGGTGGGTCAAAAAGGATCTTGCTTTGATGTATGTCATAGAGTTTTCTGCCTATATTTTCCTCTGGGAGTTTTATAGTGTCTGGCCTTACATGTAGGTCTTTAATCCATTTGGAGTTTATTTTTGTGTATGGTGTTAGGAAGTGTTCTAATTTCATTCTCTTACATGTTGCTGTCCAATTTTCCCAGCACCACTTATTGAAGAGGCTGTCTTCTTTCCATTGTATATTCATGCCTTTTTTGTCAAAGATAAGGTGCCCATATGTGTTTGGGCTTACTTCTGAGTTCTCTACTCTATTCCATTGATCTTCCTTTCTATTTTTGTGCCAGTACCATACTGTCTTGATCACTATGGCCTTGTAGTATAGTTTGAAGTCAGGAAGCCTGATTCCACCAACTCCATTTTTCCTTCTCAAGATGGCTTTGGCTATTCGGGGTCTTTTGCGTTTCCATACAAATCGTAAGATTTCTTGCTCTAGTTCTGTGAAAAATGCCATTGATAATTTGATCTGGATTGCATTGAATCTGTAAATTGCTTTGGGTAGTATAGTCATTTTCATGATGTTGATTCTTCCAATCCAGGAACATGATATGTTTGTGTCATCTTTGATTTCTTTCAGTAATGTCTTAAAGTTTTCTGCATACAGATCTTTTGCCTCCTTAGGCAGGTTTATTCCTAGGTATTTGATTCTTTTGGTTGCAATGGTGAATGGGAGAGTTTCCTTAATTTCTCTTTCTGCTCTTCTGTTGTTAGTGTATAGGAATGCAAGAGATTTCTGTGCATTAATTTTGTATCCTGCTACTTTACTAAACTCCTCAATTAGTGCTAGCAGTTTTCTGGTAGAGTCTTTAGGGTTTTCTATATATAATATCATGTCATCTGCAAAGAGTGACAATTTTACTTCTTCTTTTCCAATGTGGATTCCTTTTATTTCTTTTTCTTCTCTGATTGCTGTGGCTGAAACTTCCAAAACTATGTTGAATAATTGTGGTGAGAGCGGACACCCTTGCCTTATTTCTGTTCTGAGAGGGAATTCTTTCAGTTTTTCCCCATTGAGAATGATGTTGGCTTTTGGTTTCTCATCTATGGCTTTTATTATGTTGAGGTAATTTCCTTCTATGTCCATTTTCTGGAGAGCTTTTTATCATAAACGGATGTTGAACTTTGTCAAAAGCTTTTTCTACATCTATTGAAATGATCATATGGTTTTTATCCTTCAATTTGTTGATATGATGTATCACGTTGATTGATTTGCGTATATTGAAGAATCCTTGCATTCCAGGGATAAACCCCACTTGATCATGGTGTATGATTTTTTTAATGTGCTGTTGGAGTCTGTTAGCTAGTATTTTGTTGAGGATTTTTGCATCTATATTCATCAGTGATATTGGTCTGTAATTTTCTTTTTTTGTGACATCTTTGCCTGGTTTTGGGATCAGGGTGATGGTGGCCTCATAGAATGGGTTTGGGAGTGTTCCGCCTTCTGCAATATTTTGGAAGAGTTTGAGAAGGATAGGTGTTAGCTCTTCTCGAAATGTTTGATAGAATTCGCCCGTGAACCCATCTGGTCCTGGGCTTTTGTGTGTTGGGAGATTTTTAATCACTGCCTCAATTTCCGTACTTGTGATTGGTCTGTTCATGGTTTCTATTTCTTCCTGGTTCAGTCTTGGAAGATTGTATTTTTCTAAGAACGTATCCATTTCTTCCAGGTTATCCAATTGATTGGCATATAGTTGCTTGTAGTAGTCTCTCATGATGTTTTGTATTTCTGAGGTGTCCATTGTTACTTTTCCTTTTTCATTTCTAATTCTGTTGATTTGCATCTTCTCCCTTTTTTTCTTGATGAGTCTGGCTAATGGTTTATCAATTTTGTTAATCTTCTCAAAGAACCAGCTTTTAGTTTTATTTATTTTTGCTATGGTTTCTTTCCTTTCTTTTTCATTTATTTCTGCTCTGATCTTTATGATTTCTTTCCTTCTGCTCACTTTGGGGTTTCTTTGTTCTTCTTTTTCTAATTGTTTTAGGTGTAAGGTTAGGTTGTTTATTCGATACTTTTCTTGTTTCTTAAGGTAGGACTGTATTGCTATAAACTTCCCTCTTAGAACTGCTTTTGCTGCATCCCATAGGTTTTGGGTTGTTGTGTTTTCGTTGTCATTTGTTTCTAGATACTTTTTGATTTCCTCTTTGATTTCTTTAGTGATTCCTTGGTTGTTTAATAGCGTATTGTTTAGCCACCATGTGTTTGTATTTTTTTTTAGTTTTTTTCCTGTAATTGATATCTAGTCTCATGGCATTGTGGTCTGAGAAGATGCTTAATATGATTTCAATTTTCTTGAATTTGCTGAGGTTTGATTTGTGACCCAAGATGTGATCTATCCTGGAAAATGTTCCGTGTGCACTTGAGAAGAAAGTGTAGTCTGTCGTTTTTGGATGGAATGTCCTATAAATATCAATTAAGTCGAGATGGTCTAATGTGTCATTTAAAGCTTGTGTGTCTTTATTTATTTTCTGTTTGGATGATCTGTCCATTGATGTAAGTGGGGTGTTCAAGTCTCCCACTGTTATTGTGTTACTGTCGATGTCCCCTTTTATAGCTGTTAGCATTTGCCTTATGTACTGAGGTGCTCCTATGTTGGGGGCGTAGATATTTACCATTGTGATATGTTCTTCTTGAATGGATCCCTTGATCATTATGTAGTGTCCTTCCTTGTCTCTTGTAATAGTCTTTACTTTCAAGTCTAATTTGTCTGATATGAGTATTGCTACTCCAGCTTTCTTTTGACTTCCATTTGCATGGAATATCTTTTTCCATCCCTTTCCTTTCAGTCTATATGTCTCCCTTGGTCTGAAGTGGGTTTCTTGTAGGCAGCATATAGAAGGGTCTTGTTTTTGTATCCATTCAGCCAGTCTGTGTCTTTTGGTTGGAGCATTTAATCCATTTACATTTAAGGTGATTATTGACATGTGTGTTCCAATTACCATTTTCTGAATTGTTTTGGGTTGGTTTTTGTAGGTGTTTTCCTTTTCTTGTGTGTCCTACTTAGAGAAGTTCCTTTAGCACTTGTTGTAAGGCTGGTTTGGTGGTGCTGAATTCTCTTAACTTTTGCTTGTCTGGAAAGCTTTTGATTTCTCCCTCAAATCTGAATGAGATTCTTGCTGGGTAGAGTATTCTTGGCTGTAGGTTTCTCTCTTTCAGGACTTTCAGTATATCCTGCCATTCCCTTCTGGCCTGCAGAGTTTCTGTAGAGAGGTCAGCTGTTATCCTTATGGGTTTGCCCTTACATATTATTTGTTGCTTTTCTCTTGCTGCTTTTAATATATTTTCTTTGTATTTAATTGTCATTAGTTTGATTAATATGTGTCTTGGTGTATTTCTCCTTGAGTTTCTTCTCTATGGGACTCTCTGTGCTTCTTGGACTTGGTGAATTATTTCCTTTCCCATGTTGGGGAAGTTTTCCACTATAACCTCTTCAGATATTTTCTCAGACCCTTTCTTTTGTTCTTCTTCTTCTGGGATGCCTATAATTCGAATGTTGGTATGTTTAAGGTTATCACTGAGATCTCTGAGACTGTCTTCTATTCTTTTTATTCTTTTTTCTTTTTCTTGCTCTGTGGCATTTATTTCCCCCATTCTATCTTCCAACTCACTTATTCGTTCTTCTGCCTCAGTCACTCTGCTGGTTATAGCATCTAGAGTATTTTTAATTTTGGTTATTTTGTTATCCATTGCTGTTTGTTTTTCTGAGTTCTTATGAACTGTTTCTTGTACTTTCTCTATTTTGTTATCGAGATTTTGTATCATTTTTACTATCATTACTCTGAATTCTTTTTCAGGCATTTTTCCTACTTCCTCCTCATTTATTTGGTCTTGTGGGTTTTTTTCCTGCTCCTTTGCCTGAATGGTGTTTCTTTGTTTCCTCATGGCTGTCCAAACTTTTGGGGTTGCTTGTCCTGGCGATAGAGGTGTTTATAGAAGACTGTCCAAGCCTCAGACTAATGTCTAAGTATTGGATTAAGCAAATACTAAGTCTAGAAAACACATACATGTATAAGACACACAATTACTGAATCCATTAGGACATCAGGCTCTGGAAAGATCTGACAGAAGAACCCCAGTATGCTATCAGATATTCAAAGAGAAACCCAACAGAAATTGACAACTGAAACAGAACAAATCAGAGACAAAAGCAAAAGCAAGCAAACAAACAAATAACACCTTACACATACAAGCATTAATCCAGGGAGATTTTGTAAGCTAGGATCAAATATAGAAAAGAGCTAGAGTACCGCCAGAGAGAATGGAGATTCTCAGAATGAAATTAGACAGTTGTACTAAGAACCAAGATAAAGACAAAAACCTAATATTAAATACCAAGGCGGTGTGTCATCTGGAGAATAGAGCAAGGAGTCTGAGCATATTGATAGTGTTGCTTATAAGTATGTTAAGATAAAATACACTTAAAATGGCTGGAAGAAAGGGGAACAGAAGAGCGTAGTGTAGTTGGAAATATGGAAATAAAAAGAAAGGAATAGAAATGTATAAAAGATAGGAATGAAAGGAAAGTATGAGAGATATATTGTCTGTACTACCAAAAACTTAGTTAGATATAGAAGTATATAAAAAGGCAAAAAAATAAAAATAGAATAAAAAAATCATTAAAAAATTATGGTATAAAACTTGTAGATCCCTTAGGACTAAGATCGTAATTAATAAAGAAAAAAAAAAAGAGAGAGAAAAACAAAACAAAACAAAATCCAGCACTGATCCCAGAATGGACCAGTTCAATAGGATCGATACTAATATTTCTTTTTCCTTAGAGTCTTAGCTGTAAGTGTCCTTCTACTCGCCTTGGGTTTTTTTGCATTATTCTGTGACCAGCAGAGGTTCCTTTATTGTTCGACTGTAAGCGTCGGTGTATGGGGAGGGAGAGGGTACAATAGTGGCTCCTTTCCCTGGGCGTGAGTGAGCAGTGGCACACTGTTGTTTCAGTCCGGCTTGGAGGTGCCTGTTGCAGAGGGACGCCGGTGGCTCAGGTGTAAACAGAAAGTCCTAGAGTTGGGCCTCTCTCGGGTTTTTTTTGTTGTTGGTTTGTTTGTTGTTTTTTCCTCGGCAGCCTCCCTGCTGCCAGTGTTCCAAGGGGTTTTAATCTAGCCCCGCCTGAGTGCCTGAGGGTGCTTGTTATCCCTGAGCGCTTTAGGTGGCCCGCAGGGCGTCTCTCCACTGCCTGTTGCAGAGGCACCGAAAGAGAGAGGGAGGCTATGCGCGCGGCTCCTCCCCCCTCCCCCTCCCCCTCTCCCCCCCACCCCCCCCGCCCGTGAGCCTGCAGCCTCCAGCCACCATCATGGCCGGGCAGCTCTCAGGGACCGGCACTCCTCACAGCGGACCTCTTCCCTCCTGTCCTCTCGGTCCGTCACCTTACTGGCAACAATGTTTCTCACCCTGAACCAGCTCTCTGGTTCCCACGCTCCCGCTCCCGGACCCTCTGTTCAGCTGTGGATCGACATCTGGGTCCGGGAACGCTGAGCTGCGGACCCTCCGTGTGTTTCTCACTCCCTCCTGTCTGCCACAGCTCCGCCGCTTCACCCTCTTTGAGCCGTCGTAGATGCCTCCCTACCGGTTATGTCGGGCTCCTTGCGGTCCTTTCTGGTGTCTGAGGCCCTCTGCTGGTGTTCAGCTGGTTCTCTGTGGGAATTATTGCGTTCTTCGGTGCATTCCCAATGCATCTGTGGAGAGGGATGCATTCCACGTCCCTCTACTTTGCCACCATCTTTTTCCTCCTTGACTTGCATTTCTTAGAAAAAGCAAAGAGTTAAATTTTGTCCAGTATCCAATTATGTAATAGAATTGACAAATTCCATTATTTTAGGGTTTGCAGTTTTAACCACAATGAAGTCAGGAGACTTGCCAAGCAATTGCTGAGCTATGGAGGTATTAATTATGCCCAAATGTGTTTAAATTGCTCTCTGTAACAAAATGTAATACATTATTTACCAAAGCAATTTTTAAGGCGTATGTTCAGAATTTAATTAATTGATTTTACAATCTTATTTCCTCTTAGCTATGACATTCTGTTGCATTTTTATTTGCACTGTATGAAATATTGACGGGTGAGAATAATCAACTTTGATTTAAGTAATTGAAGGGAAAAAAATGACACTCTAAAATGGATGCATATAGAAATACTTTTGAAACCAAGTTTCACTTTTTTGTACTTTATAACTAATCATATATCTTTTATCAAAATTATTCTTGTATCCTAAACACTAATTCCTTTCACTGACTACATAATTGTGCTAATTCTAGAAACTGCTAGGTCTTTCCCTTTATTTAGTTGGTTCATACTCCCATCCAATTTACAGGCAATTTTTGCTAAACTCCATTCAAATATATTTCATTGCAATACATATACAAATAAATGTATCTAAAATACAATCAGATGTCTAATCATCCTATGCAAAAGTGAATTATACATTCTTTTTCTAAATCTATTAGCAATATTGTCAAGAAACTGGAAGGCTGCACAGCCCTCACAAAATTAGGAATTGTCATGTTTAGCTTGGACATAGTACAGGTACAAGTGGCTTCTGAATTCAGCTCCTTAGAGCCTCTAACATCGTTAGCAAGTCTGGGACATTCTGCTAGTAAAAGTTGTCATTCAAATAATTAAAATTATATCATTTTAAAACAATGGTCTATTATACAATCAATATGATATACTATTTTGGTAAACTTTAAAAATGGTGAACTATTTAAAACTAAAATACTTTTAAAACAAAATTATATATCCCTGTATACATTAAAGTAAAATAAAGATGTTTTTATTTTGATTAGCTCATAATTTTAAATAATATAAGTAGAATTCTTGGTATATAGTCACATATTTTAATCAGTTTCTCAGCCATATCTGTTTCTAGTACTGTGTCTTTGGTTTTCTTCTCAAGTCCGTACTGTTAATTTTTTAAAAAATTTATGTACTCATTCAAACTTGTGGAATAACTTTAATATTTTGACACATTCAAATATTTTTCAGTGGGGAAAAAAACCCTCCCCACTGGTTTGAGATTACTGGTAAATACTGATGCATATCTGCTAAATGAAGCCTATCTTCAATGCAAATGTCCAAACTAAACAAAACAACTTCTTGTGATAACTATGTGATAACTTGTGATAACTATGAAGACTTCTGGCTTCTTAACAATATTGCTAATATATTTAGAAAAAAGAATTAAGGACTTCCTTAAAGAACCAGATTAAGCCCCATGAAATGCCCAAAAGTAACGTATACATGTGATTCAAATGTTATTCAAAGCCAAGTACCAAATACATGCACTTCAAAACTAAAGTAGTGACAGAGACAATCCCATTTTCAGGTCTTCATCAAGTCTCTGTCCCCATTAGTTGTGGATGCTGCGTTGTGCACCCATCCAATCCCCCTTCAGTGAAGCACTTGTCACCCCTGCTCCAGGGACGCTGTGGGCAGCATCCTTCAGTTCTCAGCCTATACGAGGGTCGCCTCAGTTCCCAAGTGTCAAAGTAATTTTCTTTTGCAGGTGACTACATCTAGTGTTTGATCAATGAAGATACATACAGACCTGGCATCTAGGGCCATTTTAGTCTCAGAGCTCTTTATACAGTCAGCAGAACTGGCATGGAACCTGCATCACATCTTGGGTTTTCCTTCTGCTGCTTCCATAAATGTTGATGCCCGATGCACTTCTTAATAAACATCTCATACTGAATACTTCCCAAAGAATCTAATCTGTGACACTAGACAAATCTAATTGTGTTTGTGCAAAAGAGGGTAAGCTCAAACTGAAGTTTCACAGAAGAACTCAAAGAAAAGTGGGAGAATTTAGCATCCACACAATCAGACCTGTTTCCACAGGAGGATGTAAAACTGAGAGATAAGAAAAAAACAACACAACAGAAAAATGCCAAAGGTATAAACCGGTGTTCACAGAAAAAGCAAAATGGACCTTAAAATGTGAAAATACGCCTAATTTCTCTAATGAAAGAAATGAAACCTAAAACTGCACTGCACTCTTATTTCATCTGTCAGATTGAAAAATGTAAACTTAAATTGATAACCAATTGTGTAGATAGGCGAAGGTGGGCAGAAAATAGGCTGGTTGGTAACAGTGAAGGTGAGAATGTACATGGTGCCAACTCTACAGGCAGTCCAATATGGCCATGCCTACCAAAATATAAAATTCACATATTATTTTTGACCCAGCAAATGCAGTTCCAGGCCTTTATCTTACAGTTATATTCGAAGACATATTAAGTGAAAAAAAAGAAGTTTTGGATGACTGAATGTACGTTTGTAGCATGTTACCATGTCAGGAGAAAACATAATTTTAAAATATAATTATATACATATGTAGTTATAAACAATTATGTAACTATAAATATGTGTGCACATAATTTTCTATGATTTCTGGGTTTAGAACTGCATAAAATGTCTGGAATATATTGTGGTTATTAAATGTTTAATTACATAGAGTATTTCTGGATACCTACAAAATGAATTGGCAATAGTCTTTGCCTCTGGGGATGGGAACAAAGCAGTTTAGTGAGAAAAGGATAGGAGTCACACTTTTCACTACACAGCCTATTGTAAATTCTGAATTTTGTACTGTGTAACTGTATTAACTATTGGAAAAATAGCATTAAGAACCAAAAATATTGAGACTCAAAGTTATATCCATTATGTCATATTGGACAACCCTATAGGTTGTCCCTGGAGATGGGCATTTGATTTCGCTTTATTTCCAGTATGAAATTTTTGAGTGCTCAGATTTTCTGGAGTTCTTTGAACAGTTCTAGGTATCCTGGCAATAATTATAAGCTAATTACAATGGTCTCTGCTAACAGCTACATCATTTTTCAGTTTCTTTCTTCTGTTTATCACTTTCTCTCTTCTGAACAGCAGTTCAGTACTAAAAATTGGCATTTATTTTATTGAAAAAAATTACATTTTTCTCTACTTCAGAAGAAGACTTGAGCCATCATTTCCTAAAATTTTTCTCCAACCACAAGTCTCTATCTACCTGTGATTAATTAATAGGAATTGGGACTTCCCTGGTGGTCCAGTGGCTAAGACTCTGCGCCCCCAATGCAGGATGCCTGGGTCCAATCCCTGGTCAGGGAACTACATCCCACATGCTGCAACTAATAGTTTGCATGCCACAACTAAAAGATCCCACGTAGCCACAACTAAGACCTGGCAGAGCCAAATAAATAAATAAATATTTTAAAAAATAGTGGACAGGAATCTTTTGAGGAGGAGATATGATGTTAGTATCTGAGTTTGCCATCTGGGAGTTTTATCCATTACTTTCCTGTTTTGGTTAAATTCATAAACTGTATAACTCTGTTAACACCAACTAATATGTATTAGGAAAGATAATATTTCAGCTTCTCAATTATTTTTTAGAGTATCACAAGTGTAGCACTTGAATCTGACAACAAGAATATTTTCCTCTTATCTAGGAGTAGTCATGCTGATATGATACTACTTTCAAAAGCTCACAAATCAGCACTTTTGTAAAAATTAGAAAAAGGAACTCTCTGTACAAAGATACATTAGAATAAAGTTTCCTCTCTGGACTGAGCAATTAGGTAAAAAGGATCCCCATCTGGTGAGCAGCACAGGGTACAGCTTGGTGAGTGAGCAGAGGCTGGATGTCAGCACCTCGGCCAAACTGCAAGCCATTCAGCTCCGTGCAGCACAGCTGCCCCAGCCAGCCTAGGGATGGAGGCAAAGCCCAGACACAGCCCAGAACTATTAGTCCACTTGATATCAGCTAACTTATGTCAGAGAAAACTGACATAGCCCCGCCTTCACTTGGAGTAAGCTGAGCAACAGAACCCACGTCAGAGAGAAAGAAAAAAAAAATTTGGTTTCTCAGATATATCAATATAAATAAATAGAAAACCTTCTCCCCAAAACAGAGTAACTCTATCTCCAATTAGTTCCTGTCGGCTAAATCATGTTTTGAGCTTTCCCTGAAACTTCCCTCAAGAAAAAGCATTTTCCCCTTGATTTTGGTGGGCTGATCTCTGAAAATGTCTGACAAGCCTTGCAAATATGATAATTATGTAGGGAAATATCAGTCTCTCTCAACAACTGGTTTCCATCAATAATCTTGCTATTCTAGTAGATAATTTTTTCCTTTAAACACTTGAGGTATTTTTTATTTGGTGAACCAGTACCTGCCTTGTAGACTTTGCAAGTAAACTTTTTTCTTTTATATCTGAGTCTTATTTGACAGTTATCATTTGATGGGAGAGCAAGGGTTACAAAATAGGTACGGACAGTTTGACTTGTGTGTTATGTTACAAGGGCAATTGCATTCTATCATGCCAGCAAATCCTGTCAGCTAGCTTCAAAAGTACAGAATACAACCACTTCCCACTAAATCCACAACTGCCTCCCTGCTTCTTTTGTCAGCATCTCTTGTCTGGATTATTGCAAGCACCTCCTCAATGGTCTCCCTGAGTTGTCCGTGCACCTTATCAATCTGTTTTCAACGCAGCAACTGGTGTGATCACATTAAAATGTAAATGACATCAATGACATCTTTTGCTCAAAATTATGTCAATAACTTCTCACTGCATGTCAGTAAAATCCAACATCATTAAAATACTCCACACAACTTTACACGTCCTCCACTCTTCACCACCTCCCGTGACCTAACTGTCTTTACCTCACCCTTTGCAGTCATCCCTAGCTCAATTGTCCTTGCTATATCTTTTTTAAAGTTTTTTAATTGAGGTATAGTGAATGTACAATATGATATATGTTTCAGGGGTACAACATAATGATTCACAATTTTAAAGGTTACACTCCATTTATAGTTATTACAAAATATTGGTTCTATTCCCTGTGCTGTACAATGTATCCTTCTGGCTTATTTATTTTATACATAATAGTTTGTATCTCTTAATCCCCTACTCCTGCCTTGCCCTTCCCCCCTTTCCTCTCCCACTGGTAACCACTGGCTTGTTATCTCTAGTGAGTCTGTTTCTTTTTTGTTATGTTCACTAGTTTGTTTTAATTTTTAGATTCCACATATAGGTGATATCATACAGTATTTATCTATCTCTGTCTGACATTTCATTTAGCATAATTCCCTCCAAATCCATCCACGTTGTTGCAAATGGCAAAAATTCCCTTCTTTTTTATGGCTGAGTAGTATTCCAATGTGGTGTGTGTGTGTGTGTGTGTGTGTGTGTGTGTGTGTGTGTATTTATATATATCTCTCACATCTTTATCCATTCATCTGTTGATGGACACTTAGGGTGCTTCCATGTCTTGACAATTGTAAATAATGTGCTATGAACATTGGGGCATATTATTTTTTGAATTAATGTTTTTCTTCTTGTTTTTTTTTTGTTTGTTTTTTGTTTGTATTTTGTTTGTTTGTTTTGGATATATACTCAGGAGTGAAATTGCTGGGTCGTGTGGTAGTTCTGCTTTTAGCTTTCTGAGAAAACTTCATACTGTTTTCCACAGTGGCTGCACCAATTTACAATCTTATCAAAAGTGTATCAGGGTTTTCTTTTCTCCACATCCTCACCAACATTTGTTATTTGTGTTCTTTTTGATGTAGCCATTCTGACAAGAGTGAGGTGATATCTCATTGTGGTTTCAATTTGCATTTCTCTGATGATTAATAATGTTGAGCATCTTTTCATGTGTCTGTTGATCATCTGTACATCTTCTTTGGAAAAATGTCTATTTAGGTCTTCTGCCCATTTTTTAGTCTTTTTTTTTTAAATGTTGAGTTGTATTGCAAATATTTTCTCCCATTCAGTAAGTGTTTTCATTTTGTTGGTGGTTTTCTTTGCCGTGCAAAAGACTTTAGGTTTAATTAGGTCCCATCTGTTTATTTTTTCTTTTGTTTTCTAGCTAAATTGTCCTTGCTATTTCTTGAAATTAAATCACTGACCATGTTCCTGCCTTGAGAATATGCCCACTTTCCGGATGCTTTCTTTTCACAGAGCTTCTGGGCCCTCCTTCAGGTCTTTATTCAAATGTCACTGTCTTAGTAAGTGCTTCTTGTGTCCCCTCACTAGCACTTCCTACCATCCTTCCTAAATTTTTCTGTCTAGCAATTATCACTATCTACAGATCTTATATTTTACCTATTTTTTAAAAAAATTATTGCTTATATATACAGCAATAAAATATATGCTCCATTAAAATATTTTTGTTTGTTTTGGGTGTTCTCTCTTCTGAAATATATATTTGTTTAAGAAATATATTTATTTCATTCATTGAGCATGTACTTTCCTACATTACAAGAGCTACTTAATGTTTCTGTGCGTCAATATTATCATTTTTAGTATGAGGGTAATAATTACTTTTATCCCATTGAACTCTTGTGAAGGTTAAAAAGAATAAAATCCACATGAAAGACTTGTCACTATGCCCAACACATAGTAAGGACTCCACAAATAGGACTCCATAAGTACGATAATGATGGTGAATGATGGTGATTTGTTACATGATTCAGGGAATATTTGGCTGGATTTGGTTTCTTGAAACACATAAACCAAAACAAAAACTTACTGCCTATTCCTTAAAGAGCTTGGACAACTAGAAGCTGATGAGCTAAGCACTCACATCAGGAGTTTATTAGTATTTGCCGGCCATCCTGCATTCACCAGTGCAGCCCACTTCAAGTGTATAATTTATCTCCTCTATCTTGATGCTTTACTTTATTATAATTCTCCTTCCGATCTAATACTGTCAGATCGAACAAATCATCTTCTGAAACAAAGGATTCTCCTTTCACCTGTTTCATTATCCAAGCTGTGCAGTCCAAAACATACAGGCAAACATTTGATCTTCCTAAGGCTTTAATTCTCAGAGGCAATTGCAGCCTCTGGCCCCTCATTTCTTAATATAACTTCTTTTTACAAGCTTTCCATTTCAGTTGAATAACAAACCACTTTCCCTGCCACATTATTGGGATGTTACTTATATCTACATGCACTCATCGTCATCGTGTTCAATTGCATGCATTTCGTTTACTCTTTGCTGCACTGCTTAAAAACTCCATTCTCTAGAGAACTGGATACAACTGTTTCAGCAGTTTAGTGAGACTATTATTACTTCATCAAATGGGTTTACAGATGTAAATGTTGAAATTATTATTACAATTCTGCAATCAGCTTTTTCTAAAGATCTTACCGATTTTGAGATAAAATATATTTGACAGCACTATAACAAGATGCTGACTTAAATATATTCCATGTGAATTTTTTAATTGAACTTTGCAAATTAGCTTTTCCATATTTGATATGAAAAACTGATCTTCGAAGCTGAAATATGTATATGGCCAATTTTTTCAACAATTTCAGTCAACACCGTTTTAATATGCATGACAACAAAAAGTTGCCTTGTTTTTAACCCAGAAAAATGAAGATTTTCAGTTATAATCAAAGATTGTTTTGCTTTTTTAAAAAAATGCTAGTGAAATAAACATTGCTCTTATTGGTACTTTTAAAACTTAGTTGTACTTTGACTTTACCACAAAGAAATATATTTGTAGTCAAGTCAGTTTTAAAAGTTCTTGCTATTTGAAAATAGATAGTGAACTCAATGATTGAATGCACTTGCACACTTTCACTTATGCTCTTACTGGAATTACTTTTGTAGGAAAAGATTTTAAGGGGAAATGGAAAGCCCAAATTATCAAAGACCTAATTCTGATAAATTACTCCCTTTTAACAAAGGCATTAGTATAATCTAGATACTCGCTTAGAAAATACCAAAAAAATTCCAAACATAGGGGTTAAGTGACATTTAGTGTTTTGGAAAGAGGATAATATTCAGGCTATGAATGTATACAAAAAAGCCCATTTTCTTGTTGACCGTTTTCAAGAGAAATGCAATATCACATTTCTTTATAAGGGGATACCCAAATAAGTTTGTTGAAATTTTCAAATTTTAGCTTGTGAGGTTTTGTTGTAATGATGGTGGCGGTTGCTATGTTTTATTACTTACGGAGGGAGGTTACAGGATAAAGTTACACAAGCCTGGTTATTACAGAACCTGGTTGCAGATACAATTTGATTGATGATATCATTTAAGGTATCTGTTAAGTTTTCCTTTGCGAAAAAATGCATGTGAGAAGTTACCTTTTTTCTTTTTTATATATTATGCTTGCAAGACTAATTCACACTATTATGTGTAGTCTAGTTCCTTTATTTTCATTGTTTTATAGGATTTGCTTGTATAGATTTACCACAATTTATTTTTCCTATCTACTGTTGGAGGACATTTGAGTCTTTTTATTTTTCAACATTATGGACAATGTGATTGTAAACATTATTTTACATGTATCTTGTTGTAAATGTGCCTGAGTTTCTCTAGTGCATATACATAGGAGTGGAAATACTGATCTAGATATAGCTAGCTTCAACTTTAATACATACAGGTATATTTTCCAATGAGTTTTTCTGTATAAAAATGAAATAAATGTTCCTCATATTACTTTGCCTGCAAACTCAACCCAAATTCTCAGCCCAATTAAAATACAATATATGACATTTTAAGTCACATATTTCTGTTCAATTTTTTTTTGTCCTTTTCAGTTTGGGCATATTTTTATGTTTGAATTTTTTAAAAATAATTTTACAGTTTTATTGTATTTTAAAAGTTAGATTCTTAGATTCTTTGTAGGTAAAGATTCTAAAAAAAGTAAAATAAAAAAAGTGAGTAAATAAACAAGTAAAAAGAAGAGTTATCTATTTGTAGTTAATATTAGGAAGGAAAATATTAATATAAGGATAGATAGAAAATTACCTCTTCTAGTTACTGCTACTCAGATTTTTTTTTCCTATATCATGGGTAAGATCCTACTCAGAGGTAGACAAGCTTTCCTCAGGTCATTTTAGAAATCCTGAAACTTTTGTAGGCCTAAATAAAAGTAGGACTAAATAAAACTACTTAGAGTTTTGTGTGGAGTCCTACACATTTGATTTTTTTTTTAAGATGGAAAGAGCAGCAGAGGACATATTCTGGCAATTTCCTGCTGACCTATAATTTTGGGAATTTATCTACCTGTTCAGATTGTTAAATTCTACTCAAAATTGTCATAGTCTTCAAGGCAGACAGAAAAAAGTCCCTTACATGAACCCCATCTCCTGGTGTTAATGCTTTTATGTAATCCCTACCCTTGAGTGTGGGCAGGACCGGGGGCTTGCTTACATAGAAGAGTATGGGAAAGATAATGGGATTTAGATAGTTACATGTATGTGATACATAAAAGTGTGGCTCCTGGCTCTCTTTCCATTGCTGGCTATGAAGAAGCAAGCTTCCATGAATCCTACAGCCACAAGAAAAGGAATATTTCTTACTTATCTTCCTCATATTACTTCTGAGTAGTAGGGTTATTATTATGCATAACTTAATTACTATTCAAAGATTGGCAAGCCCATATGTTTCTCACTCAAGGATGGGAGATCAAAAGAGTCTGTTTAATTAGACTTTATCAGGAAAACAGCACTCAGCAACTATATTGCATATTTTATGTTAGAAGCTACCATTGTGTTGGATGTGAAAGGAATGCAGATTAAGTTTGGCGGGCATGTACCTAAAATTTTCTGTAGGATGGTGGTTGGAACAGTAATTGCACACCCAGTACCATAGTTCTGAAAGAGAATGTGAT
Organism: Hippopotamus amphibius kiboko; assembly: GCF_030028045.1. Taxonomy (NCBI): domain Eukaryota; kingdom Metazoa; phylum Chordata; class Mammalia; order Artiodactyla; family Hippopotamidae; genus Hippopotamus; species Hippopotamus amphibius. Next base: position 71,194,869 of record NC_080193.1, on the reverse strand, counting down.
GTAATTCAATACCATATATGTCCTCATTGGCATAGGAGTAACCTCTATCTGGAAGATGAATATGGAAAAAAAGTGGTTCTACAGTTTGGCAAATAAGGGGTCACCTGTTTCCTGAAAAGAATTAATGACAATCAAGTCACAGCATGAAGCAATGTGTTCAAACCATTCAGTCTGTTTACATGGAGGCCTAGTGCTGACTAGAGTAACTGAATTCTCTATGTTATAACTAGTTTCTTCTTCTAGACTCAATTAAAATTATTCTATGTCCTGAGGTGTCTCCTTTACAGATAAATACAAAAATAGTCCTCTTAATGCCTTAAAAAATTATCTGAGTATTTTATAATTCTCTTACAACTTGCATATTTACTTTGAAATCATTTATTTATGTGAATGCAAACAACTAAAATAATTATTGTAGTCTTTCTTCCTTCTCAAAGAGTGTAATTTCCACATTTCAAACTTTCTGGGAATGTGTATAAGTATATATACACCAAAATATGTCAGGTCATTTATTATTTTGAAACTATGATCTAGTTATTTTCAATGCACTGAATAAGCATGAATTCTAACACTAATTAAAGCAAGTACTTGGAATAATGATTGGAGATTCAGATTTTTTTAAACTACTTTGAGATGGAGTTTGGCTGACTTGCTTTCTTATGTTCAGGCTTCTCAGTATTGTTTCCCTTTCGGTTTTTGCCAAGTCAGCTGCCAGTAAGCACACTGAATACTCAGATAGTTTGGGAACGAATTTCTTCCAAGAAAGCATACTAAGTTGAGGAATTATTTTGAAAGAAAATTAAAGTTAAACCTTTAATTAAAATTAAATCTATCTTAATATGACAAAAAATGTCTGCTATGTTTATCTAACTTTTCACTAGTTATAAGTTAAGCCAGGGTTTTATAGTAAAACTGAGAGGAGGTTGGCATTTGTCTAAGCCAACCAAGATACCCAGAGAATACACTGTATCTGTGCCCATCATTCCAGATATTAATTAGGGTGGTCAGTTCAATTTAATTTCTATTGAAGTTTCAAGTGATCTATATGATTTGGGGAACATGAAGATATATGCCATTTACTAGCTTTGTTTTTATTACTTTCCCTAGATGCAGTAAATTAGCTATAAATTAAAATTGTAAAGCAGCAACTCTGATTGTATCTCATCAAATCTCATACAGTTCCAGGGATGTAAATGTACGTGGCTCATGTATGAATATTGGTCCACATGTGGTCTACATTGGTGGGTCACTATGCTGAATCCCAAGGTTGAATGGAAGGGTCAATATATGAACATTATTTCTTTGAGTGATGTCTAATAACAATCAAGTTTTTATTTCTCTGCAAATAACTATCAGAGAAAGCCATTTCGGGATTCCCCTGGTGGTGCAGTGGTTAAGAATCCACCTGCCAATGCAGGGGTCATAGGTTCGATCCCTGGTCCAGGAAGATCCCACATGCCGTGGAGCAAATAAGCCCATGTGCCACAACTACTGAGCCTGCACTCTAGATCCTGCAAGCCACAACTATTGAGCCCACATGCTGCAACTACTGAAGCCTGCGCGCCTAGATCCCATGCTCCATAAGAAGAGAAACCACCACAATGAGAAGCCCGCACACCACAACGAAGAGTAGTCCCCGCTTGCCACAACTAGAGAAAGCCTGTGTGCAGCAATGAAGACCCAATGCAGTCAATAAATAAATAAATAAATAAATTTATGAAAATAAAGAAAAAGACATTTTGTTGCATAAATTTTAAATTCTAGTGATTTAACCAGTGAATCTTTAATTATTAAACTTTAAATAATGGAAAGTCTATAATATTATTCCAGGTGACTCTAACTTATGTGCCAACACTAGATTTTGCTTTTTTTGAAATTCAGTCTTGGGTTAGAGATGAATAGGTTTATTCCTCTGGAATGCATACCTGATACAAAAATCACCTCTTGATTAGTAGGCTGCCAATATCAAAACTGTTATCTTGTTTTAATATTTGCTTCTTCAGAGTTTGCATTTTACACTCTTTCTTTAAATCGTTAATGCTCTTAAATGTAGCAAGAGAAGGAAAGAGAGGAAATAAACTTTCAAATAACACTTTCCTTTGGGGAACAGTTCAGGTAATTTGGAGTGCTTGATTGCAATGGTTAGGGAAAGAGACAATGTTGTGAAAGTGTAATGAGAGCTAAAAAGATCCGAAATTGTTGGTTGTTCTTTGGGGAATTGTAAACATTTTTCTTTTCAGATAAGAGGAACCACATAAAATGATTCTCTTTTTCCCCCCTACTTGCCAGGAGTGAAATATTACATTCAGCTATAGTATCTATATTAACCTTTGCAGTGAGAATATATTTTTTATTTTTTTCTCATCTCTTGTGTTTTCGATCTTACTCATATTCTCCTATAACATTTTGTAAGCCTCATAAATTCTGAGATGTAAGCTGTAAATACAGTTTAACAAAAAATATATTGGATCCAATGAAATGAAAATTGTGTTTATTTATCCCTTGTGTATATTAGAAGAGTGAAGTTTCTAAAATACATATCTGATTCCACCAACCTTTTAAAATCTTTACAAGTGTCTTCAACATAAAAACCCAACTATTTTTGAGGGTTATAATATCCTTTATGAATGGGTCCCTATTTACCTTCCTAATTATCTCCTATATTAATGTACCCCCATAATCTAATGTACCCCATGATCTAGTCTTTCTGAACTCCATATATTTGCAACACGTTTTCCAAACTCTATGAATCTATAACACTGCTTCCTTTACTTCTCCTTTTCATTACCTACGTAATTTCTCCAAATCTCTGAAAACACAATCCTAGTATCCTTTACTGCAAAATGCTTTTCAAGATCCTCCCGTTCTTTAACCCCACCCCAACCCCATACCTGAAATGAGTTGGGTCACTTTCTTCCTCAGTGTGCCCATAGTATCCTGTGTAGTTATGCATCAAAACATTCAGAACACATATTTTCATTAACAGTCATCTCTAATAAGTTTGAAACACTTTTATTACATTCTATAACTAGTGTATATCACAACAGCTACAACATAGTAGGCACACAAAATTGACCAAACAAGTGTTTATTGATTTGAAGTTTTAAGCTGATGGGTCTCTGTGGACATGACAACCCTGAAGTTGATTTCAAACTGGGTGAGTGCCCAGAAAGTTCATGTCAATGGATGACAGGTGGTACAGATTCTATATGTGGTAAAATTGATTCCATCATCCTCAAATAAGAGCTCCCTTATATAAAAAACATGCTTTATAATTTGGAAAGTATTAATATAGCGTATTGGGAAAAGAAACAAAATAAAATATATAACCAGTGACTAAAACATAACTTATGGATTCAGAATAGATTATTGATATAAATACTGGTCACTCACAGTTAGTGCTCCATTCCAACTGTACCAACATTTGATTATCATCAAGGAGGGAAACTACGCTCTTCAAAGAATAACTGAAATGTATATTCCCCAAGCAAATTTTTTTTTGTCTTCTAACTTGATCATCAATAATTATTTTATCCACTAACAAGCCTAAGATTTATGATTAATCTTTACTTTCTTTAAGAAACTGCATATTTTATCACAGTATAGATCTCAATTTACCAAATATCTGCCACTTAATGTCTTCTTTACTGTTAAATATATACTCTGTAAGTCATCCAGAATGGAAAGTGTCTGACATTAAACATGAGTCATCTTAGTCAAAAAACCACAGTTGTATGACAGAGTTCATTCACACGTCCAAATCTAGATATTTTAAATTCTGGATAATGTGAAATACGAATCTCAGAATGTAATGTAATATAGTTTCATACTATAAATCTTATATACAGGGAAAGTGAGAGCCAGTGAAGTCAAACCTATACAAATATACAAGTCTATAATATAATTGTCTTATTCTGTGCACAATTTTCCTTTTAATACAAATAGCTTATGAAACTAAGAAGTCACTTCATCAGTGTAAGAGGGAGAAGAGATAAAAGTTGTTAATAAAAACCAATCATTTATTTAGGAAGCTTTAATAAAAAAGGAAGCCATGTATCTCATAGACTTTACAAGTCTATATCACTGCAAGCCCATGTCATTATAATAACGGAATACTGGGCAGAAGACATGCTATCAACTTTCATTTACAAAAATAAACCTTCATCTAAGTGACATTTTCTGATTTCCCCTTCTCATTCAGTCAGCCACTGAAACATAAACCTTGATCAAAATACCACCTCCCATGAGCCCATCCAATGTCTCTGCATACAGTTCATTGTTCTTTTGCTTAAAATACATTGGAAATTATTTCTAAAATTAATTTCTAGGTCACAAGCTTTCATTCATTTTAAGTGTCTCTGTGGCACATATTTTTCTGCCAACAAATACTGACACCAGCTTTTAGGTTATGTACTAAAATTCAAATCCACCTTTGATATTTTTTTAAGACCAAAAGGTAGGATGCTAACCAAGAAAAGTGGACTTGATGTACAAGCTTAGATTTGAGACATTGAAGTGATGGATGTTATTTTCAATCTATTTAATGAAACACTGTTTTTGTTTTGTTTTGTTTGTTTTGTCCTCCTCTGTGAAGAACTGGAAAATAAAACCTGGTCAGACATTTGCTCACAGACTATGACAAAAATAGTTTCCTAAGAGAATAATTAATGTCTTGTTAAATACGTTTCTTCACAAGGAAGGATGTCATTAATGAAAATAAATATTGTCCCTATTTTTAAATATACTTGGATATGGGGAAGAAAATATTTTGTTGAAACTATATTCTTTTTATATGAAAGGGGATAAGTGAGAAAGATTAGTGAGGTAGAATAATGATCCCCCAAAAAGGCCACATCATAATCTCCGGAACCTGTGAATATGTTACCTTGCTTGGCAAAAGGGACTGGCATACGTGATTATGTTAAGGACAGATATGGGAAGATTATTTTAGATTATCTAGGTGAGCCCAATGTAATCACAATGGTCCTTAAAAGAGAAGGAAGATGGTAGAAGAGTCAGAAGTTATGACAATGAAAGAGATGCAACTTGGCTTTGATGATGGAAGGTGAGGGCAGTGAGCCAGAGAATACGAATGGCCTCTAGAAACTGAAAATGTCAAGGAAATGAATTCTCTTCTAGAGCCTCCAGATAGAACTGCAGCCCTGGTAACGTACTGATTTTAGCCCAGTGAGACCCATGTCAAACTTCTATGCATAGGCTGTGGGATTATAAATTTATGTTATTTTTGCTGCAAATTTGTGGTAATTAGTTATAACAGCGATAGAAAACTAATACAGTTAAGCTGGCCTTTCTTCTCAAAATGGCATATTAAATACAAGTATTTATTACTGCTACTTCCTGAAACGATTGAAACAATAGTAGAGGGATTTTAAAGGCATAGCAGAGCAGAGTTCAGGAAAGGAGATACCAGCAAGAAGAACTCCTTGAAAGCCTGTTTAAAAGGCAAACTTTCCTTTGTTTTAATCAACTCAACTGGTTCTCAGAACAATGATGGCCAGGTACCTCCTCTGTAGGAAGGTGATTAAAAGAGTCTTATCTGGGCAATGTCATTGACTTTAAAGAAGAAGCCTAAAGATACTATCAATAACATCAGTAAATAGTTAAACCATGTCACTGAAAAGTGAAGATTACTCTTGGACTTAGTGCATACAATTAAACAGAGCCTCAATAATCTTTTTAGTTGCTTCACTAGAAAATAAATTCAAAATCATATGTTTTAAAAGATATTAGAAGCAGAATGCAAGAAGAAGGACCATTTAAAACACACTATCAAAAATTTGAGAGAGCTAAAATCCTTCACTTGTGATACAAGAAAAAGACCCTTTAAAAAAAGGAAACCTTTAGAGAACAACAACAACAACAAAAGTTTGAAAATTAAGACTACTGTAGAAGAAATGAACATCTTGGAAGATAAATGAAATCAAATAGGTGACTATAAATGAAAGTCATAGATGATAAAATTAAGAAAATCTTGAAGAAAGTAGAGAAAAAATACAAAGAGATAAATAAAAGAGGAAATATGAGAATATTATAAAATCATCCCAAGAGTTCTGACATCCAAATAATGAAAATTCCAGGAAGAAGGAGAGGAAGATGGAAAGGAGTAAACAAAGGAAAAAAACTCAAGAAAATTTTCCTAATGGGCATAAGTTTCCAGATTGAAAGCACACAGCAAAATAGATTAAAATGGATATACACTTGGGCAGAAATTTTGAAATTTTGGAACACCAGGGAAGATTGGAATATCCTATAAGCTTTAAGGGGAGAAATCAGTTTTATACAAGGGATTAAAATTTAATGGCATCAGACATCTCCGTGGCAACACTGGAAACTAAGAGAAAAAGGAATGACATTGCTGAAGTTCAGAAGGAACATAATTTCCACATTAGACCAAACTCTTAATATTAATTATTAGGAACAAATGATTTAAAGAAATCAAGCTTTCAAAAAGTTTACTACCAAAAAAAAAAAAAGTTTACTGCCAGGTTTTGTTTTGCTTTTTTTGTTGTTTTTTCTTTTTTTTTTTTCCTGAGAAACTCCTGGAAAATGTGCTTCATCAACATCAAGGAGTAGGGACTTCCCTGGTGGTCCAGTGGTTAGGAATCCAGGCTTCCACTGCAGGGGGCACAGGTTCAAAGCCTTGTAGGGAACAAAGATCCCACATGCCGTGCAGTGCGCCAGGAAAAAAACAAACAAACAAAAAAACGAAAAACCCCCAAACGTCAAGGAGTAAGCCAAGAAAGCTACATATGTTCCATGAAACAGGGTTTCTATACCAAGAAAGAGGTGAATGGAGTCCCCATGACCCCATGATGATAATAAAGGAGATCCCAAGACAACAGCTGTACAGTAAATTGAGAGAAATATACATAATTGAGCAGATCAGGATGCTTTGGTAGAGGTTTTGTCAAGAAGATAAAACTGTTTCAATATTTTATGTGTTTGAGGAGTTAACAGGAAAGTATAATTGGGAAGGACACTGTGGCTAAATTAGTGATATGTAGTAATAAGCAAAGAAAAAACGACTAAACTCTAGGGGGGAAAACGCTGTGAAGGGTGAGAAAAATGATGAAAACATATGGGCTCAAATGCAGTAGAACTTAAAACACTGATAATTAAAATCTAATTAAAACTATGAAAACAATATAACAATATTGGGGATTTAGGGTAGAGTGCACATAGTAGAGGTGTGGTGGACAACAAGTGTAGAAATGGAACTAGATCTTCATCTATCACAGTGTAAACAGGTAATGCCCCCAAATGGAAAACCCAGAAGAAGCAATTGCATATCAATAGAACCACCCAAGAGGGCAGAGACTACTCGGGTTTGTGGATTTAATTTAATTAAAAACCCTTTAAGCATCTTTTCTGAGAATCAGTTTCTTCAAGTGTAAAACGGGGATGATCTCTACCATGTGGAGTTGCTGTGAAGACTCAGATGCTATGTGCAAGTCTGCACGCAAGTGATTGACTCGCAGAGCTGGGAAAGGTTAAGCAGGACTTAAACTGGCTGCTGATCTTAGTGAGCAATGAGAAGAGAGAATGGGCCCTACCATTTATTTTTTTTCATACACAGCCCAAATATTCAAAACTAGCCATGATTTCAAGAAAATTTTTCAGGTAATAAAACCTCATAATTTGGAAAGAAAAAAAGTCTACTGGATAAGGAGGATCATCGTTTCTGAACTCCTCTAGGTCAGAAGCTACAGGAACTTGGCTTTGTGGATTAATTCTGTGAGGTGCCAGGGAGCTGGACAAATGACATATCATCGAACTCATTTGATCTAAAATTAGGAAAACACTTTTTCTTTGAAACACCGTCTGAAAAAGAAACTCAACACTTTTCTAAAAGGTGATTTGATATTTAAACAAAATTAGGAGAAGTGTATATTTGTCTGCTTTACTTACTGTGGCTTGCAAGACCGATGTTCAGCAAAGGGTAAGATGGTCATGAAGCTTCCTTCAAGAAATACACGTCTCAAATAATCTGTATTATTAAGTTCAGGTTCCATATTGCTGAAGCATCTCACCAGTAAGCAGCCAAAGTAAAAGTAACCCTCAAGGAATGGCTCATAATGGATTGAATCATTGATTTTTAGGAGTTAAGAGCCTTATAATAAACCAAATCAAGTAATGTGAGTAATTAACTGTTGGGAAGTAGAAAAATGATGAGCACGCTATAAAAATTTAACCCATTCATGTTTTGAAAGTTTAATACAGTTTTTATAAAACTGAACTTGCAGTATTAAATACGTTTCTATTTTTGTAACCTAAATGGCCTTGTACATTTAAATAATAATAACCTGCATGCTAGACAATGTAATTAGTTGGATGCTAATTTGAATATGTACAACATAACTCAAGCACATACTCTGAAGCAGAGCTCACAGGTGTGCTGTGCAGTCAAGCTGAATTCTCTTCACAGTACAAAATGGTAGAAACTTTCATTCAAATAGGATGTAAGCCACCTTCCCCATAATCTCACTTTTCCTCCAAGAGAAATCATCCATTATGGTTCCATCCTATTTCCACAAAGTGGCTCTTGTGTATTGAGAAAACTAAATACTTTTCAGAATATTTAATGTCATATATGGATGAATTTAAAACAGCATAAGAATTTTTTCAGAAATAATTAGTGATAAAATATCCTTATTTTTAGTTTAACATATATTTACAAAAGTATATTCACATATTGCTGGGAAGGATATTTAAATTGAAGATAGGCATTATCAAAATAATTGTATTTTCTTATTTACATCATTTTGATAAATAGAATGAAATATTTTACCATGACAGGAGCTATACCATGAAAATCCCATTAAAAGGGATTAGTTTCTAGTTAAGTTGAATTAGTTCAATGAACACATTATATTTTGCTTTCTAACAGTCATCACATCGGTGGGCTGAAAATTGTCTTAAGTTGACTTTTACTGCCTTGGACTTGAGCTCTTACAAGTTCCTGAAATGGAAATATCAGAAGTTTATTTTTTATCCAGTCAATAAAATGCATAACCTTTCACTGCTAGAAAAACATGTCATATACAGATTGAACAAATGTTACAGGAAATAACTTTGATAAGAAGTCCTCCAGGCTGAAAGATATGAAACTGAGATGACTTTGCTTGGAATGACCAATGTCAAAAAAATCAGCAAAATGAGAAGAAAAAGCAATTCTTTATTTTTATCCAAATATATCAGACTTCATAATTTAGTTTCAACAAAAATGTAGAGTCACCATATATCATCCAAACCAGGACATTATAAGAGTGAAAGGGAGTACTATTAATAATTACACAGGTATAACAGGTATAAACTGCAACTCTCCTGGGTAAACTGGGACCTATGATCAACTTAGCAATAGGGGTTAAACTGCAATTACATGCAGAAATCATACCTTTCCCATAATATGTGGGAAAGATAAAGGAATAGCATTCACTAAGAAAAATTAATTTGGCAGCAGTGGTTCTTCCTCATCATTCAGGTCTTTGTTCAAATAACACCCCCTCCCTAAACCTCTTCTAAAATAATCAATTCTTATTTCACCCAGTCATTTTCCATCATGTTACCCTGTTTTCCTTCCCTTAAGTGATATTTTGACTCTGAAATTGTGTCATTTGTTTATCATCTCCCCCTCCCCCCCCTTATGATATGCAGTGTTTGAATGGGCAGTGACCGCCTCTGATTTAGTCATATCCAAATCTATAGGAGCTAAAAATGCCTAGAACACAAAAGACATGCAAAAATTTTGTTGAATGAATGAATGTATTTGGAGAGTTTATTTTTGGTCCCATGTTCCTCTTGGTGACAAAAACAAATTAAAATGACTCTCCAAATTAAATTATGGTTCTGTTTAGTCTTAAGTGGTTGGACTAAATGATCTCCCACTAATAACAAATATACTATGCCCCTGGGTCCCTTTCTCTCTCCGCTACTATTTCATTTCATATATTCAGCAAATAAGAAAGTTCCGGGGTAAGGGTTAGGGCAACCAGCTCTATTCACAGTGGATGGATGCTCAAGGTTGATCATTTTGTCAGTAACAATTCCCTGGTATATGTTTGCACCTGCAGAATTTGACTGATACAGAGGTAGCCAGAGGTATTATTGTAGTCAATGACAGAATTGTTGATGTAATACTTTTCCAATATGAAAACCATCACAGGATTGCTAAAAAAAAAAGAGAGAAATGGTGGGAGCCCAAACCTGTTATTGAGGATTTATGTATTTATAAGGAGAAATAGATTAATTCTGGACAGATTTAGATTGCAGAGAAGTTTTATAGGAAAATCTATGATATTCCAATAAGGAGCACTTGTAAATTTTCATTAAAATCTCTTAATTCCAAATCTTTATTTTGCACGTGTTCTTCTGAGGAATAGTTCTGATTTCCACTAATGAGTCATAAATATCAGACCTTTGGGTTCAAAGAACAGTACTGCTAAAATTATTTTGGTAGGCCAGAGATCCAAGACACCAATAAATTGTTTACCAAAACAAAACAAAACAAAAAACTCACATGGGTAAAATATCTTCAAGTTATCTGATACTAAATTCTCTCAGGTATATACAAAACATTTCTTCTGAATTGAGTGACAGGCATAGGATGAAATAGGTTCCCCAGGTGAGGAAAAAGTCTGTCCTGTTATAACAAATGCCACAAACAGGAGAATGGCATGAAAAGAGACTCAGTTAGACATACATATTTTACACATAAATACCTATCGTCTGTTTCATTATATTGTTTTGTCTTCTCAAGGATAAATTACTGGCTTTTAAAATGACAAAAGTTCAAGAAAAAGAGTGAAAATGTTATCAATTGACTCAGTTGGGAACAGGGACCATAAAGTATGTAATTTCACACAGATTCCAATATATTCAATAGGACTTGGCTACTGACTACCACAATGATTCAGCATCCGTTCAGAACTCATATTTGTAGTAGATCATATATAAAAGAGATTTCCAGACTTTAATAGTCCAGAAAAGGACCAACTCTCAAAATAAGCAATGTTTATTTTCCCCAATATTAACAACTTTTAAAAATCATAAGAAATCCTCAGCGCATTAGTATGCTTCAAAATATACAAGTTAAATATATAATGGCTATATTTTTGCAGGGCCATAAATAGCACAGACTTGTGTGACTCCCTCATATAAAGAACAATTGAAAACCTTCCAGGACCTTAAACAGCAGAAAACATTAAATCAGATTTTAAAATGACAAATAATTTAAGGCTAAAATATTTGGTATTAATAATTAATGCCAGAAGCCTTCCTAGCCTAATAAAGTAAACATGCACAAGAACTACAGCTTTGAACAAAACATCACAATTTTATCAGATATATGTATGTATGTGTGTGTGTATGTGTGTGTATATATATGTACATATATGTGTGTGTGTATATAAAACTATGTGCACACACACATATATATATATAGTTTTATCACCCTGAAAGCTATCAACTCATGTTTGGCTTAATACGTATGTTAGAAATATTGTGGAGCGTACCACCTCTTTAAATATATATATATACATTTTCCAGAATATACAATATAAATATACCATATATAAATCATGCCATAAAACTAAATGCAAAATTTGCACATTATTGCATGCTTGATGTGATAATACATGCCCGTGAACAAGAACTTCCTTCTGATGTCCGCCCTTCACAACTTTTTCTTTCTGCACAGTAGTAATACTTGAAAAGGAAGCGTTCTCAAATATGCATATATGATGGGGGTGGGGGGAAGATGGGAAATGTACCTTTCAGATTCCTTAGAGAGGACGACCTCATCCGCCAAATATTGGACTATTACTAAATCAAACGGTAAATAATGCCCGAAGGGGTGTTTTGTTATGTGAATCTATCAGAGTTCATCTTTCTTAGTTTTGCTGGAAGATTCCCTTCCATCCTGGCTGCTCCTCCTGCCATCTTTTGAAGCTTTGGTGGCAAATCAGCCACTGACTGGCTTATGGGATCAGACAACATTTTGGTGGTTTTAGATACCAGTTTTTCTTCTGAGTTGCCAGGTACTGAACTTATTCGTTGAAGTTTCATAGGCAAATCACCCAAGCTGTAGGCTTTTTCAGAAGTTGTAGAACTCATTCTCAAGAGTTTTTTAGGAAAGTCTTCTCTTCCAGTAATTTTCTGCAGCTTAGATGGAAGTTTGGTACTAATGTCATCCAGTCCATCTAAGCATTCCACAGAATTATGTCTTTCTTTGCTGTTAGTTATGGCTGGTGCTATTAAAGGGGATGACATAAGAAGCATTTCCTCCTGTTCTTTCACACTGTAAGGTGGGGTGGGGACTTCAAATGTTGCATGGAACTGGGAGTAATCAACTTTGAAGAATCCTTCTTCTAAGGAAATAACAGGGAAAAAACGATGGCCCCAAAGAACTTCATCTTCAGTGTATGATGTTCGAGCTTGACAAGTCATCCCTAAAAGCAAAAAGAAAGTCCTTGATAAATTATGCATAGTAGAAGCACATGTTAAGGCATTCTGAACTAAGGAATTCATTTTGTTTTCTTATTTAAGCTTTGGACTGTTTATCTGAGTAGGCTGAATAATAGAATATGTTCAAAGTTGTGGTATGTTAATAGCTTTGATACATATACTTTCTCCCAATAAAAAGCAAAGGGTACTTTTACTGTTCATGTTTGAAGGATACTACATCAAAGCATGACTAATTTTTTATTATCATAAACCCAAAGTAAAAAAGGCATAGAACAGTGTCATAACAGATGTCTCTTCTATAAGGAGATAAGTGGGAAAATCACATAGTCATTTTCCATCATTCAAGGAGCAATGCGAGCTATGAAACAAACAAACCTGGCTTTGAATCCAAACTTGACCTCTGTGTAAACTTAAGAAGGATACTTAACTATCACTTTCCTTTTCTGTACAGTAAAGCATAAAAAGCAACACCCGTTTCACAGGACTGCTGTGAGCATGAAATAAAATTACACATACAGAAATGTAAAAAGTGCCGTATAATGTCTAAAAATAGTTGGCTTTTATAAATGAAAGCAAAAATAATCATCCCAAGTATTTGCTAAATTAATAAAAGCTGAAAATATTTCTATGTTGTATAATATAAGGTCATTGTAGCAATTCCCTTCTTTGGGACCTTCCAGGCCAGAATGAATTTTTGCTCAAGTTTTAGAAATCCACATGCTAAAATCAGTAATCTGGGCCACTGTGATATTACAAGTTCTATTCCTGCTATACAAATCTCTGAAACTGGATGCTGGATATAGGATGTGAAATGTGGCTATTTATATATTATGTTGCTTGGATATCATTTACCTTATGCTACTCTAATTTACTCAACTCTGTTCTCATAAATCATATGTTAAGCCTGAGTTACTGTTAAATCAGTCAACCTCTGAATATTCCTTTATGAAGACTGGAAATACATGAATAAATTAAAGCCATAGATTACATTTCACTTTTATATTAGTCAAAAGATACAATTTTCTATAAGTTGCAGAAGTTATTACTGTCCTCTACCTTTACTATCAGACTTCTATTAAAGGCTACTAAAGTGTAAGATAATAGATGAATTTTAAAAATGCCTCTCTTCAATAGTTAAGTATAATTTAAACAAGTAATGACAGTCTTTCTTCTTTCATTTCTATTCCCCCTTTGTCACTTTATAAATAATTTCTATTGTGTTTAAGCCTGGAATAGTTTGGATAAAGACATATTCTTTTTTTCCCTGACTAGCAATCACACATGCAATACTTATAATTAGGATAAAATGCATAATTCAAAAACCATATTGAAGATAAATTGAATCCTTCCAAAATCTTACCTTACAATTATTATCAGTTCTGTTTTACCAGGGAATCAGTTGTTATGACATATATATTGTCTTTTTCCAGACAGCTTTTAAAGAAATTTATGTAGAAAATAAATGCCCATCTCAGGCACTATGTTAGGGGTTCCCTCTTTACATTATTTCTAATCATCAATATCATCTTGATAAGAAAATATTCTTACATTCATTTTAAAGATAAGGAATACACTATAGTGCTCAGAGAGATTAAATCTCTTTCCCTTCCTGGCACGCAAGGGCTATTAAGAGAAAAGATGTCAATATTATTCTAACTTCTGTTTTTGTTGTTATTTTTACTTTGCCATGATATCTCTATTATTTTAGTTGGGAACCTGATTCTAAACAACTTCTCAATCTCACTGTCATGGTGGAAATCTGACAGTGACCCAATATCAGTCTTCATAATCATCATCATATCAGGAATAGCCTCCAGAAATATTTATATGTGAAAATAACAGTTAGTTTAAAAATGATTTGTACATTTTATAGACATGCACAGAGTAAGTAACATTCTGTATTTTCAAACAGATTTCTAGCATTTGATATTTTCATGAGAAAAAATTATAGATCATCACTTATTCAGAAAAGATAAAAAATGTATTTCCTAATATAATATTTACTTGGTTTAATTTTGAGATGTTTAAATATTGAGCAAACTACCTAAAATAAAGAACAAGTACCGATGTTCTTATCCATTAGTATTTGAAATAATAAAATGAATAATTATTCTTTATTTGTTTAGTTAAAGAAGTACCCTTTAATTTCCCTCCAAGAGCAATCACTCTCATGAATTTTTTATGTACACTTTCCAGTCTGGGGTATTAATTTAAATTTAAGAAAAAGGATTATAAATATATACATACTGTTAAGTGATGTTACTTCCCTTACAACCCCATTTTAATTTTAAAAACTCACACCACTGAAAATTGATGGTGGGTGAGATTATCTGATGTGAGGGCACATAGTCTGTATAACCCTGTTTACCTTTGTAACATAGATCTGTGGGTTTGTCCCTTGATCATTGTAAATGCATTTTTATATTAGGAGCTGAAGTAAATTCAGATCATGAACTTTGTTCAATTATTTCTAACAACAATCGTGTACATACTGAAACAAAATTTGATTCCTATCACCATCTTATCCTGTATTTAGTGACTTTTTCTTTTATGTTAGGAAAGGACTATGAAATTAAAAATCAAAATTCTGTCTCAATCATTTATCATTATAATATATTATGTTGCTGATCCCCAATGCCTACCCTGAGTTGTTGCCTATGTAGTTATCAGAAGTCATAGAGAAGAACTGGAGAAACTTAAATGGAGGGAAAAAACTGGGAAAAAAAAATCTTGTACAATTTTCACTTTGAGGAAACAAAACATTGATAATTAAGGTGCTATGACATTCACAATGGAAACAAGTATTTCAAATGTTTGTTCATGTAAAAATACCTATAAGCATTATTACTAAAATGCCAGTGAATAATTCTGACTGAAAAGGAAGGTAGGGATTTTATTCTACTAAATGAAATTGACTTTACCTCCTTCCTTAGCAATCTAATACTGATGAGGCAACATCTTTATATAATTGAAAAATATATAAAGTTGGCTTTCAGTTACACTACTAAAGAGCTTGTAAAAGTTACTGAAAGCTCTCTAAGCCCGTTTACTCTTCTACATAGTAGGGATAACACTATCCTCTGACAAAGCCATTCAGAGTTTGAGATAAGTAAAGTGTACAGAACAGTGCCTGATATTAAGTGATGCTCAATCATAACTTTTAAAAATCATTTTTATACAGGTTTTTTTTTTTATCATTCTGTGGGTGATCATTTGCATTTCCTGTTTTTCCTGGAAATTAATGATAATGCATTAACATAAATGGAGAATTTTGACATATTAGTAATTTGTCCCATATTAGTAATATAGAAAATTAAACTTAAAAATTGCTAGGTATCACATAGTGATTTTCTTTTGAAATGGTCAAATATTCAAAATATTTAGAAATACAGAAAAAGATACATTACTCATCTTCACAATTTTTAGGGTTTCTCAACATTTTCCACCTAATTATCTAGAATGGAGGGGAAGACTAAGTGTGGAAACTTGCGGTGTATTGAAAAGGCCTCAGCAAGGTGAGTGACTACCATCCACTATAATACTCTGGTAATGAAGAACATTTGCCACCACTTTAACCTCTGTTTGTTCTTCTGCTTCCTCTTACACTTTCACTAAAAGTAGGTACACAAATATCAGATATTTCCAATTCAACATCATTTAAAATCTGGTTTCACCTCAGAATATTAATGTGTAATCAACATACGGATAATGACATTATAAACTGGATAACAGGAAAATGTCTATGATGGTCAATCTGCAGTTTAGACAAAGTGCTAAGATAAGATATAATTGAGAAACTATTTCTTTTTACAAGTTATACCAAAAAAGTAACACCCAAAATGGCGTTGAAAAAAATAGAATACAGATTTCAATTGAGAAGATTTATAAGTAAATATAATTGTTTTCTTTTTTAAAAATTTTATATTATGATCCCTTTTATTATTATTATTTTTTGGCCACATCACATCACACAGCATGTGGAACTTCCCTGACAAAGGACTGAACCTGAACCCCCTGCAGTGGAAGCACAGGGTCTTAACCCCTGGGCCACCAGGGCCCTAAGTCCAATTATTTGTTTTCTAAGAACATGTATGTATCATAGTATTCTTCCTTCTAGTATGCTTTATCTTATGATATTCCTAATGTTAAGCCAAGTTATTTAAAAATAATTCATGCTTAGATTCATAATTACAAATACTGTTTGAATCAAAATAAATGCAGGTGAAAAGATACTATATGATTTCACCTCTTAACTGGCAATGCAACTGTTTGCATGTTTTAACCAGATTCCAGACTTGAACAAATGCGATGAAAATCAACATGAGCTCATCTCTGTGGAAACTGGTAAAGCAACAGATGCTGCTTTAACTGGAAATAGCTGGGACTTTTGAATCCTTAGATGAAAAACATTTTGTGAAAAAATGACTTGTTCTGTGCACCGATTTGTGAACAAAAAAACTACATATTGTTGTTTAATTTATTCCAAAGTCAGTGTTACAATTTAAAATGATAGAGGCAATGTAGTCTAATCTCTTTATTTTTGATTTTTCTCTTTCCTGATTCTGTCTTTACATCGTTAAGTTTATCTCCTTAACTAAATTGAATGTGCATTCAAATAAGAAGTCTGAAAGCTTTTTAAGTAAAAATGGCAAAGTGAGTCGTTATTTGACAAGTCATTAATTAAACTTTCAGAATAACTCTCAGTCATTCTCTATTGTTTCTTCTGGTCAGAGATGGTGCATATGTCACCTACATGAGGTGAGTACAAGATGGTTAAATACAGTGTAACCACAGCCCAAGGGGAATGTCTGGATGCTGTGACACAGAACATATCAAACAATCAAAAACTTTTGCACAGTGGAAGCTTTATCTAAACCTTACTCAATACAGAAGTTGCTGGGGGGCGGGGGGAGGAATTCTCCTATAATGGTGGTTGTGGCTGTACATTATCATATATGCACCAAACAAAAAGAAAAATAAAAGCAAATCTCCTTCCAATAAGCCATGTCATATTAATAATAGGTAACATCACTGTAGGGCTTACTATGTGCCAAATATCTTTGTAAGCACTTTTTAGAATCTTCACAACTCTTTGAAGAAAGCGTGTGAACCCCAGCTGCACTGCTAATTAACCTATGATCTTAAAAACATTATCAAATCTCTTAATCCTCAATTTCATCATCTGTAAAATTAAGCCCCCCTACTGTTTTCATCTGAATATTTTGAGAATTAAATGAAATTAATAGATATATATGTTACATATATATAACACATGTATAATTGTTTATATATATATATTGCTTGTACAATAAAAATTGGTCATTTTCATCCAGAAGTCCCTAAATACAGGCTATATAATGCTACAGATTTCATTTATACACATACACACACAGAACTGAAACATTTAGCCAAGTAATTTTTTTCTTTCTTAAATCTATCCTCTAGTTTTTCTTTAAATTGGGAATGGTTTTCATAACTGAATTGACTAATAGCTTAGCATGCATAGCATGTCCTATACAGCACAAAGTAATTTCTTAGCCCTCCCTATGCACTGCTCTGAGGATTATTGAATAAGGTCTATAGCTATGTCTTCCCTAAAGTATTTCCAAAATTTCACCCATCCCCCAAGATGTAATAACAAAACTTACTTGGCATTCTCTGCACACTCTCTACTGTGTTGCACTGAGCTGAACCCAAATTTAAATGATAAACTTTCTGAGGAAGCATATGATGTTGGGGCTTTCTTTATCTTGTTTAGAAAGCCTAAAGAGCCTGTGTACACTGCTGTTCAATAATACCAAGGTCATGGCATCAGGCTCTTCTGGGATATTTGTTGCAAAACTACTAAGAATACATAAATGGCTTCCAGAAACTGCAGTTTTCAAAGAGATGGAATCTCTTTAAAGCTCAACATATTTTGCTCAGACAGACTTTTAGTGAGGAGTAGAAATTTCTGGCGTACATTCAACCCAATGTTATCCTCTATTATTTACAAGCACTTGGTCTTACAATGTGTTCTTAGACATTAGTTTGCTATTATAGCCTAAGCTAGGTCAAAGAAGTCCAAAAAATAAATAAATAAACAAAAACAAGAAGAAAAGCCAATTATATTTGTTAGAAAATAAAGTGTAAATAAGAAATTTAGCAACAAATGTTTCAAATGCACTACTTTAGGTTTCTAAGCTCCCAGAAGAACAAAAGAAAGGAAAATAGATTTTTTACCGTGACCAATGGAACAAAATGTTAGATTTGCAGAAAGGAATACAAGTGTAGGTCCTAAGGGTCAATGGCAGATGGAAAATATGACAGGGAATTCCTTATCATACTGCTGAAAATATATTTAAGAGAATCAGGGTAACATTAAGCAAAAGAACACGGGCTTTGAATATAAATGAGATTGTTGCTGTTTAACCATACATTATTAGTAAGACCTTGGGCATATTATTTCAATAATCTGAACTTTGATTGCTAAAAAATGTCGATAGTAATAAGGGATAATAAAATATCATTTATAAGGCTATTGTGATTATAAATAATATCTATTTAATGGGTCTACCATATATCTGATAAATAATAAAGGTTCAATAATTGGTAGCTACTATCAATTATTATTGGGGTTCTAACTAGTTAAAAGGTCATTTTAGATATATTTCAATTCTTTAGTGATCACTTTCTTTCTTAGAATCAACTCAAGGTAAATGAAATAATTTTCATCTCGTTAGTTTCTATTAATTTGATAGAGACCATGTTGTCTATATTCATCTGGAGTATGAGGAAAGGCCTGTTATTACACACATAATGAACTGAGTCAAGTCTAGCACTGTCAACCTAGTCTGCACAAATGTGACTAACTTTACAGTGGCAACTATTTCCCTAAAATACAATTAACATCTCTACTTTGTGGACAAGGTACTATCTTCAGCTCTCCACTCTCACTTCCTATAGAAGCACTGCAGAATTTACTCAATGTATTTTTAAATGACTATCATTCTCTTAACCTAACTGTAGAAATGTTCCATTCTTGCACATCGTTTCCTCTTTTCCTTCATGGTACCTATTAAAACATGCTTTCTTGCATTGACAATTATAGAATCAAACCTACCTAAATCCATTTATGCTATTGTTTTCTCCTAATTTTTAGCTTCCAAAACATCTTAATGGTATAGGTATAATGTATCAATTGCTGTTAGGAAATACCCTATGAGACTGACATCATAAAAGATATTTTTCAAAGGGAAAATGTGATAAATTTCTAGCTTAAAAAAAAAACACCTTTCAGCAGATGTTGGAATTTAATAATTTTGGTGAACATTATCCCTAGTCATTGGGAAGAAAACCTTTTGAAATATTGTCTTAAGCAATAACACATGCAACTTTTTAAAAATACTGCATACAAATTACAATAATTAAATGCTTAGATTAATCCCTATTTTAAAAGACATTCCTAAAACTTTGCTTTAAAATGCCATTCATAACCACTTTGTGTGGTGTATGGGACTGAATTGTGTGTGTTCCCTTAAAATTCATAGGTTGAATTTTAACCCTAACCCCTAATGTGATGACATTAGTAGTTGGGGCTTAGTAACTTTTGAATATGTGATATTTAAACAAAATAAATAAATAAATTTAATCAAGAAATGAAAAACAAACCCCATAGTTACTAGCTTGTAGTTACTAGTTTGTAGCCCCATAGCTACAAGCCCCATAGTAACTAGTCTTCCTAGTTCCTTCAAAATCTAGCTCTAAATTACCACTATAGTTTTAGCTCTTTTAAAGCCTTAACAACAATAACCACAACACATAGTAAAAAAATATATGCCAGATCCTAAGTGTTTTCTATATATATTATCATATAATTCTCTCCCCCCCCCCACTCTAGGAAGTGTGTACTATTCTTTTTTCATATGATAGACAACCACATAGAGGTATCAGGAGAGGAAGTAGCTCGTCCAATGTCACATGACAAAGGATGGTTATAGTCAACTCAACTCAAACCCTCCAAATCCAGAGCCAGTCTTTTTAACCTCTATGCTATTGTGTTCCAATTTTCTTAAATGGATAACTTTCCTATCTGTAACTACTGTTTTCCATACATATTACTTGGTTTATGCTATTTCAACTGCTTGAAATGTCCTCTTCCATCTCTCTACCTGTTAACATGATTCCTCATATTCAAAGCGCAGATCAAATGTTATTAATTCTATGAAGTCTTTACTGATTTTTCTATTTTTATTGTCTTTTAAATGTGTCTTATTGCCATGCACATATGTACAGGCACACACACCCACATTCCTTGACCACTAGGTGTTGTAAATATCTCAATGACATATATAATTGACTTCAATCAGTGATAATAAATACTTAACTTGTTAAACATCTCCTTTCTGTCAGGCACTCTTCTAGGTGCTGAATTAAGGTGCTGTAGCAATGGACTGAAGAATCAACCCTCTCAACCTCCATGTTTAAATCTAGTCTTGAAAAATGAGTATTAGTTTGCCACACAGTCCACGCCCAGTATGCGAGAAAAACACATTTTGGGGTGGGGAAAGACTTGTGCACATGTTCGGTTGTGTAAGGGCACAACCACGTGTACTTGAATTTAGGATACAGTTCCTGTTCGTTCATTCATTATGGTTACAGATAAACATCACATTAGAATAAGCTTCTTAAGAGAACTCTTATCCACTTGGTACTGCTGGTATCCACCGTTGTGCTGGGTATTAGATGCTCAACGCTTTCTTGGGGAGAGACAGTAGAAAGAATGGAGGAAGAGGAAGAATAGGAATGTTAAAATGGCGGTGCAGGAAAAGTCCACTTTCTGAATGAATCAGAGCTCCCATATCCATTAGTAATTTATTTGTCACTAGTAGAGACTGTCAGCAACAAAAAGGGAAGGGATATAATTATTAATGAAATAGATGTATGTAATATGTCAATCTTTATTTTCTGTGCTTTTAAGGTGATGATCTATTAACTAGTTCAACATATGAATTCATATGAAATTGACTTTGAAACATCTATACTAAGGGTTTCTTATTTTGATTAGTATGTAGGGAGGGAAGAATATTAAAGTATATGTAAGCACCATATAGAATATGAATGATTCTTGCACAAAGAAGCAAGACATGTTTGCTAATAAATTATACAGTGACAGATGTACAACTAGATACATAGTGAATATTTTGATGCACTTGAATACCCGACCTCTAGTTAAATCATTTTGAGGAAACTATCCCTTATGTAACTATAACTGATCACCTTAGAAAATGGAGTAAATCCATTTTTACCTGACAACTGAAAACTTATTTTCCCCTTAATTCATGAGACTGACTTTTTATATAGGTTGCTATATCTTTTTCAATCACAGACTATAGCTTTTTTTTTTTTAACATCTTCTTTGGCAGAAATTCAAATACATTTTGTTTGCTTGCCCGCTTAGAACATAGCCTGAATAAATATTTGCAACTCAGCAGTTGTTCTGGTTCTATGCTTTACAGTAAAAGGTCAGAGGATTTTGCTTCTAATTTTGCTGTTAAGTTATTGACAGAGCCTAAATGAAAAATAAGGTTCCTATAATTTTATGGGAACTATTACTGTGTGGCTTTTATTTTAGATATGGAAAATGCCGCATCATAGTAATAATCACAAATATATGATATTTTAGCACGTATTTTAAAGGAAAATGATTGGTTTGAACATGTATCAATATATACAAGTCTTCTGAAAGAATTTTTTTGTCATGACATAAACAGGTATTTAAAAGTCAAACTATTAAAAGTTTCCCTAAACTACATGGTTTCTCATCTCCTTGGACAGTACTTTAAATTATTTGAATTAAAAAAATAAAATCACTTAAAGTAAGTAAAAAGTCAAAGATATAAAAAACGCTGAGGCAAAGAGCATATGAGATGCAAGTAGTAACTTCCTTAAAATTGACATTTTCAGAAAGGAAATGATAACCAAACTTTGTAGGTTTATGCTAAAATTCAGTTTAACTCCTGAGGCAGACTAGATTTTTTCCCCAGGTTTTAAGTAAAAAATGATCTGTCTATAGCATTCTGTTAATTTAGGGAACCAAGATCTAGAGGCAAACTTCAATCTGCCAGAGGTGGATTTAAGATGATACTTATGAAGCTTAAGCTTCAGGGACTTTCACTAGCACATGTCCTTTTCATTTTCATATACTTGGTTTCATAATTTTGTATTCTTTTTTTTCCTTAAAAAGACCCCCACTCCCAAATTATGCAAGCATGCATCCTCGCCTAGATTTGCACCTGCAAAGTGCTGTAACATGCAATCAAAGCAGGGCTCAATGACATAGACTGCATGCAGAATTAAAAAGATTTGCCATTACCCTGGTATAGTTGTTTTATAAGTTATCTGTTTTTAATATTTATTAACTTTGGAAGGAGACTCCACATTCTGCATACCTTTTACAGGCATTCTCTATTTCACCTCGAGTATACATCTTGTCCATACAAATTGCCCACTGAACACTTTTCTTCATCTGACACCATGTTTCCCCAGTCCAAAGCTAGTCCAGAAAACAGCCTTCCATAGCACCTGGCAATTAGCCTAAGGACTCTTCCTCACAATTTCCATTCTTTGATTTCATGGAGAACTCAATAAATGTTGTCTATTATTAGTACTACTATTATTATCAAGATTTTAATATTTACTTTCAGGGACCAAGATCTTATTATACAAAACTATTTTTATAGTGAAAGGTTAAACTTTTTCATTTCCTTGAAATGCTGAAAAACCTCTATCTGATAAGGAGTTTCTGGTGTTTTATATTGAGGGAAATTTGTACTTATCACCTGAAAAAAATGTGTCGCTCCACTCAGTGGGGGGTAATTGATGTGTTTTATCAAAGGTTGTGACACTGTCTGATAGCGTTTTGTAGAAATCACCTTGACTGCTCCGTGGAAAAAATATCTGATCAGGGCAAGACTAAAGCAAGTAGACCAGTTGGGAAGCTGTGTTAAAAGACAATGGCTGTGGAGGTAGATTGAAAAGATATTTAGGAGGCAAATTTAACAACTTGAAAACTGATTGGATTTAAAAGGTGAGAAAGACTGGAGACCAACAATTTCATATGGTTAGAGTGACAAAGACGGATGGACGTGCCGTGAAATTTTACTTGTATTTCTCATAAGAAAGGGAAGATAAAAATAGTAAATTAAATCATACCCTTTTATTTTCTGAACTTTCTGATTAAATTTGTCTGACAGTTTTGTACCATCATGCCTGCCAACTTAGAGTCCTAGCAGCCAGGAGCATGAGAAAAATAACCATCCTCATCTAATCACGTGCCATTAAACTAAGAACAATTACTTCCAACTAAACTGTCTCTCCATTCTGCTAAGCTCAAAGGAAATGTTATGACCGAAATGTCACCTCAAATCTCAAGTTTCTATATCGAGCATTAATTTCATTAATTATAGCTTCTTTGTTTTACTCCTGATCTGCTGACAAAGCACCAGCTGGGTCTCAGCCAACTAATCAGATTAAATACATTGAGTTTGAAATACATGAAGAGCATCTTAATGCAATTGTTTTTGCAAGGCTCCTCTCTGAACAAACAGGTATCAATAATCTTATAGTGATTTGGTGATGTTAAAATATAGTTTTGATGGAAGCCATTAACTTTCCTATAATCAATAAAAATCTGTTGGAATACAGCCACCATTCACTGCTTCTTTTCCAGGAATACGAGAGCAAAATAGGCAAAGAAAATGTACTTTATTAAGAGCTCTGACAAAGAATTATGTCTATCGTAAGCTGAACAACCATATTAGTCTGAATAGCACAACTAAAGAAACTCAGAATAATTTGAGTTAGACAGGCCTTAGGAAACATAATCTAAAATACTAACTTGTATCAAAGAGGAAAATTGAGGTTCGGGAGCAACTTCCTATACAGATATCAGCCTCACCTATTTTCATTTATAACACGATTCAATTTACAGATGATTTCAACACTAGAAAAGTGAAATGGGAATGTGAGTTCAGTGACCAACTAATTTGAACACAGTCTAAAGCCTTGCTTTAAAATGAGGAGAGCTGTGATCTTGTCTAAGTCATCCAGATTAATCTCATTCTCAGTATAGGTTTAGTAACATTCTGAGTTACCTCATATTTTAATTAACAGTTCTGGTTGTTATTAGAATATGTGAAGGGAGCAGCCATCTGTCTCTCTTTACTGCCACTTTAAAGTGATGTTTGTGTTTCAAACCTTGGTATACCTATTCCGAGGTCCTATCTGCTACTTTCAACCTTTGCTTAACTAGAGCAAGGAGGCAGGCACTGGAACCAGGATGGTATGGTGGATGGTATGGTAAACAGAGGGTTTTTTAAAGTTTATTACTTTAGACATAAATATTACATAAAATCTATTATATCTAAGACAGCATAGTTGGCATAACACATTTTTTAACATAGTGAATTGGCTAAGTAAATTCTACTTTCCACTGTCTTTTGTTTGAAAATCTCAAACTAAATATTTTACCCCTAAATCTATCTATCTAGCAATATAGAGCAAAAGTTCTTAATTTTGAAAGGTTATAAGATTTTACATACCCAAAGATGTGGACAAAAAGAGAGAGTAATAAGAGATTTCCCACCTCTGCCAAAGGTAGCACCATTCAGCTTGGATGTGAAGCCTATGTCCTAACTGTGTGCTTCACGCTAGAATAGAATAGCTCTGTTTTAACTGAACCAAGAGTCCATCTGAACTGCTGTTCTCATTGCCATTCCATGTTGGCATTACTCAACCCTGATGCTACTAAAGCCACCGATTACTTCAAATTCCCCAACCAGTCTTCCCAAATCAATACCCAGAAATGCCAGCGCTCCTCCCTCATCCAGCAAACTGCTGATCTTAAACATAACGGAAATGTTTAACTCAATCTTTCTTTCTTTCATCATTTGAGAATCCACCCTTCTCTACCTTGGTTGCTTTTGCATGTGGGATGTACTGAGGTCACTGGGAGCTCCACTAGGCTACCTAAAGATTTTGATATCGATTAAAACATTTGGGTAGGTTTTCCAAAGTTCAGATGCATGAGGTTTTCAGAGGATGGCTCTTGTTAGTGAAACTTACACACCCAGTGATTATGTGAAAAGCATGCTTTAAAATTTTTAAATGCCTGTGCTAACAGATAAATAGTAGTGATTTTGAAAATGGAGTCATGTTCTGGCCATTTATTTAATCTTCTAGGACCTAATTTTAACACAACTAGAATGCAAATGTCAAACTCATGTCATCTATTTAATATGAAGGTTAATAGAGTATAGAAATGCACTCAAAAATGTGTCCCTGAATCTAACATGTTGTTGACTATATTAACATATTACATGCTAGTGTGCATACATATACAACAGAATATTAATATGGATTTGGTATATGTAACATAGTAACATTCTGACAGAGTTTGCTTATATTTTCTAAAATCTGAATTACAGAAAAAATATTGTTCTCTCCAGAATCTGAGTATTAGAATCATTAATAGTGACATCAGAGAACAAAACTGCTTATTATGTTTATGATGAACTGTATCACTTATGAAATGTGTTTATATTTACAAATGTCTATTAAAATCTACTAGATTAGAACATATAACACTGGATATAGCATCTATCTTAAAAGCCTAATTACACAGGAAATTTTTTAAATGTACATTTAAATAAAATTGATAATTTTCTGAACACTTATAGAAAGCAGCTATACATTTCTGTCTTCAATTTGTTTACTCCTCCACATTGATCCTCTGTCCTCCAAATAGGACTAGCTTGTGAGATTCCGAGGGGTTTAGAATCTGCAATAAATTATATTTCATGTAGGGCTCATCACTGGGAGGGGCAATGGTCTCTTCATACTTGACAAGCAGAAAGAGTTGTCAACATGAGGCCGCCTACTAAGTAGAATATCTGTTAAGCTGACTTAGGAAAAAAATCACCTTTCAAAAGTCTTGAGGGAAATTTCTGAGTTAGAGCACTGAGCCACAGAAAGCTGATGGATTTTATCAACACACAAGTCAAAAGGAATGAGGGGCCCTTTTGAGAACTTCTTTGATTGAAGTATAAAAGAAATACAGCTTGCTAGCCAAAAAGCAAAGGAGTCAAAAAGAAGCTTATGTCTAGAACACTTTGCTTGCAAGAGTTAGGTTTTCTCAGTAAATCAAGGAGGGTATAAATTAATTAAAAGATATGCCTATGTTACATGATCAGGATGGGAAATAAAGGCAGATTTATTAAGTTGGAAGGAGTGAAGGATTTGATTTGGCATAAGGTTGTCATCTTAGAGAACAGAATGTACAATAATAAAGGGAAATGGGGATCTTGGAGGCTCAGATACACAGACACATAAAAAGGAATTGAGATTTATACATTCTAACCTGTTTTTGAAAGTGAAACTGTATAAGATGACTGGAGGCCCCTAAACTGTGTATGTTGTTTTTGAACAGTAACTACAAATATATGCAAATTTAGTAAGCTATTCTGTTACATGAAGTGTATCTGCTTTACATTAAAATGAAATTGCAGAAAATAGCCCCCCTAAGAAACACACACTTACACATATATAAATACATGTACAGGTAGGATTATCTGAAAAATAAAATATCCAGTCAAAATATGCATAAAAGAACTGGATTACTCTCTGGATTCATTGTACAGCATTTTGGAGCAAGTAGTGTTGTCAGGACTCATAGTATCTAATCTAAACACCCTGATTATTGGAGTGCTCTTGTCAAAGAGAAACAACTGCTCAAAAGTATCCATATGTATTTATTTCTAGTTCAATACAAAATTAACTTTAACATCTCTTATCTCTGAAAAGCAAACATTAGTGACAATTCTTAAATTATATATGTGGAAACCATTTTTTCCACATTAATTTAAATTAACAAAACTCCATGAACTGATATTATAAATGAATAGCTTCACCAAATTCTCTTTTATGTAAGTAAAAAGAAAATAACATAGGGTTAAAAACTCTTTAAATATTTCATAAGTATCTGAAAATTTTCAGATGCCAATAACATTTTAGGAAAGAAAATCTGTTGTTGGTCAAATGCTATGTCCTCTGAACTCTTCTTTATGGACATGTTCATATATCTCAATGGGTGAAGACGATTCCTTATTCGTTAGTGCCCTTTCCAAAGATCAGGTGAGTCTAGTTGCATTTTTGGCCCTCAATAAACAATTCATGGATCTTGAGCACCCAAGTGAACAAGGATGACGTGGGGAAGTGAGTCACAGCCTCAGTCTCTCTTTCTCTCTTACTCTTCCCTTTAAGTTAAATAAAGATGTACCATGCCTACCTTATAAGGTCAAAAAATAGGAGAGAAGTACTACTGAGGACATTTTCAACAAAAGAAATGGTGAGTTCATGTTAGGTAATTTTACCACTGATCTTATTAAAATTTCTATCCCAGACCTGTATTCTTGGTTGGGTGTGAATGTACAATTAAGCTTGTTTGTAATAGGTGATGACTGATGAGAAATCTTGTTTGGGTCCTTGGGGCCCTGAGTCTTCATTCCCATGACTAACTCCTCAAAATTATGACTTGCTACTTAACATTTCCCTGGATATTTTAGTTATGTCATTAATACACTCATTCAAGCATTTAGGTATTGAGCATTGTACTAGGCACTGAATATAAATCGATCAGTAAAAGAGGTTTGATTCCCCACTCTAGTTGACATAAGAGTATAGCAAAGAATAGATTTCTAAACACAGCATTTCAATAAAATGTGATAACTTCCCTCGAGGTGCTTCTGAAACACAAAGCTGGTGCACCTGCCCAGGTCAGGGAAAGTAAGGAGGTCTCCAAAAGTAGACAGTACACAGAGAAATGATAATGAAAGGGTAAATTGGGAGGAAGAGTGTTCCAGGCCAGCCAAGTGATAAGAAAACCAGAATGCCAAAAGGGGAAGCCAGAAAACATACTGAATATATTGAAGAAAATCAGTTATGGACAGACACAGACTATTAAAAATAAGGAAGCAATGATGACATACCAAATAAGTAGGTAGTAACCAGGTCATAGCCATGAAGCCATACTAAGCAGATTGAACACATAAGCATTGAAGAATTTTAAATGTGTCACATACCTAGCAAGTGATCACTTCCTTTTCAGAACTGTTTGATTTTCCTTTCCAAGACTGCACAGGACTGCTAGCACCAAATAATCCACATGACTATTTTCCCTTAAAGGGGCTTCACATGTGGTTTACTACAGCCCTTTCAAGAAGACTATTACAGTCATTAGTTTACAGTTGTTGCTTTGGCCTACATCCCCTGGAAGGTTAACTATAAATCTGTTTTTGATATAAGCCACTTTCTAGTTCACAGTTCCTCATCTGGTTTTATTATGGCTGGATTCTGCTTTCTGATTTCTATACATGAAAATGTATATTTATGATCTGTGTCATATAATTTAAAAATATACAGTTTCCCTATTTTTAAAAAATTGCATTTAAATATTTCTAAATAGAAGGAATACCATTGCAGGCAAGAGGTAGATCTTAAGTTTCTCATAGATTGTTCACTGGTTTTATTTCAGTGATAGACCCACAATGAACTCTCGACTTTTAAATAACTTTGAAAAGACTAAAATCTGGTGCAGTGTGACATTGATGTCTATTACATCAGGCATTCAAATCTTTGTTAAAAATGAAGGGCTGATATTTAATATTTAAGGAGACTGGCATGAGTATATCAAGAAATAAATATTAATAAAATTAATATTACAATGATATATTCTCAAATATTAGATAATTTAAGGCCAAATAGACTTTTCTCAAATTCACATCCCTTTAAAACTGAAGCAAAGAGGCCAAATACTGCATACCCAAAATCCACTCATTCATTCTACAACTATGGGAGTGCTTCCTTTGTGCCAAATAATGGTCCTCAGACCAGAGATAAATAAATAACACAAAACCCCTGATTCAATGGACATCATAGCCTTATATAGAAGCAAAATTATAAACAAGATACCTCACAAAAAAAGCAATATGGATAAAGCAAGAAATATATGTATACATACTGAGATAACAGAAAAGGAAGTAATTAATATTAGTCTTTGTGGGTGAGATCAGAAACACCATTCAAGAAGAGATACATATGGGAATTCCCTGGTGGTCCAGTGGTTAGGACTCCATGCTTTCATTCCACGGATGCAGGTTCCACCCCTGGTCAGGGAAATAAGATCCTGCATGCCATGCACCACAGCCAAAAAAAAAAAAAAAAAAAAAAAAAAAGACAGAGACATATGAACTGAGCTTAAAATATACAGAAACCTTATGTGATTGAGAGGGGCAATACAAGACAAGGAATGAATATGATACATTCAAAGTTTAATGAAGGCAGTAAAATTAGTGACAGGCAATTACACGAGAAAGACAGAGGCATTAGGATCTATGAGATTACCATATGTTAGGTGCTTGAAAAATATTTGTTGATTGAGGGGAAAAAAAAAGTTGAATAAATAAAACCATGAATTATCACTGGACTTTGTTCATTGACTAGATATGGGAAGTCTCTATGGTATCTCAGTCCTCTTTACTTCACCCCGTCCTTTGTTTTTTATTCCCCTTCAATGTCCTAATTCTATATCAACATTAACTGTTTCTTGTTGTATCACTGTCTTCTTATCTTTCAATTGTTATCCATAAAGTTGCATTAGAGTACAGCAGTAAATGGATAAAAGTCAATTTAATGTTGCAAATGCACGATTTATATGGCATACTTTCTACTAGTGTTGTATCAATGTTACTTTGCAGTATAAATTGTTAAGAATCATCTGTTAAAGTTCCAAGCTGTCAAAAATGGATATAATACCACGTACTTCATTAAAATATCCTTCATGTTAGAAAAAATTCCAAACTTCAATATTTTCACAAAATATTCAATGCTAAATTTAACCTAAAGACTCAACCACTGCTTAGTCAAAGTAAAATCATTTATAATAAAATACTAGAAGCTGTTTTTCTACTACAGCGGATTTTTTTAGCCTACTCTTTACTGGTATGCTGTACACTCAAATGTTGATATTTTCAGAAAGTATATTTTATTTGAATAATTTGAGCAATTAAAATATAGTTAATATCTTAGCATATTAATTAAAATAATGATTCATTTACTTGCAGCAATTAGAAACTTATTTTTGTAATCTAATAGGTATATTCTGTTTCCATGGAAACAGTGTCCATTATTACAACACAATATTCCAAAACAGTGCTAAAGTTTCAACTACTGGCTAACCTGGTTACAGGTCATCCTGTCAATGAAGCAAAGGCAAATGGAAAGAGACTGGTGTTCTGGACAACAATGAACGGACAGAATGCCTTGGGTCCAATTCTTCTAGTCCATGCCACACTTACTATTTCATTCTATCAATGACAGAAATTGAATAAAACATATTTAAATGTTGTCCTAGGTCAGTTAGAGCTGCTGAAATGTCCCAGTGGTTCAAGATAATTATGAGGCATAGAGTTTGGAGATGAAAGCAGTATGGATACCTTCTGTAGTACTGTAGTTTTAATTTCACATATTAAAAAAAAGTAACAGATCACTTATATGTAACTTATTCCACCTCAGATATTTGAAAACCTGCTCAGTTTCATTTGTAAATCACAGAGATCATACTCCAAACCTAAATATTAAAGTCAGAAAAATATTACAGTGCACATGGTTTTTAATGTTTTTGTGAAGAACAACATCTTTAAGTTTGACAAGTGCTCAGTAGGTAGTGAGCAGTAACAGTGGCGTGCTGAAGAGTTCTAAGTCCAAAAATTAAAAAGTAGCATGACTGCAGTCTTTGTTTTGCCAGACAGATGCACATTTATTTGAAAAGATTAGTGCATTCTTGTTTTCCTTCTTAGAAAGGTTTTGGTGTGAGCATTTCCATCCAATGACTGCAAGCTTCTGAGACTGGTTTTGCTTTCTTGAAATTAGAAAGCCATCCCTAGGAAGGAGCAAGATATAACCAATGGAATTTTGTTTAAAATACTTTGCAGAAAATGACTTGTAGATAACTTGATTTTGAAAGGATACAGGAAAATATTAAAAAAAATATACGTTCAACATTTAAACCTTTACAGTAGATTATTTTCTAATAGTCAATTGCTCGGTAATCTGCCCATGAGTATAATGCACTTCAGGGAGATAGTGTCCATGTTTTTGACTTGTGTGACCAGTCTATGATTCTCAATATCATTTTAACACACAAAGATTTTGGGCATTTTGAAGAATTGGCACATTCCAGGTCTTGGACAAAAAATGCACAAGATGAGACTCTGGCTTTTGTGCTGAAAAACAAGAAAACTGTCAAAGTCTAACAGGAGTAAAAAGACACAGGAACCAGGTTGATTGGGATAGTACTGATAAGGGATGGGGAATTTCATCATGAAAAAGAATAATTAGTACAATTAATAGAAACACTGAATATACAAAAATCCATGAGCTCATAATGACACTCAAAAACATATCTACTTGCATCTAGAGAAATAGATTTAGACAGACAGGTATAAAAAGAGACGAGGTGCTCAAAAAAAGAAAAAATAAAATTTCTGGTTTTCATTGGAGGTAACTGGAGCATCAACCTTTTACTATAAAAATTGGTAATTATATGGAAAAATTAAAATTCAGGGTGTTATGGAATGAATTGTGTCCCCTCAAAATTCATAAATGGAAGCGCTAAGCCCCCATACCTCAGAATGTGACTGTATTTCGAGACAGGGCTTTTAAAGAGGTAATAAAGTTTAAATGAGGTCATCAGCGAGGGGCTCTAAGCCAATATGACCAGTGTTCTTATAAGATGAGGAAGAGAAACCAGAGATGCAAGAGCACAAAGAAAAGCCCGTGTGAGGACATGGTGAGAAGATTGCCATTTGCAAGCCAGGAAGACAGAGCTCAGGAGAAACCAAACCTGCTGACATCTAGGTCTTGGACTTGCAGCCTCCAGAACTGTGACAAAAAAAATATTAAAAGTGTTTTTAAGCCACTCGGTGCGTGGTAATTTGTTATGGCAGCTCTAGCCCACTAATACACAAGGTAGCTAAAAACTCTAGTCATTAAGGACAAATTTGTCTTTACAGTATCATTCCAGACAACAAATTATAAAAGAAAATACAAAATTAGAAAAGTACCATGATTTTGCAACCCCAGGTGAAATAATGACTCAGGAAATGATCTTCAATGGATACTAAAATCATGAGAAAATGATGGGGAAATCTATAATAGAATAACCTGGCTGGGACTACTTGTGCTAAAATGGAACAAGCAGACATTATGTGTGCCCTGATGTGATACGACATTAAGTACACAGGATTAGCTTTGAAATACTTTTGTCAAAAAGATAAATCTAAATTGAATTATGATTTTGGCTTTCACTCCCAATTCTCAGAAAATACACTAGATGCAGGTACATACTCAGTAAGACCATGAGGGAGCAATCAGACAAGTTCAGAATGTATGACATTCTGCCCATCAATTTTTTTTTTTTTAAATTAGTTGACTGGGGGTAAGGGAGTGGGAGATTGGGTTGTACATCAAGGGACCCTTTGGATTCTTGGGGTGGGAAAAGACAGTAAAAAACTGGTAAAATTCAAATGAAGTATATAGTTTAGTTAATAAGATTGTACCAATACTAAATTCTTCCCTTAGATCATTGAAATATGGTTATGTAAGATGGTAACATTAAAAAGAAGGTGAGTGAAGGTATTTTGCAACTTTCTGTAATATTCTGCAATGTTTCAATAACTAAAATTATTTCAAATTTGAAAGTTAAAAAAAAAGAGACACAACAAATGCAAAGTGCACAGTGTATTTGGTTCCTGAATTGAACATATCAACTACAAAAGGACATTTTTAAAGACAATCTGGGAAATTAAAATATGATTTCAGTATTAGATATACTTAATTTTGTAGGTATGATAATGGTATTATGAATGAAGAACAAATTATTTTGAAAAAAAATACAGAAGTATTTAGATATAAATGTCATGATGCTGAGGATTTGAATTTAAAATTCTACAGGAAAGAAAAAAAGAAAAGAAAATTAAGCATTGATTATTTTTCACTGATATTGGTTGAATCTGGGGAGTTCATTATAACATCCTTTCCACATCTGTGTTTGTTTTTAAAAAGTTTATGCTCTGTAACATCTGCTTGGTCATGCAACCAGAACAGAATTCTGGGTTCATTCTCAGGCCTGGCCCGCATCATTCACTGGCTATGTGCTGTTGAGTGCCCCAACTGCTTCATGACCAGTGAAGGCTGCCTGGCAATCTCTGTGCCTACTATGAGGACTGCAGGAGAATCTCAAAAGATAATAAAGAAAAGCTTTTGCCACTAAAACACAAGTGCTATGAGATTTTTATTCTATCAGTACTTTATTGACTTCCAAAAAAAAAACCAAAATGTCAGATGCATCAGTCATGTTTGTTGGGCTGTCACAACAAAATACCTCATACTGGATGACTTAAACTACAGAAATTTACTTTCTCAAAATTCTGGAGACTGGAAGTCCTAGATCAAGGGACCAGCCAATTCAGTTCCTGGGGAGAGCTCTCTTCCTGGCTTGCAGACAGCCACCTTCTCTATGAGGCCTCACATGGCCTTTCCTCTGAGTGTACATGGGCGGGGGAGAGACAGAGAGAGAGAGAGAGAGAAAGAGAGAAAGAGGGAAGGAGGAAGAAAGAGAGAGAGAGAGACAGAGAAAGGTGTCTCTCTTCCTCTTCTTATGAAGCCAGCAATTCAACTGCATTAGGGCCCAATCCTCATGACCTCATTTAACCTCAATTACCTCTTAAAGGTCCTATCTCCAGATATAGTTACATTGGGGTTTAAGACTTCAACAAATGAATTTAGGGTATCATAATTCAGTCCACAGCACATGTCAATGGAATATTTGTTCTAACTCTCCTCCACCACCAAGGGTGAGGGGCAAACATCTCTGCATGACAAAGTGTGGCTCAGTATTTTAATATAGGAACATGGAGGAAGAGACAATAATATAAAAATGATTATTCCAGTCTCTAACAGACATATTAAATAAGAGAATTTCTTAGTTGATGAACAAATATGACTTTGGTTGACCAAGTTTTACCTTTCATAAGTTTTCTTGTTGCCCATGTTCTGAATCCCAATTGCATAAATGTAAAACTTATTTGATATGTGGGCTGTATATAAAGTATAGAAACAAACAGACAGTAAAACAAAGGTTAAAATAAGACAATAGCATGAAATTAAAGGGGAAAGATTTAGCAATTAAGATGCACTTTCCAATAATGAAATCTATTAGAGCAGGGAAAGTTCTCCTGGGGGAAGTACAGAAGTCTTACGGACCAAGTCATTTCAAATAGACTAGACAAAATAATCAAAAATGGCATTAAGAGAACAGTCCCTCAAGAGAAAGATAGGGGTGGGAGGTTGATTAGATAATGTAATAGAGCTGCCTCATCTTTAAATGTCCATGATTCTAAAATTCTATAAGATTTTTAGACAGTTTGGTCACCCAGTAGATACTTTAATTTCATTTTTTATGACATATTTAATAGGTGAACAGCAGTGATCATGCAAGCTTGGCCTGGCTTGCTCTCTGGGGCTTGGATTTCTGGCACTGCACTAACTACAGCTCTAACATAAACCTCAATGAAATCAATAATTACTAAGTAATCCCTGTGCAGAATTTCCATCAGACATCTATGGCTCATATTAGCACTGTTAATATAGAATTATTGAAATTTAAATCAGAAGTGTTTAGGCAACACTGTGATGAGATAAAGTGATTTGAGACTGCTTATCATGATTAAGGCTGCAGATTGCAGGTTATTAGAATGAAAAAGGAATACGAAATAAATGGGATGAAAACCAAACGTGGGTTCTTATTATCTGAGGGAAGAAGAAGATTGTATCTTGAATGCAATTAATGCACTAAAATGATTGTGGCACCCTCTTGTTTTCTCATATTAGTCACTTTTATAACTGAGGACCGGCATGGATATGACATAATGCCTCAGGGCCAAATGACTTGCCAGGAGAGCAAAAACAAAGTCCTGAGCTGTTTAAAACCTCTCACAAGGCTTTATCTTTTAGATATGAAACTATAATCAGTGATGAAAGTAAAAGCCAATGAGTAATTGCAATATGGATAAAGGACTAACTCTGAACTACTCTTTAAACCCGTATTTCAGAATATATCTACAGAACAATTATTCACACTTATATGAAAACATCATTCCATGGAAATTTGTTTTTCCAAGACTTCCATAAACTGAAAGTTTAATGGTAAATTGTTTACTATAAAATTTGCTGATGTATTCATAATTTTCTATTACTGTATAACTGAGAGTTATAAAGAATACTGCTGATAATCAATACATAATTATTTACATTTATTAAATAGCATGCATATAACTTATTATAGTCAATTTTTAGTGCTTTTATGTTCTCAACAGTTCTCATATCTTTAATATTTGTGGATATGCTTTTTTTTCCCAACTTGAATATGACTTCCTTTGGCTTAGGAATCTCATTTTATCCAAACACCACCTTGTGTGATATAGATAGATAGATAGATAGATAAATATAGACAGATATAGATGTATAGATTTATGTATATGTATGTATGTATCTATAGTTTTATCTATATCTACATATAGACAGCAGGCTCCAAAATGTAACACACATGAAGGGAAAAGTTAAAAATGAGTCAAAACTAAAAACTATGATTTTTTTTTCGAGTCAGTGATAATCCTACTGTAGTGTGAAATTTTTTTTTAAATGTACAACTTTTTAAAAACTTTGATCAAATCCCAACAATCAATATTCCCTTTTGCACAGCATTATGTATAGCAATTTTTACTCACTTACTGTAGCTTTTACAAGGTTTTTTGTTTGATTAATTAACTTACTCCCTTATATTAAAAACATTCTGAATTTCTCATAAAGGATTCCTTTATTATTTCAATGATAAATAATTTTGAGGATCTACTGTATGCCATGCAAAGGAACACTCTCATGAAATACATATTCTAATGGGAAGAGAGACAAGAGATAAACAAATAATTGAGTAGCATCATGCTAGGCAATGATAAGCTCTTTGAGGAATAATAAAGCAGTGTGATGCAGTATGTATCCATATGTTGGGTGTCAAGAAACACCTTCTCGATGGGCAGATATGTGAATAAAGTGAGCAAAGGAAACCATGTAAATATCGGGCAAAACAGAGGTTCAGCAAAAGGACAGTAAATGCAAAGGCCCTGGGGTGGGTGTAAAGTTGGCAAGTATAAACAACAGTAGGGGATCCAGTATGACTAAAGGGCAGAGTGTGAGACGATGAATATTAAGAATGCAGTCAGGGAGTCTGCTCATGTGGACCTTGTAGGTGAAGGAAGGAGATCAGGGTATAAAGAAGACAGGAAGGGGACCTGTCCCCAATCAAATCGCATGAGTGCTTCAAATATGCCTACGCGTTACGTACACATAAGGTCAAAACTGGGTTGACTCGTATATTTTCCATCTATTCAGCATTGATTCTTTCCGGTGAACAAGGGCGTGTGTAATGAACCTATAAAAAAATTACAAAGAAGGACACTGTTGAAAGCTGACTCTACAATCAATATTAATGTCTAATGAAGTTTTAGAAAGCAAAAAGAGGAGTAAAGAACTGAATAGAATACAGGAGAATCTATTTGCTATTACCAACTATTAATACTGATCTTTGGAACAGAATTAGCTGTTGAGAT
Source organism: Hippopotamus amphibius kiboko (assembly GCF_030028045.1). Taxonomy (NCBI): domain Eukaryota; kingdom Metazoa; phylum Chordata; class Mammalia; order Artiodactyla; family Hippopotamidae; genus Hippopotamus; species Hippopotamus amphibius. The sequence continues at coordinate 71,157,625 of NC_080193.1, read as the reverse complement.
ATTTTAAATTCCTGAGTATTCTCTATAACAGAATTAATAACCATTTATGTTCACCATTGTAGGACTGAGTCAAATTCAAAACATATTGAAGAAGCTAAGAAGAACCTCTTCCTTAAGGAGAAAAAAAAGGGGATACAGAAAAATAATTACATCGAAATATGGCTTTAAAGGAAATGTTTGTATTGAATAGAAGTCAAACAAACTAGGCAACTCTACTTTCCTATCTGCCTAACTCCTGGGGGCCACAGCAGCTATTCCTGCACATTCAACATGCCATAAATATACCAGCCTTGCTTCTGTAGAAGTCACGGTGCCTGCTCTAACTGTCTTACCTATTTATGGCTGTGATCTTTTCCAGAATTGCTTTCTGGCTCTAAAAGTATTTTGTTAAATTGACTAGCTTACAATAAATCCTTTTGTTACCACTGTATTCCTAGGATTTAAGAAAGATCTTCAAATGTTCCTGGGTGGTCACCTTTCACAATAATGCACATAACATCACTAATTATATATTTTCACCCGAAGGCCCTGGAAGGCATTGCTACTGAGATAATAATAAAGGGAAAAGACCGAAAAGTGAGCAAAAATAATTTTATCAGCTTACTATATTGAGTGATTTCCTCTTTTAACATACTTTATTTTTATATTTTACAAATTCATTGTGACTTACACTATTATTATACCTATACATTACATTAAGCATGATATATTCAAAAGCTTTGCTAGTAATTCATAAAATGACATTCGTCCCCTAGGAATGGCGCTATGTCATCTATGTCAAAAGTCACACAATTAAGTAAAAACCAAGAGAAATTACTAAATTTGGTTAAAAAAGAAAAGCTACCTCTTTAAAAAAAAGTGTGTATCAGGTAATAATATTGGGAGAAGTTTTGAGGAGATAATGACAGGGTAGGTGAGAATGTGTGGAGACTGGAATTGGTGATACCGTTTAGTTAAAGAAAAATGTAGTAACTGTGCAGTGAGTGGCAACTATGTAGACAGCACAACCGGTTGATTAATATACACATTTTAAAGCTACAAGTTGTGACAATTTATCTGGGGCATATAAACCCAATTTTGAAACACACTATTATAAGGACAATGCATTTATCTCTGCCACAGTAGGGATATAACGCGTAGTTCTTTCTAGGTGAGAAAGATGCCAGTTGACATCATCAGAGTTTGTAACTCAAAATCTCCACTCTTAACATTTTGTCCTCAGGGCAGAAAGGTTGAATTTATAAGATAAATAACAAGAGTTACGTATTTCAGTTTCTACAGTGAAATTTGTTTCAACTTAATGGATGATGTCAACATCTAATACATGCTATTCATATTTTGCTGAGAAAATTATAAAACTGATCCCAAATAATAACAAATTTATCTTGAACATATTACCATATCTATCTAAAGTTATGCTCTATCAGAATTCACTGAAGTAAGCAAAAACATGTAAGAAAAAGGGAAAAAAATGAATTAAATTCGAATCCTAATATAACTAAAGTCTGCCAAATAGAATGTGGAAAGAATCAGACAATGGAAAGGTGACTCTGATTCATGATTCCAGAAACAACTGGAGCAGATCTCAGAGGACCATGAATATCATGCTCTCCAACAAGGGACTTCATGGGCGGCGGGTTCCTGTCAGCTACTCTTCAAGTAAGGCTTGCGGTTTGCACTTGGAAAAGACCTCTGTGCCGTGTAGAGAGAAAGCTGGTTAGTAATGAAGGCACACAGGCTAGAGGGAAAAACAAAACAAAAAAACATGGGACGACAGCCCTGCTGACTACTAACTCTCGCCCCCTGAAACAATGCTTAGGGGTGTGAATTGCAGCTACTTACTCTCTGTGTAACCTGGGCTAGCAAGTTAACTTCAATTCCTTACTAACACCAATTCCTGCATCTGAAAATCAGGAATGACAATAATAATACTTAGCTCGTGGGTATTGCCTGGATTAATGGAGAATGAAATGCAGTAACATATATGATACACACAGGAAGTGCTCAATAAATGTTAGTTTTGATTATTATTATTGATAATATCCATAATACGTGTAATGAAGCTTTTATTGCCCCTTTTCCAACTTCACTCACTGACTATGTCATATGTTAGGCAAACTGACTCATGACATAGCAAAATAAAGTGTAGACAAACTATTTTAATGTCTCTTCACCTGGGTACGGGAGAACCAAATTAATCAAAACAAACTTTTGTAGAACCCACATCAACTCCCAGAATTGTACTGTGCCTATAAGAACGAGAAAACTGAAAGATCTGTCAGTGTTTAAAAACAAAAGATTCTTTGGTCTGAAAAAAAGGGGGTTAACCCTGGAGACTCAGAATCACGGTCTTACCATGAAATCAATATCCTACAAGAAATACGAAGCAACTTTAGAAAGTTTCTAATTTGCCTTAACAGAACTCTAAAGATACTGCAGCTTTCACAATAGAATGGTCACAATACACTAGCTTGGATCAAGATTTTTTTAAAGATTTCTTAAAAAAAAAAATGCATATATGTACATACATATATTATTTTTTGTTCTTATGCTTCTTTTTCAACTAACAAATAGGATACTCTCAGTATCCCCCACACTATGACAAGGCAGTTTGTCAAAATTTCCTTGATTATATAAGTGCTTATATGGTTCTACTGAGCTTTTGATTACAACTGCATTCATTTTAGAGATCAATTTAAGTAAAGTTTTACCCTTCTGATACTGATTCTTCTCATCGAGGGTGATGACGTTCAAATTTTCTTTTGTATAATAATCAGTCAATAGGCATTTATCTAAGGAATAAATAAATGCCACTCAATTATTTCTGTAATGCTCTTAGAATAGGTCCTAAAATTTCTTTTCAAGTTGATTCAAGGTATTTTGTATTTTTGGTAAAATAAATCATTTTCATCTTATAGAATTTTCTATTTAATTGTCACTAGGAAAGGCTGCTGATGAGACTTTTTCCTTTGCCCAACAATTGACACCTAGGGAACAACATAAAATCTAAGAAGGTTTTTAGTATTTTCTTAATTTTTATTTTAAAGAGAACTGCAAGCAACAGGGATCAGACCCTTCCTCCAGGCTTATTAAGTGTGGCAGAATTGGATGAAAGACCACCGGTCTCTGTTGCACACCTGCAATTCTCTTTCTCCTATGCTCTTTCACTAAGACAGCTCAAAGCACACTGAAAATTGTTTCTTTTCTGGACATTTCTGAAACCTGAAGGCTTGCTGGAGAAACTCATGGTGATGGGACAAGAAGGGACAAAATGTGGTGGTGGTGGTGGTGGTAGGGGGTCATGCTCAGCTGATAGGGGCCAAAGGGAAAACAAGCTCTTGCTCTCCAAGGAAGCCCCTCCATCTCCTTCCTTGGAGATGGAGGGGCTTGAAACAAAGGTGAAAATTATTCCCAAACACTCTTATCTTTCTTGAGGAACTACTTCATTAGCAGAGGTTCCCAAAGCATAAAAGCAGAGGGAACCGCTTTAGAGCCATCACCCTCTCATCCCTATCACGTTTCACACAATCTGACTTTTTTTTCAGATTCATTTGATATGTTCTTGTTTTAATTTAATTTATTTTTAATAGAAGTATAGTTGATTTGCAATGTTGTATTAATCTAATTAAATTTAAAAGCTTTTGCACAGCAAAGGAAACAGTAAACAAAACAAAAAGACAACCTACAGAATGGGAGAAAATATTTGCAAACAATGCAACTGACAAGCGATTAATCTCTAAAATATATATACAAATAGCTCATACAACTCAATATCAAAAAAAAAAAACAAAAAACAGCCCAATCAAAAAAAAATGAGCAGAAGATCTAAACAGACATTTCTCCAAAGAAGACATACAGATGGCCAAAAAGATACATGAAAAGATGCTCAACATTGCTAATTATGAGAGAAATGCAAATCAAAACTACAGTGAGGTATCACATCACACTGATCAGAATGGCCATCATCAAAAAGTCCACAACCTGTCATTTAACACCTACCATGTCTCCTATCTCTCTTTTGACCACATGTTTCAGATTTAGGTGTCCCCAAATGACTCTTACTGGCCTTTCCCCACTCAGGTCCCTCACCTGAATCCAGATGTCAATCAGAGTATACCTGGTTTTAAGTGAGATTTTTATACTGTGCTTAGAGTACTGCTTGGAACACAGTAAGTATACAGCAAATGTAATAAATACATAAAGGTGGAAAGAAAGTTATCCAGGCTTTATTCCACACAGGAAAAAACCTAGCCATCCTATTTCTGCTCTGAACAAGAGAATGCAAGAGACATCATAATAATAAGCTCTAAAATAAGCTTTAATTTGAAATAGTGGAAGGGCCACCCATGAGCAGTGGCAAATAAAATGCCTTTATTCGGATAAAAATTTATAAGAGAGTAAGACCAAAGCACCTGCTAGGAAAGTAAGTTTTATGTATTTATCTACTATAGTTTCTTTTTACAGATTTAATAAATAGCTTAGTCACAACTGAGCTCAAATAAATATTTAAATTACATTTCCATCTAGTTAATTTTGGTTTGATTTTTATTTTTTAATTCACATGAACTTTAATTATATTTTTGAATAGTTTTCAAATAGTAAACCAACTGTTATAGTACCACTTAATGATTTTTTAAAAATAAAAATCAATTTGAAATGCCAAGTTGAAGATATGCTAAAGCTATTTCTGCATCTCCTGCTCTGATTAACTTTTCTGTCTGTTCCTAAGATCGTATTATTTTAAGAACATAATCTCTTAATTTCATAAATTGTTTTAATAATTAGCCCTTAATTTAGCCTATCTAGTAGGACATGTTTTTAAATGTGCCCTTGTCTTGCATGTTTTTCTTACTCTTTGACCTCAATGCAGAGGACAATTTTTAAACACCTTTAAAATCATATTTGGTGCCCTGCATATATATATATGGTACTGAACTAAATTTTGGAAACATGTAAGTAAATAATATAAAAATGTAAGTAAAATAAATATGTTATGCATATAAATGCATGTATTTTTTTCAATGATGTGGAATTTCATATTCATTATGTGAAGTAGGTAATGTTATTTCTTTATGAAGATTCATACAAAGGTATAAAAACATAAAAATTATGTATGTAATGCTAGTTCTTTGAGTATCTGTTAAAAATAAAATATTTTATTCTAGGAAGAGTGTTTATTATTGATCCATATAAGTCAACTAGGCTTTGCGTTTCAGTTTAAAGTTTATTTAAAAAAAAGACACAATTGGTAAAAAATCCCAAGCCAAAGCTTTCTGTGGTAGATGTTGCTGAAACAAAAACCTGACTACTCTGTGTTGTGGATCCAATGTTGCTTATTCTCAGCCTTGTATGCATGTTTCTGATAATTGCCTTTGTAGGCAGTTCACTTTGCCTCTCAATTTGGCAATTAACCTGATTACCTTATGTAATTAGCTTACTGTCTAGTCTAACACTGTTTAGGTGATATCATTCCCTCCTCTTCCCAGTTTTCTGCCTATTGAAATGAAGTTCTCATTGCTCAGAGATATTGGGGAAATCCCCTTCACCCGCCCTTACTTATCTGACTGGGGAGATCAGGAGAAAGAACTGGGTGATTTATTAGGAGTTGAAGGTTCTCTTCCTGCCGCCCTTCCTCTGCTACGTGGTAAGATGCCCACTCTGGATGGGTTGCCTGCAGTGCCTAGAGCTGGTGAAATAAGCTGATGGGGGAACATGAAGCAATTGCTATTTCAATCTGCTCTGCCAACCCCAGCCACATCACTTGTGACCTATGAAACTAAACTGACACATTTTCAGCTTTTCAGACCACTTACCCATTTACCTTCTGACAATGGTGCAAGTTTTGCCACAAAGGCCACCCAGCGTTAACCCAGCAGTCAAGGTATTTGGTGGACGCTTCATGTCTCTTCTAATCCTTGAATGCTGGTGTCATTAAAAAGTGGTACGGACTTTGAAAAACTACTCTGAAAAAGATTTTTGATTGCTCTTTCCTCACCTCCTAATCCACACACCTTAGTGAAGCCTTTGTGGTCACTAAATATGGCAGTTTCCCTAAATAGTTCATCTTTTCTTGATCATCTCTTCGGTAATGATCAGGACCACAGGGTTGAGAAGTTATATAGACCTCTTTCGATACTTTCGGATTCCATTCTACCATTCCCGCCCACAATGCTTCTTTTCCCTCCCTAACAACAGCCTCAGGCCAGCCTGGCAGGTAATTTCTGAGTGGCAGCCTGGCCAAAAGGTGGCCTATTGAATTCAAACAGTTCTGGTTCAGCCACCTGAATTCTAGCGTTGGCTTGCTATTGTCCTCAGGTCATAAAGAGAATAATCACAAGATTGAGTATACTGATGCCTGAGTCCATGACAGAGACCCACGTGAGGCAAGGGTGGGGGGATGTATTAATGCATCTGAAAAAATTTTATCAAAGTTCCCTTATCCCTCTTCCACCTGACACTCTGGATGCAAGGTCTGGATGCATGGAGATGATGGTTAGAGGAAAGGTGAATTGATAATTACTGGAACAGGATATGCTGATTTTACGGGAGTTCAGGGAGAGTAACAACACCAACATCTGGGGAGGGGTCACCTTAGAACTCATGAGGTGTACAGAGCAGGGAGGGACATTAACGACCTGTTGTCTTTACAAGCCACTCTGGAGCCTCCGTCACAAAAAAAAGGAAAAGCTACGGGTACACTCTCCCAAAGGGTAGTAAATTGCTTACATTTAAATGATTCCTAGATCTGCTGTTCTGCTATGAAATGGTAGTGACCCTGACTTGATCTCCAGTCTCTATAGCTTTATAGAGAAGTCAATCAGAAGCATGAGAGGGTGGCCCCACCTCCTACAGCTCCGGTGCAAAATGCATTTCAGTACCTTTAAGTGTCTCCCCACCTCCATTCCCATCTCTCTCACTTGGTTATTCCACAGGATGGATGACTGCCACTTGGTAGCTGGTGTAGAAAAATATCAGACTGACTGCCCTCAGACAATCCTTCTAAAGGCACAGGCTGAACTGGAATTGGGGAACCTAAAATTTACCAGCTGGCCAGGAGGCCACATTGGAAGTACTGTTACTCTGCATCCCCTGACTGATGTAGATCATATTTGGGATGAACAACCATTGCAATTAACGCCTTGCATCCAGGGGCACCATGTGTGCCTCTGGGACTGTACTATTTCTGTGGAAGCCAGACAATAACTTGTCTGTAAATTGCTTTGACTTGTACCTTAGGAGTGGTCATAAGAGCCCTTCAAGTGTTTAAGGAAACACTACCGGTCATGTAGTTCTCATATAACTGTGGCGATCTCTTGGGAATGGGGCACCCTTAGTTACTTGGGGGGCTCCAAGGAGGGATGAATGACTGACTCCTGGAATATGTACTCATTGAGTGGTTATCCCTAAAATAAAAGTCATCTAATTAGGAAAGATGGTAAGAAATGTGTCCTGATTTTAGCTGAAGTTATCAGTGATACTACTTTGAACATAGACGGTATTTAGTTCAGTTTCAACTCACTGGTCAGGACCGTAATAGAAGATTGTCCTACATATCCTTCTTTCAGACCAAGGTAGAACAGGTGAAATCCCTAATACATCTCTGTACCTGGAGTAATTCCTCTGAAAAAGAGAAAGGTTAATGCAGAGACTTAAAGAGAAAGTTGTGTGTCTTTCTAAAGTATATATCCTAGTTTTTGTGGAATTTGTTCACCTGACTGAGTCTGGGACACTGGGGGTCATGGCTGAGGTCAATACTGCAGGTTGGCTCCATGCCGCTGCTTGGAGTCCTGTTGATAGTGGCTTTTATTAAATGTCCCACGAGTCAAATTGAACCAATATAGGTCTATTCTTTTGATAAGATTAATCAGCGTGACCCACAGAGTGGGATATTCATGTGACCATTTGAGTACAGCTAAGAACATGTCGGGTTAAAGGGTGGTTTTGGGGAGAGGCATCTGCCAGATCTCTGAGCATCCCTGCATGTTCCTGCTGAGTGTGCCAGATGCAGAGTGTATCCGTCTCCTGATACTGAGCAGTTTTTGTAGTTAGTCACATAAGCAACTAAGCAGGCCAAGTCCACCAGAGTGTGACAAGCACATAGCTGCTTGCTCTCCAATGGAAGAGGGATCTGCTTTTCTGCCATGTGCTGTGATATTTGCTGCTTGCTTCAAAAGTACTTGGCCCTGGGTTCCTCAGCTGTGAAACAAACCCAATGCATGTGTAACATCTCTCCGGGCCTACTGCATAGCCCTAGCAGGACATGGGAGGCAAGGGGGACAGACAAATATGCTGATGTTCATGCTGCTTTCTGTGCCATGTGTATGTAATAAGGTCCTTTATCTCCAACTGATGAGTCTTGTGTCTTCTGCCAGCATGCATGTAATGGTGGCCAGCTGACTTGTTAGCTTGCAAATATGGTAAAATCAAATTTCAGAAACTTCACAGTTCTTAAGAGAAACATTATTTTAAATGAGATATAACTGTATTTTATTTAAGCATCTCTTAATCATCTTCCAAAAAATAACCTGAATATATCCTTATAATTCATAAAAGGCATGCTAGCTAGGAGGTAGCTGGACTAGAATCTGAACCACAAATATGGATGCAGAACATGTTTTTAACTACTTTCCTATATTTTCTTGTATGTTAATGTAGTTTAAAAGCATTGGAACATCTTGCATTTTATTTAGTAAATTTCCCACATCTATATTGTGTAATTCTGTTTGCAACTCATTAAACATCAACTTTTTCAAAGTCCTATTTTCTAAACTGGTAATCACTTTATTTAAATTTGACAAATATTATCATCATTCTCTTTAATTTGCATATGATATGTAAACTTTTTAAAAACAAACTATGTAATTGTAACATGCCCATGTTTCACATCACATTCTATTATTTGAATAAAACAGTTACAAAAGGAGTTTGGTTCAATATTAAAAATAATTTAAATAGAGTTATATTATAGTCCTTTCATTGAAAAGTTCCAGAAATCTAGATGTCAAGAGTTCACAAAGTAAAAATACAATTTTTCAGTTACTTTGTTCCAATTTGTAATTCATAGGATGGGGCCACTTTGAAATTATCCCTGTACTACCACTGACTAATTAATCAGGAAGAGAAAAAGACAAAATTTAAAATCATTTCAAAGTGTTATTGACATGTTTTCTAAAACAGAAAAAGAAAAAAAAATGATTTACAGATATCCTATTTATGAGTACAAAATAAGCCAACTTCACAAAACTTCTACTCCATCTTAGTCCAAGATTCTTCTAATCCTTCCAAGTTTTCGCTCCTACCCAGTCACTTACACCATTTCAACAATAGAGCCACCGCACACTGACAGCACCACCTCATGAACACAGGAGGAAGTTATTTGCCCCAAATGTCCATCACTTCCTTTAAGCCCTCTCTTTAGTCAGTTAGGTCAGGGTTTGTACAAAATACTACACATTCACCCCTATTTTAAAAGGTCTTTTACCAGTTTTAAAGTCCACCTCTTTTGTACACACACCTATAGATTATGACTTTTCACATGCATCTATGTTCCAATTGCTGGAGGGACTCCCTAGGAAAATGGTTCATTCTTCTCAGGATTCCATTTGTTAGTTCTCCAGGGTACACAGAAGTCCCCCTTTGGAGGTGTATGTATCTTGATCTACCTCTTTTATTTCCTCTGTTGATACTTGCTTTTTGTCAACTTTAAAGAAAAGTTATCTCTTATCCTCATGTTTTGAAATCTGACTTGGAAATGAAATTGTGGAAGACAATCCATTTCAGACATAGAAAAACTCAAGTGATGTAACAATGGAAAATTGATCATGTGTAATTGTTTTACATTATAGCTTATTTATGTTTAATGTTAAAGCAGGTTAGGAACATACCAAATATTGGCAAGCATTCCTCCAGTTGGGAACATGGCTTTGAGTATAACTGATCCAGATTTCAACCTCAACACCATTGTTGGTTAGTACATGCATGTGGATAAACTCCTCAACTACTTCCACCTGGAATTATTCGCCAATAGAATGTAGATAACCTCTACTTTACAGGGCTGGATGTTACATAAATGGCACCTTGCATGGTACCTGGCACTTATCACAGTGGAGTATATCTGAGCTATTATTATGTCATGAGAAATTCAGCAGAAAATTTATCATGAGAATATAGTGGAAATGATTTCTCCTTCATCCTTACTTACTTGACCACTTCTCCACATGACAGTACTGTGAAATATCTGCTAGACAATCTGGAAATACAGAATTTTTGCAAATAAGGACAATGGAGGAAAATAAAGTCTGTGTGACTGACAAACAAAAAACATGGCATCATATCAGAAATAGCTCTGCAGTAAGTTTACCGATTAGATTTTACTTAACTGACACTTTTCAGTTAAGTTAAAACCCTTATAACTATTTCCTTAGAGATATCCCATAAGCCTGTGTCCCTAAATTTAATGTTCACTAACTCTTTAGTGCTGTATGCCGTGTTGTGCTATTTTTCATGTATCCTCATTCACTGCGTCTGAAAAACTACCCTTTAGAGTAGGTGTTATTTCACTATTTTATAAATAAAACCAATGCTCAAAAAATAAAATGTCTTGAGAAAAATCATAGCTAATAAAATTCTAGCCCTCTAAATTTTTAAATACCCTAATAATCCTAAAATAAATCTTTCTCAGAAATACAAATGCTTTAATACTTAAAAAATACTTTAATATTGAATGCATTGAAATACTAAAATACTATCACAACGCTTGGATTTTGTAACCTTTCTTGTTTTCTTTCTAATTTTTTCCTGCAATTTAAAACTAATACTAAAAAAACAATAATACTTAAGGAAGAAAAATTTTCTGTGGCAAGAACAGCATTATTATTCACCTACAAGGTAATCAGCATTTTACTCATTTTTGTTACACTTCAGCTAAAATTCATTATTAATCTTGACAGCACTTTCTTTCCATGCCACAATATATCTTTATTTCTATAGGCATCTTGTTAACAAGATGCTCTAATTAACTGTTTTCACTTTGATTTCAAATACATGACAGAGGATAAAAAAATCAGCACACCCCCACGTAAAAGTACACATTTTAGTAGCCAGAATTTAAATCCTAGGTTTTTGAAGTTATGATTAAAGAGATACAATAATTTAGTTGAAGGATGAATGATAAAATCATGATTAAGAGCCTGTGATCCAGATTTTCTTAGTTTTTCTCTGAAGCTCTCTGCTCATAAACACTACGGAGGAGAGTAGAAAGATGGCAGCGAAGCATAAGGATGTAGAATGCATCCCTCTCCACAGATGCAACAGGAATACACCAAAAGATGCAATAGTTCCCACAGAGAACCAGCTGAAAACCAGCAAACGACCTCGGGCACCAGAAAGGAATGCAAAGATCCTGACATAACTGGGTAGGACAGAGGGAAAAAATAAAGGAGAAAGAGGAAGAGAAGAAAGGAGAGGGACGGGTCCCACACCCTGGGGTGGGGGAATCTGAAACAGGAGATTGCCGAAATCAGGGAAACGTCCCTTATCTGACAGGGAAACCCCCCTTATCTGACAGGGAAACCCCTTCTCCAATGGAGAATTTCCCTGGGTCAGAGGGAGGCATTTGGGACTGTTCAAAGAGGGTGAAGCGGCTGAGCTGTGGCAGACAGGAAAGAGTGAGAAACACATGGAGGGTCTGCACAATGGCTCAGTGTGTCCAGACTGAGACATCAGTTCACAGTTGAAGAGGGGGTCTGGAAGCTGGAACGTGGGAACTGGAGAACAGGTTCAGGGTGAGAAATGTTGTTGGCAGTAGGGAGACGGACTGAGAAGACAGGAGGGAAGAAATCTGCAGTGGAGAGTGTCTACTGCAGAAAGCTGGGCAGCCATGGTGGTAGCTCGATACTGCTGACTCACAAGCAGGGGGGAGGAGCCGCTGGGGTAGCTTCTCTCTCGGCACCTGCGATGGACAAAGGAAGGACCCCTCTGGGCCTGGCTAACACACTCAGGGATAACAAAGGCCCCTGGGTGGGGCTGGCCTAGAGTGCCTGCAGCTGAGAGCCAAAAGTCTGCAGAGTGGCCCAGCTCTGGAGACATTTTGTTTACACCTGAGCCACCAGTGTCCCTCTGCAACAGGCACCATCACGGCCAACTGAGCTGCCGTGACCCAGGCAGGGCGCCACTGCTCACTCACTTCCGGGGAAGGAGCCACTATTGTAACCTCTCTCTCCCCACACACCAGTGCTTACAGATGAACAATAAAGGAAGTTCTGCTGGTTGTAGAGTAATACAAAAATCCCAAGGTGGGTAGAAGGACACCTACAGCTGAGACCCCAAGGAAAAAGAAATATTATTATTAATTTTATTGATCTGGTCCATTCTGGGGTCAGTTCTAGTTTTTTTTTTTTTTTTTTTTTAATTATGATCTTAGTCCTAAGGGATCTACACATTTTATAACATTTTTTATTCTATTTTTATTTTTAGCCTTTTTATATATGTCTATTTCTAGCTAAGTTTTTTTGTAGTGCTGACTGTATCTCTCCTACCTTCTCCTCTCTATCTTTTATACATTTCTATTTCTTTCTTTTTCTTTTCATATTTCCAGTCACACTACGCTCTTCTGTTGCCCTGTCTTCTATCCTCTTTTAGTTTATTTTATCTTAATATACTTATTAGCAAAATTATCGGTCTGCTCTGTTTCCTAGCTTTATCCTCCAGATGACACACTGCTTTGGTATTTATTATTAGGTTTTGTCTTTACCTTAGTTCTAAGTATAATTGTCTAATTTCATTCGGAGAATCTTCAGTCTGTCTGGTGGTACTCTTACTCTTTATTATATTTGATCCTAGCTTTCAAAATCTCCCTGGATTTGTGTTTGTGTGTGTGTGGTATTTTTTGTTTGTTTGTTTTTGTTTTTGTTTTGTTCTGTTTTGGTTTTGAATTTCTGTTGGTTTTCTCTTCGATTCTCTGATAGCATACTGGGGTTCTTCTGTCAGGTCTTTCTAGTGCCTTATGTTCTATTGGATTCAGTATTTGTGTGTCTTATACATGTATGTGTTTCCTAGACTTAGTATTTGTTTGACTCAACACTCGGACATTAGTCCGGGGCTTGGAAAGTCTTCTTTAAACCCCTTTATTGCTGGGACAAACAACCTCTGAAGTTTGGACTACTATGAGAAAATGAAGAAACACCATGCAGGCAAAGGAGCAGGAAAAAACCCCACAAGACCAAATAAATGAAGAGGAAATAGGAAAATTGCCTGAAAAAGAATTCAGAGTAATGATGGTAAAGACAATCTAAAATCTCGACAACAAAATAGAGAAAATACAAGAAACAGTTAATAAGGACTCAGAAGAACTAAAGAGCAAACAAACAGTAATGGACAACAAAATAACCGAAATTAAAAATATTCTGGATGGCGTAAACAGCAGAATAACTGAGGCAGAAGAACGAATAAGTGAGTTGGAAGATAGAATGGGGGAAATAACTGCCACAGAGCAGGAAAGCGAAAAAAGAATAAAAAGAATGGAAGAGAGTCTCAGAAACCTTGGTGACAACATTAAGCTCACCAATATTCGAATCATAGGCATCCCAGAAGAGGAAGAAGAAAAGAAAATATTTGAAGAGGTTATAGTGGAAAGCTTCCCCAACATGGGAAAGGAAATAATCAAGTCCAAGAAGCACAGAGCGTCCCATGCAGAATAAACCCAAGGAGAAATACACCAAGGCACATATTAATCAAATTAATGACAATTAAACACAAAGAAAAAAATATTAAAAGCAGCAGGAGAAAGGCAACAAATAACATATACGGGAAAACCCATAAGGAAAACAGCTGATCTTTCTGCAGAAACTCTGCAGGCCAGAAGGGAATAGCAGGATGTACTGAAAGTCCTGAAAGAGAAAAACCTACAGCCAAGAATACTCTACCCAGCAAGAATCTCATTCAGATTTGACAGAGAAATCAAAAGCTTTATAGACAAGCAAAAGTTAAGAGAATTCAGCACCACCAAACCAGCCTTACAACAAGTGCTAAAGGAACTTCTCTAAGCAGGAAACACAAGAGAAGGAAAACACCTACAAAAACCAACCCAAAACAATTAAGAAAATGGTAATAGGAACACACATGTCAATAATCACCTTAAATGTAAATGGATTAAATGTTCCAACCAAAAGACACAGACTGGCTGAATGGATACAAAAACAAGACCCTTCTATATGCTGCCTACAAGAAACCCACTTCAGACCAAGGAACACATATAGACTGAAAGTAAAGGGATGGAAAAAGATATTCCATGCAAGTGGAAGTCAAAAGAAAGCTGGAGTAGCAATACTCATATCAGACAAATTAGACTTGAAAGTAAAGACTATTACAAGAGACAAGGAAGGACACTACATAATGATCAAGGAATCCTTCCAAGAAGAACATATAACAATTGTAAATATCTATGCACCCAACGTAGGAGCACCTCAATACATAAGGCAAATGCTAACAGCCATAAAAGGGGAAATCGACAGTAACACAATAACAGTAGGGGACTTTAAAACCCCACTTACATCAGTGGACAGATCATCCAAACAGAAAATAAATAAAGACACATAAGCTTTAAATGACACATTAGAGCATCTCGACTTAATTGATATTTATGGCACATTCCATCCAAAAACGACAGACTACACTTTCTTCTCAAGTGCACATTGAACATTTTCCAGGATAGATCACATCTTGGGTCACAAATCAAGCCTCAGTAAATTCAAAAAATTTGAAATCATATCAAGCATCTTCTCTGACCACAACGCCATGAGACTAGATATCAATTACTTGAAAAAAAAAAAAACTGTAAAAAATACAAACACATAGAGGCTAAATAATACACTATTAAACAACTAAGAAGCCACTGAAGAAATCAAAGAAGAAATAAAAAAATATCTAGAAGCAAATGACAATGAAAACACAACAACCCAAAACCTATGGGACACAGCAAATGCAGTTCTAAGAGGGAATTTTATGGCAACACAGTCCTACCTTAAAAAACAAGAAAAATATTGAATAAACAACCCTTACAGAAAAAGAATTCAGAATAAAGATGGTGAAGATGATCCAGGACTTAGAAAAAAGACTGGATGCAAAGATCAAAAAGTTGCAAGGAAAGTTTACCAAAGACCTAGAAGAATTAAAGAGCAAACAAACAGAGATATACAATACAATAACTGAAATAAAAAATACACTAGAAGGAACCAATAGCAGATTAACTGAGGCAGAAGGGCGAATAAGTGACCTGGAAGGCAGAATGGTGAAAATCACTGATGCAGAAAAGAATAAAGAAAAAAGAATGAAAAGAACTGAAGACAGCCTAAGAGACCTCTGGGACAATGTTAAATGCACCAACATTTGCTATAGGGGCCCCAGAAGGAGAAAGAGAGAGAAAGGACCAGAGAAAATATTGGAAGAGATTATAGTTGAAAATTTCCCTAACATGGGAAAGGAAATAGCCACCCCAGTCCAGGAAGTGCTGAGAGTCCCAGGCAGGATAAACCCAAGGAGAAACACTCCAAGACATATAGTAGTCAAAGTGACAAAAATTAAAGACAGAGAAAAGTTATTAAAAACAACAAAGGAAAAACGACAAATAACATACAAGGGAACTCCCATAAGGTTAACAGCTGATTTCTCAGCAGAAACTCTGCAAGCCAGAAAGGAGTGGCATGATATATTTAAAGTGATGAAAAGGAAGAACCTACAACCAAGAATACTCTACCCAGCAAGGATCTCATTCAGATTCGAGGGAGAAATCAAAAACTTTACAGACAAACAACAGCTAAGAGAATTCAGCACCACCAAACCAGCCCTACAACAAATGCTAAAGGAACTTCTCTAAGTG
This sequence comes from Hippopotamus amphibius kiboko, assembly GCF_030028045.1. Taxonomy (NCBI): domain Eukaryota; kingdom Metazoa; phylum Chordata; class Mammalia; order Artiodactyla; family Hippopotamidae; genus Hippopotamus; species Hippopotamus amphibius. The sequence goes on along the minus strand of NC_080193.1, from coordinate 71,141,751 downwards.
GGAAACATAAGAGAAGAAAAGGAACTACAAAAACAAAAACAAAACAATTAAGAAAATGGTAATAGGAACATACATATCGATAAATACCTTGAATGTAAATGGACTAAATGCACCAACCAAAAGACACAGACTGGCTGAATGGATACAAAAACAAGACCCATATATACGCTGTCTACAAGAGACCCACTTCGGACCTAGGGACACATACAGACTGAAAGTGAGGGAATGGGAAAAGATATTCCATGCAAATGAAAATCAAAAGAAAGCTGGAGTAGCAATACTCATATCAGATAAAATAGACTTTTAAATAAAAAATGTTATAAGAGACAAGAAAGAACATTACATAAAGATCAAGGGATCCATCCAAGAAGAGGAAATAACAATTATAAATATATATGCACCCACTATAGGAGCATCTCAATACATAAGGCAAATGCTAACAACTATGAAAGAGGAAATGCAAGGCAGAAATAGAGAGACAGATGTAGAGAACAAACATATGGACACCAAGTGGGGAAAGCTGGGAGGGTTCGGGGGGAATGAATCGGGAGATTGGGATACCAAATTATACACTCTAAATATATGCTGTTTATTGTCTGTTTTTTTTTAAAAAAAAGATCATGAGAGACTACCACAAGCAACTATATGCCAATAACAATTTATTGTTGAAGAATAACCTTGAAGAAATGGATAAATTCTTAGAAAAATACAGTCTTCCAAGACTGAACCAGGAAGAAATAGAACATAAGAACAGACCAATCACAAATATGGAAATTGAGACTGTGATGAAAAATCTCCCAACACACAAAAGCCCAGGACCAGATGGATTCACAGGCGAATTCTATCAAACATTTAGAGAAGAGCTAACACCTATCCTTCTCAAACTCTTGCAAAATATTGCAGAAGGAGGAACACTTCCAAACTCAGACTATGAGGCCACCATAACCGTGACCAAAACCAGGCAAAGATGTCACAAAAGAAGAACATTACAGGCCAATATCACTGATGAATATACATGCAAAAATCCTCAACAAAATACTAGCTAAAAGAATCCAACAGCACATTAAAAAGATCATACACCATGATCAAGTGGGGTTTATCCCTGGGATGCAAGGATTCTTCGATATATGCAAATCAATCAATGTGGTACAACATATTAACAAATTGAAGGATAAAAACCACATGATCATCTCAATAGATGTGGAAAAAGCTTTTGACAAAATTCAACATCCATTTATGATAAAAGCTCTCCAGAAAATGGGCATAGAAGGAAATTACCTCAACATAATAAAAGCCATATATGACAAACCAACAGACAACATCATTCTAAATGGTGAAAAACAGAAAGCATTCCCTCTAAGAACAGGAACAAGACAAGGGTGCCCATTCTCACCACTATATTTCAACATAGTTTTGGAAGTTTTAGCCACAGCAATCAGAGAAGGAAATGAAATAAAATCAATCCACATTGGAAAAGAAGAAGTAAAATTGTCACTCTTTGCAGATGACATGATATTATACATAGAAAGCCCTAAAGAATACGGGGATATGTGTATAAAAACAGTTGATTGAACCTGGTGTACCCCCCCCAAAAAAAAAAAACCCTAAAGATACTACCAGAAAACTGCTAGCACTAATCGATGAATTTAGTAAAGTAGCAGGATACAAAATTAATGCACAGAAACCTCTTGCATTCCCATACACTAACAATGAAAAAGCAGAAAGAGAAATTAAGGAAACTCTCCCATTTACCATTGCAACAAAAAGAATAAAATACCTAGGAATAAACCTGCCTAAGGAGGCAAAAGACCTGTATGCAGAAAACTATAAGACACTGATGAAAGAAATTAAAGATGATACAAACAGATGGAGGGACTTAACCATGTTCTTGGATTGGAAAAGTCAACATTGTGAAAATGACCACCCTACCCAAAGCAATTTACAGACTCAATGAAATTCCTATCAAATTACCAATGGTATTTTTCACAGAAATAGAACAAGAAATCTTATGATTTGTATGGAAATGCAAAAGACCCCAAATAGCCAAAGCAATCTTGAGAAGCAAAGATGGAGTTGGTGGAATTAGGCTTCCTGACTTCAAACTATACTACAAGGCCACAGTGATCAAGACAGTATGGTACTGGCACAAAAATAGAAAGGAAGGTCAATGGAACAGTAAAGAGAACTCAGAGGTAAACCCAAGCACATATGGGCACATTATCTTTGACAAAGGAGTCAAGAATATACAATGGAAAAAAGACAGCCTCTTCAATAAGTGATGCTGGGAAAATTGGATAGCAACATGTAAAAGAATGAAATTAGAACACTTCCTAACACCATACACAAAAATGAACTGAAAATGGATTAAACACCTAAATATAAGGCCAGATAATGTAAAACTCCTAGAGGAAAACATAGGCAGAACACTCTGTGACATCCATCAAAGCAAGTTCCTTTTTGACCCACCTCCCAGAATAATGGAAATAAAATCAAGAATAAACAAATGGGACCTCATGAAACTTAAAAGCTTTTGCACAGCAAAAGAAACCATAAAGAAGACAGGACGACAACCCTCAGAATGAGAGAAAATACTTGCCAACGAAGCAATGGACAAAGGATTAATCTCCAAAATATACAAGCAGCTCATGAAGCTTAATACCAAAAAAGCAAATAACCCAATCCACAAATGGGCGGAAGACCTAAATAGACATTTCTCCAAAGAAGACATACAGATGGCCAACAGACACATGAAACAATGCTCAACATCACTAACCATTAGAGAAATGCAAGTCAAAGCCACAATGAGGTATCACCTCACGCTGGTCAGAATGGCCATCATCAAAAAATCTAGAAACAATAAATGTTGGAGAGGGTGTAGAGAAAAGGGAGCTCTCCTGCACTGTTGGTGGGAATGTAAGTTGGCACAGCCGCTATGGAAAACAGTTTGGAGGTTCCTCAAAATACTAAAAATAGAACTACCATATGATCCAGTAATCCCACTCCTGGGCATATACCCAGAGAAATCCATAACCCAAAAAGAAACATGTACTGTAATGTTCATGGCAGCATTATTTACAATAGACACGAAATGGAAGCAACCTAAATGCCCATCAACAGATGAGTGGATAAAGAAGATGTGGCACATACATACAATGGAATATTACTCAGCCATGAAAAGGAATGAAATGGAGCTATATGTAATGAGGTGGATAGACCTAGAGTCTGTCATACAGAGTGAAGTAAGTCAGAAAGAGAAAAACAAATACTGTATGCTAACTCATATATACAGAATCAAAAAAAAAAAAAAAAGGTACTGATGAACCCAGTGATAGGGCAAGAATAAGGATGCAGATGCAGAGAATGGACTGGAGGACATGGGGTTGGGAGGGCAGGGGGCGAAGGGAAAGCTGGGACGAAGTTAGAGAGTGGCATAGACATATATACACTACCAACTGTAAAATAGGCAGCTAGTGGGAAGTTGCTGTATAACAAAGGGAGATCAGCTCAATGATGGGTGATTCCTTAGAGGGCCAGGACAGGGAGAGCTGGAGGGAGTCGTGGGAGGGAGGGGTTATGGGGATATATGCATAAATACATCTCATTCACTTTGGTGTACCTCAAAAGCCGGTACAGGAATGTAAAGCAATTATATTCCAATAAAGAGCTTAAAAAAAAACCACTATGGAGATACACAACTGCAAACCTGGCAATAGTAACTGAAAGTATACATGAGGATAACAGAACCAAGTCACAGCAGGGACCAGAATACCAGGCAGCACAAATCTGCTCCCTCCCCCCAGCCACACTGAATCATGCCTCCCCATTTGGCCACCCCTCTTCTGCCCCCCCCCCCCCAGTACTTTTTATAGACAAGAAGACTAGAGGCACGGTACAGCTGAAGAGTTGTTTTAAAACCCTGATAACATCAGATAATGGGTAGCAGATTCTTTCATCAAAGACGTATGAACAGTTATACATTGGCCCTGACTGAAGTACAGTCAGAATCAAATTGCAAGAACAGGAGAAAATCCCAAAGCAGCAGCATACAGATCCAAACTACATTCATACATACTCAGAAAACAGGGCTAAGGCTAATTTTGGAGGTTCTGTTTTGTTTTAATTATAGGTATGATATGAAAGTGGGATATTCCAGGAGCCTGGAAAAATTAAGATAGGTAAACACAAAAGCTAACAACTGACATATATGTTGTCTTTCAAAGTTGAGTACACAGAAACAAATAAAAACTATTGGATCTATAAATAATCACAAAAATTAAGTATAAATTTGCTAACAGTTACTCCTAGTGTTACTCTTCCTAGGTTCTTACTATTTGTCAATTATAATTTGAAATATTTAACATCTATCCACTCATTTAATCCTAACAACAATCCTCTATAGTCAGTGGCATTTTATTTCTATCTTATAGATCAGGAAAATGAAGCCAAGTAACTTACCAAGTTAAGGTAAGGGACTTGCCCTGGGTCATGCAGAGAACACAAGTGGGCAAAAGTGGGATTTAAACTCAGGCATCTGGCTCCAGAGCACACAGGCTTAACATGCACTTTATCTTCTACATTTGAGGCTTTAAAGAAAGTGAGAATGTCTAAAACAGATTCTAAAAACACTACTGGATGCCTCCTCCAACTCAGGTGTGAGCCAGGTAGGCAGGAGGCTCCTGGGGACAGGAAGGTCATGGGAAGTTGCTTCTCGGACAGGGATAATACCAGTGTCCTGCTTTACACAGCCATCTTTCAGTTAGGCTTTTATATTAATTTACCTAAAACATAATCTGTACAACTAGCTAAAGCTTCCTCTAAAGGCACCATGGAAAAGCACAACAGTAAAAAAAGAAAAGTTTTTATATAGGATTCACATATATTTTTGAAAATGATTGTTTGGTGTTATCAAAGAGCATCAAGCTCTATGAAACAAGAAAATGGGCCATAGGGAGAAGACAAGCTAGGATGAACAAGATATTATAAAAGAAGTTGGCAGAAATAAGGGGAAATGGAAAATATCCTAAATACTGAAGCTCTGTAAAGCCATATTGACTGCAATAAAAAGCAGAATTAAAAACTGAAAATTAGTGTTGTAGAGGAAAAACATAAGTACTCTGAACATAAAGGAGAGAGTCACTGAAAGAAAAGTTACAGGAAATACAACAGATGCAAGGAGAATGGGGGTGGGGGGGAGCGGCGTAAACCTATACATCCATTTCCGTTCCTTCATTCAACAAATATTTGTTTTTTTCTAGGACTCTTCAAAACCTAAAACCTCTTGCCTCTAAAATCATGTCCATATTTTTATAGAATACATAAATTGAAAGAAGCTGACCTCTTACCCTCATTTTGTTTGAATTTTAGTGGAATTCCAAGGATTCTTACAGAAAAACCTAGAATAAACTAAACTGTATTCAGTTAAAGACAATAAACTTTCCAGAGCTGGGGGGTGGGGAGCACCTGAACCTACAGGTCAAAATAAGTCACTAAAGGCTAGATAAACACAACACAAGTGAACCAATATGTACATATTTTCTTGACCTTTTTTTGAGTTTCAAGGGCAATGAAAACAAGCTCTTTACTGTAGAGCCCATATATTTGCACTGCTAATCCCCCTGCCACTTTCAAGACTTGGTACAAATGTCACCTTTTTGTTGACTCTGTCCTAACTATCCTATTTAAAATTACAACCTACTCCCTACTCGATCCCACTCTCCTCTGTTTTTATGTATGCTTAGTGCTCAGCACATACTAATGTACAATATAATTTGTCATGAGGGATTGGAATTTTTGGTGCTATTCAGTGGTAAGTTCCAAGGACAGAGAACAGTGCCTGACACACACTATGTATGAACTGTTAGTTTTATTAAGGACTGAATTGCCCAGGAAGGGGACAGAGGGCAGGATACATACACAGATAGAAATATCAGGTTCCAAGAACCTACACTTGAAGATGAACCAGGAAGGTGGTTGGAGTGGTAGATGGGAGTCAAATAATGAAGAAGAGGATTTTATTCTAAGAATTCTTGAGACAGTTCTAGAGATAATAGGATTTACATGTTGAGTTGTCCAAGGTAAAAGAAGAGTGGATGTTTGAATCCAACAAGCAGAGTCTTGGAAACATCTAGAACCTGACTACACTATTGGCTTCTCTATCCATCCCCTTCTTCTTCACCACCCTCCCACACATTTGTAAAATCATACATGCAATCCTCAAAGACTCCAGTCTTTTATATCCAGCCCTGTTTCTTTCCCAGCCCAACACACACATATGCGCGCACACACACACCCACCACACACAGCCTGTTCCTCAGCCACAGCAATGCTGCTCACCGCACACCAAACCTAAGATATGTGGTTAAACCTCGAAGGCTCCTAGACAAAAGGTTCAACACTTTATTATGTGAATTCTTCCCAAATACATCTAAAATTCAGGGCAATCTCAATCAAAATCTCAACGAGATTTTTTTTTTTGGTAGAACTTTTCAGGTTGATTCTAAAGTCCATCTGGAAGAAAAACTGTGCAAGAATGGCCAAGTAGAATAGTAAGGAAGGGTAGCTTTTCTTGATATAAAAACATACGAAAGGTTGCAGTGATTAACATAATGTGGTTTCAGTGTAAGAATGTCAATGAAAAGGAATAAAGGCCATGAATATTGGAACCTGAGCATTAAGATAAATGAACTATGACACTTATTGCAACTTCACTGAATGCTAAAATATAGTAGACACAACCTAAGTGTTCAACCTAAGTGAGATGGTTAAATAAATCATCATACACACCATTACATATGGTATATTAGGAAGAATACCCACAATATATCTTTCAGGAAAAAAAGCGTTATAGTACATGTACATGTATATATGTATGCATGCACACACATATACACATAGACACAGTATAAAATATGCTCCCATTTTTATAAAATAGTAAAACAGGAACAATAACAAAACTAAATGTATTTGCGTTATGTACATGGACATGACTAAAAACATCAGAGAACACACTTTACGAACAGTGAGGTTTGGGAAAGAGGGCTTTCACTTTTTATTTTACAGAGTTCTGTGTTATTGGAAATTTTAAACAAGGGACATATTTCATGTTTACTTCTGCAATTAAATGCATATCTGTACATGTATCACGGGATCAAATTTCAGGCTTTTTGAAGAATATCCATATTATCTTTGTCTCACATCAACTTTGTGAAACACAATCACACATTAATACTCAATTTTACAAAATGAGTAAAGAAGTCAAGAGATGCTCCATAGGATGTAATGGGGATGCGTAAGCAGCGGAAAAGTGACAGCTGCCTTTATATGCCAAGCAACTAGAGCATTCGGTGATGCACAGTATGTCTCAGTAGGTGCTCAGTGACACAAATAAGAGACATTATTTCTAGAGGCCAGGAGTCTAAACATTAGTTTGAGGCTTTTCCTTCTCCTACACCCTGAGCAGGTGAGCCCTTTCTAGACACTCCTGAACAGGCTATGTGCCTTTTAGTCATCAATGTTACAACAAAACAGGCTCGAGAACCCGTCTAGAATAGAATAGACTCAGCCAGCTATAGTCACAGATCCTGAAGCAAGTATTCCGAAAAGACTTTTCTATCTTTAAAGCAATAGTTTTCACAACTGAATTTATTGCTCCTCCTAATAAATATATTTGGTAACTCTTAAGTACCCTTCCAAATTTTAAGTAGTAACAGCAAAAAAAAACTACCAAGATATTCAGTTGATAACCCAGGTAACCCACTTTAAATTGTGTCTGCATAAAGCCATTCAACTGTTATACAGCATCTTTTTTCGTAACTATTATCACAAAGGAAACTTTAACACATGATTTGAATTCAGTGACTCAAAAATGAGTGAGGAACACAGACTTCCATATTAGCTTTTCAAATATTAAATGCTTTGCCTGCATTTGATGGAAAAACACAACCCAGGGACAGCAACTGAATAAGGACCAAAAGGTGTCACTTCATTGGAGCAAGGTGGTTAGTGTTTAAAAGACACAAAACAAATAATTATGTCAACATATCAATGAAATCACTGAGAGAAAATAATAAAGGCAACTCGTTGGGATACTTAAACATTGTCTAGACAACATAATTGGAAAAACCGCATTTTTTCCCTTTTGTATTAAGATTTTGCAGGATTCTGCAGGATTTTTTTATACCCACAGAAATCCACAGAAGTTCTGTTGAGTATCTACGTGGTTTGGCATCTCTTCTTTTCTTACGTATATCCTGAGTGCCATTCCTAAAATGAGTCTCTTTTTTCATAAATCTTCTACCTTGAAGATAGACTTCCATTCCTTCAGATAAACTTACATGATTACGTAATTCAGCACTACGTCACAATCTTTGTTCAGACACTCAACATAGTTTGCTGTATAATCCATAACCCATGTTATGCAAGTGATAATAGGAGAAATGCCAATGAAAAAAATCTGCAGTTTAGTAGAAACTAACAATAATCCAGGGTTTTGTGAATTAGTCTGCAAGGATATTCCAAAGGATGCCCTTCCCTTAGAATTTGAGTTACTGTCATTCATACTCCAATGGGGAAATCCAATTCCTCAAAATCCAATTTCCCAGGTAGAAATCCAATTATTTAAGTCTTTCCTTACTCTGTAATGATGTTTTGGGCTCCACACTGATTTAACAGGGAGGATGAAAAGAAAAGCACCTCACAAAGAAATGCAAAAATAAAACACCAGGTTTCTTTTATGACTCCAAAAAAGGTCTGCTTTTCAAAAGTCTAAAGAACAAAAATACTAGTTACAATCTATTTCATCTAGACAGGGAGCAAATCAATATTATAAAGCATTTAAAAGAAAGACTTTTAGCCTATTAAATTGGCTCTGGAATACTAAATAAAAATGCCCTTAAGAAGTTAAAAGAATTGAAAATTTTTAAAAAGTTATACATGAAGATGATAAAAAAAAGGAAACAAACTGAGTTTTGGCACTTAAAGTTTCTGAAACATTTATAAAAAGAAGTATAATAAATAATATTATTACATTAGAATAGTGAAATAGCCATAGGGAATTAATTTTAAGTGTTGATTGCCCACTAATTGAGGAGAAATACATATATATATATGTATGTATATATGTACATATGTGTGTATATGCATATATATATATGCACACACACACTCACTATACACACACATATATACACATTCATGTATATTTGAACACACAGTATATAATATTCATACATACAATAGGCAGTAAAATATAATTTCAGCTTCAAAGAGATAGTTTGACTTGATTTTTATTTTCCTAGGTTAAGATCATTGATTTATGATCTCCAACTTAATACAACACTCATTTTCCTCTAAAACTGTAGAAAATATATAATTGTACACCAAGCCAATTAAAGGAGGAATGAGAAAGTCAACATAATAGGTTTCCTTAGGCATAGAACATATGAAGAAAAAAAATTAACAAAATTGAAACAGGTCCTGCATAGATGAAAACAGCATTATTTTTTTAATATTATAAGTCTGAATATAATCTAGTAAAGACACATAATGTCAACCAATGTTATTTACTGAAGAGCACTGATTTGTGACAAGGGACATGCATGTTCCTGCTCAACAATGCACACTCACTTGCTAAACTTAAAATATAGGTTTCATAGAGAAAAGAAAATTATGGTTGCTCAAAAAGTAGATTCCTCAAAATAGTAGTTTCAAGCAGATTATTCCAATACTTGCAGATGTTACTAAGATAACAGCCTTACTTTATGAAGTGCCCTGTATAACATCTCTCCCTTAGTATTACAGACCTGTGTCTTTGGCTTACTTCGAGTTTCCTGATAGCTGCAACATTGTTTTATACTCATTTTTATATACCATTACACAGTGGCTGGCATGTAGTTTGGGTATTAGGAAAGAAAACAGTACATTGCAATCATTCTTTGACAGGGAAAGTACTAGGCAATTTTTTATGGATATTAATACTTCATCATTCATTTATATTTACTGAACATCTACTACATGCTGAGTATTGTGCACATATTTATGTCAATAGAACGAGGCACAAAATTACCTTTGACTGAAAAGAATGAGAATTCAGATGAGTTATTTACTATTCAACAATATTTAGTGCTTCACATAAATGGAAATATTCATCAAAAGTAACAATCACACTTGTTCATAAATGAGATCCAGTATGACTTTGAGGGCAAGATGCCATTTGGCAGGTTAATCCCCTTTGCTGGGGAAACGAAAAGAGAGAATGTAGCTGTGAGTGCTCTTCTAGATATATTTATTCCTGGATCTCTTTCTCTCCTCCACTCAGTCGTACTGCAACATATTGCACACCGCTTTAACTTGGAACAAGCACCAACTTCAAAATTCAATTTGGAGAACCTTAAAAATAGACTGAACATATCATGACAAATCAAACGTTTCAAAATAACACTGTTGGCAAGGTGGCTTTTACTTAAAATTGAAAATGTTAACATTTTGCAAGAAGGCGAATTATTTTTCTTGGCAGATATGTTTTAAAGAACATTGAAAGGAAATACTGAATAAGAACAAAAGTTTCTAAAGTAAGATCAGTTCTCTTAAAGGAAATAAAAAATCAAAGAGAAAGGACAACAAAATATATATTCTCTCCTATCTGACAAAACTCAATCTGAACAATAGCTTCCTATCAATAAAGCAACAGAAATTCTTAGTCAGTGGCCCAAGATATAAAATTATATATTACTCTGATTCTTCCAATTAGATTTGAACTGTCAGCTCCCAATTCAGCAAAACCAAACTTTCCTCATAGATTTGCTTGGAGGCATTTCCAGACACCTTCACGTTACACTGCTGGAAGTGAACACACAACAGTCCCTGAAAATAGCAAGGCATTTGCTTCAGGAAAAAAAAAAAAAAAAGAATTACCATAATGTCTGGGCTCAGAATCTGCAGAATGAGTGCCTAGAGGCATTAAATCCAATTACCTATATTCAATTCATGGCCATTTCTTGTGGTACTATTCACTCATTTATTCATTCAACCAACAAATATTTGTTAAATGCCAGGCTCCTTGTACTAGTTGCTGAGCTTACAGACATATGTATTATATTAAAGGTTAGTCACCAGTTTGCTGGAAACTTAAATCCCAGCCCAGCTTCTCTGTGTGTGTGTGTGTGTGCATTTAAAAGAACTATCCAGTAGCCAACACTTGCCAAACCTAAAATTTGAGAAGCTTAAGATGATAAATATTATATGATGCAATGCTCTCATTCGGATTTCTGTTTACAGGTTTTAAACCACAAATATTGCTTTTTGAAACCACTTTAAAAAACTTTATGCGTGTAAAGAAATATAAAAAAAAATTGAGGACCATGTAGTCTTGGTAAAATCACGCAATCATATTTTTCTGAATTTTTGTGGTATAGTATAGTCCTAGAAATCATGATTTAAAAAAGACATGAAAAGGCAGAGCACTCGAGCACTGAAGTGTTCCTCATTTTCATCTGCTCAGATATATGCGTGCAGTTTCCAGCTTTCACCATAAATTGAGGAGTGTGTGCCTGGAAGGCACAATCCTGATGGAGTTTATGCAGTTGCCTTTGATTACTCAAAACGATTCAATGTCATCAGTGGATGTTTTCTATGGAGCAAAAAGAGGTGGTGGAAAGCAGACTGCAGGTATTGAACTGCCTCAAAGAGAGGGGAAAACACAACGCAAACTCACTAATATAATTCTTATGATGCAACTTGCATTTTTCATTAGCTCACTTATTTCCCCAAGAACTTGCAGTCTTTTACTTTCAAGGGCCATGATATGAATCCTTAGAAACTATACTACATTCTGAGGAAAGAAAAAATTGAGTCAGCCTGGTACCTAAGTTTAAACTGACCATTTTAAGAAGTACTTTCCAATGCTCTATTCAGTACAACTCTGGGTTTTCATTTTCAATAAAATTTCATTTTATTTTTAATTCCTTTCTGAAAATTTATGCTAAGGGTTTGTGGTAAAGATTTCTTTTATCTTTTTCCTACATCTGTGATTTTGTTTATAATTATAAATGACAACTTTGTTCAGAAAACATTTCTCCATTCAAGTGGGTTGAAGTGTGGTTGACAGCATGAAAAACTAAGTTAATATTTTTCAATAGGATAGTCATGTCTAAAAGCACACGAATAACTAAAAGAGAAATAAATAAACAAGGCCAATCATTCTGTGAGGGCACAAGACCTCTGTCTTTGCCCTTGGCTATGATCAAAATATAGAATGATTCTCCAGGCCAAACAATCATTTATCAGTGATGGGCTGACTTAAACAAAATCTGCATTGCTCCAAATAGAATTTTTTTTAGAATTTTACAGTAATTAAATAAGTCTGATTAAGTGCTAGAAGCAGGAAAATTCACACTGAAATAACTATATGAGCTCATAAGTTAGCCTGTCACAGCTTCATGGATTTTCACAGAAGACACAGGACTCCTTGATCAGGGGCAATTACTTTTATTACTCACAGCAAAATAGGAAGCAAAAGTTTCAGCATAGTTGCTCTAGTTCCCTGAGCCCAAATCCCACAAGGTAACCTAAAGGTCTATGTGGAACTTGTAAGTGCAGTGGGACATGCCACCAGAGAGGAACCCTGAGCTCAGGGAATCAGCGGCTCTTACAGGTAAGCAGGAAGCAAGTTTCTGTTCTCCCAGCTGGGGAGACCAAGTCTAGTTCAGAACTAAATGATGCACTCATGGGATGCATTTCCCTACTTTTCAGAATCAGCAGCTGCATAAAAAATCCTAAGAAGGGGCATAGGTAAAGGATGGTTTGGCACATTCTGCAAGACATGAAAGACATCACGGATCACAGTAGACTGCAATGCAACAGATTTGAAAATTGATTTGTGTGCACCTACAGCTAGGAAGCCCTGTAAAATAAAAATTAAAAACAAACAAACTCGTAGAAAAAGAGATCAGATTTGTGGTTACGAGAGGCATGGGGTGAAGGGAGGGGAAGTAGAGGAAGGTAAACAAAAGGTACAAGCTTTAGTTACAAGATAAGTACTAGGGATGCAATGTACAACATGGTAACTATTATTAACACTACTGTATATTACATATGAAATTTGTTAAGAGAGTTCTCATCACAAGGAAAAACATTTTTTTCTATTTCTTTAATTTTGTATCTATACAAGATGATGAATGTTCTCTAAACTCACTGTAAAAATCATTTCATGATGTACATAAGTCAAATCATTATGCTGTACACTTTAAATTTATACAGTGCTGTATGTCAATTACATCTCAATAAAATAGAAGAAAAAAAGAAAATATTTTAGATTGGGAAATTTAAAATACATAACAACCCAATACCAAAAAAAAAATAGTTCAAGGAAAAACTGTCCACTTCTACTTCCACTTTGCCTTCTGAAGAAGCTGCATGAGAACAAGAGCTTTTATTTGCTTTTCAGATTAATTTAATCTCAGGGCATAACACAGAACCTAGCCCCTAATTGGGGGTCAAGATATTTTTAATGTATTTTTTTGAATGAATAAATAAATTCTGTTCGCCGTGCATCTGTCCCATTCTATTAGGCATCTTGCTGATTAATCATTTGGATCCGGTATACTTTCTCTTGAATCACCATCCTTGGCTGTGAAAGAGTGTGACTTGTTCCTGTGAACTAATACTAGAGGCTTTGTGGTCTCTGCTTGGACGCCCTGGTTCCCAGACCCTTGCTTTAACTCTCCTGCTTTATCTCCCTCAGAGCTTTTAGATCACTAGTTTATTTCTCTTCTCCACAGTTGTGCATCCTTACTTCCTATGCTACCAGCTTTGACACCTGCCCATATTGGTTAAAAGAGCAGATTTCTTGGTCAGAGTCTAGTTTCAAAACCTGATTTAGTACGAACTATGAACTAGCTGTATGAACTCAGGTCTTGTCATCTCTCTTCGACTCATTCTTTAAAATGATGATAATAATATAAGTGACTTCGTGAAAATTAAATGAGGTAAAGCATATGTAAACAGTTTGCAGAACAGAATGGACTCAGAAAGTTCAACAAGCAATAAGAAACAATTTTTTTAACATTATAGCCTTCCAAAATTAACTTCGGTGCCCCCTTCCTCCTCTTCCCTGGGGCACATCCTTTAGCTTTTTAACCACTTTCAGAAGTCACTTAACAAGCACTTAACAAGTATTTTAAGTTACTAAAACTTTAATCTTAACCAATTAAAACTTCAATACTTCCCTAGCTCAGGCGCATCTAATAAAGTCCAAAGACTGACAGTGGAGGTGGGACTTATCTTTTTTTGGCATTCTTCCCTGTGTTTTCCCCTCCTCCTCTAAGCTCCACCTCCTCCTCTTAGCCTCTTATTGCTAGAGATCTTCTGACTCCCCAGACTGATGAAGAGGAAGAGAAATACAAGGATAAGATCAAAATCTTACATAACTAAGGCTGTTGAAATATACATACTAGTCATCTCTATTGGGGTACTTTTCTGACTTATTCAAGTATCACCCTCTTACCTTGCTGGGGTCCTCCCACTACCCCATTCCTATGCAGAAGGAGCAAAAACTCCCTGGCAAAACCCTCTGGACTCTTACTCAACTCCTGCTGTGCATTCCATAGAATTTTTCTCTGCTAGGACCACCACCTTTGAAGGGATATAGATTTGAAAACATATGCCTTCTATTTGGAAACTCATCACCCAAAACCCCAGAATCTTAGTCATCAAAAATAAGGAGACACTCTTACATCTTATGATAACCCTTATAAAGCTGTTTGATTTTTTTGAAAGGAGGAGCAACTTTCTTCAAAGTACATAACCTCACAACAAAACTACAGTGAGAAATGAAAGACATATGAAACAGCTAAATTTTAGTGTATCTATCATCCTGACTCACTAATCATTCATTTGGAAAGCCTCGGAGTAATTTAAGAGTGTCAGATTTAGGACAAGTATTAAGAGGAAGAATGAAAGCAAGTGGAAGAGATAATTGCAGTTCATGCAACAATATAATTAGGAAAGCATCAAAAGTGTCAGAAGAAGGTATAAGTTATGTTTGGTGTCTGTTGCTCTATTTCCCTAGTAATTTGGTTGCCAGGGTAAGATTCACTAAAGTTTAGGTTTGTTCCACACATGACTGTACTACCTATGATGGCAAAATAGGATATTTTTTTAGTTCTCTGTATTACTTTGAATAATTTGGTCAACCTGTCTTGAAAGTTGTGCTATTTTTGGACTTTTGTGAAAATACTATCTGATATCTGTCTGTCCATCTGGTCATGAAAGGGAGCCAAGGTCATGCCCCATGATGACAGCGGTTTTTATGAAACATATAAGACTAGTTGCCTTCCCCTTTTCCTACATATAATAAAACAGGCTGGATGGAACCTGACTTCTGTGAATTTCTAAAATATTAGAATGTATTATTAATAATATTCTTATTAGAGGACCCTGATCACATTAGTATTCATTTTGTTTACTTAAATTTTACTTCAGATGCTCTCTGTTGCAAATCCTTATTCTCTCCATCACTGTCTTTAAAATTTCTTCTTCTGTCTACCTATTTATTTTTGAATATCCAAAGCCTTTCCTATTTGGGCTCTTCAGTGTCAAAATTACACATTTTTCCACAGAATGGCAACAAAGATTTTAGGTTCTAGAGGACAGTGTGGAATAGCTGGGTAAATATACATACCCATAATGTTGAGAACAGAAGATAAAGAAAATTGTTTTCTCTATGTATCTTTTACGGCTACTGCTTCATTTTGTCAGGAAGAGTTTATGTTTTAATTAAATAATGATATTTAACATTTGAATGGTGTTTTGTATATTTCAAGGCAGTTTTGAATGCATTATCTCAGTAATCAGAGCAGAATTCTACCCCGTTCTGTTAAGCCTATTAAGATCATAACATGTAAGCTAGTATTTTCCAAAGAAAAGTAACTCTAGTTTGCAAGATCCCTTTGCTCCTCTGGTTTCTAATAAAGCCTTTCATAAAGCAAACTCGCATAATTCAGATTCCTAGATAAAGTTAATATGTATCCTTAGTGTTTTCCTCATATAAAAGCCCCATGATATTCCAACAAACAAAGTAAATTCAAAGAGATAGTGGATTTAATTTCCCCTGGGGCCACTGTCTTCTCCACTTTAGGTTTAGCCTGTTTACTATTACGCCCTCCGTACACGGTAACTTCTGGGCTTGCTGGTTAGAAAGAAATCTAATACTCAGAAATCCTTGCATTTTTTTCTTATTGCAGTATTATACAGCTAAGAAAAATATCAGCCATCAAATCTCTGAGCCTTCAGCAAGTTAAGGGTTATGAAAACAATATAACACAGGGCAACCAATAACAGCAAAAGTTAACATTCATATCAACAAATTCTTGACCACCTGGCAAAAGTTTCTCAAACCCTAAAACTGAATTTCGGAATAAGAATCACAAATACCTCTGAATCAAGAACAGATAATATAGTTTTATTTAAAATCCTCATATCCACACAAAGCAAATTTTGGATAACATTTTTTCCAGCATATCCCCATTTTTCATGGGACATGCTACCTTACTTTTTGAAAATTATCCTTTCAAATATGTTTGACTAGTAGTTCTCATATTTGAGTTGGAAAATACCTCAAACTCACACAGTGATATCTTTTCCTTCATCTTAAAAACTATAGCAGTACTAATACTGGAGAACATAAACACTTTTTAAGTTAATATGTAAAAGATAAGAACATGTGGCCATGCAAAACACCTCTCTATAATAAATGTCACTAGCCATCTCAGATTTTCCAATCAATATCTTTATATAAAAGACTACCTTTGCTAACAGACAGCTGTGGTATCAAAAAATAAGAGAAAATGGCAAAACATCCATTTAGATTCACAAAAACACTATACATAAATTGCTTCTTCTGCAAAATAAGAAAAGACTCCCATTCTTCTCAGTTGTAGCAGTACAGCACCACAATTCAAATTCTAGAATACCAGCAGTCTGTGGTATACACTGGGACCACTTACGAGTTCATATTTAAGTAACCCCTACAAATCCCAACAAAAAGCAACTGAATACAATAATTTTATAGTTTATTATATCTCAATAGTTCTATTTTGCCTGCTGTACATTTTGGGTGAACTATATTCCTGTAGACTGTATTTTGCTTATTTGTCAGTAAAGAATATAGATATGTAATACGTGTGTGTTTCTTTTTACTCTCTCTGATTGGCCTCCTTTACTGTATCTTAAATATTGGTTATTTTCAAGGCTCTTCTCATGTCACTTTTCATGCATTTCATGGCAATATCAGCCACTCTATTTCTTAAATCTCTTAACTTTCCAAACTGAAGAAATGGGTGTGATGAATGCCTAAGTCTTTTCCTGAACATTCTTCCCTCTACTCAAGGACTTTTTTTGCCAATTAACACAAGTGTATTTTGGATTGTATTATAAGGAAGGGTAAGATTACCATCATAAAAATCTTTGAGTCTCAGTTAGTTAGAAAGCACCATGGAATGATAGTTGGAATACCTGAGATGACCACCAAAGGATGTATGGCTTTTCAAAAAGCAGAGATGGAAGAAGTTGTTTTCCACTTAGAGGGAAAATCAAGGGAAAAAAATCCATGAATGCAGAAGGACACATGGTAAGTTTAAGGAACCTTAGAAGTACAGGTTGACTAGTGGGTAAAGTATGCCACACTGATCTACATCTAAATCCACTCAGGTATGGCTTTTGTGTTTATTAAATTGCTTGTCATGAGAATTGGACTTGGGAAAGTTTAAGAAAACAGAAAGAATAAGAAGAGGTAAGTAAACACCTTTGGAATGCTTGGAGCAGTCACATTCATACCTTGCTCCTGGTTCCCTAGGGTTTCCAAGAGGGAGGAGGCAAAAGGAAGGAAGAACAAGCAAGGTTGACTCTATCTCTGGTGCAGAGCAGCTGCATAAAGATATGTTGAAATTTTACTGAAGTTTTATTCAAAAAGATAGAAGAGCAAATAAGAGAAAAAAATATTCTGAAAATCAATTTTTCTTTTCAGAAAGAATGCTAGAAGAAAGAGCCATTAGTGAATGGAGGAGTTGGAAAAACAGCAAGAGGAAGACAATGCAATGTCAGTAGTATTTCATGTTACAGAGAATGCAAGGAGAATGAAATGGAACCTTAATTACAAAGCAGAATACAGAAAAATGTTTTCCTTCATTTTCCAAGTATGGAAATCTTTTTCATCTCAATATATTTTTAACTCTTTTTAAACTGGCATGCATTCTTTAGAGTGGCAGGAAAAAAAAAAAAAACATTTATTGGTAGATTCAAAAAAAAAAAAAAAAGCCAAGCAATATCACCCATTGTTCCCATTTGATATCTCAAGAGTCCTCTAAGTTATAAAGTAAACTAAATTTGAAGATAACAAATTAATATTCTCTGGCTTATATCTGCAAACATAACTATTAAGTCTTCTGCTTCCCTTGTAACATGTGCATTATACTGATATACCATGGCTAATTCATTCTTGGTTTGCTCTTCGTTAAAAACAATACATTTTATAATTCATCTTTTAGAAAATACTGTACCAAACCAAGGAGTTTATATACTTTCCTCTTTTATTCAGTTGACTAAAAAGAAACTCTTTTTATGATAATACCTATATCAATGATGCACAGAAATCTTGATGCCATCAGAAAAGGTTTTGATTTGGTTTGTTTTGGCCAGGGTAATAAATAACAGAGGAGTCTTGAATATATATCTGCATCTCAATAGTACAAAACACAATCAATAGCACTGAGTACTAAGGAACAATTTGACTGACTGAAAGTAACATAGGGAATGACATTTCATTCCTTATATAAATGGTGTCCAATAACCAATTGTTAGTTTTATAACACCATTGATCCTGAAAAACATTTCCCATGTCTACTGTCTAACACCCCATAAATGAGTGAAATATTTATAAGTTTGAGTAATTCTTTTCAGAAAGGGCCTTTAGTGTCCCTAAGTTCCCAAGGGTCTATGAAAGGAAAATTTTATAACTTTCTCACATCAGTTCTTAAAGTGAGGGGATAAAAAGTAAACACTGAATTTTCTAACTAGTGATCGTTTCAGTTCTAAATATACGGAGTCAAAACTCTATTTCAAAAGGTTCCATCAGATTTTTAAATAGGTTCAGTCTGAGTGAACACAGTGATTATATTATAGTTAATCCATTTCCTTAGAAGATGACATTCATAACACAACAGGTAATCCTAAAAGACAAATACCCATCAATTTCAAGACTGAGATCTTGAAAGGAGATGATGACATTTCAGAGTTGGTCCAGACATTTAGTCATTGGTTGGTCTTAAATTCTTTTGCCCTAAATATGACTCTTATGGACTGAATTGCATTCTTTTATAATTCATGTGGTAAAGCCCTAACCCCGCTGTACCTCAGAATGTGACTACTTATGAGATAGGGATTTTAAATACATAATTAAGTAAAATGAGGTCATTAGGGTAGGCCCTAACTCACTTTGACTGATGTCCTTATACGAACAAGAAATTTGGACAAAGAGAGAGACCACGGATGAGTGTAGACAGAAGAAATACTATGTGAGGACACAGTGAGAAAGTGGCCATTTGCAAACCAAGGTGAAAGACCTCAAAAGAGACTAAACCTGCCAAAACCTGGATCTTGGATATCTATTCTGAGGCAGGAGATAGAGGGACCACAGGGAAAGCAGCTGGAGTTTATTCCCTGTGGACAGAAACTCCAAAATATCAACAGCAGGACAACCGAGAGAGGAGGCTGGGCACTGCCCAGATAAGAGATAAAAGACCACATATTCCTCATTCTCAAAATCAGGGAGACCTCCCTGACTACACATGCGCAGAAAGCCTCCCTGGAGGTCAAAAAGGGAGGGCGTGCCACTCCATAGTAAGTGATGTCAACTACCTGTAGGCCTCTTCACTAGAATCCACCTTCACTAAGAGATACGTGTGCATACATACGAGGACCCTGAGATATACCAAATACGGACTCAGAACCAGGCAAAGCAAGAAGACTAGCCCAAGGAAACACGGAAGAAATGCCCCATAAGAGTGATTCAAACTACCTGAGAGCGCAACTGTCTCTCTGAGCCCGCCCATGTGCCTATCCACATGTACTGTACTCTTTTTCCTCCTAATAAATACTTTACTTGCTTCACTACTTTCCATCTCTAGGTGGAAATTCATTTCTGCACAGCTGATGGGCCAGGGCCTTGTCACTGGCCACTGGTTCCTGGTTGTCTGGTGGCTAGGATTCAGTGGTCTCACTGTCACTGCCTGACTTCAGTCTCTGGCTGGGAACCGAAATCCTGCTTCAAGCCACTGCAGGCCGAGGCCACCCAAGATCTAGTCTACAGAACTGTTAGAAACCAAATTCTTGTTGTTTTAGTTACCCAGTCTTTGATATTTTGTTATGGCAGCCGTAGTAAACTAATACAATGATTTTACAACACATCTTTACCATTTACATGAAATTGCATATTTTATTTAATCATCATATATTCTCTATGAGAGAACAGTTGATAGCAACATTTGGAGTAATGTTTCACTTACATAATGTTGCGTTGTCTTATCTGCTACTTAGCACATTTAGATCACAATCCAATAAAGCTCTCCCCCTCCTATTTCTCCTCTCATTCCTCCTCCCCACCACCATCAATCACTCCAACAAAAACAAAATCTAACTAGTATGCTGTAGACACTATTTTAAATGCTTTATATACGGAATCACTTACTTCTTATGATTCTACAGTTACTGTGATCATTTTATTAACTGGGAAAGGGGAGGGAGGAAACTTGGCCAAAGGCACAAATCCAGGCAGCCCAACTGGGACTATTTTTTACATTTTAGGGTTTAAAAATAGCACTCTGCCTTTCAGAAAGTGAAGTTGTCTTCCATTTTAGCTCAGTTACTCTCCTTAGACAACCTGAATCTTTATTACAAAAGTCATATCTGCTTTTCACTCAAAAGTTTTTCTCTTTTATATAATGCCAATAGTTTTTTGGTTCAGATAGATAAGCTAAATATAAATTTTGTCCAGTTTAGCAATGGTCATAAATAATATTTCTGTGATAATTGAGAACTTATAAATATTAAACATTATGTGAAAATTCTTGGTAACATTACCAACTGGAAAACCAAATTACCCTTGTCACAATTATTGTTATATTATTAAAGTAATACCTTAATTTAATGAGGTATGTTATAAATTTCCAACTTTATCTTCCAGGAAGGAAAAATTTAAACACTGGATTTTAAAGTTTATAAAATGGAAAGTGTACCAAACTCTTCCATGATTCATTCATAAATCCAAGTTGAATTTCATTATGATATGTGTTTGAGAAATAGTATTCTGCACAGAATCCAATAAAAGAGTAGTAATCCAGATACATTCCAAAGCTGTAGCATACATTGAATTTAAACCAGGCATTTTAAAAAACAGAATAATGGAAATAGTTACTGATGAGTTTCTTGCATGGAAAAGAAACACTGTCTCTTGTAGTTCAGGAAAATAGCTACAAGGTTACCTGAGTTCAAATATGACTCCACCACTTGTAGCTGTGAGATCTTGGGCAAGTTGTTTAACCTATTTGTGTCGCATTTTCCTCTGCTCTATGGGGATAATCACAGGGTCTGCTTTATAGAGTTTTTATGAGGATTTAAAAAGTTAACATTTATAAGTCACTTAAAATTGTGATTTAGTCATGTTATCTTCTATATGTTTTTTAAAGACATGGAAATATTATAGTTTTGTGGTTAATCCAGGAAGTTATTGGTGGCAGAAACACAAGTACTAAGGAGCCATTCTCTTACTATGTCATGAAAAACCATATTCCCATGTTTCCTTATTTCTGTCTGATTCCAAGCGAAACACAAAATCCAAAAACAAGGAATAGATCTGTGAATATTATTTAAGCTCATTTAAAAAAAATCCTGGAATCATGCAAAATGCATTGGGGGATGCAGATGAAAATCTTCTAACATCCGTGACTATTCCAATGCTATTGAAATCCAAGCCACTTTCTGTTGCTCCAAAGCTACCTCTGAGTGTTTCTTCATCAAAACGTGCTCCAAGTATTCTTTTATGTTTTAAATGTGGAGCTCTTCAACATATGAAATTTTGGCTGCAGTAATGTAATTTTAACCCTTATTCTCTTCCTGTATCTTCACACAACCTGGTTGACCGAGAAAGTAAACAAAATAAAGGGGGATTCTTTGTAGATGACTGATCTGAGTAGAACACTGTAAAGAAACGATCTCTTTTCCAAATCTTTCACTGAGACATTGCAAGGGAACATTTTATTAGTTTTCATGCATGGAACCAGACAGGCAGTTGGGGACATAGTTTTATTAGCAGATATTTTATCATGTCATTTTGCTTCCATTTTCTGATCTATCAAATGCATGCTGGAGGTGAAAGTGTGTGTGTGCGTGCATGTGTGTGTGTGCGCATGCACAAGCTTTGTAGGAATATGAGTACTTATGCTATGTTTCACAACAGTTTAAAATGGCTGTTTCATCCATTTTCAATCACATGTACAGTAAATAATTATGGCTAACATTTGTCTAGCACTTACTATGAGCCAATCACTGTCCTGAGTATCTTACCTATAGTAACTCATTTAATCTTTTCAACATCCTTCTCGGATAGGCACTATTATTATCCCCATTTAGCAGAACCACATTTAACCAGGTATTCTGGCTCCGTAGTTCTTCTCAAGCACTATGGTGCTTCTTTAAACCACCTCATCAGATAATACTTCCTGATAATCATGATGCACATGAGCCAGAAGAAGCTCCTAAGATATCACAAATAAAACCAATAATTTACTTAATTCAGTTTCACTGACAGACCAAACAATCACAAGAAGAGCTTAAAAGGCATGAAGAATTATATACCCTCTCGAGAACATTTCCCAGAACTCAAAACCACTGAACGCTCTGCCCAGCAGTAATACCAGTTCCCCATTGTCAGCCTGACCCAATAAAACACTGAATAAAAGAAACTGAATTCATTAAATCTCTACTGAGTTCCCATTAAGTATAAGGTAGGCAAAGTGGGAGAAATGGAAAGTCACAGATGTGCTCCACACTTAGATCATTAATCTCTATATGTAGATATAGCTACAGTAAATAACTTATTAGACAGTTCATACAAAAAGTATCCAAATATTTATTTTTCCTTTTAAGATCTATTTTTATCTTACGATATCATTAGTAGCCAAGAAGCAAGCCAATCAGAAGCCAAGACCTTGCATGCTACTGAATTCTACTATCATTTCAGTAATTAAAATGCACGTTACTTAAGTACAAATTTCTAAACAGAGTCCTCATGGCTAAGCCTTGCATAGGTACTTTTGTTTTATTGTTATGTTGTTTCCTTTTTCTCTCTAGACTGTTTTCACTATCAGCAAGAGACTAAAATTCAAAGGTAAGACTTCTTTGGAAGGGTGTGGATGATGTTTTAGTAACTAACGTAACACCTGTAATCTTCATGTAAATGAGCACAAGATTGTAGGGAAAAAGTTACAGTCATAAGGCTCATTGACGTTCCAGGGTGAATTAATTTCTGAGTGCTGCTGTTTAAACAATTTACCACAGATTTAGTAGTCTAAAACAAATTTACTATTTTACAGTTATATAAACCATAAATCTGAAATGGATCTCGCAGGGATAAAATCAAGGTATTGTCTGGGCTGCATTCCTTTTTGGAAGCTGTAGGTGAAAATTCATTTCCTTGATTTTTTCCATCTTCTAAAAACTACCTGAACCCCTGGGCTCATGGCCCCCTTCCACCTTCAAAGCCAGCAATGGCTGGTTGAGTCTTTCTCACATCTCATCACCCTGACACTGACTCTTCTGCTTTTCTTCTCCACATTTAAGGGCCTCTGTGATTACACAGGGCCCATCCAAGATAACTCAAGATACTCTCCCTAATTTATTTATTTGGGAGGAGGGTAAAAGGAAAAATAGCGTTATGGAGGAAGCCGACAATCCTGGGGACTCTCCCTAATTTGAAGTCAGCTTATTAACAACCTTAATTTCATCTTCCACTTTAATTCCCCTTTGCCTTGTAGTGTAACAAAATTAGAGGTTCTGGGAGGCATATGTGAACATCTTGGAGGGAGGGGTGCTATGATTCTGCCTACCAAAAGAGGCCATTCTTTCTTTGATATTTAGAAATTATTCATACTAATCTTTCTGTTCAAAAAAAGGGAAAATCATAAGGGACAGTTTCTAAGTAGACGTGCATAACAAATGTATAATACATATGGATAAAATAAGAACATCATAACCACAAGCCCGCTGTAGCCCACACTGGAACTCAGGTGTCTCTTACTGGGCCCAGCCCCTCACTCCAGCTGACCTACTTCAGCAATAATCAGGTCCCTCTGCTCCACTCCCACTCCTGTTGGCATGATCTGAAGCCCACCTGCTTTTTTGCTCTTCCCACTATTACCAGTCTTTTCCTCTTCTCACATCCTTCCCACTGATGACAGTCAGTTTCTATGGTGTTAATCCTATCATGTCTCCTTTGATTAAAATACTTCCCCATCACCTATGGGATAAAACTGTCATTTGAGAAAGTAATCTGCCTCAGTATCCAGCAGTCAAATCACTTGACACACAAGCTTCTCCCTTACAACATATACACATATACATGTGCACACACACACACACCCCTCCCCATACTGAAATAGTTATTATGCCCAGAATGTGCCACATTGTCTCCTACCTTTGTACCTTTTTTCCCTTTGATAAAAATCCCTTCTTTGTGTGCCTCAAAAACTCCTCTTACTAATTTACTCCCGAAGTTCAAATATTTCCTCGTGAGTAAATTCCTCCCTGGCCTTTCCAAGGCAGGATATTTCCTCCTCTGCATCCCCTCACACAATAGGATATACTACTCTGTTAGTGAGGTTATCACATTACTCTGGAATATGTGTTCCCACATCTCTCTCTCTCTCTCTCATGCACACACACACACACACACACACACACACTCCTCTTCCCTCTCCTCTCTTCCCATCTCTCTCATTTCTCATTTTTCTTCCTCTCTGACAGGAATTTGATCCCTTGACGAGCAAGAGCAAGAATGATACAACCCTCATTTTTAATCTATTCAACATGTAACTGGAGCTTTTAGGGGCACTTAATAAATATTGCTGAAATAAAAGTTATTCTTTCATTACTGTATTATATATGTTATATATAATTTATTATTATTATACTAATTTGCTATAAGCATTTAGTTACCAGGTCACAAGCAAACTGACTTATCCTCACAAGGAAGTAGTGCTGAGACATATTTTGAAATCACAGAGTATAAAATTCAAACACCTCATCATAATCCTAAACTAGAAGAACGCACGGAAGAGTCCAACTCTTTGGGAGTCTGACTTTGGAAATTAATTAGGAAGATATCCTAAGCAGTGCATTATTCCAATGTCACCCTCATGACACCGACCCTAAGAACGGGCCTGATAAGTCACCAGGTGTTTAAGTCCATTGAGTTGCTAGTGGGAGCTCCTGTGTGAGAGAAGTAAATATCTTGAGCAACTTCAGGTTCCTAAGCATCATCCAGTGTGGTTTCTTTTTATCAATAATTCCTTTGCACAAGGTCTACAGAAACTACCTCCAGGTGAGAGATAAGTAACTAATCAGTCAATCTCCAACTATACAATTCAATGAATGGTCAATATATTATGGTGTTCCCTGTATTGCATAAGAATAAAGTAAACCATCAATGAATTAGTATTAACTTTTTTTTATTTCAGAAGAATAAGTAATGCTACCTTTTATTAGGCACCTACTTTTTGCCAATCATGCTTTTATGGGATTTACACATATTTAATACTTATCACATCTCACTGAGAGGATTATCATCTCTATTTCATATAGGAAAAAAGTAAAGATTAGGCATTATAATTAATAACCCCTTGTGCTAAGGTCGCAAAGCTTTGGCCCCCTCCAATGACAAGCCCATGCCCTTAAACTGTAGGCCTTTCGACTTCCCCTGAACCAAAGGAGGAAAAAATGATAAACCTCTCTTTGACCACAAGAAAAGAAGGGAGAATATCTCCAGTTTCAAATACACAGGAAAATTATTGCTCACCAAAAGAGACCTATGTATGAAACATATTATGATGATGAAATAAACCCATAAAAATAATTAAATAAAATTAATCTCAGTTCCTAAAGCTGTTATATCATTTACATGTTCACACAGTACTTAATTGTCTTAAGGAAAAACTACCCATGTTTAACTCTATGATATATTTTTATAATGTAATAGGCTAAAAATTTGAAAGAAGCTTACTATTTTAAATTGTCAAAAACAACACTCTCTGAGTGGTACTGCAGAAAACACTTCCTATTCTAGAGCTTCAGTCTACTAGATAAAAATTACCAAATAGAAATATGTCATTTATTCTTGAAAGAAATATTTGTTGCTTTGTTTTGGCCTTTAAGTGTCTCAGCTCCATACAGTAATCTTGGTAATAGCATGCTAATCAGAAGCTGTAACTGATTATTAACTACATTTTAATAAAAAATGAATTATTGCTTAATTTTTTTGAAATTTATTTTTTTCAAAATACAAGCTCCATCAATGAGACTACAAAATAAGCCTTTGGTTGTAAAAATGTTGCAGAAACTTTTAGCATTTAATTAATCAAACTGTGTAGGTAGACATAAAGGAACTTTAATAAAGATTTAGAAAACAACATATTTTTACAGGTATCACACTTGGTATTTTTCCTTTACAATTTCTAGTTATTCCTCTTCTTTATGAAGAATAATTAAAAATAAATCGATGAGGTCTTCCCTGGTGGCACAGTGCTTAAGAATCCACTGGCCAATGCAGGGGACAAGGGTTTGATCCCTGGTCGGGAAAGATCCCACATGCCTCGGAACAGCTAAGCCTGTGCGCCACAGCTACTGAGCCCACACATCACAGCTGCTGAAGCCTGTGCGCCTAGAGCCCGTACTCCGAAACAAGAGAAGTCACCGCAATGAGAAGCCCAAGCAGTGCAACAAAGAGTAGCCCCTGCTCTCTGCAACTAGAGAAAGCCCAAGCACAGCATCGAAGACCAACACAGCTAAGAAAGAAAGAAAGAAAGAAAGAAAGAAAGAAAGAAAAAAAAAAAGATGAAAGAAAAGAAAGAAAGAAGAAAGAAAGAAAGAAAGAAAGAAAGAAGAAAGAAAGAAAGAAAGAAAGAAAGAAAGAAAGAAAGAAAGAAAGAAAGAAAGAAAGGAAGAGAAAGATCAACGAACAAACTAGGGAATACCCACAACCTGGCATGCAGGAAACAGACTTTGTGAATGAAGTCATCCATTGAGTTAGTTTTTGGTTCTTTGCCATTAAAGCTTCACATTTATGTTGATTTTTATTGCCAAATGGCTACCATAAAGCCAATCTCCTTTCTCCCTTCAGTTTCCTTTTGTCAACTTTGTCTGTAAATTAAATTGAACAACTTAGAGCAGCTATGATTGAAATATTCAGCAGGTTTATAAAAAAATAAATCTTTTAAATCTTTTAATTCCTTGAAAAGGCATCACTAAAGAATGTACTTCAAAAGAAAAAAATATTAAGTTGAAACACTCCCAAAGTCCTATATATTTAAACAGAATATACCAAACAATGGAGGTGGGCAGTGGGAGGGTGGTTACTGACTCAGTTAATAACATTATCACTTTCTAACATCCGTCACCTTGCAGAGATATAAAAAGAATCAGGTCACTGGCCGGGAATAGGAAAGGGGGGCGAAGTGAAATAGAAACAAAAGATAAAGAAAATTTGTCAAAGTGACAGAAAAGAGGAAGATAAATTATGACTTTCATAGGATTGTTGATAGTTGCCTGGCTTGTACTGGATCACTAATTTTTGACAGCAGACAAAATCAACCTGGCTAAACTAAGAAATGTACATGATGTTGAATAAAAAAGGAAAAATTTAAAAGAACAATTGCTTAAATTTGACACATACATGGACACACACACATATATTCACAAAGTCCAGGAATATGTAGTCAAAGGAAAATAACAAGGCCTATTGCAATTCAATCCGCACATTTTCAGTGAAAACTGTTTGAAGAGATCCTACTTGCACAAAACATTTTTACTTATGTGCATTACGTATGAAGAGGTGTTTCAAGCTGTATTTACCATTTTGATCCATCAGACAAATTCAGCTCATGCCCCAACTGCATCTTTCTAATTTGATGATGATGATGTGTGTGTGTGTGTATTTGAAAACTTGTTGAAGAGATTTCTGAAAAAATTTCTCTGCAACATTTAGAAACTGAGTGATTGGTATGTGTGATGTCATTTTAAAATAAAACACCAGAACATAATTCTACTTTTCTGAAAATCTAATTTTTTTAATGTGGAAGGATTTTTTTTCCTATTCATTGCCAATGGATTGCTACAAAACATAAATACAGGGACTTCCCTGGTGGCGCAGCAGTTAAGAATCCGCCTGCCAATGCAGGGGGCATGGGTTTGAGCCCTGGTTTGGGAAGCAACTAAGCCTTTACACCACAACTACTGAGCCTGCGCTCTAGAGCCCGTGAGCCACAGCTAATGAGCCCATGCTCTGCAACTACTGAAGCCTGTGTGCCTAGAGCCTGTGCTCCACAACAAAAGAAGCCACTACAACGAGAAGCCTGCGCACCGCAACGAAGAGTAGCCCCTGCTCTCCACACCTAGAGAACACCCACACGCAACAATGAAGACCCACTGCAACCAATAAATAAAAATAAATAAATTAAAAAAAACACAAATATAAGAAGACAAAAAATAGCAAAAGTTTAATAATCTTGTGGAACATTGCTAAACATTCAGTAGTCATCTCTTTCCTGTATTATCAGCACTTAACTATGGTAATTTTTTAAACTAACATTGTACTCATTTCTATCTCTCTCTCTCTATATATATATATATATCTTTTCTTCAGTGAAACTAGGATATTAATTCAATATAATCAAGAATAATTTTGTAAAGTACTTATCTGTCCTTACTGAATCATATTGTAGAGATATGATCACATAACTGAAATATTGTTTCCTATGTTAGATATGGAAAAAACATTTTACTAAATATTATGGTTGAAAATTACCATGAAATGTCTGAAATCTTCAGCTTCAAATGCAATCAATTTAAATAGTTTATAAATTATTCATTAATTATATGTATATCAATATATTGTGTACACTTCTTTATCATGACCAATAGTGAGCAATTGCTTTCATTCAGCTTCCTTCCCCATCTATTCTCTAAACTTCCAGGCAGAGAGGTAGGATGAGAAAGGAAACCATGAGAGTAGAAGGGCAGAAGCTCTAAGAATTCCTTTCTCCTGAATTCCTTTTAAAAATGCTCATAAATTTTATTTTTTCAGTTTGCTGTTTGCTATGAATTGCAAAACAAAGTAAGAAAAAAACAAGCTCAGCATTTTGAAGGGAATTTTTGTCCGTCTCATAAACAAGTCAAGTGTACCTAAACTCCATTATCTTCCTCCCTCCTGGTATTTTTTCCATCTCCCCAGGTTGCCCTGGTCTAAGGTCTTGTCCTTTCAATGTTCTATGCAATTACTTATGCCCAGTCATTTAGTAGAAAATTCTATACAATTCCAAAGAGATACATGCTGAATTCCCTTGATTCTAAAATGAATGTTGTGTTACATAATGACATCAATAAAATGCTTTTAATTCTATTAGTACATTTCATAAAATCTTATTACTTGATTATTTTTGATGATTACTTCTAAAATATGCTGTAAACTCAGTCTTTCATTTTTCAGCAGTAGTGACTTTTAGGAAAGAAAAAAATAAGAATTTATGTATTGCTATTTAGGAAACATCCAACATAGAAAAAGATGGGTTTTTCAATTCTGTTAAGCAAACAGCCCTGAAATACAGGAATATGATACAAATAACATAGAAGAGTGGCTTAGCAAAAACCTGCAAAATACTGGTTCCTAACTAGCGAGATAAACTGACCAAGCTTTTTTGAAATTATTTTTTGAAATTTTACCCAAAAAGAAAGATACTTTTCTGTGATAATCAATAAGTATTATAAAGAAGGCAATTCTTTTATCTTAGAAGAGATAAAATTTAGCAAAGATAAAATTCAGTAAGAGAAATTAAAAAAGAGTAATAGCTGCATGGGATGTTCATCTGAATTTAATAATAAAAAAGTGCTCAATTATTACATTGTCATTATAAACGCTAAAAATGTGACATCCTTAAAAATGAATCATGGTTTAGAAAAATTACTTTGCATTTTCTTTTGCTAATATTGTCAGAATTCTAAGTTTTTCCCATGTTTTACAAAATTGTTTCCACATACTACTTATAAAACTGGTAATTTTAAGCAGAGTACTTGGTTTCCATCAACTGTTAATTATAGTGTTCCCACCTGACTTCATCATTTCATCAAAATATTTGCCCCTTTATTACTACAGTTAGTTTTTGAAATAATGGAAACACATAACGCTTTAAAAAATAAACATTTCTCCAATAATAATGTAAAAAATTAAACCCTAAAATAAGTCAAAGATGTTGCAAGAAATTATATTAGTCATTTCTGAATATAAAACTGCAAGCAAATCAATTCTCTCACTTTGGATGTTTGTGTTACTGGGATATAATAAAGATTGTAATGTATACAAATATTTGATACAAAATATTAACTTTACCCATCTGAACATAAGCTACTTAGTTAAAACACTGAAGCAACGCAAGTGGATAAGTGTAGCCTTCTTTATCCAAGTGCTGTTAAATCAGTGTTGGAGATGAAATGAAGCAGAGTTTACAGGTATGGAAATTAGTTTCCATCTGAGGGAACTAGTTCTGCTCTAAAACATTTCCTTTAAAGCATTTGTCCTGCACCAGTGAGGTTTTGTTTCCTTTTTTTTCCTTTTTCTTTTTTGAGGATACGTGAGATTTCAGAAATTATGTGCTTGAAAGCAAATTATGATTGGCAAATGATTGCTGGTGTACTTGGAAATGATTAAAATATTAAAGCTTACTGTCTAAATTTTTTTAATTTAATAAAATAGGAGACCAATAATCCATCCTTGGCCAACCCAATGTGATGAAACTACATTTGATGACGTTTTTTGCAGCTCCCTGGGATGCCATAACTGGAAATATGAGCTCTCAGGAAAAGACAGATTTAAAGAAAACCCTCTAGCAATTATGCATTGGTGGTATTATCGGTTGTGTAGTAAGTATAAAAATAGCTGAAGACTAACGAATTTGTATCTAAAAAATTATTCTCTGACAAATTATTAAAGAAATAATGGAACATCTCATAATGACTACACAAATGTTTTCAGCAGATATAATTTACATATTAAGATATGCTCTTAAGTATGAATATTAGAGGTTCAATCACTTTAATAAAAACTTATAAAAGTGTATAAGAGAAAAATGTGCAACCCCAAAAGGGAAAGGTCTGAATTATTAAAATAACATTAAAATACTAGTGACATCCATGTCAGAAATAAAAAGTGTTAATGAAACACAGCTTCACATAACTCCTAGCTTGGCATGTGGGAGAGAAACGACTTTGGCAGCACCACAGATCTGCTCAAAACTGAAAAGTATTCCAAAGAAACTCTGGATCATAAAATTGCTCCCGGAACTCTAGGTATATAATATCCTAATGCTTCCCTTAAACTACACCCGAATTCCTATTTTCAGAATCACACTTAAGCTAACTACCTAGTAAAATGGCCCATGGTCCAAAAATATGCCAGATTTAACAACCATCCCTCAGACACGCCCTTAAAATTCATCTTTTGGTGCTAACCTCAGCAGTTATCAAAAAAGAAAGCAATCCCATAGTGTCATGCTTAGAAGAAATACAGTAAATCATTCAAGGAGGTGTTTGTATATTGAAAGCAAGGACTACATTAAAATAAGTATAAATCAATTAATATAAATTAAAAATTAATTTCAGTTGTTAAAATACACCATTTACCCCATGTTGAATGTGATAACTTTTACTCCAGAGCCTCTTCTTACGTCCCATGCTTACTTTACAGCTTTGCCCCAATCTATTCACTGGAATATGCCACCCAACTTCCAAAGGGCCGATGAATTGAACAACAAAAAGCACTAACTATTCCAATGATTTTCACAGGAATGATAAGGTAAATTTAATCTTGGAAATATTATTTTAATACAATACTGAGTTAGTAAAAGTGTTTTTGAGAAAGAAATTTCAACACATTTGGTTAACTGCACAGGTCAAATAATTACAACTTTCTGAGTTTTTTTAGACACTGAGATTGGTAAAGGCAAGATGGCTTGAAAAGCTGCCACTGCCATTTCTGATCTGGCTTATAAGAAATGGCCTCTGAAAACAGAAATTTAAGGACAATAATTCAGAATGATTCTCAGCTTTCACATTGCTTTGATTTTTTGAGGTAAAATTTAAAATCAATCAAGTATTTTAGACATGCTTTTACTTGCCAAAGTACATTTCTTTTCCACCAATTAAGGGAAAGCAACAAGGAAAATAAAAGGTTAAGATTACCATTCATCATCATACTGTCAAAAACCGTATTTCAAGAACAAAAGCAACTGTTAATGTAGATTTTATATTACTGTGTTTCAACCATTCCAAATCCCATGATGCGGTTTTAATACCCATGAATTGCACATTAGAGTTTTCTTCATTCTAGGAGTATGCAACAAATTAAAAAAAAACAAGTGAGATAAGAAAGAAGTTGTTGCCATAGTCATTCTCAGCTTTTAATCTCTTGTTCTCTCTTTTCTTTTCAGTGTCCTATCCCAGGGAGAAAATAAATGTAAAGAGATGGGGACAGGGGAATGAGACTGATCCACTGAGTATATAATTTGGCACATAAAATACAAAAACATTACTGCATCTTTGCACACAATTTCAAAATCCTTTATCTCTTTTCAGATTTCTCCCTAAATTCAAATTTTCATTACAGATGATTGCTTAATGTTAATGTTGGATTATGACTTCACTCAAAACCAGTCATCTTTCTCAGTATCAATTTATGTATTTCCAGTGTCTTGACACAGATTTCTTTACACTTCCTACCCAGCACACTTGGGGCTAAATGTCCACAACCCCACATGCTTTCTCTGATTAATCCCAAGCATAAACAAGAGGCATTCAAACTAGTACATTACTCCTGATACTTTGTAACAAGTCACCCTTTGTGTGAAGCCAGGGATAATTTTGTGCTCCAAGTTCTTTATCTAGTAATTTAAATAGCCTGCCTTGCTAGTATCAATTCCTCAGGTAAGGATTAGAGGAATCTACTCCCTGACCTCAATGTAAGGCTATTGTCTTGCCATCGATCAATGACATTGTCTAGTACCTAGAGTTTACTTTCCTCTTGAAAAGTGTTTGTTTCTTTTCCACTGGATGCTCAGAACACTGTGACCATGCTGGATACAGCTGACACCAACTGTAATGGGGAACAATGGCTTGATAAATGGCCCAAGGTGTAATAGGTTCTACCTTTTGGAATACACTACCTCTCAGTTCCCAGACTTGGGTCTGTCCTATTCTGCCTCCTTACCTTTATCTTTTCAGCTATCTGACCTAGTAACTTTAAACTTTCCTGTAGATTCCCTCTTACTGCTATCAAGCTAGCTTTGCACAGCACCACTCCATGTTCATCAAGCAATCTTCCCATATTTTTATCTAGTACTTTTATGACTTCATTTCTAATATTTGATATGATTGCAGTTTATCTCATGTATGTGAGGTATAGATTCAAATTTATTTTTTTCCAGATGACCAGCATCATTTATCAAAAGCCATGTATCATTTATCAAAAAGCCCTGTTTTTTGGTTTGCATGTGTGTGTGTGTGTGTGTGTGCGTGCGTGCACATGTGTAATAGACTATTTTTTTCTTCTTTCATCTTCTGAACAAATTACTTTTAACAAATAACCTTTAAAGTTTATCTTCTTGAGGCTTATTGTTTATGAAAGGAAATTTAATATTTATCTTATCACCAATTTATCACATCAATCAAATTCTGCTGGCACCTTCAAATTATGGTTTCAGTATTTTGCTCTAAAGGGAGCTGTCATGCAGAGACTAGAGTAGGAGAAGCAAAACTACTTCTAATAAACTAGTTAATGAAAATTGCAGGCTCTTTATGGACCCTTATGATTCCTAACCTAACCCTAATTAACCTCCTCCCAGCACTTCAAAACAATAACAAGTACAATAGGTTAAAGTTAGTCAGTTGTGGAATGAATAAAATAACAAAATACAACCCCCTTAAATCAGAAAGTCACCCAATTAGAAATGGTACAAAATAATCACTACACAATAATTCATCCTTAAAAACACTGCAGGCGAGAAAGAGAAAAAGAAAAAAAAAAAAAAAAGAGGCAAAAAATCCTATTTCTCAGTTCCTTCAATCTGCCAAATTGCTTCCAGTTTCCAAGAGCTGTGCTGGAGCAGACTTTAGGACTGGAAAGGTTTCCACCAACATGAATTCTACTAATCTTTCCAAGAAGTCTCAGTGACACAAGTTCTTAACAAATTAGTTTGATGCACAATATCTGGAATTTTAGAGGATTGTTGAGACAGCAGTGAAATGCAAAGATATGAACTAATGGAGAGGGCATGAGAAAGCAAAAAAAAATCATATTTTTTGTAAATATGTTTAATACTGAGAATTGTAAAATTATTGAATTTCCTCAAAGTGTGGAACTCAACTCAAAATTTCATCTATCATTTTAGTACTTTTCCAGAGCTAGTGATAATACAAGTCTGTAGATACAATCACAATTATAAATTTATTTTAAAAGACTTGAATTTATTACTGAAAGTTTCTGCATTAAAACTACCAATAGAGGAATAATATGAATTAGCAAAGTTTATTAATAGTTTCAGGATTCATAAAGCTTCCCTTCACCCATGTCTGCAGCAATTCATCTAACTACAGAATGTTGGGATTGTTATATAGAGTCTATTACAAATGTAAAGAATGTCCAAGGAATTAAATAGGATTTGGATTTTCAGCTAAAATAAATTTGCTTTAATTATAATGGCATTTATGCAATCTATGGCACAATTTAGTGAGAGTTATTGAAAAAAGCAAAAGCAAGGAGATCTGGCATTTAATTAAAAGTGACAGTTAAGGCCTATTCCAAATAACTTCTTACAAGACACTTATCTAGTACAGCCAAGATATTAATAACCTAGAGTAGCTAAGTAACCCTCTGGTAGACACAATGGTAAGGTCTAACACATACTTAGGATACTAGGTCACTTTCAGCATTAACAGACAGTCCCAATGAAAATGAAAAATATAAATAAGAATGGACTATTTTTACTAAAATTTCTTCTTTCTACTTCGAGTAAAATCCTTTAAAACCAATCTCATTTTCTTTGAGGACCAAGTTTCAGCATAATGGCAGGAAAAAATCTGCAACTCATATCCATCTTAAGTTTCTTATCACATATTCTTTTACAAATTATAATGATACATCATGTCAGAAATACAGTCAGACCTTCTGAAATATGTTACTGCTTATATAAGAAACTAGAAACTAGTGTTAATTAAAACAAAGTGTTTACCTCCTGCACTGCTGGTGAGACAGTAAAGTGACACAGTCACTACGGAAAACAATATGAAGGTTCCTCAAAAAACTGAAAATAGAACTATCATATGACCCAGCAATCCCACTCCTGGGCACATACCCAGAGAACATCATAATTCAAAAAGATGCATGTACCACAATGTTAGTTGCACCGTTATTTACAATAGCCAGGACATAGAAGCAACCTAAATGCCCATCAACAGATGAATGGATAAAGAAGATGTGGCACATATATACAATGGAATATCACTCAGCCATAAAAAGGAATGAAATTGAGTTATTTGTAGTGAGGTGGATGGAACTACTGTCTGTCATACACAGCGAAGTAAGTCAGAAAGAGAAAAACAAATACTGTATGCTAACACATATATATGCCATGAATATGGTGTGGAACCAGGTAGAAAAAGTCACTTCCTTCCTGGAGTTTACATTCTAGCAAAAATAACTAACGCAAAATGTCTAAATAAATATTCATTATGGCATTTTATTTGTGGTAAGTGCTACAAAGGAAACTGACAAATAGCATAGGCTGATTTGAGAATAAATAAGCGTGGAGGGAATCAAGTTATTGATATTTTAAGGGATATGAGAAGTCCTCCTTAAAAGAAATAACATTTGCAGTAAGCTCCAAAGCACTGATTCTCAACGAAAGGTGAGTTTGCTCCCCATGGGACAACTGGCAAAGCTTGAAGACATTTTGGTTGTCATGAGTCATGGAAGTGTCATGGAAGGGACACTGCAGGCACTCTAGTAGTAGATGCCAGAGATGCTGCAAACATCCTACAACGCATAGCATAGCCTGCATGCATCAACACCCCACCAAAGAATTATCTGACCTGATGCTGAGAAGCTTCTGAATAGGTGTATATGTGGGTATATGTTTGGGGTTGGTGGGGGATCAGTCGGCATCCCAGGAAAAGGGAACAGCAAGTACACACTCTTAAATAGTAAGAATATAGTGCATCCAGTGAACCAAGAGAGGGCTCGTGCACATGGAGGCCAGTGTAGAAAATTACAACAATTCTCAAAATTCACTCAAGAAAGTTAGAGGAAAATGTCATCAAAAAGGCTATTCTGTCTCAATAATCCTTAGGATAAAAGGAAGAAGAGAGTAGTGGCTGTTATTTTAATTATTCAAGGAAACGCCTGGCTGTATATAGTATTCAACTTTTCCTTCTGCTATAAAATGTGACACAGCAAGGAAAATAAGTGATCTACACAAAGGCCTACACAGTGATTAAATGGCTGTATCATAGCTTGTGTTGGCCTCTGAGCAGCTGTGAGATTCTACAGTTGATCAAGCATAACCTGGACAAAGCAAAAAACTTGAAGGGGCAAAGAAAGGAGGGCATTTTATAGTCAGAAATGCTTTTACCCTTTAGCTTCCATTTTAAATGATTACTTTTAACATTGACATTCCTTTTATCCCAAAATACAACTGATATAGTTACAGTATTTTCACACTTAATTTAGTGATGTAGTAAGCTGATAATAGAAACTGATGCTACAATTGAGTACAGAGAGACTAGCTTGTTGTTTAAATGACAACTTTGGATAATCCAGGTGGGATCCCCACACACCAGCTATAAACCATCAGACAGAGGCTATAATAAGCAGAATACACACTTTAAAAAGTCCTCCTATTAGCAGCTGCACAACAGAGAAGGGATGTGGTTTTTTTTATTAAACATCTAATTTGTATGTGATAGGTTTAGAGCTAAATCTTCTCACTTGTTTTCAGCCTCTCATATATTCTCATGTTAAGGCAGAGAAAACTGAGGCCATACAAGAAGTCACCTGTGCAAATCAGATTAGATTTATTCTGGTAGTGGCATAAAAAAGAAGTTAAAAAGGCACTGTTGGGGCTTCCCTGGTAGCACCGTGGTTAAGAAACCGCCTGCCAATGCAGGGGACGCAGGTTTGATCTCTAGGCCGGGAAGATCCCACATGCCACAGAGCAACTAACCCTGTGCGCCACAACTACTGAGCCTGCACTCTAGAGCCCGCAAGCCACAACTACTGAGCCCACTTGCTACAACTACTGAAGCCCACATGCCTAGAGCCCATGCTCCACAACAAGAGAAGCCGCCGCACTGAGAAACCTGCGCACCGCAATGAAGAGTAGCCCCCGCTCGCGCGGCAACTAGAGAAAGCCTGCATGCAGTAACGAAGACCCAACACAGCCAATAAATAAAAATAAAATAAATAAATAAATTTATTTTAAAAAAGGCACTGTGTAACATATTTAAGCTTTTAATAACTAGGTGAAAATCTCACAAAATTGATTGTCAGAAGTGTGAAAGCCAAAGTTCCTAATATAAATCTACTGGATTAGGTATTTTCCTTATTTTATCATCACAACAGTTCTGGAGAGCTTTAGAATTGTCCTCGTGTTACAGATGAAGAAACTGAGGCTGGGAGAAATTAAACAACCTGCCTGAGCAGATAATTCAGGGTAGAACGGGGAGTTCTCTGTACTTTCAGCGACCACTGCAAGGAACCCTTTCCCAACCCCCAACCCGTTTGCTTCAAAGCTTCCCAGCCCTCTTAATAATCAGTGGAGGTTACCTACAATATTTTTGAAGTCAATATCCAATTTAATATGACAGCCACAGTTAGAAAGGACCTCATCCATTTTGATTTCCAATTTGTTTTCTTTATGGTACTGTTTCCTTATGTGCAGGCCTCCAGGATTAGAGTCTCTCTTAACCATATCCCTCTGTGTTATCTCTTGACAGTTAATATACAAAATCCTATTTGTTTCTGCAAACAACCCTTGGAGATAGGAAACATTATAAATCCTGCTGCACAAAAAATGGAAACCAAGTTCCTAGGAGGTGAACTGGTTTGGCTGGGGACACTTCTGTAAATAAGTAACTATCAGGTCTTCAGACATCTAGTCCAGATCTCACTTGGAATAAGTAACTGCCTCCCTCATCTTCAACAAGGCTTAAAATTCTGGCCCACTCTCTGGGGGGCATGTGGATACATCAGCTTTACATGCTTGGTTAAGACTGAATGAACCTCTTCTAAATGTCTCTTTCTGGATAAATCTCACCAAAATAACAAACTTTTAAAATAGGTACAGTATTTGTTACTTGATACACAACATTAACGGTATTTTCTTCCTCACATTGAGTCAGATCAGAACCTTGCAAAGGAATATTTTCAGAAGGCATATTTGTTTGCTATTTCTGCTATAACAAATTACCACTAATTTAGTGGTTTAAACAAAAATTTATTATGTTACATGTCTGGAGATCAGAAATATAAACCCAAGGAATTGGTAGGGCTGAGTTCCTTCTAGAAGCTCCAGGAGAGAATCCATTCTTTGCCTTTTCCAGCCTCTAGAGAATGCCCACATTCCTTGGTTTGTGGCCACATCAACCTAGTCACTACTTCCATCAGTTACAACTCTTTCTCTATCTCCTACCTTCCTCTTTAACCTATAAGAACACTTGAAGTGACATCGGGTCCATCTGGCTAATCCAGAATCATTTCCCCATCTCAAGATCCTTAATTTACACATCTGCAAAGTCCTTTTTGATGTGTAAGGTAATATAATCAAAGGTTTTGGGATTATGATATGGACCTCTTTGAGGGGCCACTTTCTGCCTACCACAAAAGGTAAATTTTAAAAAGCAAGTATAACAAACAACCACATTTTACATAATTCTCACAAGCTCTGATACAGTAATCTTAAGAAGTTTAAAAAAACCTAATCTGATTCATATTTAATAGTAAAATCTAAAAAGCACTCCTTTCAAAGTACAGAATAGTAATAAAGTCAAAGAATATTATCTATTTTATTCAATATGCATGAGTGCCCTAAAAAGCATAGTAAAACAAGAAAAAAATACTGAAAACATATAAGGATGGGAATATTATGAAGATTATGAGTCTCCCCAAATAATTATTATGAAGATTTAAATATTATAAAAATTGCAAATCTCCCCAAATAAATCAAAAAGTTCAATGAAATTCCAGTCAGCATTCCAAAGAGGCTTTTTCCAGAAATTGATGAGCTGATCTAAGTTTTCAACACATACAGTGAAGTTAAAAAAAAAAAAAAAAGAGCAAGTCACAAATGATATAATTTACTTACATTTTAAATATAGACAATAATCAATATTTGTTTCTATGGATGCATACAAACATGATGAAAATAAAAAACTGTGCATGATATTGATACATGTCATTTCAGAATAGGGAGAAATGAGGAAATGGAAAGAATAATGCAGTTGCGGCTTAGCGATTTGTGTTTTTAAAATACAAAAGTTCATTGCTGTATAACAAAGGGAGATCAACTCGATGATGGATGATTACCTTAGAGGGCCTGGATGGGAAGGGTGGGGGGGAGTCAAGGGAGGGAGGGAATACGGGGATATGTGTATAAATACAGCTGATTGACTTTGGTGTACCTCAAAAACTGGTACAAGAGTGTAAAGCAATTATATGCCAATAAAATAAATAAATAAATAAATAAATAAACAAATAAATAAATAAATGAAATATACAGCCCCTAAAAAATAAAATAAAATATAAAATAAAATACAAAATTTCAAACAACATTTCAAAATGTAAACAACTGTTAAGATTGGATAGTGGACACACAGATGTTTCTTCTTACTCATATGTTTGAAATATTTTATAAATAAAATTAAACTGAAATAGAACCAATATGAAGAATTCCCTTAAACAGCACTGCAAAAGGCACCAGCTCAAATGGCAAATCAATAGACTTCTGGAACCACATTGATATCAAAAGTACGAAACCTCCTTCTGTTACATCTGAAAGTCATCGTAGTCCACACACTAGACTGGGGTGCAGTTCAGCTGCACAAAGGACTAAGAACTGACATTAGCGTCCCAGCATTGTGATTTGTTCCAAAGTTCAGCCCAGTTCCACACGAACCTGGGCTTTACAGCCATGAGACGCACTCTCGGTTGGCTACAGACAGGAATGTTATAAAGCAGCATTTAACGGAAGGATTAGGAGCACCATCTGTTCATGAGTCAGC
Organism: Hippopotamus amphibius kiboko; assembly: GCF_030028045.1. Taxonomy (NCBI): domain Eukaryota; kingdom Metazoa; phylum Chordata; class Mammalia; order Artiodactyla; family Hippopotamidae; genus Hippopotamus; species Hippopotamus amphibius. The sequence goes on along the minus strand of NC_080193.1, from coordinate 71,101,116 downwards.
AAAACCAGGGAATTTCCATCATCTATTTTAATTCTTTGCTTCTGAGCCTCGTTTTACTGTTGTCAGAGGTCTCTGGGGCAAACTCAAGAATCCAGTCAACAGTGTAAACTGCAAACTTAAAATCACTAAGCATAATGCCCTGAAGAAAAAGGTAAAAAAAAGAGCCGTCAAGACAATTCAGAAGTACCCTTTTCCTTAAAACGGAGCTCTTGAGTAAACTATCCTCTTATACATTCAGCTTATTATTTAATCCAGTTAAGGGAATCAGCATTTGTTTCATGTCAAAAAAGAAGCTTTTTCCTTTATCACATCTCACCTGTTGTGAGAGACTGCAATCCCTCCAGGGACATCCAACAGTACTAAGTAAATATACTTGGTTAGAAGTAATTCGGACATCACTACCTCGTGTGCTTTATGTCTTTAATTTGTATTCAATTGCATTTCAAATACTACCACTACTCTGAAGTCAAACTTGATATAAATCCTGAACAATGTTGTTGACCTAGTGCCATCCTCCCCGCGCTAAAATAATCCTTGTTCTGAAATTCTAAGGGATTCCCCACCAATATTCCTGCAAAAGCACTCAGCTTAAATGTAGGGAATAATTGTCAAAAGAGTCTCTATTGTCAAGAGATTTACAAAAATGCCTGAAATTAGGGAAACTTAGTCAAGATTACGTTCAATAAGCTTGAAATGCTGAGCATTTCTTCAACTTTAAGCAGAGAATTTTTAAGGATGCCATCAAAATCAGAGATTAAAACTAAGCTTGCGAAATAGAGTGAAGTATCCAAATCTTTCTTCTGTTTCATACTACATAATAAAGATCTCATGTGAAGGGGGGAAAAAGCCAAAATGTGCACATTTGTAAGTTGGGAGATACAGAGACGAATATAAGAAGGGAAAAGAGGCAGAGTTTACTTGGTCGAGTGAAAATTGTATTTTCAGCTCCCATTCCTACTTTTGATAGTCTAGAGGCACTATTTCTGATAAAGGAACACCCTGAACCAGCTGTCGCAAAACTAAACCTTCTTATCCCAAAATATTCACTTCACTTATTATACCGCTCTGCTGCTCGCAAATACAAAATCAGAAGCTTTCCTTAGTTGCGCGTTCAGAAAGAGCCAAAAAAAAAAAGAAAAAAGGAATGGAAAGAACATTTTGTAGCATTCAAATATATTGATTTATACTCTTCATTTGTAATATTTTATCTATTAATATGTTATATTTCACTCTAAAAAACCCATACTTGCTGTGAAAATATTTATATAATGCCTTGTCATTTAAAAGTACCTTTTAAATTCATTATTAATGTATTTCTAATGGCCTATGAAGTTATCATTTTTCTTTTTTACCTATTTAATTTGGAAGGATAGAGAAGCCTAGAGTTGTTAAGTTCCATAACTTTTCCAAGATCATATAGTTCCCCAGACAAAATCCTTTCACATATATCTTGGGCTCTTTCTACTATAAATTTCTTAAAATTTACAAATTTTAACAAATTCTTTTGTTCTAAATATTAAATTATACTGAAAAGAAAGGTATTAGCTCTCTTATATCACATATTACATTTAATAAAAATGGCACTATGAACATAGAATTATCTATAGAAGCAGTTTTATAGAAATGTAATGTATGGATTTCTAATAACATAAAAATATGAATTTAATATTCACTGAATTATCAAACATGAATCATAATTACACTAGAGGATATCAGCTCTTGAGTACACAGTACAGTGTCATTTTGAAAAATAAAATAACGCGTATAAAGTGCTTAAGATAGAACTTCAACTATAGGAGGTAATTAATATATATGATAGTTGCTACAATCACCATCATTATTATTTGTATTCATAGATAACAGCTAACTCCCTTTGGTACTGGTATCAAGTACCACTGTATGTACACAAAATGAAAAATATAAGAAACTTGTGGAACACAGGCACCATCTATATCTAAACATGAACTTCCTACTGACCTGAAGAGAGGAAGACAGAGATTAGATTCTAGGACTGATCATATGCAGATAATAAAAAGGCATGTATCATGTATGCTATCTATACAAAGACATAAACTGTCTGGAAATCCAGGAACCATAACGTAAAAATGCTGAACACCATCAGAATAAAAGTGAAAAGTGAAGGTCCTCAAAGTGACACCTTTAGGGGCAGATGGTGTGGAAGAAAAATAGCACACTTAAACAGAATTGGTGATAGAATCTTCCAGATATCTATAGCTATATTAATTATCCCCAATTCTCAGATGAAGAAACTCTAGGAAAGTTTAATTAACTTATCTGATATCAAAAAGCTGGCAGAAGCCAGAGGCAGACTCCAAACCCAAACTGTCCAATCTATCCCACTAATCTTTCGATGAAGTTATGTTATATTTTTTACATTTCTTTTGTGTGTAACTTCATTTCTATGTAAACTTAAAAGCAATAAAGAACATGTTAGTCTAGATTCAATACCAAAGTATAAGGAAAAGCAGGGTTGTGAAAAAAAACATGAGTGCAAACCTTAGGATGAAATGTCTATCTTTGTCCTCAGGTTTTATGAACATAAAATGTTGACCATGAAGAGAAACAACCTAGTATACTCTAACAAAAATCAAAATTATTTGAATTTGAGTAATTTTTGTGGCCACAAATATTCACAAGGAGTCTTAATCTTTTTTGGTATGAACTGCGTAGCAGAACAATGTTTGTAATGCATAAAATATCAGATTAAATTAAATATTCAAATAATATTTAGCATGAAAACTCTGAAAAAAATATCTATGTGACAAAAGTTGTCATATGAAAACTAGGTAACATTTGGAATTAAATGAAAAATCAAGAATCAATAACCTAAGTTTTCATCTCAAAAAGCTAGGAAATTATGATAACTCAACCTCAAGAATAAATAGAAAAAAGGATGTTAAAAAAAAAATCAATGACAGAAGTGGCAGACATACAATAGGGAATCTCTATAAAGTCAAAGTTTATTTTTTGAAAATTTTTAAAGTGTTGAAAAATCTCATCCAAGACTGATGAATTAAAAATGGGGAAAATACATATTACAGTTATAGGAATGAAAAGAAAGGCATCATTATAGATCTTGCAGACATTACAAAGATAATACATAGATATTACAAACAACTTTGCATCAATAAATGTGCACAATAAATAAACAAATTTTTTAGAAACATAACTGACAAACCTGATACAAGAAAACGTAGAAAATTTGAATAGTGCTATACCTGCTAAAGAAATTAGACTTGCAATTAAAACCTTCTGCAATCTAAGTTTCCTTCAATGGATAAATGGATTAAGAAAATGTGGTAGGTAGGTAGATAGATAGATGATAGAAAGAAAGAAAAAAGAAAGAAAGAAAGAAAGAAAGAAAGGAAGAAAGCAAGCAAGCAAGCAAGCAAGCAAGCAAGAAAGAAAGAAAGAAAGAAAATGAGAAACAATGTGACTGACAAGGGCTTAATTTCCAAAATATACAAACAGCTCATACAATTAAACAACAAAAAAACAAACAACCCATTCAAAAAATGGGCAGAAGACCTAAATAGACATTTCTCCAAAGAAGACATACAGATGGCCAAAAAGCACATGAAAAGATGCTCAACATCGTTAACTATTAGAGAAATGTGAATCAAAACTACAATAAGGTATCACCTCACACCAGTCAGAATGGCCATCATTAAAAAGCCTACAAATTACAAATGCTGGCCAGGGTGTGAAGAAAAGGAGACCCTCCTACATTGTTGGTAGAAATGAAAGCTGTTGCAGCCACTATGGAAAACAGTATGGAGTTTCCTCAGAAAACTAAAAATAGAATTATCATATGATCCAGCAATCCCACTCCTGGGCATATACCCAGACAAAACTATAATTCAAAATGATACATGCACCCCCTATGTTCATAGCAGCACTATTCACAATAGCCAAGACAATGGATAAAGAGGATGTGGTACATGTATACAATGGAATGCTACTCAATCATAAAAAAAAAAGAGTGAAATAATGCCATTTGCAGCAACATGGATGCAACTAGAGATTATCATACTAAGTAAAGTAAGTCAGAAAGAGAAATACAATTACCATATGATATCACTTATATGTGGAATCTAAAATATGGCACAAATGAACCTATCTATGACATAGAGAATGCCTAGTGTTTGCCAAGAGAGAGGGGAGGTGGGGGAAGGATGGACTGGGAGTTTGGGGTTAGAGATGCAAACTATTACATATAGAATGGATAAACAACAAGGTCTTACTGCATAGCACAGGGAACTATATTCAATATCCTGGGATAAATCATAATGGAAAAGAATATTTTAAAAATGTATATATGTGTATAACTGAGTCACTTTGCTGTACAGCAGAAATTAACACAATATTTTAAATCAATTATACTTCACTAAAAAGTTTAAAAAGAAAAATTAAAAAGGATAGATAGATATAATAGAATACTAGTCAGCTATAAAAAAAGAAGAAAACTCTGCCATTTGCAATAGCATGAATGAATCTGGAGGGCATTATGCTGAATGAAATAAGCTGGTTTCACAGAAACAGAGAATAGAACAGTGGTTGCCAGGGGCTGGAGGAGGGGGAAATAGGGTGATGTAGTTCAAAGGGTACACATTTTTAACTACCAGAAGAATAAGTCCTGAGGATCTAATGTACAGCATGATGACTATAGTTAATAATATGGTATTGGATACTTGAAAGTTTTTTTTTTAAGCTCTTTATTGGAATATAATTGCTTTACACTCTTGTACCAGTTTTTGAGGTACACCAAAGTGAATCAGCTCTATTTATACTTATATCCCCATATCCCCTCCCTCCTGCTTGAAAGTTTCTAAGAGTAGATCTTAAGCATTCCAACCATGAAAAAAAAAGTTAATAACTATGTTAACTGTGTGAGGTGATGTATGTGTTAATTATCTTGATCTTGGTAAACATTCTACAATGTATATGTATATCAAATCAACACACTGTACAATTTAAATACATCCCATTATAATTGTCAATTGTTCCTCAAAAAATTAAGATAGAAAAACTGCTTCAATAAAAACTCCAGACCCAGATAATTTCACTAGTGAATTATACTGAACATCTAAGGCAGAAATAATATCAATGTTAAACAAATTCTTTCAAATAGAGAAAAGTCATTCCCCACTGGTTTCATGAAGCTGGTACAACCTCATATATATATTTAATATCCATCCTTCCCTTGGCAAGTTGGTTATGAGGTTGTACCAGCTTCATATATATACTATATATATATATACACACACACACACACAAATATCTCTTATAAAAATAGATGAAAAGTCCTAAGTAAATTCTAAATCAAATTTGCCATTATATAAAAAGAATAATATATCACATATTGAAGTATTTATTGAAGGAAAGTTTTATTCTAGGTTTATTGAAGGAATGCTAGGTTGATTAAACACCCAATAATCAATATGACTTAGACATCAATGGAATAATGAAAACGACTATTCAGTAGATGCAGAAACAGTATTTGATAGACGTCAACACTTATTCAGAACACAAACTGGAAACAGAAGCAAACTTTGCAATTTTTCTATTAATCTAACACTATTCTAAAATAAAAAGTTTATTTTAAAAATATATTAGTGGAGGGACTTCCCTGGTGGTACAGTGGTTAAGAATCTGCCTCCAATGCAGGGGACACGTCAGGTTCAATCCCTGGTCCAGGAAGATCCCACATGACCCTGAGCAACTAAGCCCGTGCTCTAGAGCCCGTGAGCTACAACTACTGTGCCCACACACCGCAACTACTGAAGCCCTCATGCCTAGATCCCGTGCTCCACAACAAGAGAAGTCTCTGCAATGAGAAGCCTGTGCACCACAACGAAGAGTAGCCCCTGTTCACCACAACTAGAGAAAGACCACACGCAACAATGAAGGCCCAACACAGCCAATTAATTAGTTAATTAAAAAATATATATATATATTAGTGGAAAAACTGGTAAAATTCAAATTAGGTATGTAGTAAAGAATTGTTGAGTTAATGTTTTTTCTGGTTCTTACAATTATACTATACTTATGAAAGATATTAACATCAAGAGAAGCTAGGTGATGTGTAAGTGGGAATTCTCTATATTATTTATGTAACTTTTCTGTAAATATAAAATTATCTCAAAATAATGTTGCTTAAAAGAAAGGATAAGAAAAATTTCATGGATAAATGAGCATCTATGTATCATAATACTGAAGTAAATGTATTAAAAAATTTTTGGAAATAGCATTTGAATGATGTTTAAAATCTTACATTAATGCCAAAATTTTTCCTCTCCCCCACCTCACACTTTCAGTAGCCTCTGGAAGCTTTCTCCACCTCCATTTTTTTCAAAGGTTTCAGATATACTATGTTTTCAAAATGCCATTTTAAAATTGTGAGTAAAAGCCATTCACCTGGTTAAAACAAACCAAAGAGAAAAAAAAAGGCCCACTGGAAATTAAAATTTGGGTGAAGGATGAGGCATTTATGCTTCAGTGCTGAGATCCAGAACTAATACTACAATGAAGATGATTTTTTAACATCCTAAATCCAAGTAAAGGTAATGATAAATAATGAAATAACAAGTGAAATAAAGGAGACATTTTCACTAATGTTAGTGTCAACAAAATTTTAATAAGCCAAGATGCTATTTCTAAGTGGCTTCAAGTCAATTAGAAATTCTGCTATTAATAAACATTACATAGATAAACATTTATGGGGCAGTATAATTGGTAAAACCTGTACTGGAAGCATGAGGAACTGTCATACTATTGGCCGTTGACCTCATAATTACAGTTTTAGCAATCACTACAAAGAATATTTCAATAGCTCAAAAAAGTCTTGCTACAAAAACAATGGTCATTACAACTCACTAGACAGCATTTGTGTGGAATAAGAGAGGATTAAGGTACTCATCTGAGGTCAATAATAATACTAATCAAATAGGATCGCTGTTTTAGGACAGTAACTGGTACCTAAAAACTTCAATATTACTTCTATCAAACTGTCTCAGATACTGATTGGTTATAACTATTAAGTGTTTTAGACATTATAATTTGTCATATTTTATGTATGCTTTCTTTATGACTGCCATTCATCTTTAACTCTATTCATGATGTTTTTTGTTAAAAAATTTTTAATCTCCATCTAGTCACGTTAACAACAGCTTCCTTTACTTATTAGAGTTATATATTTTCACATTCAATAGTTTCAACAGAATTCCAAACTTCTTAACACTTCATGTCTTACTAGAACAATTATAATCCCAATTTTACAGTTGAGGAGACCAAAGTATTTAGAGGTACAAAGGTTTATACAGGATCTTACAGAGAGTAACTATTTGAGAAATGTTTGGATCTAACAAATAATACACATTTGAAGAATCTTAGGAACTTACAAATAGTAAGTATTCAGGAATGGCTACTAGTTAGCCATTACTGTAATCACCTTTACTATCATCAAATGAAGTTTCATAATATTTCCTGTTCCTGTAGTTACTGATAAACCAAACAGATAATCTTTTGTAAACTAATATTTTACATCATAGAGCTTAAACTAGAAACATCTCTCCACTTCTTCAAGTTTTTAAATATCCTTCTATAAAGCTTCATACTTTTTGTGTATCTTCTACCTTTCTTAAGTTTATTCATACATATTTTGTAGTTTGTGTGGTGGTTTATGTTGTTATTTTGGATGGATTTGATTTTCCATCACGTTGCTTAATTGATTATTGGTGTTGCAAAGGAAAACTACTGTTTTTGTTGTATTACTTTTTAATGACAGTATATTTTAAAGGCAATGTAGTCTCCATTTGAGTACACTGATATGTTGTTCTGTATTCAAGATTATATTTTGTTCTGTACTCAAGATAACACCAGGCAATTTCACTTGCATGGATAGTTATAAGAAGGAATTAATTGAAATAAAAGAAGCTATATTTCTTTAAATGTATTAAAAGCAATTTTAATAGATGTTACAGGTTGAACTGTGTCCCCCCTAGAATTCATACATTGAAGTTCTAATTAACCCCCAGCACTTCAGAATGTGACTATATTTGCAGATAGGGTTTTTAAAGGAGTAATTACATTGAAAAGAGATCACAGATGGGCCCTGCTCCAATATAACTGATGTCCATAGAAAGAAGAGATACAAGAAGCAGACACAAAAGGAAACCATGTGAAGACACAGAGAGAAGATGCCCATCTACAAGCCAAAGAGAGAGAAGTCAGAAGAAACTAACTCAGCTGAGACCTTGATCTTGGTCTTTTAGCCGCTAGAACTGTGAGAAAATAAATTTCTGTTGTTTCAGTCACCCAGTCTGATACCTTCTAAGGTAGCTCTAGCAAACTAATATAATAGAAGCAAACAATTAAGTCTTTTATTTTTTTCTGGAAAATATAATTCTGTGATTTTATTACATATTATGAGAGATCATTTTAGTCTTTTAACCTTTTATAGTGAATGTAACAAATACATACAAAGGAGTACACAATAAAGACATACAGTGAGTCCGCTACATAAGAACGAGTTCTGTTCTGAGAGCTCGTTCATAAGTCCAACAAGGTTAGCCTAGGTACCCAACTAACCCAACTGGCTATGTAGTACTGTACCATAATAGGTTTATAATACTTTTCACATGAATAATACATAAAAAAACACAAAAAATAAAGGCAACACTTTTTTTTTTTTTTAATTATTTTATTTTATTTTTTGGGGGTACACCAGGTTCAATCAACTGTTTTTATACACATATCCCCATATTCCCTCCCTTCCTTGACGCCCCCCCCTCGATTCCCCCCCACCCTCCCTGCCCCAGTCCTCTAAGGCATCTTTCATCCTCGAGTTGGACTCCCTTTGTTATACAACAACTTCCCACTGACTATTTTACAGTTGGTAGTATATATATGTCTGTACTACTCTCCCGCTTCTTCTCAGTTTCCCCTTCACCCCCCGCCCCCTCCCATACCTCGAGTTCTCCAGTCCATTCCCTGTATCTGCTTCCCTGTTCTTGTCACTGAGTTCATCAGTACCATTTTTAGATTCCGTATATGTGAGTTAGCATACAATATTTGTCTTTCTCTTTCTGACTTACTTCACTCTGTATGACAGATTGTAGTTTTAATCTTATAATATAGTACCTTGAAAAGCACTGTAGTACCATAGTACAGTCTAACAGCTGGCATACAGGGGCTGGCATCGAGTGAACAGGCAAGAAGAGTTACTGACTGAAGGAGGGAGAGGCAATGAGAAATGGTAGGGCTGAAGCACTGTCAGAGACAGGAGACAGAGAACAAGCTGCATGTGACAATGTACGCCAGACATGTGAACTAACTTATATGACTGCACATGCGAATGTACTTTTGCATCTTTGAAAGTTTGCAACTTGAAGGTTCGTATGTAGGGCACTTGCAGTATACTATAGTTCAACGGATGCAAATCACACAGGGTACATTCTTTGTATGGCAAGCAATTAAGATAGATATTAATATCAAAGTTCAAATTGAAATGCCACGTATTTGGGAAAATTATGAACTAAGTTCTAAATACTCTAGCTTAAAAATGGTTAGAAAACAGAAAATATTTTTATATTTAATGAAAAACTACATTATCCAAATTTGTGAGATAGAGCTAAAGTTTTCCTTAGAGAGGAATTTGTATCTTAGAGGGAAATGTGTAACATATATCTGAAAAGAAAAAAGACTGAAAGCCAGCAGGCTAAACGTCTATCTCAAAAAAATAGAAAAATAAAAATTCGTCCAAGCCTTTTAATTTTAAAGCAATATGGATAATAGAGTTTTTGCTATTGTAAGGATCATATATGGAGCTCAATTTGCCAAGTCCCAAATACAAATTTTCAAAGTTTATTTGAAGAAAAATAATTCCTTATCGCTGAAGGCAAAAACGAAAAATACTCATTTCTCACTATAAAAAACTGGCAATTATGAAGATTTTGGTTGTCGTTCTAGCTACACAGCTTATATATCTTTGCATTCTACTCATGATCTATGAAGAAAAGAGTTGCAGTGAAGAAGAAACTAGCAAAGGCCTATGGCTAATAACAAATCCACAAGGGTAAATCAAAGCCATGTCTTTAATTAGTTCCATCTTGTGATAAGTTGTATAAGAGGCACAAGCATCCACGGGATTGAGGATGAACTGATAATGTAGTGTTTTTGCCATTGTTGCTTATATGTTTGTTTGTCTATTTGTTTAAGCCAGGCTGACATGAAACAATGGAATTAGACCACAGCTCACAATATATTCCAATAAATGGTATAATTTCAAGCTAAGAATTCACAGAAAGTCATATATAAGGAATTCTAATCAGTTTTGCAATATGTCACCATTGTATTAAGACAAAATATTAAATTTTTTAAAGTTCCATAACTTACACATTTGTTTTAGCTAAAAGTTTGTTCAGTATAGATATTTTAATTATAGTAGCAATAATTAGTAGTATAATACTACTATGAATTAGAAAAGCTTATGACCAAACCCTATAGATACTGAAGCTAAGAGGCTTTGTTAATTAATTACCTGATTAATTATAGCCGCATAATATAATTGTGCTCAAATAAAATATAAAGAAGCTCTTTACACGGACCTTTTCCGTTCATATGTTGTACATAATGTTTATACAGTTCTACTGTTAAATATTGTTCAATGGAAAAAATATGAGAAAAAGATAACTTCTGGAAATGTAGCATTTTAATTGGATGTTAAAAGTTTTGAGTCTATAAAAAGGTGGGTGAGTGAATATTTATTTAGTGGCTAACGTATATTCATCACTATACGCTCAGAAATAACCTGTTCCCATTTTAAATGAGAGAAATAAGTATCAGAGAAGTCACGTTACTTTACCAAGGTCATAAAACTAAGCAAACAACAACAACAACAACAGCAACAGCAAAAACCAGTATTCAACCACAGTTTAAAATACAGAAAAGTAAATGATAAAATATCTTGGGTCACAGCCCTCTGAGAAAAGTTACATTCTTGTAGAGTTCAACACTTTGGGGTTATGTCTATGTAATATTATGACAATCAGATGCAAACAAAGACTATTTTGCTTATTTGTGCATACTGGTAGGACATTGAGATTGACAGAAAACTGGGGTACCAACCTAAGGGTTGACAAGCTAACTACCTTCATGAACCATGATAAAGCAGATATCCTGAAACTTTGGAGCAAATCCAACTTTTCCATGGACACACAGATAAGCCTGCTACAAAATAGATATCTGAGAAAACTTTAATATCGGGGGGGGTCATTTGGTATCAACTAAACACATTTGAAAGGTCTTTTACTTGTCAGTGAATCTGTTAATTTGTGGTCAGTGGCTAAATTCCTAAATGACAATTTATACAAAATTAATAACTTCTATAAGAACAGACTGACTTCTGTATTGATACATATTCCCACCATTGCCCATCCCAACCAAAAATAAAAGCAGTGGTTCCCATTTTGCAGAGCATCTGGTAACTTTTAAAAATGAAATGAGAATGATTCCTGCTAATGTTGGATAATGAAAATATTAATAATTCTCTTTTGCAAATGAGTCTGGTCAGCTGAAACCTGTACAGTGCTTTGCAAGCCACTTCATATTTCACCACTGAGCTAGGGAAAAGTCAAGTAGCTAACAGAGAATTGTTAATATGTCCATATCTATAGTATACTTACCAAATGGCTAATCTCCTAAGAACATATGAAACAATTTGTGTTTCCCAGTATATCAGTCTTCTCACTGAAACTTTAAAAGAAAAAGTTGAATTTTATCACTGCTTCCTGAGCATTGTAAATCATTACTTATTCTATTTTCCTAATACATCTGAATAAAGAAGAGTATACAGGGACTTCCCTGGTGGCACAGTGGTTGAGAATCCACCAGCCAATGCAGGGGACATGGGTTCAAGCCCTATTCCGGGAAGATCTCACATGCCATGGAAAAACTAAGCCCGTGCGCCACAGCTACTGAGCCTCTGCTCTAGAGCCCAAGAGCCACAACTACTGAGTCCCTGTGCCGCAACTATTGAAGCCCATGCACCTAGAGCCCATGCTCCTCAACAAGAGATGCCACTGCAATGAGAAGCCTGCGCACCTCAATGAAGAGTAGCCCCCACCAGCCGCAACTAGAGAAAGCCTGCGGAAGACCCAATGCAGCCAGTAAATAAATAAATAAATTTGTTAAAAAAAAAAAAAGAAGAGTATAGGTTTCTAAGAAATTTGTCAATCAATGTATTTCTGATAGTTTTCAATTCACTCACATTTCTTCTAAACTAGATCTTACAACTGGATGAGTTTCGTTCCAAGATATAGGACAAAGGGAAACAGGCTTCTTTGAAATGTCACATGGAATTGCTTCCTCACTTGCTCTCACTGGATAATATTATACACTTCAACAACTGGAAAGGAAAAATCAGCCTCTATGAGAGAACCCACATATAACTTTCAACTTTTCAGTTCTTAAAGGGGACAATCAAGGTGAGTGATCTATCACGCCTCTAAGATGCCAATACATTTTTATTTTTTACGGAAGTTTTATTTGAAAGGCCACTGTAACTCTAGTACATGAAAAAGAAAAATGAAAAAACAGACAATGAGTCAATTTTAAATTGATTTTGAGACTTCCCTGGTGGTGCAGTGTTTATGAATCCACCTGACAACGCAGGGGATCCAGGGTTCAATCTTTGGTCTGGGAAGATCCCACATGCTGCAGTGCAACTAAGCCCGTGTGCCACAATTACTAAGCCTGTGCTCCAGAAGCTACGAGCCACAACTACTGAGCTGGCAAGCCACAACTAATGAAGCCCATGCATCTGGAGCCCGTGCTCTGGCTCTGCAACAAGAGAAGCCATCGCAATGAAAAGCCTGCCTCTGCTTGCGGCAACTAGAGAAAAGCCTGCACGTAGCAACGAAGACCCAATGCAGCCGATAAATAAATAAATAAGTCAATAAGTTAAATAAATAAATAAATAAATAAACAAAATTAAGGTGATTCACATAACACAAAAATTAACCATTAAATTGATTTTAAAGTAGGAGTCACTATTTTTTTTAAAAAATTGTTTAATAGGCATATGTGCAATAGGTATGAATTTGATTCATGAATTTAAGTTGAAGAAAGGTCAAGATATACATTTTTAAAGTCAAAACAATCTAATATGGTTTATTTCTTCTTGTCACAAAAGAGTGACAGAAAATTCTAACTTAGTCATGTATTATATTTTGGAGTGGGGCGTGGTAGAGGCAAGGACCCTTAACAATCTCTAGGGACTTAATAGAGTCCCAGGGAGGCATATTTCGTCCAAAAAGCTTGAAGAAGAACTTTGAGTTTAGTGAGAACTGGTCACTGTGGGAATGCTCCCTGACCAACCCCATGTGTTCATTGCAGAAGAACTGCTTTTCCGCCTTGAGCACTGGAATCTTTCACCTTATTTCCCAAAGTCATGGTCCTCAGTATTTGGCTCATGGTAGCCAAATATCACTCCATCAAACACCTGGCCTTCCTCTAAGGCTCTATAGGGTTCTGGGCTCAATCAAAGTTTTACCACTTCTAAGACCTACAGCTCTAAGCCCATTTCTCCTGACAAATTACCTTCATGTTGCACTATTTGTCCTTTTCAAACTCAGGCAACAATCTCTTCTTTCTCTTATCTGGAGCAGGCATGAGATTGCAAAGCTGTTTACTTGTAGTGAGAGCAGATGGGGGGTAGTGTAAGGAGAGCTCAGATTCTTAGAAACATTAATGTGGGGCCTTATGATCCCACTTCACCCCTCCACTTCACCCCGCACTTTCCCACAGTGAGGGGAGAAAACAGATTAGATTCACTCCAATGGGACCACAGCAACAAAAATAAAATAATCCTGGACACTAGTTTTCTTCTTAAAAATATACCTTTTTGCATAAGTTTTATGAAAAAAATCAAACAGATAAAAAGTAAGAACACTAATTGAATTTTCTCAATTTCCCCTTCAATAATTCTTTAGCCTTACATCTTACAACTTTTCTATTTTGCAAGTCATTCTAAAAGGACTAGAGACTATAGCCTTAATCAAACTGGTAAATGAGTAAAAGGAATAATTGTTAACAGCTCAAAAAGGTAATATATTTTATGACAAGTGTAATACTGACTTCTCAAGAGAGGCATTATTTTCAATTCACTTCTTACTTAATAGACTATACAGTACAACTCTAAAGTTTATGCAATGAAAAACTACTGCAAGTTTGGTATGTACCACCTGCTACACAAAACTAATGTTCTGGGACTTGCCTGATCTTTCAGTAGCAACATCAGGAAGTAGTTTGCCCACTAGAAGCTCTTACTGTCATCTTACAACAGGCAAACTAAGTTTTATTGCTATGATCTGAGCAGCGTGCTGTTATTGCTCATTTAGATAAAACCACTGTCCATATAATTATGATGTAATAAGTTAGGAAATACATTTCACAAGTGATTTTCCAGGAAGTTATAGCAAGAAACAACTGAGTGAAGAGTCTGGTGTTTATTAATTTCCTACGTAGCTTCAGAAGTCTTCATGAACTTTTTGTGTTCACTGCGATTTTTTTCCAAATAAACAAATTTCAAATACATATATATTATACGTGTGTATGTATGTCCTTACCACCGGTAATGGTAATGGAAATAATATCATTACATGTTATTATAATTTTAGTACAAGTTTGTCTAAGAATAAAAAATTTCATAAATTTCTCTAGGAGGGAAGCAGCTAATAGATTATATTATATACATTTTATAAATAAAATAATTAAGTTTAGAGGGACTTCCGCTTCTCAAAAGATAGAGTAAATATACTTACCCCTGTTTCTCCAGTTAGGTACGACTAAACTCCATGGACATTATACATAAAGCAAACATAAGAAAACTGAAAGAGGAAAAAGCAAAATGGCAGTGGCTCTCAGGGCCCAAGGAAGGACACTTTCCTTTTAATTCACTGTCCTTTTTACTTCACATTTATCCCAGACCTGGAACAAAAGAACTCACAACCAAGAAACAGCAATGGGTACAGACAGGAAAAGCCCCAACAAAAGCTCGCTCCTCCTAGCCAAAGGAAAAGAAAAAGGACAGCACAGCAAAATGGAAAGCTGTTAGGTAATAACCTTACTCCAGTCAAACACCACAGAAAAAACTGTAGCCCTGCCCCACCCACACCAGCCAGTGGAACCTAGATTTCCACCCTCACTTGACTGTAACCAGGTAGCCCAATTCTCCTACTGAAGGGGTCTCAGAAAAGACTGAGTAGGCGCCTCCTACCTTCACCCCTCTTGTGTCAATGAAGACCACAGGGGAGCCTGGACTTCTACAACAAGGTATCCCCCGCATACAGTTATGGTACTGTCAGAGGAGGCTTGCTAGAGAGACAGTAATTTCACCAGTAAGCATGACTCATCCTTCCACCTATACAGTCAGTGGAGGCCACCTGGGGAGAAGTAAGGTGGCTTTGCTACACTTCCCAGCCAGAGAGGTATCAGTGGAGGCCTAGTAGGGCCTCACCACCCCGGCCCAGCAGAAGGAGACTCCAGTGTCAATGGAGGCTGAGTGAGAATCCAGCTTTCTACTCTCACTTCACCTTCCCCCATCCAAGCAGTGTCAGAGGAAGCCAGCTAAACCAGAAGAGTTAAATAGATGCCAAAACCAAGATGACAAAGATGTTGGAATTATCTGAGAAACAAACTGAAAGCAGATATCCTAAAAATGCTTTAATGAGCAAGCGTAAAGATATTTGAAACAAATGGAAAAAGTCTCAGCAAACAAACAGAAGATGAACAGAATGAAAATTTTAGAAGTATAAAACACAATAACAAATAAAAATTACCAGGGACAGAAAGGACATTAAATAATGACAAAAGAACCAATCTACCAAGAAGATATCACAATCCTAAATGTGTATGTACCCAAAGAGCATAGATGAAAATATGTGAAACAAAATCTGATAGAAATGAAAGGAGAAATATACAAATTGACAACTATAGTTGGAGACTCAAAAACCCCTTTTTGTACTATTGATAGAACAACTATACAGAAAACTAGGAAGGATATAAAATAAATTGAAACATCATCCACCAACAGGATCTAATCAACATTTATAAAACAGTCCACTAATGAACATCAGAATATACATTCATTTCTAGTACCCACAGAACCTGTAACAAGACAGACCATAAAATGGGCCATAAAATAAACCTTATCAAATTTAAGAGAGCTGAAACCATGCAGCATGAGTTCACTGACCACAATGGAACCAAACCACGAATTAGTGACAGAAAGATAAAAGGGAAATCTCCAAATACTTGACAACCAAACAACACATTTCTAAATAATTCATAGGTCAAGAAGATATCCCAGAGGAAATCAAAAAAAGCAACCTGAACTGCAGGAACATGAAAATACAACATACCTAAATAAGCGCAATGCAGATAAAGCAACCCTAGAGGGAAATGCATAGCACTAAATGCATACATTAGCATAGAGGAAAGGCCTCAAATGAATACCCTAAAATCCTACCTCAAGAACCTGGAAAAAAAAAGTAAAATAACCCCAAAGAAGCCAGAATGAAGAAATAATAAAGATAACAGCATAGAACAATGAAATTAAAAACAAGAAAAACAACTCTAAAAACTCATTGTTGCAAATCGCTGGTTTTTTGAAACAATCAAGAAAATCAACAAAACTTTCTCAAAGGTCTAACAAAAAAAGAAGGAAAATAAACATAACCAATATCAGTAATGAAACAAGGGATATCACTACAGGACCTGTAGACATTAGAAGCTTAATAAGAGAATACTATGAACAATTCTTCACACAAAAGTTTGACAACTTGGATAAAATGAACTAATTCCCTAAAAAAAACACAACCTAGCAAAATACAATATGAAATAGGATACATGAATAGCCTTACAGCCATAAAGAATTTAATTCCTAATTAAAAATTCCCAAAATAGAAATCTTCAGTATGATTTCACTGGAAAATTCTACCAAACATTTAAAGAGGAATTCACACCAATTCCACATAATCCCTTCCAAAAAATAGAAGAGAAAGGAAGGACTCTCAAATTCATTTTATGAAGTGAATATTACCCTGATATCAAAACAGAAACAGAACAAAAAATATAAGCCACAGATCAATATCCCTCATGAATATAGATGCCAAAATCCTTAACAAATATAAGCAAATAGAGTTCTGCAACATATAAAAATAATTATGAACCATGACCAAGTGAGGTTTATTCCAGGGATGTATAGCTGGTTCAATATTAAAAAATCAGTCAATATAATCTACCATATTAGCCCATTAAAAGAAAAATCACTGCATCATATCAATTGATGCAGAAAAATACTTGACAAAATATAATACCCATTCATAATAAAAAAAACACAGAAAATAGGAATAAAGGGAGAAATTCTTCAACTTTATAAAAATATCTGCAAAAATTATAGGTATTACTATATTTAATGTTAAATAACCAAATGCTGCTCTTTCAAATAGAGAATAAGGCACGAATTCCATACTAATAACTCATAATCAACATAATATTGACAGTCCAAGCCTATGCAATTATACAATACAATAAAATAAAATGCATTCACATCAGAAAGAAATTTATAAATAAAACTGTGCTTTTTATATAGATGACATGATTTTCTATGTAAAAAATTTCAACAGATCTACAAAAAATATATATATAAAAAGGCACCTAGAACTAATAAGTGAGTTCAGCAAAGTTACAGGTATGTCTTAGTCCATTCAGGCTGCTATAACAGAATTATCTTAGACTGGGTGGCTTATAAACAAACAGTTCAAGAAGCTAGGAAGTCCAAGATTAAGGCACCAGAAAATTTGTTTTCTGGTGAGTGTTTGCTTCCTGGCTCAAAGATGGCCATCTTTCTGCTGTGTCCCCACAAGGCAGAAGGAGCAAGGGAGCTCTCCAAGGTCTCTTTTATGTAAACACTTCTCCTGTTCACGAAGGTTCCACCTTCATGACTGAATCAAATCACAGGCTCTCCCTCCTAATACCATCACACTGGGGATTCAATTTCAACAAATGAATTGAGGGTGAGGGGGACAAAACATAAATATTCAGTCTATATCAAGGTAGAATATAAACATTTAAAAAGTCTATTTCATTTCTATATACTAGAAATGAATACAAAGACACTCAAAAAAAAAATATAATGCCATTCCCAATCAATAAAAAAGGAAACACTTCGGATTAAATCTAACAAAACATATACAGGATTTGTGTCCTGAAAAACTATAAAATGATGAGTGTATAAATCAAAGAATATCTACATAAATGGGGAGACATACATTGTTCCTGAAGTGGAAGACTCAAAATAGAAAAGAAACCAATTCTCCCCCAAATTGATCTATAAGTTTAAATTAATTTGTATCAAAATCTTAGCAAGATGTTTTACAGATATGGTAAGATTACTCTAAATTTTATATGAAAAGGCAAAAGAACTAGAATAGCTAAACAACTTTGAAAAAGAATAGTGTAGGAAGAATCTGTCTACCTGATTTTAAGACTTACTACATAGCTACAGAAATAAGATTATTTGGTTTTGTCAAAGGAATATACACATAGATCAATGGAACAGAGTAGAGAATCCAAAAATAGATCCACACAAGTATGCCTAACTGATTTTTGACAAAGGTGCAAAAGCAATTCAAAGGAGGAAAGATGACACTTTCAACAATTAGTGCTAGAGCAATTCAACATTCATTGGCAGACATGAGAAAATGAACCTTGACTCAGATCTTATACCTTATACAGAAATTAACTTGAAATTGATCACAGACTTACAGGTAAAATGTAAACTAAAAAGCTATTAGAAAAAATAGGAGACATTCTTTGGGATCTAGAGCCAGGGAAAGAGTTCTTACATTTCACTCCAAAAGCACAACTCATAAAAGGAAAAGCTGATAAATTGGACCTCATCGAAATTAAAAATGTTTGCTCTATGAAAGACCCTGTGAAGATGATACAAAGACAGGCTACAGACTGGGTGAGAATATTTTGCAAACCACATATCCAACAAAAGACTAATGTCTAGAATAGACAAAGAACTTTCAAAATTCAACAATTACAAAAATACAATTAGAAGATGGGAAAATGAAATTAATAGACATTTCACTGGAAAGGATATACAGATGGCAAATAAGCCCAAGAAAGTATCATTTCATTCCCTGGTTGATTGAATCTGTAGATGTGGAACCCGTGGATATGGAGGGCGAACTGTATAGCACAGAATCAGAACAAAAGCTTGAAACGAGCGAAGTAATCAGAAAGCAAGGCTGACTGGTTTTAATCAATCAGGAAAAAAAAAAAAACCAAGCTGAAAGCAAGGTCAAGAATAGGAGATCTCAGTGAAAAAGTCAAAGCAAAATGTTAAGGTTTTTGCCTAGAAAACCACAGACTTTTGCCTATGGAAAAGCAAGAAAGCAGAACATTTGGAAAGAGAAAATTGCCTGGGAGTTTCAAATACTTGGCTGCCTTATTCCTGATGGTACTTACTTCTCCACTTTTCACTGATTCAAAGGTTAATTCCTACACAACAAAACTACCCCTCTCTCACCAGGGACCAGTCTGGATCAGAAATCAATTAATGAATATGTACGCAGAGCCTACAAGAAATATTTAGTACTTGGGAAAAGCACTGCATAAATTCTGTCCTGAAAGATTTAAAAATGTAATAAGAATACAAGTGCAAAATAGTTTATTATAAGTAAAACCAATATGAACATTAAGTTCAAGAGTAAACAGGTCTGAAGTGTAGCATGCTCACTTGTTCCACCACTTCTGAACTATGTACTTTTGCACAAATTTCTGCACTTCTTTGAGGTATCAGCTTCTCCATTAATGAAATTAGAATATTTTGAACATACGGCGGTTTTATAAGGACCAAATGAGACATTGATTACTTGCTAAAAAGTAAATAAAAATCAAGTCTAAATGTAAACCTTGTGTCCCAAGTCTATATTATAGAAAGAAAAGATCATCAGGTTGGAAGATATCTGACTAAAGCTTATCTTCTGTATTCTGCAATTTTAATTGCTCTACAATCTTAAAAAATAAACAACTACATTCACCACATTTCCATTCTAACATATAATGGTGTGCTTTTTGAAAATAGTAAATGTGCTTTTTTTATTAGTGCCTATGAAAATTATGAGTTTGCCCAGATCCACACCTTTCAGACTCAGCCTACACCAGACTTCCTAATGGAAATATCTGAGTTCCATTACAATTTTGAATTAGAATTTATAGAGAAAATGGTCGTTATGAGGCACAGTTATAATTGTAAGGCAACTGACAGTCTGTGACTTTTCCTAACTCTAAGCTCAATACTATAAAGAACCAAAGAGGTATTCATGTTAATTTCTAAGCCCTTTTATCAGCATACTTACTCTTTTATATATCTATTCATCATATATAGATTCTTTGTTAAAAAGTCAAGACACTTTTATTGTCAGATACATAAGCTTACATTTGTAGATATATACTTTTTATAGATCACTTTAGCAAAAGTGAAACTATTCTAGAAATATATGTATATAAACAACTATAAGATATAATTATAAACAATTTAGTGCACACAGAAACTCTGTTTCATGACAACACAAATAAAATATTCCAATCTGTAATGTGAGTATTACTCTTCATCAAAGCAAGGTTATTTTAAAACATAAGGCATCTGAAGACACTATCTTGCAATACATAGATATCTTTATTTCTTCCTTAGGAACCCATGCAATCTGAAATCAGTAATTCAAAGTCAGCCCTTTGTGACTTTAAGAGACTTTAAAGTAAGCTAAATAGACCCAACAGGTGACATCATGCACCATGTCTTATGAGTAGCAAACCTCAATTCTACAATCCATTCTTCATCTTTACTTCATTTGTTGTTGATAATAAGACTATTGTTCACTTTTATTTTCGAAGAGCCATTTGCATAAGGTGTTCTCTCCCTCCTGTCCCTCTCTTCCTCTCTGATTTGCCAATTATTTATCAATTTTCTTGTCCATTTAAACAAATCAGGTTCAGGGTTCAGTTTTCTCTTCTACTTTGGGACTGGAGACGCTTAATTAACAAATTTCTATCTTATTCTCTGTTTCATTTACTTCTGAAGCTTTATTTCTTTATTTTAAGTTCAATTCATTATGCCTTTTTACTTGCTAAATAGATACCATTAAGACTACAAATTTGTATGCTACATAGGATTTAATTTGTGGAATTCTTGGTCATTTTGAATCAAATAATCTGTAAATTTAGTGAGAAATATTTTTAACTCAAAATTTCATAAAATAAATTGTTGCTTGTTTGATTTTTACATTTTCTAAAATTGTTAAATTTCATGAGATATAGATTGGGGTTTGTCAAGTGAAGAATATATCTTTTGCTATGAATTTCTATTTTTATTTCACAGTAACAAGAAATGTAGCCAAATGTTTCAATTTTGGTAATATTTTGTAATTTTCTCCATAGGCTAATGTATGTTTAATGTTTGTAAATATTCTATAAATCTATAGACGTTTTTCTCAGTAGGGTGCAGCAGTCACTTTACAATACATATAATAAACTGAATTTGTTAATTTTCTTGAATAATATACTCTATATCTCATGTTTTGTTGTTTGATGTATTACTTTTAACAGAAATATGGTATCACTGTAAATTTGTCAAATTGCCCTTGTATTTTGTAATTATTTTTTACTATTTCATATTTGTTTTTATTACCCAAAAGTTTTAAGCACTATCTTCTGGTAGACTGGAACTTTTAACAATTGTTTTTCTATTCAATGCATTCGTCTCTAAATTATATATTACTTGATTTTTAAAAAATCATTGAGTTCATTTTGCCTGGTCTATCTTTGCCTATTCATTTGCTACAACACCTTCATCTCCCTAACTGACCTCTCTTTGTCATTTTAAGCATCATATAGCTGGGTCATATAAATTAATCTAAGAGCCCTTTTCAAACAGGAAATGTACCTCTGATTTATCAGTGTGGACTCCTGAGGTTTCGATGGGCTTTGTTTGGCTCTTTTCTCAGTCGAAACCAACATCATCTTTCTCCCAACCCCACACCAGAAAATTCTCACTTAACCTATAACAACTGTTCTCCCAGGATTCTTGAGGTTACAAACACTGAAGACAAGCAGAGTGGCAACGAAGCCCACGTGGACCAACTCTTCAGCAGACTGTTTTCAAGTATTCCTGTATATCACCCTAAGGGGAAGAAAATTTTTGTGAGGTCCATAGGGAGCAATGTCTCTTTGCTCTGAAGCAAATTTCAGCTTTGATGTTTGTGTTTGAATTTCTCTCCTCTGATTTCTCCCTTACTCCATTTCATTTATTTTACACACTTTAGAAATTCACCAAAATGGCTTATTTACTGATTGTATCCTTTCCTGCTTCCCAGTATTCTTATATGGACTCTTTTTTGCACATACATTTTTCTGTTATTTCAACGAAATTTGGGTAAAATTCACGTTAAACCTGCCATCTGAAACATCAAGTCAATACCGTACTCTATGTTCTGTTTCCAGCTATGATTTTCCACATAGATACTGGGAAGGTTTTTTTTGCTCAATTTTTCATCCAATTGTACTTACTTCCACAGCAGAAGCTTTGAAGGAAGAAATGATCATGTCCCAATATCAAGAAAACAATTCTTAGAATTTTTAACACAATCAATTCCTTGTCACCAATTTAAAGAAGACGGGGGGAAAAAATAAAAGCTAAAGGGGGGGAGGGATGTGAGCAAAACTTTTGTTAAAATACAGTACTGAAAAATGATATAGCAAAGCTAAACAAAATAAATTTTTATTTCTATACAGGATAGTTTGAATTAAACTTATCAAACAAATGAGGCACAGAAGGGGTTTATAGAGTAACCTGAAGTTAATCAAGTAGTGCAGCATACTGGTGACCAGCACGTGGTCTGGAGGCACACAGCAAGGGCTCATATCTCAAAGACACCACTGGTTAGCTGTGTGGCTTTTAGGAAGTTATTTAACCTCTCTGATAATTAGTTTCATCATCTATAAAATGTGATAACAGTGTCTACCTAATAAGAGGTTTAAATAACATATAAAAACACTTAAGAACTAGCCTATAATAATTGCTCAATAAATATTTCTTAAGATTATTAAAAGCTAGGGACTTCCCTGGTGGTTCAGTGGTTAAGGCTCCATGCTCCCAATGCAGGGGGCACTGGTTGGGTCCCTGGTTGGGGAACTTAGATTCCACGTGCCACACGGCACGGCCAAAAACAAACCCAAAATCTGTGTTTCTCAGAAAGTATGGAGGTGGCACTGTCCAGAAACACAGATCATATATCCTCTCAACATTAATTATTCCAGTTATGTTGTAGTAAGTAAAATATTGAGTTATTCGGTACTCAGTACAAAAGCTCAAGAAAAATGACTGAAGTGCTTTGTCTTGTTCTTATTTACAATTTGTCTTACTTTCTGTCTGGTAGAAAGCAGAGCCAGAACTGGTAGATTTGGCCAATTCAAAATTTGTGGTTTCGGGGGCGGGGGGGTGAAGGGGAAGCTGAGATGAAGCGAGAGAGTAGCACAGACATACATATACTACCAACTGTAAAATAGATAGTCAGTGGGAAGTTGCTGTATAGCAAAGGGAGTCCAACTCGAGGATGGAAGATGCCTTGGAGGACTGGGGTGGGGAGGGTGGGGGGGACTTGAGGGGGGGAGTCAGGGAAGGGAGGGAATATGGGGATATGTGTATAGAGACAGATGATTGAACTTGGTGTACCCCCCGCAAAAAAAAAATTGGAAAAAAAAAATTTGTGGTTTTGATTTCATACCCTATGCCACAGTAAAATGATTTTATACTAATTTTATATGAGAAACTTCTCATTTTTTGATTATATAAAATTTTCACCGCAAAAAAAAAAAAACATAGGAAAGAGATTAAAGAGTCAGTGCTAAAGCAGACTCAAGCAAAAACTCACCATCTGTAGCAGGAGGACTTCTTAAAACCCAGGGGTGTCTTCTTATCCAACTGTCAACACCAGGAATTGTGCCAAGGGGACAGATGCTAAAATTGGAAAGTCTCATCTAGGGCGTGACATCAGAGTTCTATAATTTCTCTTTAAAAAAGCATCAGTAACCACAATGGCAACGAAATATTAAGGAGAAAACAAAATCACCCTCCTTAATGAAGAATGGCTTCCATTAAATAGTTATACTACTAAAATTCTATTAACAAAAATGAACATACTGGTTTGTGGGATGGGAAGTAAAATCTGTATTGAACTAGTTTCCAAGAGACCAGGAGGTATTTTTTTTTAATCATTGGCAACAACAGGGAACATATGATCAATCAGGAAAACAATAACAGAAGCTGTTACTAAAAATAGTTTCCAATGGCAGTGCAGAGTTGAAGAAAAACAATAAGGAAATCTCTCCTGCTGTTTTAACAATACAGAGAGATTTGATAATGAAAATTGATAACTCAAAGATAGCATTCAGCATTAAAAATGAAAAACAATCTATAATTAATACTATTACATGGGGAATTTATGATCCAGAAAAATAGCCTTCAGTAAAACTTATTTCATACTCTTTCAAGTATTGTTGAACTTGGAATTTTACTCCCTTTAGATTTTCACTTCTATCAGAGGAGATATTTGGCTTTTAAGATTTCATAGTCTTCAGCTATTTGACAACCAGGCTGAATCTGAAAGTGTACTTGCTGACTGGAGCTTTAGTTTCTAAAGCAGAGCTTGCAAACTCAAAGAGTGCCAAGCAGATAACATGAATGAGTGAGGCCAACAAGTGTGGGGACTGTGGGGACCTGGAGAGAGAAGGAAGGGCCCAGGGACAGGGGACAAATGCTACTCAGCTTGCGCAATAAAGCAAGCCTGGTATTGTCGAATCTCATTTTTCAAGAAAAATTTTGAAAATCCATACCTATGTTTGAATCTCCAAGTTATATGAACGTTGACTAAAAAAAATCAAGCATTATTTTAAAACTATGGGCATCATATACATCAATAAACTAAATCCTACATGAAGGTTGCCAGATGGTAATCTCTAAGGTCTCCATTTTAAGTAAACCTCATAAAGGTAAAGAAGGCTCTTTTGTTTGTTTTGCCTTGTTGTCTACGGCCATACCACCCTGAACGCGCCCGATCTCATCTGTTTTGCCTTGTTTAGGAAGTGTGATGATATAGCCATGCAAGCCAAAAATCACATGACTTTTTACATGAAAGTAAAGCCCTGCGATTTGAAAATTTTGTTCAGTTTTTGCAAATAAGAGATCTTAACTGGGTAAGAAAAACTGGATTATAAAGCTTTATTCGGCACCCCAATACCAGAAGTAATTCTAGATTTCTCAAGAAATGAAGGGAAAAATGAGAGAAACCTAGCTCTTTATTTTCCTTATTTCTAAAAGGTAAGAGAACAATACAAAATTCTACTTATGTTTTAGGTGAGAAGAAGCACTAATGTAACCCAGTCTGGTTATTAGCTTATTCAGTGTTTCAGAGGAAAATAAAATCATTAATAAGGACTGCGTTTTAATGAGATATGAGCCACTAGACATCTCTATAAAAGACTCAAACAAATATATCCTCCTTTCTCTTTTAATACATGAGTAAAAACAAACACCACTGATAAAAAGAAAAGAATTAATAAAAGAAGTACCATAGGTGAATATTTTGTCAACTTCAACTTTTACTTAACTCCAGGAAACCTTTATTATCCACTTTTATTTCGTTTCATTCTAAGGCAAATTGATAAGGAGAGTTTCTTCCCATCAGCTAGTCTTTTCCATTTCTACACCTCACTGCTTCTCATTTCTATTTACAGAGAAGAAAACTCACATACATCCCTATAAGACACAATACCATACTAGTCAGTTGCCAAATGCAAGTGAAAATACTGAATTATTTCCCCGATATCAAAATAAAGGCAGAAAGAACATATTTCTCAAAGCATACATTGAAGATTAGGTCTTGAAGTATTAGCCTGAGTACTCTTCAGTATATTTTTGCATGCATTCTCTCCAAAACTAAATTATGAGGCCATGTTTATTAAGAGGTTTTCCATTCTGGCTGGTGAGAACAAGAACTCTCCCTGGCAGTGTGTGATTTCCGGTTACCCATCCCTCTAATCTTTTTCAGTGATTCTTTCCCTCCCCCTAGGGTAGTTTCTCCATGCACATGAGCCTGAAGAATGTAGACCTCAGCAGATCTCCAAAAGTCTGTCTCTGTGCCGCTCTCTCCTCTGGAATATTCCTCCACTTTCATCTCACTGGGCTCCCAGCTCTTCCCCTCCCCTCAGGGAAACCCCAGGCTCCACCTAGCATCCTCTCCCTGCACGGCAGTCTGGAAGCTGTGCAGGCAGTAAGTTGGGGTCACCATGGGCTCTCCTCATTTGTTTCTTGTCTCTCAGGGATCACTGTCTTTCCTTGTCTGTTATTCAATGTCCTGAAAACTGTTGTCTAATACAGTGCATTCCTTTTTAATGTTTCAGGCAGGATGGTATACTTTGTCTCTGTTACTCTCTTTGCGTAGAAATTTGTTTTTTTCCTTTCATAATAGTTTTAAGAGTAAGATCTTCCCTCCCCACATTCATTACTCTTTACAATTTCTATTGCCTCATTAAATACACACATTGTAAACCCTCAGAGTCAGTAAGTGGTGCTAGAATAAGTTAAACAAGCATGGCCACAAGAGGAATTCAATGCTAGGTCTTTTGTTTTGTTTTGTTGCTTTTTATTTAGGACCAGTGACTCCCTGCACTTTCTCCCACTCTGAAAAGGCAAAATACACTGGCAAGAAGGTAAGAAACTCCTTATGGCTTTGAGTGTCTCTTAGTTTTGAAACAGGCTCTGGTTCTGGACATTAAAATGACCTGCATCAAGAGCTGCAATAATTAACTTTATGAGTTATTACACCAACCAATGTATGACAAGTTCTGGAAAACTGTATATAGTTTACAGCAACAAGAGAGAAAGAGGAGGGAGCAGAGGAAAGAGAAACTCCAAGCATGATTCAGAAGATGCTGCAAATTTCCAAAAAGTAATGCCACAAACGTACACACTGACCTAGGACATTTACAGAGACACAGTGCCTTTTCCTAACAGTCAAAAATTATAACTTAAAATTCAGAATTGAGCTTATTATATATCTTATTGTGTCAAATTAAAAGGACAGAGCTAAAATTCTAACCAGAATACCTTTCTATGAAAGAGACCAGGACCTGTCACTCAAAATCAAAATTTCTCAGTTTTCTTTTGCCTCTCCTGAAAGGTATTATGGGGGAAAATGTGAAAGATCTACAAATAATGACTTTTCTTCAGAAAGTTTGACTGTTCTGAAGGAAATAAATATTAAAATGATAAATAAATGAACCCATCTATAATAATATATAAAGAAAAACTAAATTCTCAAAGCCATTGGCAATATGTCTGTATCTGCCGAGTTCTGCTTTTAAAGTGGATTTCTTAATATTCAAAGACATTTTGTACTTACATCAATAATTCAAGCAAATTTAATTAACTACATCCCAGATGAAAACAAAATAACGTCGGATTTTACTAAGCGTATTTCCAGGGTTTCCCTTCATGCTTGGAGAAAAGCCGCCACATAATTGGGCCTCTTCTTACCCTGTAAGGCTGATTGCCTCACAATCTCAGGTGGTTTGTGTCAACAGGAACACAGATTAAGATATTCACTCCCGTGACCTGGAGACAGACCCACAATGGGGTGCAAAGTCCGCGAGCTAAAGCCAGTGCTATTACTTGACTGAATGTAAATGGAACCTGCTTATCGAACAACCTGAATTTGACGTGAACAGGAAAAAAAATCTTCCTTTTTCTCTTTTCTGCCTTTCAGTTCACTCTGTTGGATCCTGATTCTTCAACGAATGACATCATCTCAACTTTCAGGGATAGAACAGCCCCTTTCCTGATCATTACAATTCACTTTGACTACTACATGGCTCAGTCTTGTCTAAAATCAAACTTCAATGTCAAATTTAAATTTTTTTACTCCAAATCAGCAGGGGCATGTGGTCTGATCCTTTGCTCTCTCTGTCGCCTCCCTCACCCTCTTTCCATCTGCTGGTTCTGCAAAATTGGAAAGGGCAGTGGGAGTAGGGATTAGAAGCAGAGGAGTGAAACACCTACACCTCTCTAGTTCCATCTTGTTTAACACACGCTGGTTGTCCTGTTCTCCATGCTAGCAACCATTAGTTGCTAGTTCTTTCATAGGACGTGTGTGTGTGTGTGTGTGTGTGTGTGTGTGTGTGTGTGTGTGTGTATGGAGGCACTTCACAATTTCTTACAATTGGCGTTTCACGAATTCACTTTCTTTGTGAGGGGTGGGAGGGGGAGTGCAGGGGAATGTTATTCCAGACCATGGGGAATGATCCCAGATTTTTTTCAACTCCCTCCAGCAGAAAGCCCTCTTGGGCAGGATTCCCTCAAGGTGGATGAAGCCCAGCCACTTTCTCTGGTATGCAGTCAGCTTTTAACAAACTAAGGTGTCCTTGCCAGGCAAAATTCAAGATACATTAGCCTTTTTCAGTCATGCAGAATTCTGTCATCTCAAGCATCTCCAGTGAATTTCCATGAATTTCCATGAATTTCCATGAATTTAGAAAATGGGAAGCAAATATTAGTTTATATAAGAGATGGATTTATCATAAGCATAAGGTAGTTTAAGCTCAGGGCCCTGTGGATGGGATCCTTCCAAATCTCTGAACAGGGCTTTAGCAATATATTCATGTAGTCAAATAGTTTATAAAATTTGCAAAACTAACATAAAGAATAATATAATCAAACCCCATACTGTATATACTTTGGACCCCACAAAACTTGGATCTTCTCTAAGCACTCTCTGTATTCACTTGTGCTCACCAAACTTCAAGACAAACTCGTGTCAGCTTCTCACAGGAACTCTCACTAGGATCTCTCCTCTTTAATCTTCTATGCCAAAGGGATGAAGAAACACCCAGAACTACAAACTCCCCAGTAGGCTGACATACTCTACATTAATACATTTCAACAATAGCCTTCCAAATGAAAGTTGGCAATGAGGGTTAATAGTCACTGAACCAATTTTGCTAGCTTTTTGAAAGTCCTACATAAGCATATCTAGTACCACCTTATGATATAAGGCACTTATCACTTACGAATTTCAGCTTTGGAACTTCAGCCCTAAAATGCAAGGCAATAAGGAAATTTTCATGTAATTCTCTATTGTTATAAGCATGTAGCTGAGACAATGCAGGCTTGCAATGCATCCCTTACTCAGGCTGTTTCTGTCAACCAAAAGACAACCTCAACTTAAAACTGATGAAAATATTCAGGAGGACACATTTATTTTAAATTTTATTTTAGTTTCCGGTGGGGGGGGGGGGGTGGGGGGGATATTTTTTCTCTTTAAGGGAAAATGGAAAGAAAGCAGACCATTCACTGAAATGTTTACCGTATCTCAATGCAAAGCAAAATACTGAAGATTAATTTTACAGAATGTAAGAATCTATGCTTTTTAAATTCAACTGTATAATTAATACAGAGAAAGAAAAAAATCATTTGAGGATTAGGTTTAAGTGTAGCTAGCCTATTCAATAACAGTTATACTATAGTAACTTTAAAAAAGGTAAAAAAAGAAAAAGGAACCTGCTAGGGATAGAAACTGTTTCAATACTCAGTGGGTTCTTACCATAGGTAAACTGGCTGGTTTAGTCTCTAAGTCTGTATAAGGAAAGTAGATTCCGAGAAACAAAATGTCTACAAACAAAAATCAATACGAAAGCTATTTGTTTGCTTTTTCCAGTGTTGTATTGGGCAGACTTAGCCTCTGTTTCCTAGAAATGCACTAAACATCTGATTTATTTTCCACTTTTAAAAGAAATCACTGATAAAAGCTAAATGTGTTTTTGTACTTTCCATCCTTGATTAATCCCTGGTACTTTCAAGTGATCTGTAAATAATACATGCTTTTGAAGGATATCTTGCCAGATTGTTCTTAGCAGGCCTAGAGCTACACACTGAATTTTGATGGGCAGTTAGTGAAATAATGCAAAGAAGGCAGAAATGAACAGCTAATGAGCTACTTGGGATGCCAGCCTGGCACTGCGTCCAAGAAAAACTTCAAACCAAGTGGTGATACAAAGGGGAAAAAAATGATTAAAGCCACAAATCTTTTTGAATCCTTTTCCAAAATATGACCCTGTAAGATGTTTTCATGTTTCTAAAGAGTCCATTGAAGTCTGCAATTGTCTTTCATTTATCTAAACACCAGTAGGTAAGAAAGTGTGGACTGCCATGAAAAAAAGGAAGTAAGGATTGAGAAAGAGAAAAGCCCATAAATACTATGTTAATTAGGAAACAATGACAAATTCCATAGCAACACAATTGTCCTGGGATATCTAGGACATTTTAAAATTTAAAATACAAACATATGCAGAATCAGACGCAGCGGAAAAACTCACTTTCTACCAAGCTTTATCTTTACAGTTTCATAATGGGAGGAAAAAAAATAGTGTAGTACTAGCACTTATTAGCTTATTAAGTAGGTATCTTGGCTTACCTCACAAGGTTTAAGCAGAGACTTTGACATATAAAGGGCGAGATTTTCATTCTAATTTTTAAAAAATTATTTAATCTAAGAAATTATGCGCTGCTCAAAATATTCAATTTCTAAAACTCTTCCAGTTGTGACAAGACAGTCAGAGGAGGTTTTAACCAATGTAACAGAGAGAGAATCTCCTAGGAAATGTCCTTTCCTAAATACGACGTAAAAGTCTTTCTAGGAGAAATCTCTAATAGCCTTTTCTCTTCCCCCTTCTTTCTGTTTGTAACTCTGAAATAATGCCTAAAAATGAGGCAGCCATCATGGCCACTGGTAGGAAAGACAAACATTAAAGATGGCACAGCAAGAAGACAGGAGGAGCCGGAGTCTTTAATGACATCCTTGAGCAGCTGGACCAGCCTGTCTGCCAGCTTCTGAACATCTTTTTAGAGACAAAAAATAAAGCTCTAGCTGTTGCAACCACTGTTGGCTGTATTTTCTACTATTTGCCATCAAATGCATGCCTAATTCATACAGTATCATTTAGGAGAAAATGTAGTGCAAATATAAATCAAGTTTTTCATGTAAAGTTATTCTGATTTAAAATTATTTCACTATAGTTTGCTTTATAATAAAACATTAATTATTTATTCATTTGTTTTTTAAAACTGACTTACATAGTCTCTATTGCTCTAGATATGTAGTGTTTTAGTCCCTAGTCCTTGATTCTCATCGACAATGAGAAGTCAGAATAATTAACTATTTTTTTGTCAGTCATTATGTTTACCCATGGTGGTTTTTAAAATGATTAAGCTATTGAAAAACACTTTCAAAAATACAGTGCCGCAGAATGAAAAAAAAAAAAAAAAAGCCTAAGTCAAATAGGAGTTAAATATAAAAGATCTAAGAGGAATGTTCTGAACATTGAATACTATATTCAGATTCATGGACCGGGTCAAGAGGAACTTAATTAAATGACCATGGCTGACTCAGTTAAAGGAAAGCTTCTTACTCTTGTTAGAACTTTATGACATTTTATAGTACTCCCAGGTAAAGTATAGATGAAATTCCACCATGTCTAGCTGGCAAAGTTTATTGTAAAAAACTACAAATTTGGGATGTAATCCTTCTGAACTGGCATAAATAAATACAATTTTCAATTCATTTTAGTCATGCTAAACCTGCACTTGTCAATTAAAAACCTGCTGAAACTGAGGAAGGCTCCATTTCTGGTACTCGTTAATAAAATTTCATTGTAATTTCACATAAGGGCTCATCATTAGTCAATAGTTTTAGAGAATTAGTCTAGGGAAATTGGTATATATTACATATGTTAATATGTTATTAGTATTCAAAAATGAGTTCGACTAAGAACTAAGTTCAACTAAGCCCTAAGTACAACTAATGTTAGCAATTGTAATTAGTCATTTTACTGGGTGGCCCTTAAATACTAGCTAATATACTGAGCACGCTCACTGCATTATCTTGTTTTAATATTATTAGTTTAATCCCTCCCATACAAACACAAAGAAAAAGAGATTGGAAAAAATTTTACCTTCATTTTACCTATGAAGATATCAAGGCAGAGGAGAATGAATCAACTTTCCCGGAATCAAGGCAAATAATACATGGCATATAGTCTTTTAAAGCCAGGCAATCTAACTCTGAAGCCTATACCCATAATCAATCACGGGTGAGTTGACTCTCTCAAATTCAACAAACAGCCCAATCTCCTCTACCAAATGACATATTTTAAAATCAGCAAGTTGAGATATCATGCAACACATTCTTCTACAGTGAGTCAACTGTGCAAATACTGAATCTCTTTACTAAGGATGACAGATTTGTTCCAGTGGTTCCAGGAATCTACCACATAAATTCTCAGAAAGTGAAATCAAAGTTTTGGTAGATTAATAGGGAGGTGGTTTACTTACTGTAACATGACAAAAGTTTTGAGAATATATGATCTTTTAGATATTCCCCTTGCAAACCGACATCAATATAAAGTAGTTCAGACATTTATATGGCTATACAGCATCAGAGCAGAGTATTTTAAAATACGTAGAGACAAGCACATAACATGGTGGATAAAAGTAGGCCACAAGGCTTTTTATAAAGAATAAACAAGGTCAAGGGTATCCGTGGTTTCACTGGCTATAACTACACTGTCAAAAAGAAAAAAATGAAGATATATCTTTACTAAACATATATGCAAAATGACACAAAATACCATTGAAATTTTGATACAACCAGAAGAAGAGTTAAAGAAACATAACCGAGAAATCATAAGATGAAAATGATATGAAAAAATGATGTCATTTCCATTTATCAACATCATAATATTTTATATATTATGGCACTTAATAATTTCATACAATATTACTTTCCCTTTGCCTTAGCAAAAATCAGGATGAGGGATAATATTCATATATTGTAAACAAAGAAAATTTTACTCAAGAATATTATATGATTGGCAAAGATAACATGGTCGTTCAGGGGAAGGTCTGGATTCTGACTCAGCATTCTTTCTACCACAGTAACTGGCCATGCAGGCTATTCTAAACACCACTTGAAAAAGTTAATACCATGTATAACGTCTGCACTCTAGTTTTCAATATAATCAAACTGCTGATGTGAGAAACCCTATAAAAGAACCCACAACATTCTGTAAACACAGAAAGGTGCAGCTTTTGAATAAATTGGTTTATACTCTTTCCATAAATTAAAATAATCTTCAGGTTACTGGCCCTGTGTAGATCGCACCAAATAGTTAAAAATGGAAAGATAAGAGTGTTGGCAAGAGTTAATGAAATAAAGCCCGACACAGGAAAATTAATCAAATACTCTTAGGGAAAAATACAGGAAATAAAACCATATAAGTTTATGTTTTTAAGCAGGTCACACAGGGGTGGCAGGGAGTGAAAAAATGGAAGACACAGTGAGTTTGAAGATGTTTTCCTGTATAGGATTTCAGTTTTGCAAAGCATGGTCTATACATTATCTATCTCTTTGAATTCTTAGAATAACTTTGAGAGGTAAGTGGAGAAGGTATTATTACCATTTGCCAAAAAAGGGAATGTTCAAAGAAAAGATATCTTCCCAAAACACCCAGGTAGTTGGCGGAGGCTGCAAGATATAAAACATTGAAGGTAGTAGAAGACAAGTTTCCAAAAGAAAATTTTAAAAAGAAAAAAGAAAACCAGAAAATAAACATTTATTGTCGGACGAGTGAATGACAGCAGGAATTTGATCAAAACCAGTAAAAAGTTCAAAGATTTCATTTAAAAAAAAATCAAAAGGCTGCCGTTGATATTATTATCAGAGAAGTTTTTTTACTTGAAGGAGATCTTTGAATGTCTAAGAAAATTATTTTTGAAATATGAACCATTAAGCTGCAGAAGAATCTCCCAAGGGAAACACTAAAAGTCCAGAATGAGTCATAAAAACTCTTTCAGAGTTAAGTAATACTTCTTCACCTCTCAGCTCTGCCATTAAAGGTAGATATATAGGTTAAAAATAAAATGTAACATTTTACTTTATAAATAATGTAAAGTGAAACATTACATTTATAATATAACACTAGAATAGAATTTACTTTCACCCATTACCTCAGATTTTATTTGCCCAGCCAGGTAAGATCCTCATTTTCCAATTTGAAACTGCACTATACTGAGGCATGGCAAAGCTACCACATAAAGGCAGTAACCCATTCCTAGGGCACATGACTGTTGGTACAATTCCAAGAAATGAAAGGCATCAGGGAAGGCATTTTTCAACACATTATGTTCTACTCTCACTTTTGCTTACAGAGTAAAAACCAGTGCATGAGCAAGAAATGTATAAAAACTTAAATTTCAATGTGGCAACACACTGAAAGAAAATCCTTGACCTCACAGAAAGATGAACTTATCTATACGTTTTTCCCCTAGATCAATTTGAAATGTATTTTATTCAAAAAACAGGGCAGAATTTATCCATATTCAGCACTCACTGCACTAAGTTATTCTTGTAACAGCAAATATCATCATCATCATCATAATAACAGCAGCTTTTGGTTAATCCTAAGCGTGCTCACCAGAAGACACATTTGTACAAACACATGCGTCAGCATTTTGTAAATTCAGATACTCATAGTATCTTCTTAGTTAGATATTGTCACAAATAGACTAATCTCCATAACTATAAAAATTGTCACTTTTATCTTTACCCAAAGCATTCATCTAATTTTAACATATAACAACTTTCTGAGATTTTATTTTTCTTCACAGGGTCATAATTTTATTTCTTAAAGAATTCTGAAAGACAAGTGGGGCGTGATTCAAAAATGCTCTCCAGAACTTAAATTTAAATTATAGAGTACAAACATATAATTGAATGAACTCAATATCTTCACAGATTTCTTCTAAAAATGGTTTTTAAATTCCAATTCTAATTTGACATTTTATTTTTTATACCACACTGTAGTGGATCTTTAAAAGATCATGTTGAAGACAAACTCAATCTACATATCTAAATTTTTTTAAAGAATAAATTTTTGCAACAAATTTTGATTGAAAATAATAATTTAGGACCATTTATTTTAACTAAAGTAGTGAGCATCTCATTTGATTTACAAAATTTACACATCATATTGATATAAAGCATTTTTCAAAAGCTAAAGGAATTCAAATGATACCCATTTTACTTATCTTTCCTCTCCCAGGAGGTACAAAATGAACACAAAAAACAATAAAATGAGAAAAATGATGTTATATACACTACTGTTATTTATTTCACACATTATTATCCAGAGAACTGGGGTACAAATCTGATCACAGCATTCTCCTACTCTAAAACCTGTTATACCTTCTTTTTTGCCTAATAAATTGAAGGTCTGGCCGTCAGGCCTATCCGTGACCTCCCAATACCTTTCCAGCCTTACATTTTGGGCTTATTCCACTTCATACATCTCACCCTTTAGTCCAAGTCTGAATTTAGAAACTCTTGTGCTATGTCATCCGTGCATTTTGCACCCCCAAGTCTGCAGTTTCCTCATCTTAAGTGTCTTCGCCTTCATCTCCAGCCATCAAATTTCATCAAGGGCAACATGAAATCTTAGATACTTCAAGTTTTCAACAAGCCTTTCCCAATATCCTAGCCAAAAGGGGAAGTTTCTTCCAACTTACCCTAGCAACAGATTATCACTTCTCATCTGAATTACTGCTCTAACACCCTAATTGATCAAGCCATCGCTAATTTTTCCTGTTTAATACTTTTCATAAGGTCAGCCAGAGTGATTTTTTTTTCCCTCCAATGCAATTATGATCATGTCACCCTTCTGCTTAAAAGCCATCTGCTGCTCCTCATTAGTCATAACAATTAAGTGCAAACACATAAATGACTTAAAAGTACTACATTTTCCAGCCTTTATTCTTCCACTACCATCTCCTGAAACTCCTTTATTTCTCCATTACCCCATATATACTCTATCTCTAACGATGTGAATGTCATTCAGCACCTTTAACAAAGCAAGTTTTCTCTTTTTGTTACACTTGAGGTCTTTCAATTTTATTCACTCTTCCAATAACACTCTTTCCACCCCTCCTGGCCTGGCTAATTCCCTTCTCCTTTCACATAGGTTGTGGCCTTTACACATCTCCCACTAGCACGGTGTGTGTCCCAACTTACATTCCTCTCACTGCCTCAGCAAGAATTATCTCTCATTGAATCATGAATTTTGCTGGCTGGGACCCTCAGACTTTCTCATTCGTCACTGTGTAACCAGTGCCTGGCACAGTGCTTGAAATACAGAGGTTGCTTAGTACATAGTTATCGAAAATATGATGATCTCAATAACTACAGTTGGATTGTATTTACCCAAAAAAAGGACTCTGCAATGTTCTTCAAGACCAGGCCTATTTATAAGGCATGTATCTCTCAATCGACATTGCCCTCTACTCAGCTAGGCAACTACTTAAACTCTAGTAATAGGGAGAAAATCCTCGACGTGTCTCAAAAAAATATAATCTCCATCATTATAAATTTTTTGAAGAAGGTAAGCAAACTCTACATTTAAATAACTGAATCATTGGTAATAAGAAGAAGGCCACTATAAGAAGCAAAGTGCAAAAATATATTCCAGACTCTTCCACAAACTGGTTCTGAAAAGATGGGCAAGTTGTTTTACCTCACAGAATCAGAGTTTCCATTTCCATTTTAATTAGATTATCACTAAGGTGCACTTTTTCTTTATAACACTATCATTGCAATTCTCTTATTCAATTAGGTGACAGTTAAGTTTTAAAAAATCATAAATGCAGGGAGGGTGGGGGGGAATCGAGGGGGGGGCGTCAAGGAAGGGAGGGAATATGGGGATATGTGTAGATAAAAAAATAGAAAAAAACAAAAAAAAAAAAAAAAAAAAGAGATAAAAAAAATCATAAATGTGCTTTTTTTCTCTTTCTCTCAACTTTCTCTGCTTCTGATAACATTATGGCTTCTAGTGTAAAGAAAAGGAAGAAATATGCTTCTTCAAAGCTGAAAACAGCATATTAGATTTAACCAAGTATATCCAAACCAGGGAAGACATCATATTGGGCAGATATGACTAAATGATCAGTTCAAATAAGGTATAATATTTTAACTGATATCTGTCCTACTGGTCTAGCAGAACCCGGAGCAATTGGAGGGCACTCTGTAAGGAGTAGATCCCTTCTTTAGTAATGCTTTAGACACTTTTAAAAGATAAGCAAAATTCAGCTTGTTAGACTGAATTTAAAACAGTAGTAAATAACTGATTAAAAAACAACAGACCATCAGTCTGTCATAAGAGAGACACTAAAAGTTCAAGATCAAAGTCTGTCCTCAATTTTAGCAAATTGGCCTTAAAAACTTAAGATTCCTAAACTTTTTCATAGAGGATTATGGTGATTCACCACCATTCTATAATTTACAGGCTATAAAATGTTAAACTCTTAACTAAATGAATAGAATAAGCTAAATAAGCTTAACAGACCTTTGCGTTTAGTGTATACAAATTAAAATGGAGGGTAATGAAGCATATTTGAAAAAAACCACTGGGAGAAATGTAGAGCAAAGCAAAACCAGAAAGAAACAGATAACACATGTTAAAACATTTTTGGAACCGATAATGCTAGTCTGAATAAATACACACATACAAAGAGGCTACATCATTTTCTCTCCACATCCTCTAAGTAGTGCTGCCAAATACGGAAGGATCGGAGCCATTTCTGGGGAAGTGCTGAATCAGGAGCATGAGTCAGAAAGTAAACCCTTAGCACCGAAAAAGTACTAAAAAAAAGCGCTAGGAGCTTATACACAGACGTACATTCAGTTCCTGAGGCTGAAACCTTCTCTAATCATCAAAGCACCATGCGCTCTTCCCTTCCCAAAGTTATCCCCTCATACTATGTGTATTTGGAAGAAAGTTTTCCTCTCATGGACTCAGATTTTACCTGTATCTAAATGTTGAGATATGCTACAGAGTTGGTACTATATATGCCCAAAAAAAGGCTCTGAAAACTAATGTCAGGACATTTTCCAACTTAAATGACAAGAAATCTAAAGTAAAAGTAAAAGTAAACAAAATAAAATAAAAGGCCTAAATTAAATTAAAAATTATTTAGAGGTGTGTTAAAAGTTTGTTTGACAGTAATTTAGGAAGACAAAGATGCTCTTTCAACAAAAGCCTTTAAGATCTAATCATCCCTCTGAAATCATCTAGACATCGCTCTTTTTTGAACTAGGCAGCAGGAATGGACCATAACCAGAGCTACTTTCAGGCTCATGAGTGTATTTTTGGCACAAGACATTCAGCAAATCCATACCACCTACAATCAACACAATATAGGTCACACTACTATTGTAAGTCATCCTCGGACAACAAAGAATTAATCGTCCTCCTTCCTCCCCTGCTCCATGGCAAGAGCTTCTCAACGTTGTACTGGGACTCTGTTACCATCATTAATAAATATTAAAATCCCACCGTTTATCCAAATAACTTCATATAATTTTCTTATTCAACATTCATTTTCAACTGCAACAATAACAGCGGCAGCCATGATTTCCCACTTGAACTGCAGTTCTGAGCTCTCCTCCATGAGCTGAATTGGTCAATGATCTTAGCTCTTTTTCAGACAGAGCTTAGAACAAAGTAATAAATAAAGTGAAGCAATGCAAGTTGGGTCTAGAATCCTTACCTGTCAAGATAAACTCTATCTGGATCTCATATTTTACTCACTCATTATCCATTTCCTATTAAAAGCATATTTCTCTTTAATCTCTGCAACCTCCACAAAATTTACCCCAGAAAACAAAGCCCCGAAATAGTTTAGCTTTAATGACTCATAGCCAGCCTTGGTCTCAGTGTAAAATTATGAAAAAAAATTGTCCTTTTGAACTTTGCAGTAAGCCTAATGATAATACCTCTACGAAATGGTAAAGACTTTCATGCAGTGTTCTGGTCAAATCCATGTGCAATGATTTCAATGATCAAAATTCTTGCCTGCGGTGAGTGACACTACCATCCCTACCATCCTTGTTTGGCATTTATATTACATATTCACACAATGTTCCACAATAGCTACCACATCTTGTTCTTTGCTATGATGATGAGTAGTGATGCATTTTAATTCATACTCCTGATTTTCACTGTTTTCCACCCACATTAATTTGCATTTGGCTACATTGATCAGCATAGTCTGAATTGACACAAAGCTTCATCTCTGAAGACTTCAGAAATTTAGAGCTATGTTCTCTTTCATCTCTACCACATTCCAATATGCTAGATGAGTCCAAAACGTTTCAGTTAAGTAGTTAATTCAATAAATATTAGTGGCTTTACTAGCTGAAATTGGGTAGTTCTCAAACTGCTCTTCTTAATAAGAAATCACGTGGGTGTCTACCACAAATGCAAATTTACTGTTTTACAAACACAGGACATTTGAACACTGCTGAGTCTAGGCAAGGGCCCCAGAGTCAGCATTTTAATAAGCTTCCCATGGGATTCCAGTGCAGAGAGTGCCAGGACTTTACCTTGAAAATCTCTGAAAATTACTTAGTTGATGTCTAAACTATGAAGTTCCTTGTCACTGGACTACGCCACGTCTTAACTAAAACTGCTTTCCCCAGTTACAATCCCCCATGCTTACATTTAACAGCTTGATTTTCTATAAGGTTTGCTGACCTCTTTGATCGTATCAGCCACAGGCAAGACTGTGATTAACATAGTGTCTAGCCTCGCCACCTCACCTCACCCTCGGTCATTTACCCATACCACCCTCCTGCACAGCAAATGAGAATCTTCATCCTAGGATGCTAAGGATTGTATTAATTATTCTATACAACATAGCAGTGAAAATAATAAACTAACACGTGAAAATATTCTTTCTATGTATTTTTGAGGCTTCAAGGTTGACAAAGGCAGAATGTGGAAAATTGTACAGTAACTCCAATCATAAGTTTGAAGAGACCTATTCCATTATCAATGAAGCAAACTTCTCCAATAAAATGAAGCAGGCACCTAGGAAGGCTTAACTAACATTCCTGACTGCTAAGTGGTGACTAACCCATACTCCTGACTGCTAAGTTGGGTGACTAACCATCCCAGTTTGCTCAGAGCTCCTGGTTTAGCACTGAAAGACTCATGCCCCAGAAAACCTTTCAGTTTCAGGCCAACGGAAATAGTTGGTCATCCTACTTCATGCCTCAATAAACAGGCATTAATTTTTTAAAGTGCTTGGGAAAATGTCTACAACGACCTATCCAAAGAAAACGATAAACTAGAATTTTATTTAGGAATTGTTCATAAAAAATTGCCTTATATTAAAAAAGAATCTATGGTTCTCAAAAATTTGAGTTTTATTTTGACTCAACAAATTATTGAAAAGGTATCTCTAAAAGAGAAAAAAAATCACAGTTAAGAAATAATAAATATTAAACAAATATATAATCATAGAAGTTAATTAAAGGAGGGTAGCTTGAGATTTCCAGTATATAGAGATCCACAGGTCATGGACTTTTACTTGATAAGGTAAGTCTTCTGAAACACCAGCAATTACTTCAAAAGGTAACAGCAATCTGGGCCGGAATAGGGAAACCAGAGAAGTAAGTAAGACATCCTTGATTTAGGTCCTGACTGCAACAAATCCGAGGAGCTCACAGGCTAATGATTCAGGACCTGCAATAAGGAAGGATGAATAAAACTTCCAGTGGTCAGGAGAGAGCTGGCTCACCTGCAGTAACACCAGAGGTCTGCTGATTCACTATCTCCTGAAGGATCATTAAAGTGTAATGATTAATTACGACTAACAAAGCTAATCACTGTAGAATCATTCACAGAGGAAAATTGTAGGCACATCTCAATTATTCACAAGTTGAGCTTCTGCTCGGTGATTTAGTCATTATAAAATTTCCAACTGTTTTTTCACTAGTAAGAAGAGTCAGTGGCTCATTCGAGCTGTTTTATTTATTTTTCTCCATTTGTCTTTTTGTTTCTCTGGGTGTCTCAGCTTCTTCTAAGTAGCCTGCAGAACTCCAGTGGGAAGGATCCTGAAGCACTTTTTCCCATTCTCGTTTAATTGTAAGTAACTGCTTTGGAACCAAGGGCCTTTTTCATTACTTTCAACAGTCACAGAGTTGCCTGAGTCAGACAATTTCGTGTAGGACCCAATTATCTCTGGTCTGGTCTATTGTAACAGCTGATAACTGGTCTGTCTCTGTTCTCAGACCTACTCAATCCACCCTCCACCTGCAGCCAGAGGGATCTTTGAATCATGCAAATACGATCATTGCATTCTCCTGCTTGTAGAATTAGGTTCAAACCACACCTCAGGGATCGTCTCATCTCCAGCCAATTCCCCTCTGCCTGTCCTCTGCTCTGACCATATGAAATGATTTGACTCCTCTGACAAAATGAATTGTCATTTGCTGTTCCTTGGGCCAGAATGCCCAGCTCTCCTTACCCTCTGTATGACCTTCTCCTTCACCTTCCTGTCTCACTTCATGCTGTGTCCTCTAAGGGTGGCCCTTCTCAGACTCCTTAAGAACAAATCCATCTGGGACCAGTACTCTAGGCCTACAC
The DNA here is from genome assembly GCF_030028045.1 of Hippopotamus amphibius kiboko. Taxonomy (NCBI): domain Eukaryota; kingdom Metazoa; phylum Chordata; class Mammalia; order Artiodactyla; family Hippopotamidae; genus Hippopotamus; species Hippopotamus amphibius. The sequence continues at coordinate 71,059,437 of NC_080193.1, read as the reverse complement.
TACAGTGTGACATACATCTGCTTGAGCACATATTGCTAACTTTCAATTTTGCTCAACTTCTTTCTTCCTTTGGACTGTGGGAAAGTCACATCTTTGTACTATCATCTTTGTACTCCTTAATGAATCTAAAAAAAAAAATGGTACTGATGAACCCAATGACAAGGCAAGAATAAAGATGCAGATGTAGAGAACAGACTTGAGGACATGGGGTGGGGGGGTAAAGGGGAAGCTGGGCCGAATTGAGACAGTAGCCTTAACATATATACACTACCAAATTTAAAATATAGCTAGTGGGAAGCTGCTGCATAACACAGGGAGATAAACTTGATGACTGGTGATGATTTAGAGGGGTGGGATAGGGAGGGTAGGAAGGAGTGGCAGGAGGGAGGGGATATGGGGAGACATGTACAAATACAGCTGATTCACTTTGTTGTACAGCAAAAACTGGCACAACAGTGTAAAGCAATTATACTCCAATAAAGAGCTTAAAAAAAAAAAAGATGTGGCACATATAAAAAAATGTGCTAATTATTCAAGCAATTTACGCATACAATAAATTGTAAGCAAAATGAGCAATAGTGACTGAGAATTCATGAAATAAAATTCATAGCCGATAGACACCATAATTTCAACCTCGCTAGTCATCACAAAGAATAAAATGGTGTTGAGTAGGCAAACATAAAACCAATTATAATATCCATTGTTGGCAAGGGTATGAGGAAATGGGCACCTTCATATCCAGTTGTAAGTTGGTACCAACTTTCTGTATAGCGACCCTGAAATAGATATTCAAAACCAGCAGATGTATATGTCCCTTTAACTAGGAATTCCATCTCTAGGAATTTATATAAAATAGTAAAGTTGGTGGTAAATAAGTTAAAACTATGGACTATAAGAGTTTTTATCTCATGAAAAGGAAATGCCTAAAAATTCCAGACTAGGAGATAGGTAATGAAAATTAAGATAAATACATATTTGGCATACAATAAAGCCATTAAGATGAATGGTACAGAATTGTAATTTGACATGAAAGATGTTAAAAACATATTACACAATAAAGTAAGTTATAAAAGAGCACATGTAGCATAATAACAATATATCTGAATACAGACATCTGAAATGTTAATGAGAAATACATTAACTGTATAGTAGCTGAAAATAAGAGTAAAGTTTTTATTTTGGATATTTGTATTTTTAAAATTTTTTCTATAATGAGCATGTATTTAATAGCCCTTTCATAGTAAAACACAGTATTTTAAATGAGTTATTCAAGGAAAGCACATGAACTAAAGCGCCCAGGAAAGACTGAACAAATATGGCAGTTCTCATCCCATGTAAGAGAAGACAGAAAGGCTATCCTAGGCAGTGAAAATGGCATTATCGCAGATATAGGAGTCAGCAGTGAGCATCAGTGTGTGGACATTACAGTAAGCAGGGCAGCCTAATTTTCTCAGGAAGGAACACATGCATTTTGATTGGCAGTCATTAGGGATTTCTGAGCACAGGTATATCATGATAGTAGTGTTATAAACAAATTCACCAGGCAAACATTCAATAGTGTACAATCTGCATGTAAGTAGATACTAAATCCATTTCTGAGACTACTGTGATTTAGAAGTACTATTATGTGGACTTAAAGAGGGAGAGTTGAGTTAAGAGACATCACTAAGAGAGAGCAGAAGCCAGGTACCTGCTCCCTTGGAGATTTTACAACTGCTGAACCTCTACCTGAAATCCCCTTCAAAACAAAGGGATTTGCTTTACTCAAGATACTGTGTTTGGGCTTCAATGCCACCTTCTCATTGCAGGCTACCCTCACTTCCAAACCCTCTTGCTTTGTTTTACTTTTTTTCCCCATAGCACTTATTTTCTAGCATTCTAAATGAGGCACTTCATTTTGTTGTCTGATTTCCACATAAGATTATAAATACCCACAAGAACAGGAATTGTGTTTTGTTAACTGTGTCCCCAGGGTCTAGAATACTGTTTAGTCTGTAATGGGTGCTCAACAGATATTGTGGAATGAACCATTTAATTGGATATAAAAAAGAAAGAAAAGGGGAGGAGGTCTTGGGCAAAATAGTCATGATTAATAGGGACAAATTTTCCAGATGAGGATGTAATTTGAGGGTAAGATGATTACTTGGTATTTAGACAAGTTGACTCTGAATTAAAATAGTGACATCAAGTGGCAAAATGTCCTGGAAATTGATGGTATATGTAAGGCCATAGCAGGTGAGAGATTTCATTGCTGGAGATAAAAGAAATAATGGACTTGTGCATACTTTGTGGATTCATTTTTAAAACTCGGGTATCTAGATTCAAAAGGAAAGAAGGCAGGGGCAGAGATCCAGGAAAAATTTATAGGAGGAAGCAGCCATGCAAAGGATAAGGAACAACTGGAAAAATAAAAATTAGAAGAAACAGGAAAAGAGGGAGAGGGAGAGTGTGGTGTCTTTGAATCCCAGAAAGAATCTTGGGTATAAAGGAATAAATAATGGGATTACATTTTTCATGAAGAAAGTCCTGGACATGTTTGAGAGCAAAGAGAGTCAAAGGGATTTTAGGTATTAGGTATGGTAATTATTGGTGCTTGAGTCAAAGGTAATAAACATAATGATAAAGGAGATGGTTTTGGAGAAGAATAAGGACATTTTCCTCACAGACACCAGCAAAGAAAAAGAGGAAACAACCATGAGAAAAGGATAAAGAGAGTAAAAAAAAAAAAAGTACACAAATTGAAGTGTCACTTTCTTTTTGACAGACTAGGTGGAGAGACAGCATGCCAAGGAAGGGATAGGATAGCTGGGACTGGGGGCATGGAGAGAAAAGGTCTGAAATAGATCCCATGGGGAGAGAGACTAGGAGTGCAGAAAAGACAATTAAGAAGACTGCCAAATAGCAGCAGAGAGCAGATTGAAGTTTGAAAGCATCGAGTTCTAATGAGCCAAATCTGCAATGCTGTTTGCCTCTAGCAGTGATCTCCCTCCTGGGAGAAGCAGCAAAGAGAGCAAGAGTTAGAGGTCACCTATGTTTAGAAATTTGCTATGTGAGCCAAGAAGCAAAGGTTATTCATGAAGAGGTAATTGTTGTGTTCCTTGCTGGATGTGAAAGTCCAACTCATGTGAAGCAAAGAAGGCCACAGTCCCTGAACCTGATCATTGAGGAGTATTTCCAAGGAAGTGGGGAAAGTAATTATTGTGAATCCTGAGCTGGAAGCTGAAACTTTCAAGGCAACGAGAAAGCTTCTAATTTTTCATCCCCCGTCTCACCACCACCACCACTCCCGCTGAGACTACAGGAAGGGTAGAAGCAAAAACTAGATGAGATCCGAAGAGTCTCATCAGAGGACTACAGCGAAGTGAGCAATTATGTGCCTGTCTTGGGGGCTGGAGACGGTGGGAGGAGTACTGCTGATACGAAAAAGTGGTAGCTGTCTAAAGTTTGACACATTCCCTAGGCACTGGGGTCACTTGTTTTTAAATAAATGACATGCAACCTACTAGGAGCAAATGTGAGTTTTATTTGTTATATAGAGTTTGAGATGACTAAATTAGTACTCTATCACACAAACGCAGGCTTTGCTTTTGAGTTGAATTCCGACACTGGCTGTCGATGTGATACAATCATTTGTAGTGTAGAGGTGCCCCTCTCACCTCTCTGACTTCTCCTCACCCCACTCGCCACGTTGTTCACTCTGCTCTAACCACCATCACCTTCTTTTAGTTCCTGGAATCAGTCAGGCTGGGGTCCAACTCAGGACCCTTGTACCAGCTGTTTCTCAGCCTCTGCTGTGGTCTCCCTCCAGACAGACCCAGGAGGTCCTTCTTGACAAGCAGGTCTCCGCTTAGGTGTTACCTTCTCAGAAAGACCTTTCCTAACCACCAACCTAAGCCTGGGATGTACTCTTTATTCCATAACCTTGTTTTGGTTTTTGTTCCTGACATATTATCATGTGATAACACCTTGCTTATTTATTTTTTGTTCTGTTTTGCAGTCTTCCTCTTCCAATTAAAATATAACTTCCATAAGGAAAGGGATTCTGCCTGTCTTGGTCACCACTATATTGCCAGTGTTTCAAATATTTCTGAGCACACAGCATACGTTCAGTTACTTGTCTAGTGAATGAATGAATAATAAAAAAACTTGGTGCTTTAATGTTAAATATGATGGAAGGTTACACTGAGTAAACATTTAGTCACATGCTTGTGTAACAAAAAATATTAGAGCTAAAATGGTATTATTAATGTCGCAAAACATCACAAAAGATTGTACTTGTCTTATTCCAAGCAATAAATATTATGAGAAAGTATTGCGAATGGGAGGATAAAGGAGGAAACATCTTGAAAAATGAAACTAAATAAATCTCAGTTTAATTTTAAGTGATCATATGGACATAAGAATGTTTATGTTATTTTTACCAGACTCGAGGAGTTCTGGAAATATAGACAGATTTCGCAGAGTTTGAACAGTGTGTGATTTAATTAGCCAGGGCATATATACAAACAAAATGTCAGATAAATTTTCCGCAAAATAAATTCTATAAATTATGTGTAATGTTTTTGCTGTTATTCTTGCTATATTAGATTTAGAAAACAGGCTTAGTTAGGAGGTTAAGAGGAGGCAGGCTTTAATCTCTTCTCCATAAAAGGCAATCTCTAAATAAGAAATTCAGTCTCCAGTCAAGTTTTCACATTTCCTGTGGAAAGTACTCTCTGCCAGTTCATTATTTAAAAACAAAACAGAAACAAAAATAAAGGGAGAGGGCAGAAAATGTTACAATGAAATCTACAGTCCTAATGAATAATCTAATGCTACAAAACTCCAAATGACTTTAAGCAGAATATCATTTACTCACCATGATCCTCTGAAATCTGATGAAGACACAGCAGTTAAGTCATGAATATATAGGTATAGTTTAAAAACAACCTGATTCAATATTCCCTTAAGATGCCTATGTAGAAGTCAAATATCAAAAAAAAAAAAAAAATGAATAAGGAAGCCTCAGACAAATCCAAATTGAGAGACATTCTACAAAATACCTGGCCTGTACTCTTCAAGTACATCAAGGTCAAGAACACAGAGGAAGGTTGAGGAACTATTCCATCTTGAGACTGAGAAGACAAACAAATGAGGGTATAATCCTGATGTTGAATAGAAAAAAAAGGGCTATGATGGGAATTACTAGAACAACTGATAAAATGTGAAGGTAGACTATGAGCTAAGTAATAGCATTGTATCATTGTTTAATATCCCGATTTTTTTTCTTAAATGCACTGTGATTTTGTAGAAAAATTTTCTCACTCAATAAATATACACTAACCAGAGATAAGTAGGAAAAAAAATGGATGGACAGATAGGTAGGTAGGTAGATAGATAGAGAGAGATGACAGATAGATGATAGATAGATAGATAGATAGATAGATAGATAGATAGATGATAGAACTAGTGAAAGATTTCTAAGACTATCAAGTGAGACAGACACTTCACTCGTGGCAGTGATTAGAATAATAAGAAGAAATTAATAAACTATAACCAGCTGTGTCAAAGATAGAACCTTATGCTATAAAAATAAATCAATAGAAACATCTGCTGTTTAAGCTCTAACAATATATTATTACTTCAATAAATGAGATGAATAAAAACTAAAATTTAATGTAAAGATTTCTTGAACTAGAAGCTTTTATAAATTGGTTTCATTATCAATATATGATATTTTTGAAATATACTATGACATAATTTCAATTTTAAGTTAAAAAACTGGAGAATTTAAACCATGAAATTGTCCACAGAAATCAAATCCCTGATTGATGAATTAAGTCTTTATTCACTGTCCTCAAAAACCTTAAATTTTAAAGTGAAGCACTAATGATAATAAAATAACAGTAATACAACAAGTAGCTTCAAGGTGGTTCTTATATCATTCTCCTTTCAGAGAGATGGAAAAGAAGTTTACGGAGGTTAAGTATCTTCCCCAAATTTCAAATACGTGTTATGTAACAGATGTATAAGATTACAATGGCTTGCCTCCTCCTGCTCCTGGGACAAAGCTTTATATCAAGGTAGGAGATTCATTATGTAATGTCTCCTACCTTGATATGAGGCTTGAATGTATCTGTTCTACTGCCAGTGTTACTTTCAGTGCTATAGTTTATACATAATAACTAGCACTTTAAGACTATAAGGATGATATTGTAGAAAAAAATTGAAAGCGAAAATATTTCTTGCTTTCTCACTTCTTGTAGAAACGGTAAAACTCAAGATAGACAGATATAATTATGTAGATATTCCATTATTAGTCTCAAGGATCCAGCAGGTTCCAAACCAACTGGTAACGCTTAGGCCCCAAATAATATACTCCACTTATTGTTAGAATAAATAAATGTTCCTTTGCCAACCTTATTCTCCTTAGAGAGTAGCAAATTGTGAGTATTCGCGGCATACCAACGTTATACTGCATCTTAAGGAATAACATACAGCACATAGCTATATCAAAGAAGAAAAGGAAGGAAATTTCTTTTCAAAAAATTTTTGGTCAAGGTTCAGCTGGGGAATTCTATTGACCCAATTTGAAATTAAAATGCTGCTGTAGCGCGCGTGTGTGCGCACACGCACACATACACACATATATACATACACACACACACACATAGAGGGAATTTTCCACTGAGGTTGCACATAACAGCATATCAAAGCTGTATCAATGACACCCAAATCACCATCCCTAAGGCAAGAATATGCATGCTGAGTTCAGGCTGCTCACTAATTACCCTGAATTTAGTTTAACCTTATATCTTTTAAAAAATACATGGTTATAGGAATCCAAGTCTGCAATTAAACTAGAACATCATCATAATTTCTAGGAGTCATCTCAGTTTCTTTTTCTTTTTCTATTTTTTGCAGTATTTCTGAGTTAACATTACAAATGCAATCATCACAACAGTAAATCTTCATTTTCAAAGCAGTATCAACTTAATGTTAAAAAGAAATAGACAAGTCATTACTTTCCTTATTGCGAGCTGAGACATTTTAGCCTAATCCATGATAGGTATTGTGCATATAATACAATGTTATTATGGAATAAAGAAACTTGATGGCATATCTATGTTTTTACTCACCAGTTGTTTCCACAATGCCTTCTAGGATGACGACAATCTCGAACTGTTCACTTTGCATGCTTCGCTGGGATAAGTCATAAAAGGGGCTTTTGGCATCGATCACGTGGCAAATCGTGAGGGGGGAAACAAGAAAAAGTTGATCTGCCCCTGTACTAAAACCTACATCCAGTTCAAGTTGATCAAGGGGAAGGAACTCACCCTCAGGTGTCTGCCGAGACTAGACAAGCACACAGAAAAAGAGAAGAAATCACCACTTGCACTGAAATTTGCAAGGCAGCCCAACAGTAATTTACATCATTGCCAACATTCTGCACTATCAATCATCTGCAACAAAATCCAAACAAATCATTATGCAGCTATGTTCGAGCAAATGGGCCAAAATCCCACATAGCTCATGTGGAACATACATGCATTATTTATAATATACAACTTACTATAATTACCATTCCCTAACTCATGAGCTTTGGAGAAATGCCTGGTCCAACAATGGCTGTTAACACAAACTGTGGAACTAACTGTACATGTGCTACTGCTTGACATAAATCACTAAATGATAACACGTTGCGTGCCAGATGTTTTTTCCTCCCAAAGCAAATAAGGAGGCAATTCTTATGGAGTTTGTTAAAGCTAAAAAAGGTTGATCTTAATTTTAAAACAGATTTATTACATTATTACCAAGCAAACATAATAATTTATTTTTCCAGGACCTTTGAAAAGTAACAAATAGATATAAACTAGGATAGAAGAGTGAAGATGTTATATTAAATAACGTTATGTACACAACAGCTCACATAATAAAAATAAAGGCAGATGCTGTTAGCTAGTGGCTTTTGAACTCCTAGTAATAAACTACATTAAAGTTGTTTATTTCTCTATTTATTTTATGAATGGTAAAAATAGTAAAAATTTGTGCTCAGCTGAATTTCTTTAAATCAAAATGCAGTTTAAAAAATCTGTATTAGACAAATTTGTAGTTTACTAAAACTTTCACAAAGCAGTGGCATTCAGTATCAGTATAAATCACTTAAAGCTTAATTCAACACACTGCATGCTAAGAAAATTAAACATGATTACTAAAAATTAGCAAACCATGAAAATAAACTTATCTTTCTTTCCTATTCATTTTTCATATCTGTTACTTATAAGGATGATGATAACCAAGTATTTAAGTTTATATGATGATGGTTGTAAAATAAAAGCTGGGTTAAGCAGTTGCATACAGAAAAATTGGGATGGAGGGAGGCTTGCTGCTGGTCAAAGGGGGTTTGGAAGAATTTAATATATTTTAAGAGACTCTCTGCAAAACTAATTTAATAAGCAAAATAGACTCTGTAACTCTGGTCTGCCCAATGAATCTGTAGATTGAAGACAAAATCCTCACTCTCAGTGTCCCAAGAAAGACACTGGCTTTGTAAATGAGCCTGAAAACACTGAAAAATATGGTTTAGTAAGCTGTCCTCCACAGCAAAAGAGAACCAAGAGTTTCAAGTTGGTGGAACTAGCCAATTAGAGAGGCTACTTTGTAATTAGTGATATTCAGGAGTTCTCTTTGTATAGAAAAAAAATCCAATGAAAATATTGAGACTATCTTCTCTGCTTTCTGTGTAGTTGATTAAAAATTTAAAAAGAAGAAGAAAATGATTACTGACAAAAAAAACCCATGGAAAAACCTGATGGTGCAAAAATAAAAATAGCGGCTCTAACAACCAATGTTGGATAAAGCTAGTCATTTCTAAGCCAGTAGAATTCACTTATCCTTCTATATATATTCTCAAATTGGTAAAATACGGATGAGACCAGCCTCTTTCCAAAAGCACAGTTGTATAACATGTATTGATTAGTGTAACAAAATAAAAGCCAAACACAAATCAAAAATAAATAAAAACAAAAATCCTGGGTCATTGTTCTCTCATCTACTAAGAAACAGGTGCTATATAAACACAAGGTGGTATTCTGACATTTAAAATTAATGATCAGAATTTGGGTCATTTTACCAACTATTCTAAGCTCTGCTTTTTTCTGCCTGAAATAAAAATATTCACAAACATAATGTTTAAACTCAATTTCCCATGTATTTTAAAATAATTTCCCCCAAGGAAGATATATTTTTCTAATTTTTATATACATACACCAAGGCTAAAATTCATCTCCCTTATTTATATATTTGTTATTTATACTTGTGCCTCATTCTTAGAGTAAGCCATGCTTCTATAGTCTCTGCTCATTCAACAATCCATGAGAAGAAGTGGCCTAGAAGCAGACAGGCTATTAGGAAAATGCCAACCTAGAATAAGAAATATTTTATTTTTAGCAAAGCAGTTAATTCATATGTAGGTAATTGAGACTTAAATATGTATGAATCTGTTCCATTCAGACTCCATGTTATCTTCTCATTTTAAAAATGTGTTCCATATAGTCAAAATTATGCCTGTACCCCTCCCCAAATGCTTCATATCCTATCCAAGTCTTGGCAGAAGCAAAGCTGACAACTGCACCTATTTTGTGATACTACAGGGAAAGTAATACTTCATTTCTTTGAAAGATGTTTTCCACACTTACATCTTTTTCAGATAAGTGAAATTCCCTACATAGTCACTGAAAATTATTTTCCAGTGGATATATTTAACCTTTCTTTAAATGACTCTGAGGTACTACATATATCCACAATTTTATCTTTCAAGTCTTCTTCCTTTTCATTAGGCCAACAGATATTTCAGCTATCAATATGCTTACCTCCCTGATTTTTGTTTGCTTCTCTGACTCTGTAATAGACTGGGAAGGCTATTAATCACTGTAAATTAAACAGAAAGCTTTTCTACTTAGAGGAGTGAAGGGTGTTTGACAGGTGCCTGGAGCACTGAAATTGTCTGAAGTCTGAGCTCTGGCCAGAGCAAGGTTATCTTATCAATACTCAGCCAAATACGAAGTTCCAGAAACCGACATATGCCTACCAAATACATTGCAGAAGCATGCACATTATACTGTAGGCTTACAAGGAATTCTAATCTAGGCTTTTCTAATTCTGGTGCAATTCCAGAGATTTTCTGGAGCAAGACGGGAAAAAAGCCTATGTTAGTTTTAAGTCTCTCGACTTGTATAAGTGGAGCTAGAGAAATTTTATTCAGGGAACTGTAATACATACATGAAAGACACAAAGGAAAAAGAGAAGTTATGGATGTGCCTTTATAAAATTAAACTGTGATCTGTACCTTAAGTATGTAATAAATCAATAGCAATGATATTTCATCCATTTCAAGTTCTCTTATTTAGATACAAATTACCATATTTCACCCAGAAGTTTTGATAAAATGCAGAAAAAAAATTAGGTTAAAATCAATTTAACCTTTATTTATTATGTCATCTTAAGAATTATGATAAAAGAAGAAATCTTTCATTAGTAGAGCAGTCTACCCCGGTCTACATTATCTCCTCTGGTTCCATAAACCTCCTAATTCCAAAAGGGAACACAGAACCACGATCATTTTCTAGATTAAAAATATATAAATAGATATGGTTGAGATAGACAATAATTCAAAACAACTGCTTTAGGTTAAGGTTGATGCAGCAAATTATTAAAATTTCTAAGGTTGACTTTACTTGATGAAATAATAATTTAGAATCTTGAAACTACTGAATAAGTGGGGAAAAGGCTATGGGAAAATAGTTCATGGAAAATTGGTAATTCCAAAAAATTTAGAACATAATTTGAAAACAGTAGGACTTAAGAATAACATACAACTTTCATTATCAGTTGTATGAAATAATTTGGGAAAGGAAATAAAGACTTTTCTGCCATTTTAAAACCTTTCTGGTTTGTTGCATTCTAATGAATTCGGAGAGTTAAGACAAAAATCAAGGAACCCTAAGACATACAGTTTGTTTAAATTTATTGTCCAAAAACATTATAAGTAGAACACCATGGATTTTTTGAAATGATTGTGTGCAATTTAGATTTTGGCAATAATTTCTAAAAATATTGCTATTGAAATGTATTATTTCTATTACATACACTTCAATTATATGCCACATGGATATACGTCTAGAACGTAAGGTTTGTACCTCATTTTATAGTCACACATACTAATTTCAAAGAAGCAGCTAATGTCAAATGACTTTGAACTCCCTTAGAGCCCCAAAAAGGCCTTCAGGATAATTAATTACAAATTCTGACTACAGGTAGAAAAAGAATCAAAAGTCACAGATGCCTGGAAAGGATTATTATCGTCATGTACTTTACAGACAAATACCTTTCTTATTATAGGTAAAAGACTGCAGGGTACGTATCCAAAGACACACACACACACACACACACACACACCCCGCTTTGGGATACACATTTAGAACTGCCCTTGGCATAAGCAGATCCACATTTGTCCATCCTCCTTCTGGGAGATTTGTGATCGGCTGCCCACATTCATTCAGTAGGGACACACTTTACCAGTACAATCAATCTCTTTGCTGCCTTTCTCCCATCTCTCTAACCCATAACTGTGTTCTAATTATAACTATTGTACTCTTTCCTAGCTCAGAGGGAAGCTAGGGGAATTTTGAAAAAAAACAAAACAAAACAAACAAAAAAACACATTTAATCACTAACATCTGACTCATGAGATGCACCTCTATCACATTTTAAGGCTTGATCCACCCCCACCACCTTCTTTACTGGAAAAGGCAATGAGGGCCAGTGGTCCAGAAAGGAAAAGAAAGAAAAGTAGGTGAAAATGGAGAGGGCAGCTCTTCTTGCCTACCACCTCCCCACCATTTTATCTGTAATTTCACTTCCCCTCTTTAAATGTGCAATGTGTGTGTCTGTGTGTATGTTGAATATATGCTGAAGTCAGAAAGAAAATTACATGCAATGAGATCAGAGTACTATCTGGAATCTAAAATTAGGAAATGAGCCAAAAGTGGGTACCAGGATAAAGACCAACAGTGCCTTGTGACTCAAAGCAGTTCTGGCAATGGTTTTGGGACTCAGACCAAGATTAAAGTCAGGTAGAGGAGAGTCTGGACCTAGAATTTCATCTGGACCATCTTCAATTATGTTGTACATTTCTTTTGACTCCTTAAGTTTGAAATTCCATCAATATTCACATTGAAAAAATATGACCAACATCAAGCCTAAAATAAAGGTTTTTAATGCTAAGCCAATTAGCCCATAAAAATTATGTTCATTTTCATGAAAAGAAAGTAACTTATAGAATGGAATCTTACTTATCTTGTAATAAATTTTGTGAGCCCTTTATAACATTCAAATGAAAGAACAGCTTTATAATTCCTTGAGGACTTTTGATAGAATTTATAATAATTGTGGACAGACTTTGTAACCCTACTGGCACACTCCCCTCCTACTCACCAAACACCCTCATGTCCGTGCTTTTCCCTGTTTCTCTTCATCATTTGTTCTTACCTACTGCTGCTTATTTGTGGGTCTTTATGTCCTTATTTCTGTTCACACTGTATTCCCCTGAGCACAAGCCACCCTGTACTTTTTAGGAACCATATTAAAAATAAAAAACAAAACAAAACAACATATCACTATTTTAAAAAGAATAATAATTATAGTCTTTAAAAAGAACTCAAGTTCTATACCTATTACAGAATTATTGTGCTTGTATCAGAAAGCAAACCTAGACTATATAGGAACTGTACTTTTTAAAAAAAAAAGACATAATAAACCCACCTAAAAACTCACTAACCATTATAAGATCTAGCCCCCAGAGTTCTGGGGTACTCAGACTCTGAATTTTTTTACTAACCACTTATATGATGTTCAGAAGAAGAATTTTTTAATAGATATTCATTTGTGAATTAACTTTTTTAAAGTAGATAACTAATGATCTCAAGATTAAAACTAAAGTGCAAACTGTCCAAGACCAACTGGGGAAAAGAGTCAGTCATACAAAATAGGGTCATAGTCAAAACCACAATTGTATTTAAGCACAAGGTATGGAATGAAGACAAGCTAATAAATATATGAAAAAATCAGGAATTGTGTAGTCTAGGAATCACTGTGGTTAAAATATTAACAAAATATTAAGACATATGAAGAGAATGAAGAGCTTATTAGTTTTGCAGATGCAATTTTGTTTTTGTTGCATCTGTATTGGATCACACTCACATGAGGGAACCAGATAGTATCCAATTTTAAGTCTCCATATAAACGGAGAATAGAAGAGTATAAAAATAATGTACGTGATATATTAGAAGATAGCTGGACACCTTTACCTTTCATTAAGTGAAAGTTAAGGGTTGCATAGCTGACATCCTAGGAAAGAAAGATGATGACTATTTGCCATGAATAAAAATATGAAGATATAAAATTATGCTTTCATGAGAAAAATTTATCTTTACCTCAATTTCAAAATATGGATCTAATAATAGTTGATTTTATTTTTACTTTATGTAAATAAGGTTTCACTGAGTGCCTATATATATACACACACACATATGTATACATGTAAATATGATAGCTTCTGGATAATAAGAGTGCAAATCCTTGAATAATGTATCAAAAAGTTTAAATCTCTCCCTAGTAAGATGGAAGTCTAGGGCAGTCAATCATTAGTATTAGTTTTGTAGGAAGGAGTGAGATTTTCAAATCCTTTAAGCCTAACACTAAATTACAGGGTCCAATGTATCAACCATTATTCTCAATTCCCTAATCTAGGCATTTTTATTAAAATTTTAAACTAGATGTTATATTAACATGACCATACTATTCGTTAGTTCCTATATTTTAGGTTAAAAAAAAACTAAAATAAATTGAAAATTCAAATAAAAAATCAATATGGGGATGAAAAGAGGAAAAGAAAATGAACATTCATCTTAAAAGAGCTTTCTATGCTATATTTATAATAACATTATAAATTTTAAAAAATAACTTCCAATTATATTCTTAAATTTTTATTTACTCTGCTTTCTTTTTTTCTAAGTAGAAAAAGGACTGATTGCTCCAGGCATAAAGTTGGAAGATCTATATTTAAATACTGAAATAAACTTTAGTATTTGCAGCTTGGAAAACAGGGATAGAGTTGAAATAAAATTTGCTTTCATATAAGTTAACAACAATTAAAAATTAGAGAAGTTATAAAAGAAAAACTTCCATCAAGACAGAGAATTAAAAAAAAAACATGCACGGAAAACTTCATAGTAACAAGGACTAGAAAGTCATATGTATGTTCTCACTGTCTTTGCAAGAATAGAAGTGCTTTACAATCATCAAATAGAATTATTATATTAATACTGACAAATAAGCTTTTATTCAGCAAATAAGAAAACAGCAATAGAAAAAATATAAATGAAATCAAATTAGGTAATAGGAAGAACTCATATAGACTATAATTGCTATTATTAAATATTATGTTTTTGTTGCCTTAAAAGTATGTATTTCTCTGTATTAAAGATACATAAATTTTACATTTAAAATGTCGAACGTGTTAAGAGAAGGCATTGAATATGTGCAATAACATTTAATAAGGATGTATAAGACTAATATCAAAATATTATTGCTTTAAGATTTTGGTATAGCTTCTTTTTAAAAATACAATTGGCTGTTTTGGGTCAGTTCCTCACAGTCCCTAAGTGAAAATGAGGGTCACTTATTGAAGGCAAATCTTCCCTCTAATTTTACTGAATGTTATTAGTTTCCTAATAAAACATGGCTCCTTTTTAATGAAGTCTAAGGAAATGATGAGAGCTATGAGAATTGATTTTAATCACTATGACTACAGGACAAATCAACTTCAAGCAAACTACACTAACTGGTTAGATGAAGAGCTGTCACTGATCAACCCTCTCCTTTCACGAAAACAGCAGGACAGAATTTCACCATAGTTTTGTTTAAATATAAATTGACTCCACATGCCAATTATTTTTACTTTCAGCACTGACATCTTCCCAACAAATCGAAAGTAAAGAATTTTTATAAGAATATTATACATACATATTGTTTTAATTAGATGTTTTTATCACCTTGTGTTGATATAGCACCTTGCTCCAAATTTGCCAACACTAGAAATCTTTCTTTAATAAGGATACTCCTTATGGTATATGTGGTACTTGGCCTCATGCATAAAATCACTATCTGAATCACTGTCCACACTGGGTGCTTCAGATTCACTATAACTTTGTAAAAAGCAAAAACCAAAACCAAAACCTGCTATGTAGATTAATTCTAATTATTTCTGACTTTGTTAAAATTTGATAAAGTCTAAAAACATAAATATGTTTCCTCAAAAAGATATTTGTTTTAATAAATGTATTTATATGTTTGAAAAACTAGAGAACAGTAATAACTGACCTTTAAAGTCTAATTTTAAGTTTCCGATACACCAATCAAGGTGATAAACTACTCTTCAGTAAGAATCTCAAAGTGACATATGAACATGGATTCTATTACAGAGACCTTTGCACTATATTTACAAAGTGTTGCTGGTAGGCCTAACCTAAAAAGAGAGTTTATATATCTCGTTCTATTCATAGAAATAGGCACATACAACAAACACCACTGCAACAAACATGTCTACAACATGTTTTCTCTGATCCAAACAACTCATTGGTAGTTCAAAGAGTGGTCCATAGCACGATAAACTAAGTTAAATTAAAAAAAAAAAAATACATGCAGCTCATTGGAATTAACTGTAAAGAATATGATCTACTCAAATTATTTACTCACAATTACCTTCATTAACATATACATCAAAACCAGGTTGAAAATTTTCCAGTAAGCTTTACACAGTTAGTTTATTTACTGTCTGTAGCATAGTAAATATGTATGTGATGTGGAGTGACAGGACAACTGAGCTCCCTTCATTTCAACACTACACTGAGCAAGATGGTCAAGAGTAGTTAGCGTAAGACCTTTTACAAATGAATAATGAAAATGACACAAAAGCCAAACCTCTGTAAAGCACACGGGACCACTTTTAACTACCATATAAACTGAGGTTGCGTAAAACAATATGTACTTGGAGAGTAGAACTGAAATCTCAAAGGCAAAATCTCAACTTAAATATTTCAGATTTTCATTTTATAAATGCTAAGTTCTGAATTGGGCTATGGTTTTCTATGCAATCTCAGACAAAATTTTAAGACTGTATGAGGTCATCTTTTTCATTTTATGAACATCCGCCTTACCTAAGGCAAATGCCTCAAAAAGATGGATTTTAAATAACACAGAGAGAACTGGGCTTGTATTCCTCATTCCCAGACTCTAATTGGATTAGTGATTAGAGTGGGCTTGTCTTCTTGTTTGTAGTGGTGCCCTCTAACGACTAGATGGACCTTGCTTTAATAATCACTCCATGAGCAATTTCTTTTAGCATTTACACTGCTGTTGGTAGGAAACAATCTTCTTTAATGGATGCTGAAAAGCTTCAAGTGAAATCTATAATTGACAAAGGCTTCATAGAAACAGGTAATTAAGAATAAAATTAATGAGACTCTGCAGGAAAAGCACTCACACTTTCACAGAATACATCTCTAGGAAAATATTTAGTAAAATAAAAATGGAAAACAACCAGGTGTTATTTCTTTCACTTTATAAACTGCTTCTCTGGTCTGGGTATGTGTTAAAAAGGTGACCACAGATGGAGTTAAGAGTAAATGCTGTTGGGTCTGAAGCAATAATTCACCAGCTAATACGATTAGGGGAAAAAAATGAACATAAATAAATAAGTAAGTAAATAAGTAAATAAATAAATAAATGTTAGCCAGCCCTAGGTGAAAACTGAGGCAAGTTCAGTACCTTCTCCTTCAAACTAAAAGCTGTTCAGTTTTAATACTTCCAGTTTACTAGAGTAGTGTATTGATAACAAATCAGAAGCTCTCTAAAGAGCAAAGCAGCAAGGGTAGGAAGGAGAACAAGGCACTCGTGTACCTCGGGGGTCCAGGAGCCAACACTACTTGGTAAGTGTTCCTAGTTCAGAAAGTGATACAAGTACATCCGATGGATATAAATAAGAATAAAATAAAACAAATAAGTGCACGAGAAGTGGGTGGCGAAAGAACACTGTCAATTGTACTCTCTTTGCCCAATCCTCCACCCCCTCCAGGCTCTCAAAAGAAGGAAGTTTACCTCTAGCTTTAGGTAAGACTAGGAGCCTCAGGGTGGCTATCAGGTGAGGGCTGGCGGTCGCCTGGTGGGAAGGAGGCGGGTAGCACTTACTTTGAGCAGCTTACAGCGGATCTGAGCGGAGACCATGTGGCTGTTGCGCAGGTTGCCCACTCGGAACATGAGCGTGAGTTTCCCGTCCCTCATAGAGATCACCGCGTGCTCGCTAAACATCAGGGTCTCCGCGCGCTTCTTGGGCTGGGACATCTTGATGAACATGCAGCCGATGAGGAAGGCGTCCACGATGGAGCCGAGAATGGACTGGAAGAGGAAGAGGATGATGCCCTCGGGGCACTTGTCGGTGATGTAGCGGTAGCCATAGCCGATGGTGGCCTCGGTCTCAATGAAGAAGAGGAAGGCCGAAGGGAAGTTATAGACATTGGCCACGCAGGGCGTGTAGTTGCCGACGTGGGCTTTGTTCAGGTCGCCCCGAGTGTAGGCGATCACCCACCACATGGACGCCATGAAGAGCCAGGCCACCGTGTAAGTGAGGATGAAGATAAAGAGGTTCCAGCGCCACTTGAGGTCCACCAGGGTGGTGAAGAGGTCCGAGAGGTAGCGGCTCGTCTCACTGCCCAGGTTGCCGTGCTGGACATTGCACCGGCCGTTCTTGTCCACAAACCGCTGTCGCTTCTTCTTGGGCACAAGCTGCTGCTGCGGGCCCTGGCCCGGCCCCTGAGGCTGCAAGCCCGAGCCGCTGGACGAGGTGGTCACTACCTGGTAATCGTCCCCAAATTTCCTTCGGAGTGCAGACATAATACGGAGGGGCAAGCCAGATTCAAACGCGAAGCGAAGGCGCAGGAGCCGAGCGCTGCAAACCAGCACCAATAAGGAGGTGGGGGCGAGAGAGAAAGGGGGGAAAAGCCGGTGCGCCTGGGGTGGGGGGCGCACCCGGCAGGTAGCTGCGGTCTCTGCCCCCCGCCGACGCCTCTCCTCCCCTGGGACGGAGGCTTCCTCTCCACGCTGAGTCTTAAAACAGAAAAAGTGTTCTCCCACGCTCAAGGCAGGAGGGCTGCAAAGACCAGGAACCCAAGCGCAAATTTGCCTCCAAGCTTTTCGAGGCTCCTCTTTTCTTCCCCCACCACCGGCATCCCGGGGGCCACGTCTTGCCCTCCCCGACTACCCGGCAGCGCTCCCAAACTGCCGGTTTTAAAATTAATGAGTTGATAAGCGAGTTCCACCCCACCTGCCAACTCGCGGGGCTGCCCAAGCGGCGCTACCTGCTCGGACCAATCCCTCCCCCCTCCCCGCCGCTCCCCAATCGCCCGCCCCCCGGGAAGGCTCCCGGCTCTCTCCGGCGCTCCCCCTCCTATCTTTTGGCCCAAATCCCGCCCAGAGACATGTCTGCCGGGCACGGGTGCAGCAGCCCCTACCCACGCTCTCCGGGCTCAGCGTCCCCGCTCCGGACTCCAGAGACGCGCCCGCCTGCCGTCCGCGGGCCAGCGAGTTTCCGCGGGCGCCACCGGGGCCCTCAGGCCGCCTCCGCGCGCGGCAGAGACGCGGCGGTGCGCTAAAGCCGAGCACTCACCCACGGGCAGAGGGCAGGAGGCGGCGCAGCGGGCGGCAGCGGCAGCCTGGCCTCGCACTCTGCCCCCAAGGCTGTTTTCCTCGCCCCCACTTCTCCCGGTACACCACGATGGGCGCCGAGGCCGGTCCCCCAAGCTCCGCACCTTCCTGAGGGCACCGCGCTGCCCCCACCGGAAGGATCCGGGCGCTCCGGGCACAGAACGACTTGGGAGCGGGACTCGAGGGCTCCCTGGCGCCGCGCTCTCCTAGCAGGCGACGACGGTGCAGCTGTAGGGGGTTTGAGCCTCGGGATGCGGGTCAGACTCTCAGGTGAAACACCGGCGCCGCTCCAGCTTTTCTTCTGCTTCGCGGCGCCTGCCTTTCCCTCTTCCCTCCTCGGTCTCCCACTCCCTGTCCGCGTCTCTGTGGCCCCGGTTGGATGTAGCAAGGCGCGAGCAGGGGGCGGCGGGAGAGTGGTGTGTGTGCTGGTGCTTGTGATCCGCTGCAGAGCCGCGCTAGCCCCGCCTGTCCCTGCCTTCCCCCGCTGTTTCACCAGCCTGAATTGCACCTCCGCGCCTCGGTTGAGCCTGCAGTGTCTGGCAGCTCTGGAAAAAGCGAGCCCCTCCAATGAGAAGCCACTCTAAATCTGCTCCCAAAAGCCAGCCAACTCTCCTTCCTCGCCCCCCTGCATCAGGCAAAAAGCCCCCAGCAAGTAGCAAATATGCTCTTTGAAAGGAGAGAAGTACAATATTTATGCCTCTATAACTAGGGCTCTTGTTTAAACGGATGTCTGGATTTGAGGATGCATCATAAACAGAGACCCCAAACGGGCTTCAAGATAAGCCTGTTCAGAACTCAGAGTTGCAAGTAGCAGAGGGGACTCAAGATGGGAACAGAAAGGAAGGGAGACACTCCTAGGAAAGCTCACAGTCCTCCCTGAAGATGGCTATTAGAAAGGCTTGGAATGTCCAGAGTTAATGTGTGGCTGTAATTGAGGGAAGAAGGCTGGACTGCAATGGCCCAGGCCTGGCGGTTAACTTAATGGAGGGGCAAAGTGCAGAAATGGCTAATATAGTGCCCATGCGTAAACATCAGTTTATTTACCACATTTCATGTTTGTTCTAAGATGTCATGGTCTCCTATGGCATATTCCATTCAGTACAGATACATAAAATTGAATTTGTTGGAAAATCATCAAATCATGGGGTTATGAAAGCAAGGGGCTGCTGTAAGACTCCCAGGCAAAGGAAAATAATCATTCTACCAATTCTCAGCCAATAGGTGCTGTTTTCTAATTCTCTATCTCTAAACCTTAGTGCAGGTAAGCCCTGCACCTTGTCAGCCATAAGTAGAGGACTCTTTCACTGTCGTTTGGTTAAAACATCTATCCCGGGTTACAGCCTTCTCCTGCAGGCTCTCTGATAAGAGGTCAGTGACTGTGATTCTTTAGGATTACATAAGAAGGAAAAGTGACACTGTGGAAAGCAGAAACTGCTCTGGACCTGGATCATAAGACTTGATTTGAGTTCTGGCCCTGCCATTTACAAACTGTGTGACCCTGAGCAAATTGCTATACATTTTTTGACCCCCAGTTGTCTACTCTGAAAAATTGGGAGTTTGAACAATTTCCCAAAATTGGTACCTGAAAAAGAGAATGAATGTGGTTTTATTAACCCTTTTTTGCTGCAAAGGATGGCATAGACTGGGTTGTAAAGTTGCAACAGGCCAAGAGATGAGGAACGAGTGTTTGGAGCTGGCCCCAAGCTATGAACTAACACATATTCTCCTCTCATCTCTCCCTAAGTCATGATGCCCTTGCCAGGCTGGCTTCTTTCAATTCCTAAAACCCACCAAGGCATAGTCCCCATCCTTGGACCTTTGCCTGTGTTCTCTTTCTGGAACATTCTTGCCCTGGCACTCCATGTCACTGGCTTCTTCAGTCATTCAGTTCAGCCTGAATGCATCCTCCTCAAGGAGCCCAATCAGTAGCCTCCCAGGTACCCCCATCACATCAGCTTAGTTCATCTTCATGACACTGCTTTTTCTAGCCACGATTTTCTTCATTTGCTTGTTGTTTCTCTCTCCTTCCATCAGACTCCTGGAATGGAAGAGCAAGGACCCTTGTTGGTCTTGTTCCCTGCTGTGTCCCCAATACCTAGAGTACTATCTGTCACATACTAGGTCCACAATAAATATTTATTGGATCAATAACATACCAATATACAAATATCACTAGAAACTCCACATGCATTGAGTAATGCAGAATTAAAAGTCATCACTAAATCAGGGCACTTAAATAATTTAATATAGAAGAGCCTGTAAATTAAAACAAAGTAATCCTTCCCGTGCTTGTTAGCTTTAGAACTGATATTCAGTCAACTGCCAGATCCCCCCCCCCCTTTTTTAAGCTCTTTATTGGAATATAATTGTTTTACACTCGTACCAGCTTTTGAGGTACACCAAAGTGAATCAGCTGTATTTACACATATATCCCCATATCCCCTCCCTCCCGTGACTCCCTCCCACCCTCCGTGTCCTGGCCCTCTAAGGCATCACCCATCATCGAGTTGATCTCCCTTTGTTATACAACAGCTTCCCACTAGCTATCTATTTTACAGTTGGTAGTGTATCTATGTCTATTCTATTCTCTGACTTCGTCCCAGCTTCCCCTTCGCCCCCCTGCCTCCCAACCCCGTGTCCTCCAGTCCATTCTCTGCATGCCAGATCCTTTTGATTGTCCCACTGCAACATCTCTCTTTTAAAAAATGCAACTTTCTTCAAATCCCCATTTCATTTTAGACCCAAAGTCAAATGAGGTCCTTGCCCTCAGTCTTGCACCCCTTCAAACTGCTGTAGGTAGTATTACTAGATCTATCTCCTTAGAATTGTATACGTTTAGCAGTGGCATGGAAACCAAAGAGTTCTCTGACTATTTCATTTAATTATTTCATTTCCAAGCTTTTAAACATTCCCACTTTTTAAAAAACACTTTTCTATGAAAAACCTTTGTCATTTTCCAACAACCAAATTTGTAAACAAGTAATTTTATACTTCAAGAGACATGGTCTAGTCTAGAGGCTAGAAGGGAGAAATAATTTGCCCAATGTCACAGACTTAATAAGTGGAAACTTTGATATTTGAACCCAAAGTGTGAATCTCCAGAACCTGGTTACTCTGCCATCTCTTCTCAGGTGCCTGGAAAGGAGTCTAGGATCCATGCTTCACAGCCAGGGTCTCCCTCCACTCCACCATGTGGCTCATACAGGTTGAGCTCTAAGGCCACCAGAATATAGCCTATCCTATCTTTCCAAAATTATCTCCTACCTTCCCTTTAATGTGGGCTCTGATCCAGCCAACTTTGATTGTTAGCAATTCCCCAGACATTAACTGCATTTGCTCAACTTCTGTCCTGTCAATTAAGTATTCTTTTTCTATCCCTGCAAATTCCAAATTAACATCTCTAGTGTGCATATAAGAGAAGGGAAAATTTTCTTCAGCTTTCCTTCCTTCCTCCCTCCCTGCCTCCCTTCCTTCCTTTCTTCCTTTCTGGCTGCATTGGGTCTTCGCTGCTCCATGCAGGCTTTCCCTAGTTGTGGCAGGCAGGGGGCGACTCTTCATTGCAGTGCACTGGCTTCTCATTGTGGTGGCTTCTCTTGTTGTCAGAGCATAGGCTCTAAGTGTGCCGGCTTCAGTAGTTGCAGTGCGTGGGCTCAGTAGTTGTGGCTTGAAGGCTCTAGATCATAGACTCAGTAGTTGTGGCACACTGGCCTAGTTGCTCCGTGGCATGTGAGATCTTCCCGGACCAGGGATCGAACCCGTGTCCCCTGCATTAGCAGGCAGATTCTCAACCACTGAGCCTCCAGGGAAGTCCCTTCAGCTTTTATTTCAAGTACCACCTCCCACACCTTTACCTTATCCTCCCACTAGCCATAATCCATCCCTTCTCTGAATTCTCATTCCCCTAGATTTGCAATATGGTTTTTACTTTCTAGCTTGTATTTGAGTTCAGAATTTACCAAGGTTTCCTCTATAAAATAGTAAGACCCTGAGATCCACCTATTAATATTTTGATAGCACCTAGCACTCCAGCTACCCAACCTTGTCTTGCACGTGATAAACATTTAATACGTTTTTAGAGAGAACTAAAATTTACTGAGCCTGCTTTAATGTGCCAGGCATTCCCATGAGATTGCTAGCAAGATTGTAGAGCAGGGATTCCAAAGCATATCTGCCCATTTTCAAGGTCTCTCTTCTTTGAGAGAAACAGTGCTGCCTGATAAGTTAAAGATTTTTCAGGATGCCATCATGTCACACTTTAAATGTGACTGAGCTTTTGACCTATTTGTGACACTGAGTCCAACTCCTTGAAAACGTTTAAAGATGAACCAAACTCATCGCCTCTTACTCTGTCAGGACAGCTGCTTCCATGATGAGGTTCTGGAGGGCAGCCAGCCCCACGGTGCTGAGGCCAGGCGGGATGTGTAGGAAATAGATGACAGAAGGCCACCTAATCAGGTGCTATCTGATGAACTGAAGTGAAACACTGTGAACAGAATGGGTCAAAGGAAGGAGAGGCACACAGTTTCAGCCAAGGCCACAAAGCCAGAACAACCTGGAAAAAAGAACTATAGAATACACAATCATTTGGAGTCTAACATTTAAAGATAGGGTGGTAGGTTAGAAGCAAACTACCACACAGTTCTTGACTGGGGAGGGGTGGGGGGATTAAAGCTATATTTAACAACAAACTCAGTTCTAAACAGGCTACATATTTTTTCTTCCCAGAAAGTACTTCTGGCAATGTCTTATTTACTGTGTCCAAAATTAGTAATAACACAAATAACTGTAACTTTAAAAATGAAGGATATGATTCTGTGTTTTAATACTGAAAAAGCATGACTTTGCACATACACTCACCCTATTATGTAACAGAACAGTGTGGAGAAAAGAGTAGATTTAATGTAAAAGAAAAAAAAACCCTCTGCCCTGAGGAGTCCAAATTCTAAAAATGACTTAATCTGCCAACTGTGAAAAAAGCAAAGCTTTGAACATCTCAGCATACTGGAGTCCCTCTCCTCATCATTCACTTATTTCTCCTGTAACTCCCACCATGGGATAGTTTGCGCGGCCAGAAATATTAATTACTCCCAGGTGAAAATGGTATTATATTTAACACTCCTTTACTCCTAATCCTACCGTTCTCCAAAGTCCGGTGAAGAGATGGGCAGGCTTGGGGATCTGAAGCTCTTATGCTTCAAAAGGTGACACATTCCCATTACCACCATAAGCTCTGCTATATCTGGGAAGAGGTCACTCTTTGAAATTCTGTATGCAATTTTGGGCAATAGAATGGTGTTCCTTTTTCTTTCAACCCTCCTAAAAAAAGAATACTGAAGTTATTTTCTCTCTTGCCAAAAAAAGAAGGAAAAAAAAATGAAAGGGAGAAATCAGTTTGAGATGTGATTGCGCAGATTTGAGAACAGAGGCATTGCCATACCATAGCAGATGACTCATCCAGTCCTTCATCTTGGCTCCAAACCCTGGCCTCTGCCCCAGGATTCAGAGAAAGGCAAAACACCGTTGTCACTTGAAGACCATTTATTTAGCAAGGTTTTCCTGACTTAAACCCTCTCTTTACTCCAGTGCTGTACATGGGAATACTCTGGTTTACGAAAGAATAAGGACTTTTAAAAAGTCTCCAGAACTCAAGGTCTGTTAGAAAAGAAATAATTGTTTATCAGACTCAAGAGTTTGTTGGAAGGGTGTGAAGAAAAAAATAATTTCCTGTCATTATTATGTCAGTTGAAGTTATACTCCTGAGGGTTTCTCTCCTGAAAACAGCGATGAAGTCTCAGATGTCAAAATATATACAAGAATGCTGCTTAGCTCAATACAACCCATAATTAATGTGCATAGACCATGTGCCTAACACTATGCCAGGGGTTGTGCGGGTTAGAAATGATGACAACATCATGGCGACAAAATATATTAACAACAACAACAACAATAATAAGGAATACAATGCGGTAGGAATCTAAAGGAAGAAGATTGCTTTACTATTGTTCAGAAGAACAAGTCTCTCTAGGAAATACTGCTCCAGTGCAGGTGAGTTTTCCAAACCTATCAAACTGGAATCACTTACACTTTTTAAACATTAAATTACCTCTGTCCGAATGACTTGATTTTAGAAATCTGAAGATAGAATTTTAATGATAAGATTTCTAAGAGGTAACATTTCTACATAATTGGAATAAGATAAGAAATACGTTATACTCATAAAAAGTTACAAACAAAATACTGGAAGAATGGACTTCCCTGGTGGCACAGTGGTTAGGAATCAGCCTGCCAATACAGGGGACATGGGTTCGAGTCCTGGTCCGAGAAGATCCCACATGCTGCGGAGCAACTAAGCCCGTGCACCACAATTACTGAGCCTGAGCTCTAGAGCCCACAAGTCACAACCACTGAAACCCGTGCACCCTAGAGCCCAAATGCCAAAGCTATTGAGCCTGCGTGCTACAACTACTGAAGCCTGTGCACCTACAGCTGGTGCTCTGCAACAAGAGAAGCCACCACACTGAGAAGCCCAGGCACCACAATGAAGAGTAGCCTCCACTCTCCACAACTAGAGAAAGCCCATAAGCAGCAGCGAAGACCCAATGCAGCCAAAAATTAAAAAAAAGTGTATATTTCTACGTACATTTGTTCCAATTAAAAAAAAATACAAACAGTAGCATTTTGAAGGTGATAGAGTAAATTTTTCATGCTAATTTTTATGCTACTATATACAAAAAAGATTGTAGTTGCTTTTCACTCTTGGAAAATAAAAATGTAACTTTTGAAATTTTCATTAAAATGTTAGAAGAGTGACAGATTGTGTCAGTACAGTTTATCTGGGAAGCAGATACCGAGACAAAGCTAGGAAGACAGAAGTTTCTTAGGGGAAACACCTAAGATTAAAGGAGAAGGGACAGGATGAATCAGAAAGAGCCTTTAGACTGTGATGCTGATCTGACACTGATGAAAAGAAAGGCCAGAGAAAGCAGAATTGAACAGAGAGACACTCAGACTGTGATGCAAATTGGCCAACCCAATGGGAGCAAAAGTAAGCCATTAGAATAATTGGGCATAGATGGCCCTGTCCAAGTGGGCTTGCTGAGCTGTCATTGGCTGGGGGCTGCCCTCAGAAAAACAGAGCTGGCTGAATGCTGCATCAGACTGGGAAAGGTGCTGTAGCTGAAGGCCATCCCATTCCATGCACTCTTTCCAGCTGAAGGCAAGTTCTTCTTGAAGGGAGATCACGTGGCAAATCTCCATGGCCGCCAGACAGAGAAGTGGAACCTATCAGGGTCTTTTCAGAAGTTCTGTTACAAATATCCAGAAATACTAACATAATCTAACCAACTGATTATGACTGTGTGCATAGATCTTCAGTTTTGTCCTGGTACAATGACATGAATCTCTTTTTTGGGGGGTAGTAATAACCCATGGCCATGTTGATCTAGGCTTCAGTTATAGTCTTCTAGAGGGCAGGAATAAATATATATATTTAACTTCTTTTAGCATCTTCCAAGACTGAGGCAGCCTGACAGAGAGGGAGAGACAGGAGTCATGGAACAGTTGGGCATAGAACAGGAGAAGAGAGTAAAATAAAAGTTATGAAAGACCCTAAATGATAAAGAGATGGAGAACAGAAATCAAGCAACTTTTCACAGCAGGAAACCCAGGTTAGAAAGAAGAGTAGAACAACATACAGAATTTTCCCAACTCTACTTGTCCTGTTTATAGTTTCTAGCTGTACATTAGAATTACCTGGGGATCTACCCCAGATAATTGTATCAGATTCTCTGGGCATAGCACCCAGGCATCAGTATTTTTCAAAAGCTCCCTTGATGGTTCTGACAGCACAGCTAGGATTGGGAAACACTGATTGTGGGAACTGCATGCCAGTTAGTGGAGGAGCTTCCCTGGGAAGTGTCACATGTGGAAGTATCATCAGTCCTTCTTCCTTACTCCTCAGAGGCCCCATCCTTTGGCACCAAAGAGACAGTTGGCATTAGGACCCCCTTGTCCCCTGTACTCTCACAAATCGCCAGAGCCCAACACATGTGGATCTGAATGCAAGGAGGTGTGAGGATCTTCCCCTCCTTGGAAAAGCACCTGGAGAAAGCAGGATGCAGTGTGGGTTGACTGCAGTTTCATCCACTCCTACTACCCACACTCATAAATAATGAACATGAATGGAAGGATCTGGGGCCACTGAATTCTTAAGCCCATTACTCTTTTAAGTTTTTTCATTAATATTGTTTCTATAGCTTTCTTTGAATGCGGATGTGAATGTAAAAATTCTGCCTTTATAATCTCTCTTCACCACTATTTATCATACTTTCTTGAATTAAAAAAAAAACTAGGAAAGGGAGGGAGGAAGAAAGGGAGGGAAGAAGAAAGGAAAGAAGGAAGAGCACAAAAATTAAAACTCTCACAAAGATTACTGATTAACCAGTGGCAGAGCACATCACCAGTGAAAGTATGTGGCCACGCTGGCTGACAGCCAATCTGGGATCGGCAGAGCTGACCATTTGCTTTATATTATATGATTATTTGGAGAGGAGCAGAGGAAGAATTACAGAAATAAAGACAATAACCACTAGAAACTAGGATGTCCTTTTTATCCTTTTTACGCACACTTATTTCTAGAATTTCTCCCAGTTTTTACTCAGGGAAAACTCTCAGTATTTTTCATTTAGCTTTGCATTCACTCAGTAAAATGACAGCATAAACTCACCCATGTTAGTGGTGACCTAGTAGTCCACAGATCATATCATATTTTCCATGAAATAACAGAAGAGGCCCTGGGGATTAGTAAACTCCAGGGCTGGAGTGGGGATGCATTAAAACTCTCCATTTCCCTGTTATGTGGTTCCTCCTTCAGCTTACAAAGTGGGTGCTTCAGCAATTCAAATTTCCGGTTAAGTTAGCAATTATTGTTCAAAACTGATCTGAAAGTAAAAATTGTATCTAATTTATTCATAGAGCGCTTCTACCTATTTATTATAACCCCATAGATTATCCTGTAGCTTTAGAAACATCTTGGCATTGAAGTAATAATTAAATGTAATGATTCTCCAAAGCTACTCTTTTTTCCCCCTCTCATCTCTATCTACTAATTGGAAACTCTCTTCTCCAAACAGAGCTTAGGTGATTGACAACTTTCTTTTTAATTAGTGAATTTCTTTATCAGAGAGAGTAGATGAGTGTTAGCAATCTATTTTGCATGTAACATAAAGAAGATGCCTGCTGTTTAACAGTTACATTTCTGTATTGTTTTTGGTTTGTATCAAGGTGAAAAATCAAAGAAAGAAATTAAACGTGCTGCTGTGAAATGACCAAATAATGAATTAACTTTCCATGTATGTGGAAAGAAAGGTCTTTCAGCAAGTAGTTTTTAGCAAAATCAAAGATGAAGGATGTAACAATTAGAGAAGGGGAGAAAGAGAAGGCAGAAGAGGGAGGTTGCAGCCCAGTTCTAGCCATCAGTAAAGTGCATATTCTTTTTTGCATTCTGTGAGGCTAAAGTTGCTGCTGATGAAATGTCCTCACATATTCTGTCAATGTCAGAATGCAAACATCACTAAATAAACCCTTGTGTCAAAATGTCACATAGTGATTATTTATGCTTCTTGACAACACCAATGAATGACAAGGCTGCCTCTATGGCTGCGAAAGGTTGCATACCAATTGTTAGAGGTAACATAGGTGAAGGACGATGTAGTCAGCAGAATTCATTTAAACTGTGCCATTAAATTAGATATGTTACCAGTGGCCAACACAGTACACACTACCATGATTCTCCTGAAAGAGAAATGTTGACTAATCAACTTAATACAAAGCATTTAATAATTAAAATGCCTTTCTGAATCCCTACTATCAAGTAGATGGTCATACTGGAAGAGGAGTGTCATTTATTTTTCACCTTGTTTCAAAATGTTTCTTTTTCTGGAGTTGAATTTGAAGTCCACATATTTAGAGGAGACTGCAATCACTAATGAAGTTTGGATAACACAAAACAAACCCAAATGACACAATAATAAAGTCTTTGCAATATATACACAAAGGGACTAAGTTATCCAGCCCCTTTGTTCCTGAATCCCGTATTGCCTTGTGTTCCCACTCTGCTCAGTGAGATGAAAGTTAGGTCAGTGGGACAAAAATACATATTGTGCAACTATTTTATCAAATCAATCAGTAAAATCTGCAAGGTGATTATAAATCTGTCATCATACATTTTAAATATTAAAAAATAATTAAAAGGCATTGTTTTATTAGGAATAACACTTTACTAACTTTCCCTCTGTTAATCATCCTGACACATACGGATACATTAGATGCTCAAAATAGAATTTAAAGTTACCTAAGTCACTAGGCTTTTTAGGGTCTTGACTAAGACCTCTGACACGGCCCCTAATTGTTGGAATATGAATCCTTGCCTTGAAATTTCTGGCTTTGTGATCTTAGGCAAGTTACTAACCTCTCTGTTCTTGGCTTTCCTCATTGTTAAAATGAGATAGAAATAGCTTCTACCTCACTGAAGTACTATGATGTGAGAATTAAATGACAATCTACATAAAGCAGAGAGGCTAATATCTGGCAAAAATATTTTCAAATTCAGTGAAAAACAAATAAACTCAAAGGTTGTCTTTAAATGAACAAAAAATCCACATGGAGAACTTCTAATTTGCTATTAGCTACAGACGATTTTACAGCCACAGAAATAGTATGAAATTAAAGCAATAACTAAACTCAAAAGATTTCTAATGTATTGACCCTCCTTTATAATAACATTGTGGGTCACAAGTTACAAACTGTTTTCTCAACTCAACAGCGATGAGTGTATCTACTTTCATTCCCTACTTGCCCCCATTTCCTTGCTTCTCGCTCAATGTTGGCTGAATCTGAAGTTACCCTGCACTGGCTCTGCTATTTGTGTTCTAATAGGCACTTTCATTCACTCTTGTTCAGGATACCTTTGCCTATTGATGGGAGAAGGAATCCACCAACCATCTCATTCCACCACCACCACCACTACCACCCAAGTCCTTGCCGCCATATAAGAAAAGAATTGGCTTCTTAGCAATCCAGCAGAAAGATAGCCCCCACCCACTTTCCACAACAAAACTCCTGCTAGAAGCAAAGCAAAATCAAACCTTTCTTAAATTTTTTTGTGTAACGAAATGCTGAAAGAATTATTCACCAAAACACTTTTTGTGAAGTGAAAGTGTTTGAGCAGACTCTGAGACAAATGAAAGCAGATGGAACCATTTCAAGGTCAGACCTCAAGAGGTGCTTGTTAGTCCTGAGAGGGAGGAAGAAGGACAAGAGGAAAAGAGAGACTTGAGAGCAGCCTCAGTGCTGGGATGGAAGACCTGTCACTCTGGGAGGTGATTCCTCCCAATGACAGCCTTTGAAATTCACAAAGTTCACCATTCTGATGATTGTTTTTGAAGCCAATGAAGTGCCTGGAATTCACATTTCCCTTGATTTAAGGCAAAGCCAAGGTGGTCCTTGTAGCTGCAAGAGCTGAAAGGTAAAGAGATGCAGGAAGAAATAACCTCTAAAAACAAAGAGATCTCTTTGAGGGCTTTGGATTGGGTAAGGCCATACAGTGCAAATCAAGTTGGAATAGTTCTGTGAAGGGTAACGAGGCTCCAAAATGACCCTCAGTTTATAATCCTGATTTTGCTTTTTGGGTTAATTTAAAAACATTTTCCTCACTAAGTCAAAGAGACCAGGGACTGCACCAAGTCAGTTTTATCACCATTAACCTTTCATTGTGTTCTGTGTGGGTTACAAAATGACACAAGTGAGAAAAGAGCATTTTGAAATCCAGAGATAGTGGTGGGCTATTAAAATAACTGTGCAAATAACAATCTAGAAATGCTAGCAGAATATTTCAAATAATGGTTTTGGAAAGTAAACCCACCTAACACAATAATGCACATTTAAATTGATGCTATTTAAAGGCAAAATAGCTATACTATAAAAAGTGACACTGATGCTTCAATTCTACATGCCTTTCAAACAGTATGAAATGCTATAACTTCAGGGTCTACCTCAAATAAAAGCAAAAACTTGTAGCAGTGATTAAAAATGTATGTATGATTTCCTAAGAAACATCTTAATACACACATTCTAAAGCAAGAGAATTTTATTTTCAAAAGTCAAGACACCTACAAGTAATAAATTAGTTTCATGAAACTGTCACGAGTGTGTGGAAAGAAGAAAAATTTATATTGTTTTTTAGAATTGCATAGGATTCATCATCTACTTGCAATAAGTTGTGACTGGCTGCACTTAAACCAGGGTTACGCTGAATAGTTTCTAATGCTAAATAACTCATGACCCCATGTACCGTCTAGAACTGTAATTGAAGGTGGGGAAGAATAAAATTCTTAGAGCGCCTTCTTAAAAGAAAACTTATGAGGAAGGAAAAATAAAACAGATAAAAGCAGAGCTATTCCTGTTGAAGCTGGGTCAGGGCACAGAACCTCATCCACACAGACCTTTCCTCCTTCCTCACGGTGGTCCCCAGGAAAGTTGAGAAACCTCAGCACTCTGAGAGGCATAGTGCACCCTCCTTGACGCGGGACTTTAATAGATGGAATGCAAGGGAGGCAGAGTGAGGGAGAGATGCCAACTTCACCCCAAACTGTGTCCACTTCAGGGATTCTCGGACATTTTTGGAATGAGGAGGCTGAGCTGATGAAAATGAACTCCTTGAAGGACTTAAAAGCCTCATGAAAGGAAGTTCATTCCTTCCAAGGGAAGAGAATGAGGCCGAGAAGCTAGAACTGTAACAAAGCCTTAGTCATAGAGGGTTGAGCAATTCTGCCATAGGTTACCTGTCACACAAAACGTCTCTCATCCAGACACTAATGGTCTCATATAACGCGTGAATCTTACCAATGTGCAGGTGTGGGGAGGGATTGATGGGATTCTAAATTTAAAAAGAATAAGCTGTTTCATTAAGAATTCTGTGGGAAGAAAAAAAACGTTAAGTATAAACAGCACTCTTTGGTACCCTTGTGGCATAGTATTAACACAGCGGGAGAGAGCTATTGTGAAAAAGCTTGGTTTCTGAGCATTGGGATATCCCAAAATTGCTTAGCCAGGCTACTGTGAGGTGGAGTAATCTTGATCCCAGTTTCAGAATAGGGGCTGTCGCAGCTGGAGAGGAAAATGCCCAGTAGAGACAGCTCCATGTGCAATTCCTCCAGTGGGACCCGAGAAGTCACAGAGTTAGCAACACACACAGGTTCCTCCTCTGTGTGGGATCTTCCGTTCCCCGAGAAGAGGCAGAGCAGGAAAACTGGAAAAAAAAAAAAAAAAAAAAAAAAAGCAAGCCTATGTTACTTGACCAGAGCCTTATACCTCAACAACAGCAAGTGACCACCAGAAGATTCCCCTCAAAATGTGATGGAAGGTGGAAACTGCATTAACTGAGAAAGAAAACGCTAGGATCAAGTGGCAACAAAAAAGAGGTGAACTACAGAGAGGGAGATTGCATAACCTTTACTTGCTCAGGTTTTAAGAACATAATTGGTCAAATTCTTTCCCTACTCCTTTATACACTCTGCCTTTGCCTCTCCTGGAATAGTCCAGTCATTCTGCATTGTGCTGAGTAGAGCTCAACGGCCCTCTGGAGCTCACCTGTAATAGGTATGTTTCAGTCTGGTTGCCTTACAAGAGATTAGATGTGGGGATTTCCCCTCTTCTTTCTTTAGTGTGAAAGCTGATGCTACATTATAAGACAAATCCAGACAGGAAGTTACTATGGAATCACTGAGGATAGCATTGCTAAGAAAGGTAATCCATCTTGGAATCACTGGGAATTGCTTTCCTTATGCACAGAGGAGGTCATAGCCTTAGTTTGGTAAAGATTGTGGTCCCATATGGTTGAGAGATAATGCAATAGAAGCCATGGGTTGTGTGTCCATGAGGTGGCAGGAAGCTGATTTCTACCCTGACCCAGTGCTCATGGAACTAGATTTGTCTTCCTGGGAGGTAGCCATACACAGGATTAGAAAACCTTAGTCACCAGAACTGGAACCTTGGGTAGAGAAAACAGCCTTGTAGGTGTGTTCCAGAGGCAACCATCAGGTGCTGGCTCAGGCAGTGCCTCTCCTTGAGCCACCTTGGTTTCCCTCAGCAGCTCTAACGTGCTCTGCTGCTGGGCATCCACCGTGGTCTGAGCCTCACTGTCTCATGTTCATGAAATGACAAAGAATTAAAGGGAATTGAACCTCAGGCGTTAGCCTCTTTGCTTAAAGATCATCTCTTTTAAAGATGTTTTGAGTGTTCTTTTTGAGAACCCGCAGAATTTCCCTACTGGTGCCCTCTGATAGCAGATGGACTGTGCTGGCTACATAGAATTCCTTCCTCAGCTTCCTGCCTTGGAAGGACCTCTCTTTTCTCTTTTGCTTTCCAAGCAGGAGCACCCTTGAGGGCCTTTTCAAAATGGTCCACAGCCAGTTCCACTCCCCACAGATACTTTGCAGCTTGTTCCCTGGGAGAGGCCTCTTACCTCACTGCCTCGGCTGCTCTATGCAAGCAAAGCTCTTTGTTCCACTTTCCAGATGTGACTCAGGTTCTTGTTCCAGGGTCCCTCAAGCTCCAGGGAATCTATGTCAAGCTTTCCAAATATTCTCTCTAAAATCCCTCCAACTGCCTTTATCTTTCATTTTTTCCCTCATGAGAAATTGTGAGGAGGAGGCACGAAAATCTCTCAAGTCTTTAAAAAGCTGTCTGTATTACAGCCTTTTAAACGGCAGGTGGACTAACGTTGACTGAACAATTCATAATCTCTGAGCATGTCTCAAAGAGGTCTGGCACTTTATTTCAGAAATGTCGGGACTTGGTAACTACTGCATTGTTCACGACTTTCTGGGCTCCTGATGAATGACGCACAGCTGTAACCTTGATAAAAGTACACATGGATGACATGGCACAGCGATCACATTATACATTGATAATACTATGCGTCAACAGAAAGAAGTAAGAACATTTGAAAAATAAAGCATGCTGTAAAGATAACTGGTAAATCTCATACTAAAGTACATTATATAATAACTAATAAATAAGCTAAAGAAATACCAGCTGAACAGATTATATGCCAGAAGCCACCTAAAAATGTATTAAATCATAAAAGAATTCCAAACCGGTGAAGCAGCAACGGGTTCTTAATAAATGTTGCTGTTGTTATTGTTGAGGAATGTCTTCACTTGTGCTCCATGGAAAGCAGATTCTGAGGCAAAGGCTTGTGAGATACCCCTATATCAGAGAATCTAATCCCAGATAACAAGAGTAAAGGAAAGGAGAATGAGACCAGGAAGGGAGAAAGCCAATGGAGGTTGCAAGGATTGAGTTGACTGACTGCTCCATCTTTAAAGACCATTTTCTAAGGGGCAATATGGACAAAAGCTTCTCATAAGGCAGAAAAATTGATCTCTAGATGCTTCTCCTTCCATCTGTTATTGGTTAGTCAGGGATGCACCCCAAAGAGACTAATTACTCCAGTTCCCCCAACATGCACACGTGTGTGGGCACATGCACACACACACACATACACCCTGCTTACACATATTTTGACATCAAATAGAAATGCCTCTACATCACTACTCTTCAATAAGGAAGGCTTAGGGCAGGAGGCAGGAGGCCTGTGTTGTGAAGCTGGTCAAGTCTACCCCAGTTAGTCCTGGCTATAGTTACTGGGGCTGAAGCAAGTGAACAGGTGAGGCAGAAGGGTTGAGGCAGAACCATTTTTAAAGTAGTGAATATCTGAAACCAAAAAAAAAAAAAAGTTAACTTTTGCGTGGAAGGCAGGTATCAACTTAAGCCTATATGTCATGTTTTACCCCCAAAATAAATGCCAGTAGATAGAAGAATATAGAAAATGAAAATATCAAATAGAAGGTGATGTTGATGCATATTCACCTCTAAAGAACTTCTAAGCACACTGGGGACGGAGGAGGCTACAAAGAAAAAGAAAATGTTAAACGAAGTGCACATTCTGTACAACCCTGAGGGATGGTTTGATGTATTTTTTGAAGCTCTTTCCTTCCCGCAAACACTGCCCTCTCCTTGTTCTCCTTCTATGTCATTGAATTGCATTCTCTTGGTCTTATCTGAGTGCTCTCACCCATTAGTTTGTACTATACATGTTAGGTTTGCCAGATCCCCGTCTTGTTTCTGTTTCCTCCTCACTCTGTGCTCTCTGAATGTTCTTGTCGACACTCTCAAATGGAATTATCTATAAGCTGATGACTTCCAGATCTACTTTGTCAGTCCGGATCTCTTTTGAGCTCCATATCAATATTTCTACCACTTTTTGTTGCTTTACAGGCATATCAAACTTTGTGGGTTCAAATCTGAAATCAGTACCCCTTTCCCAGGACATATCAATGCTCCTTCTGTCTTGAGGTACTATTGGAATTACCATCCCTGCCATGCCCAAAGATGGAAGTCCTAGAGTCCCCATTGATGCCTTTCTTCCCCATATTCAACACATCAGCTTCTCTTGTCAATTCTTTCTCAGAATGTCTCTCAAGTCTGGCTTGTCTTGTCTAATTCCACTGTGACTGCCTTAATTCAGAAATTTAGGATCACTCATCTGAAATATTGCAATTGCTTCCCATCTGTTCTTTCTCTCACCAGGCTCTCTTACTGTAGTATCTCCACCAAATTCCTGCCAAGTGATCTTCCTGAGAGCATTTTTAATTGATCATGTCCCTATCCTGTTTTAAAACCTCCCTTGTTTCCACTTCTCACAGCAGGATTATGTGTTTTTTTTTTTAAACAGTATTTTTTAACCACAAGTTTACCTAGAAGACAAACATGTAATCCTCAACTCCTTGTACCCCACTGTTCAGGCATATATTAAACATCTAGATCATAGTTTTGCAATTTATCCATGCATGTTTCTGGAAATTCTAAACTATGCTTTCCCTCAGAATAGGAACTCTATATTATTCATATTTATATGTCGCAGAGCATAATCTATTGCCTAGAACAGAGTAGGATCTCAAAAGTGGTTATTATTGAATGAATGCTTAAAGACAGGAAGTGCTAAATTAGCATCTTCCAAAATATGTTTCAGATGTTAAATACTGTTATATATAAATATGGTTTTGTAGATAAACCAGTTTGGGACATTTTAGAAAAACAAATGAAAAAAATTTTTAAGTGGACTACTTCTCAGAATCACTAATATTCTTTAATGCATATCGTGAATCTTAAAAAAGCAATATAGTATAAAAATATTCACTGACCTTTTTGCTACCAAACTAATTTTTGAAATGAATTGCATTCTAAGGAAATTATTTTGAAAATGCTTTTATATGCAAGTTCATTAATTCACTGTAAGAAGATAATAAAGACAGTTTCCTTTCATGTATATCTTTATTCACCAGAAGAATATATTATATGACCCAAAGGTTATACAGTTTTCTTATAATTAAATTTAAACTATTCTGCAAGGCAGGTGAAAGCAACTTAAGGCAAGGTTACTTTTCCAATGCCATTCCAAGCAAATATTATGGCTGATTTCCTATTCCTGACAACAACAACAGTAATAAGTAAAAGATCATGTATTTTTTCTGAATTGTATTCATATCCTTCACAAAATTGCTGGCTCAAGCCCTTGAGGACCAGGGCAAAGCTGACAATGGAAAGCAAGCACGTTGATCATTACTATGTACATAGTCAAGCAAACAATCCAAGGAAATAATAATAAATACTTTTTGATTAGGGTATTTAAGAAGAAACATAGATTGTTCTCAAATTTTAATAGGTAGAAAATGATTTTCTGCGTTATTAAAAGAAGCAAGTTCTGACTCCATCAACCTGTTTTGGGACTCAGGAATCTGTCCTTTAACAAGTTTTCCTCATAATTCTTATGCAAATAGTCCAGAATTAACAGATAACACTTTTACATACCCTACCTTCACTTATAACAATCTACTAAAAGGCTACACAAAAGAAAGTGAACAAACAGGGTGTGATGGTTAATTTTATGTGTCAACTTGGCTGGGCCATGGTGCCCAGATAGTTGGCCCAACATTATTCTGAATATTTCTGTGATGATGTTTTTGGCTAAGGTTTACATTTAAATCAGTGGACTTTGAGTAAAGCAGATTGCCTGCTATAATGGGGGTGACCTTATCCAACCAGTTAATGACTTGCCTAGAACAAAATCTGACCTCCTTACTTCCAAATAAGCAAGAGGAGGAAATTCTCCAACACACTGCCTTCACACTTCAACTGCAACAGCACCTCTTCCTGGCTCACCAGAAGACTGCCTTGGGACTTGAACTACAAGTCTCCTGAGTCTCTAAACTGCTAGCCTCTCCCATCAAATTTTGGACTTAAGTCTCCACAATCACAGGCGCTAACTCCGATAGATAGATGATAGATAGATAGATAGATAGATAGATAGATAGATAGATAGATAAAGATAGATAGATCGATCCATCCATCCATCCATCCATCCATCCATCCATCCTATCAGTTCTGTTTTTCAGAAGAACTATGACTAATACACAGGGGAAACCATGTCAGCAGTTGTCCAATTACTTTACTCCCAATGAATCCCAAGTTGGGTGATAGAATTGATTGATTTGCCAGGACTCTGTAATCTTCTGGGAATGTCCATTCCATTTATTCCTCTACCTGTCCACTCCACCCTGCGTGTCTGGTTAAACCAACCAGACTCTGTCCCTAGAACATCAGAAATAAAACTGAGAAAGTGAAATCAATCTCCCTTGGGGCACCTGAAATATTCTAAATGAATCCATCCCAGATATTTATAATATGAAGCCAGGACTGAGAACCACTGATATGTCCTTATGTGCAATGTCAAGGCCAGTGGTTTTGTTTGTTTTTAATTCTAGGAGTCATGGAAGTCAGTCAATGCTTTTAAATAAGAGGGTGTTCTTATCAGGTTTGAGGGTTTTTTAATACGCTCATGCTGACAGCTGGGACAGAATGAACTGGGTAGGGAGGGAAAAGTGTGATTTTAAAAAGATTAAGTAACTTGGGTGAGGAAAATAGCAGTGAAAAATAAAAAGTTGATGGATTCAAGGTACATTAAGAGATAAAACTGACAGGAAATTACCAATTGATTATCTGGGTGTGGGTGAAGAGTGAGGGAGTGAGGGGTGACTCCTGGGTTTCTACAAGAAATAGATGGCAACAAGATTCTGTCTTTTACTAAATAGGAAACAATGCAAGAGGATCAAGTTTTTAATTCCATCTTGGGCATTTGAGTTTTAAATGCAAAAAGTTGAGTATGTATATCTAGAATACAGAAATAAATTTGGGAGTAATTGTCATACTGACAAGATCAGCACTCTCTCTTCTTTGATAACACATTGTTTCTAGGGACTGTGAATTATTACAGAGATGAAATAGGGGCTGAATTAAAAAGAAAGTGTAAAATTTTGCAGTAAGAACTTTTTTAACTTAAAGTATGGTCAAGATGTGCTTCTTTTAACTATGCTTAAGATACTGCATTGCCTGTTCTGAGAAGGAGGAAAAAAAAAAGAGATCAATAGTTTCCAAATGATCCTTCAAAGCAGTTTTTTTTCTTCTCTCTTTGGCTTAGAACTTAAGGAAGGACACAAGAAGCAGTTTCTAGTAGCAGTTAAAGTCAATGGAAATCCAGTTCTAATCATTTCAATAAAAGTTTCTTTGATTTTTATTTTAGCTTATTAATAGACCTATAATACTATTTATTCTCGATGTCAGAGAAATATGTCTACATGTTGTCTGACCTACGAAGGGGATTGATTTTCTTGACTTCAGGGTTATACTTCCATGGTGAATCTGAAAACAGTGACTATGGCATCAGGAAACTATAAGTGACTGGAGAAAAGTAGTTACTAAAATTTTTCCAGACGTCACCAGCAGCACCTCTCTGAGAAAAACTGAGTTTTCTAATAAAATGATCCTTCCCTTATGGCTTGGTGGATCTTAAGTGTGGGTCCTGTAATCACAGCTCACCTCTAAAACTGGCAGAGCTGTGAATACAGACAAACAATTGCGGACGGCCATCAAAGACATGCTGGCTTTTTTTCAGCAAACGTATTCTCCTGAAAGATAAAATAAAAGATAATTCATAGATCATTGACATAGAAGCAACAAACGAAAAAGAAGACAAAACAAAATATTGGTTATAACCATAGGAGAAATCACTTATAATTAGGAGGTGTATTTATTTGTTTTTCTTGATCATTAAGCTTAAGTATGTTTGATAAACCATCTATTTAAAAAACAGCAACTTATGCTTTCTCATTGTAATAGAAAAGTTCAGACTGATAGTGAAAGACCAAGAGTGAAAGGGATGGAAGAGACCTTACACTCACAAATATCAAGCCATCTGACATCATTTTTACTGTTAGAGTTGCATTGTTTAAATAATAAATCTTTCTTAAATCTTAAAAATTCACTGTACCTACTCAAGGGTTCCCTGTGGAAGGATCTAATCAGGTGGTCATTTAATCAGGACTCATAGGTTAGGGACATTAGCTGGCAACACATCTTCTTGGCTGGGGCGCTGTGATTGGAAGAAGCCCATGACGTAGCAGCTGTTAAATATTTTGACTATCTCTCCTGGGCCTACCTGAAGCCATTATTGGCTAAAACTCAGAGGAATAGTTACACCTGATCAAAGAGACATGGTTAATCCAAAATGATACATGGTGTGAAAAGCATTCATATTTGGCTTTGAAATGTATTTTTGTACTAACATTTGAATGTGTGTCTCATGTTCTGAGAAATGACTTCAAAGAGATTAATGAAGCCATACTGTGAAGACCTGACTCAGGAGGGCCGGGAAATGGTCCAGCTTTCTCTTCATTCCGCTTCCCTGCTGAACTCCTCTTTGACTCTCACTCTCTGACACCACAAGGAATAGCTCAAATGTCGTTTAGAATCATGTCAGTCCACATAGAAAGGGGAGATGAGCATGTGAGTACCACAGACTTTTTTTGCAACAGGCAATGCAGATTTTTTTAAAAAAAATAACTGTATTTGTGGATTATATCTTCAGTATGCATTTTCTTTTTATCCTATTCCTTCCCAACAGTTCCTGGTTTTTATTTAGAGATCCCAGTGTTTCCAGGAAAATTGGCTTCCCTCCCAGCTTCAGGTATGGGTAATGGGACCTGGGCATCCTCCAAGCTGTGGGTGCAGAAATGTGACCTTGACTCAGTGCATCCCATTCTCTTCACCACAGTCACGGGGATCAGACCTGTGTTCATTGTAAACTGACCCAATAATGGAAAACCTCAGGACTGTTGAAATGTTGCAACTGGGCTCCCTTCCTTAGATGATTTTGTGTATAGATGTGAGGCCTAAATCTGCTGCAGTCATTTTAATAAAGTCATCATGAGGAAAATCCAGTATATAAAGATGGACAGAGCTGAGAGACACAGAGTTGATCCCTCATGACATTATAAACCCCAGGATGAAGCCACGCCTCCTGAGCCTGCTCTTCTCCTTCCACCAATAAATCTACTCAACTAAAATGTTCCTTTATTTCTTAAACCAATTAAAGTGGAGCTTTCTGTTATTTGCAATTCAAGGCCTTCTAATTAAAACAGTAAGTCAACAAACAGGTAATTAAGCTGATTAGGAACTGTCAATTATGTTAAAATACAAATGTTGCCAGTGAATATAAAGCAGAATTCCACCACAAGTTGACATGCACACTCACTTCTCTCTACACACACATACACACATACGCACACACACATACATACACACAGGCCATGAATCTATGTTATCTGCTAGATTTTAATTCGGTTGAGCTATATATTTTCACAGAATACATGACAAGAAGACAAAAGTAATGTCTATGTTATGGGCTAAGATTCACTTGATCCTGGGAGAACAGCCTGCATAAAAGCCAAAATATCCCAAATATTGGGATATTCAGCCTCAGAAGTTCTAGTAAATTAAGCCTTTGTGCTTTAGTCAGAAGTAAATTAAATCTTTTTGTACAAATAAGTATACAAATTTTGATTTGAAGAAAGATAACCATAAATGACATTATCAATGAATGAAAATAAATCAAATGCCATAAATTAGACTTATCTTTATATACTCATATTACTCAAAATGGCATGCCATCCTTGTCAATATTTTGAAAGATTCAGAAGAGTCTTATGTCCTTTATATATATTTCATTGGTTATATTATTTAAGTAATAGTCATTTTCTTGTGTAAGTTAGAACCAAGGGCAAAAAGTCAGCAGTCAGCAAGGTTAATGAAGTGAAAAAAATGCTTTGTCATTTTTTTGGAATATGATGGTAAATATAAATACATAACGAATCTTTCCTGCCAAATTTTGCTACAACAGTTTCTTTGACCTATGATCCAGGGGTTGCAGAAAAACAAATTCACCAGAGAAGATGTTGCCAATATTACTAGGTATTTGCATAGTAGTAATTAAAATATTAATAAAGAGTGTGTCACGATGGAAGGTCGAGTTGCTGTTGTTCGAGCCCCACATCTAGGTAATTGCCTTCGCTATGAAAAATTCTTGGAATTGCTTCATCAGCCTCACCCTGTAGTCAGAACAACTGCAGTGAGGCTGCACGTAAAAGTGCTCACACATGCTGCCGGGGTAATGGCTTCCGTCGGGCACTCTGCTTCCTGCTACAGAGATGTGTGTGTCCGATTGACAGGCTCAGCAGCAGCAGCAACTGGGAAATAGGAATTACAACACAGTAGGAAGATAAATCTATCGCAGCCACAGCAGCCAGAGAGAAAGGCTGAAAGACAAAGTTCAGTGATGGTTCAGGCAATTTGGGTGACTTCAGTGGCAGACCTATAAGATTTAGTTAGCAACTGAATTCTGAAGTTCAGCAGAATCTGAGAGATTTCAAGGAAAGTCACAAACAAATCCAAAGTTGGTGTTGGGTATGAAAGAGTTCTAAAGAGAGAAGCTGGGGCTTCCCTGGTGGCGCAGTGGTTAAGAGTCTGCCTGCCAATGCAGGGGACATGGGCTTGAGGCCTGGTCTGGGAGGATCCCACATGCCTTGGAGCAACTAAGCCCGTGTGCCACAACTACTGAGCCTGTGCTCTAGAGCCTGCAAGCCACAACTACTGAAGCCCGTGGATCTAGAGCCCATGTTCCAATTTTTTATAATAATT
Organism: Hippopotamus amphibius kiboko; assembly: GCF_030028045.1. Taxonomy (NCBI): domain Eukaryota; kingdom Metazoa; phylum Chordata; class Mammalia; order Artiodactyla; family Hippopotamidae; genus Hippopotamus; species Hippopotamus amphibius. Next base: position 71,017,488 of record NC_080193.1, on the reverse strand, counting down.
TGGCTTCTCATATAAGATTTCTTGAACAGTAAATATAATTATGATTCTTATTGATTATTAGTCATTTCACATGCAGTTTTTATGTATCAGCTTCTTTTGGTGTATTTAACAGGAAACTGCCCCCCACAATCCTGTAATCTCTAAATTTAATTTAATTTCTAATCCTGAGAGAAGGAGGAACAGACCTTGCAATGAGGAGACCCAACTAGCAGCAAGACATCTTTCCCAGGTAACATCCCATTCTCTTTCTCTGTGTCTTCGGTTTTTTGACTTTCTTTACTCTTCCCTCCCATTTACCAAAGGAAAAATGATCATTAAGAATGGTTTTGTCATGTTTGCTAATTCACAATAACTATCCTAAAAAGACTTAGGATATAAGAAAATTATTAATTATTTTCTAGCAACATGGGAGTAAACAGCAAAGGAGACTAGAAAAGTGCAGCTAATGATTCAAAGGAAGGTATTTCTTTGATAAGCAAAAATTTCCATAGTTACGATAGTAATTTGAAATACAAGAAAAATTCACAAAACATATGTTAATATATCTTTTGAAAACCAATCTATGAGTAGATTTCAAGTATCTAAGAGTGTCCATAGACTTTAAACTGGAAATTCAGTTACTCAGCATTCCAAGGAGTAATTCTGTAGCAGAAATAAGGTTCGTATACAAAGATGTTCATTGCTTACATTGCCTACAACCTAAGAAAAAATTGTTCAAAACCAGTAACGTACAATAAGAAAATATTTAAGTAAACAATGATATGTCTATTGGATGGACTGTGTTTACTAAGATATTGTAACAACATAGGAAATATATACATTAGTTCTTTTTAGAGTAAAAGGACAAAAAATATACTAAAATATTAATAACACTTGTCTTTGGATGATATGATTATGAGTGTTTTATTATTTATTTTACTGATTTAGATTTTCAAATTTTTAATTCATTATTTACTAATTTTATTAATAAATTTGCATTGGATTCTCAATGAAAGATTGCTTCCTATTGATTCAATATTTAAAAACACTTGCGGGGGACAGGGATTGAATCCTGGTCCAGGAAGATCCCACATGCCCCGGAGCAACTAAGCCCATGTACCACAACTACAGAGCCTGTGCTCTAGAGCCTGAGAGCCACAACTACTGAAGCCCGCGTGCTCGCCTAGAACCTGAGCTCCGCAAAAGAGAAGCCACCGCAATGAGAAGCCTGTGCACTGCAACAAAGAGTAGCCTCCACTCGCCGCAGCTAGAGAACGCCCACGCACAGCAAGGAAGACCCAGTGCAACCAATAAACAAACAAACCAAAAAAATGGTTGGTAGAAGAAATGGAAATTATCACTCTAGACAAATTGATTTATGTCTAAGAATAACATCTCTCGCAGGTATTTATTTTAAGCCTTTTTAATCTTCGAGTCAAACATTGCTCTTCCATTATTTTGTTCACTTATCCAATGAATATTTATAAAGCACTTACTGTATATCTGGTGCAATGATATGCTCTGAGAATGCAATGAAAACTGGACTTTATTATTCTCATCAAGATATTCCTAATTTGTATCACAGATGCTATTGTTATAGTCAATTAAAATAGAGTGTAGTATGGACTTGATAATATGGAAACACATGGAGGGCTACCCCAGTCAGGGACAATTCCTCAGAGGAAGAGACCCCTATGCTAAATCTTGATAACTAACACTTACTGAATGTTTATAATGAGTCAATATTCTTTTTTTCATGTATTAACTTATATATTAAGTATAACAATCCTAGGATGTTCATTTTGATATGAATTTTATCATGCAGATGCCTATAGGTGAGAAAACTAAAGCAGAATCAGGTCATACAGGTAATTAGTGACAGAACTGGGATGTGAATTTGCAAAGTCTAAGATCAGAGTCCCTAATCTTAGCCACTACACTCTTTTGTCAAGCATGGTGTGGTTGAGAAAGAGTAACCAAAGAAAGAAGCAGGTGAAATGGCAAACAGGTAAGACAACCCAGGAACACAGCAGGTTGGGGAGCTGGAGTACAGAGTATTAGTCGGGGATGCTGAGAGGGAGGTTGAAAAGGCAGCAGTCATCAAGTACATAGACCCTTTGTACCATGCTCAAGAGGTTGAAATTTATCTTGAATGGATGAGAGAACAAATAAAAAGTGTTTTACCAGAAGTGCCATGATCAAATTCACTTTGGAAAGGTCATTCTTTTGAATGAGAAGAATGGATTTGAGGAAATATAGAAGCAGATAGAAGCTGAGATAGAAGATTTTATGATCCAAACTATTTAGATTGACTTATTATCAGGTAATTGTTTTCTAATGTTTGATGATTTGACATGGTTAGAATTTGGAATCTAACTAATCTAATGTCATATCATTTAAATAATCAGTAACTGAGTATAATCATTATGATTACCCTCTCTAAAATTGGACAGAAAAATAATAATAAAATATTCATTTCATAGATTCAGGGCACCTTTTAAATTCGCATTTTCCCATAGTGCTAAAATATTTGCCTTGTAAGTCACTGAGTAAGGAAAATAAGAGAGGTAAGCTGTCAATTTGCTCTGTCCAAATGAATTCTGTTCTTCTCCTATGTCCAGACATACGTCGGTGAGTCAAAAATTATCCACTCTTGTTATATTAAAACTTCTGCTGGCCGCACTGTCTTATCAGAGCTTTCCGTTCAAGGCTACTGTCTCCCCAGTCCTGCTGTGCAAGTGTGAACATGTTACATCAGTTCATTCGTAACTGTGGTGAGCAAGAATGGATGCCCCACTTGTGATTTGCAAGAAAGAAGAGCAGTGTGCAGTGATTTGCTTTTTGTGATCTAAGGGTGTACCTGGTGCCGTTATTTATCGAAGACTTTGTGCGCAGTATGGAGAAAGTGTTTTGTCACGAAGAAGTGTGTATGAATGGGTAGAGAAGTTCAAGGAAGATCGCACAAGTGTTAGCCATCAAGAAGGAGCCGGATGCCCATCACGTCCATGGCGGATGACAACACTGAGCTTACACATGAAATGATTCTGTTGAATAGACGAGTGACAGTGGATTATGTGACAAATCATTTGCAAATCAGCCATTGGCTCTGCCTATGAAATAATCCATGACAGATTTAGGTTTTGAAAAGTTTGTGCTGAAGTCTAAACTTCAGATTAAACACAGAGGACTGCTCTCCAAGGGAGTTGTGATCTTGCATGACAATGCACGTCCACGCACTTCTGCCCGCACTGTTGACACTCTGCAAAAACTTCATTTTGAGGTATTAAAGCATCCTCCCTATAGACCTGACCTTGTTCATCAGACTTTCACCTGTTTGGTCCCCTGAAAGCAGCCCTACGAGGACAACGATTCACTTTTGATGAAGAAGGGAAGACAGTGGTGAATTCCTGGCTCGCAGCTCAGCCTAAAACATTTCTTAAAGAGGGAATATGAAAACTTGTTGACAGAAGGACAAAGTGTATTGAAAAGCAAGGAGATTACGTCAAAAAATGGTGCATTTGTCTTTTCCAAAAGTTAGTTAGTATAAATTCTACAGCCAGAGTGAGGGTAATTTTTGACTTAACCTTGTATTTATACAACTGAGAATCTTAATAAAGCCTATATTCATTTTCTAGAGCTGCCATAACAAATTACCACAGACTGGATGGCTTAAACAACATTTTTTTTCTCACAGATCTGGACACTGGAAGTCCAAGATCAAGAGGTCAGCAGGTTTGGTTACTCTTGAGGCCTCTCTCCTTGGCTGCCTTCTTCCTATATCTTATATAAACTTTCCTTTGTGCCAGCATGTGTCCCTGGAATCTCCATATACAATCATATCATAAGTTATTAATGGTTAGGGCTTCAACATATGAATTTGGGGGCTTAGAATTCAGTCTTTAACAGTAACCATTCTAACAAATGGTATGAATTACAAGTTATTATTTATTTCAGTTTCCTGAAATCAAGGCAAATAACTTATAAAGAAGTACCATACCACTAGGCCAAGAGAATATATATAATTCTAGAAACCAAACATAATTATAGAAACCAAACATAGTATTTCTATTTTTTTAAATTTTTTTCAGCTGTACTGAGATATAATTGACCTACAACATTATGTAAGTTTAAGGTGTACAATGTGGTCATTTGATATACATAAATATTGCAACCTGATTATCACTATAAGGTTAGCTAATACATCCATCGCATAATTATTACTTGTTCTGTAATGAGAACATGTAAGATCTACTGTCTTTTTCTTCATCTGACTTATTTCACTTAGCATGATACCCTCAAGGTCTATCCCCGTTATTACAAATGGCAAGGTTTCAGCTTTTGTGTGGCTGAGTAGTATTCCATTGTATGTAAATACCACATCTTCTTTATCCACTCATTTGTTGATGGACACTTAGGTTGTTTCCATATCTTGGCTATTGTGAACAATGCTACAATGAACACAGGGGTGCATGTATCTTTTCAAATTAGTGTTTTCATATTCTTTGGATAAATACTCAGAAGTGGAAGAGCTGGATCATACAATAGGCTTATTTTTAATTTTTTGAGGACTCTCCATACTGTTTTCCACAGCAGCTGTACCAACTTACATTTCCTATAACAATGTAGAACTGTTTCCTTTTCTCCATCTCCTTGTTACCATATGATTTCACTCACATGTGGAATAAAAAAAAAACAAACAGACAAACAAAATAAATGAACAAACCAAACTAAACACAAACAAACACATAGATACTAAGAACAGAGTAGTGATTACCAGAGAGGAAGGGGTTGGGGGAGGGAGGGTAAAATGGGTAAAGGGGATCAGCTGTCTGGTGATTCAGGGAAACAAAGTTTTTGGTGGTGAGCATGTTGTAGTGTGTTCAGAAGTAGAAGTATAATGTTGTACACATGAAAAAGGTCTACTGTCTTAGCAACTCATGATTTTTTGAATACCAAGTACAACATGTCAGATGAAAGATGTTAAAATGACTTTTTTTGTCAGATAGAAAAGTCACTTTAAAATAGCATCCAAAATAAATTTATCAGATTTAGGACTAGAGAAATATCTGTTGTCAAGTACCAAATGATGACATTTTGTGGAGGCAAAACAAAAAAACAAAAAATCTTTCTAAAGAAATAGAACCAGTCATTTTTATTTGTTAGAAACTAGTTGGGAGATTAGAAAATAAATTAATAGTAATGCATACATTCAAATTCATAATAACCTAGAAACCTAAATTATGGGCTAGGGGAGCTTTTACAATATCTGAAGGAAAAGGCCTTTGGCAGCATCTATTATACCAAAATAAATGATGCAGTGTCTACTTATGGGAAAAATAATCACTGACCACTAAGTTGAAAATTTTTTCTTGATCACATTCATATAGCTAAATAAGAGGTACTTTGGTTTTGAGTTTACTGGAATACACAGCATGTCTTTTTGCTGCCGTTCACATTTCCAAGAAAAATATGAACAGAAGAGACAGTAGGGCTAGTTTACTCACACAATGCCACATTCTTAGTTCTCTTAAAGTATCACTTCCTTTTTGAGATAAAGAAAGAAAAGGAAGTGACTTTGGAATCAAGAATGCTCTCCATCACAGGTTTTTAAGGACCAAGTTGTTCAGGCCTAGTTTCTCTATTAAATTGGAATAAAAATAGTACCTACTTTAAACAAATTGTTTTAGAGGTTAAATAAGATAATGTTTAAGTGCTTAGCTCAGTGCTTACAACTGAGTAAAAGAAAGGGCTTTGGCTCCTTCTTTTTATTCACATTCTCTTTTTTTAATCCAAAAACTAGGGAAGGGGTAGTATTAGAATTTTGGAAACCAGGAATGTGACGTCATATCCAAATCCAAAATCATTATTTTTATTTTTTTGGTTTGTGTGCCTTTTCTTTATGTAAGAGCAGCCCCAATATTTCCTGTAGGTTAAAAAGTTTGTCTTCAATGCAACAGTTATAAATAAGTACCAGGAAAGTCCACTTTCAAAAAAATATCTACTCTTCAAACCTCTTGTGTTATTTTCTTGAAATTTTCACACTGAATGATTCACTTGTTGATGTCAAGCATTGATCTGGCTTCTCTACAACAAAATATTCTTACAAGAGTAGATTTCAAATCTTTCTCTTTGGTAGCCCAACGCATTATTAAAACAAGCATTACTGGCATTTGAAATACAAAAGTAAAAACAGAGCTACTCTTGTTGAAGCAGACTCAGGAACCCAGGAACCCAGAACACTAAGCTAAAATAGCAAATTTAGAATACCATTATCTTATAGAATGTAATGTTTTCCACTGAATAAGTTTAGGAATTCATTTCTGCAAAGCCCACAAAAATGGTAAGTGTAACTGAATTAGAAAGGCAACAGAAAATGAGATATCTTTGGAACTGAGGCTGGTATTAATTGGCCCTTTCTGAATCTTTTTTCCTGAGAATGTTTTTGTTTCTATGGCTCAGCTATAGTTCTGGTAAGTAGATTAACAGAACTTATTTATTTTCCTACATGTCTGCTTTTCCTAGAATCATTTTATCCATGTTTCCAGTAGTTCACCCAGCCGTGTGGTGGTTTATCTCCAAGAGTACATTTTCATACACAGACTTATTTAAAATTGTGTAATATTATAACTTGCACAAATAAATGTTTCAAATGGGTCTAGTGCTTGTGAAATGCCTAGGTGGCATTGGAGTATGTACTTACACTAAGACATTAACAGCCACCACTTCATTGACTGATTTGGAAATTATCTACTCAATTATAAGTCATACAGCCATTCCCAGATGTTCATTAGTTATTGCTTATTCAGAGAATTGGCTATATTGGTCCTCATATATTTTTAGGTTTATTAGAGTGTGAACATATACTGTAATTACACGATGCAGATGAACCACCATCTGGAGATATTTCTTCTCTTCTCAAGGACTTTCAGATCAAACTGAGTCATATTCCACTGATGAGTTTCCCTTGGAATAAAGCTTTACAGCACTGTAAATGACAATAATTATGGAGCTGAAAATATAATGTTTCTTTGGACTAGAAGCTTCCTTTTCTGTCCTCTGATGCTTTTAAAATAACTTCTAAAAGAAACCACTTCTTGTGTGATATGTTAATAAGCCCTTTAGAGCAACATTATTAATTATGTTTTAAATGGACTATTATTGATAAATGAGCAATTTATTTTTAGGTCACAATTTAAAGACCAAAACAGCAACTTAAATATTCGATGATAATTCTTAAAGGTGTGTCTTCATCCACTTAGTCATCTTGTCTTCCTCATCCTATCTCAGTTGTGGTATGTATTTTTATGGATATTTTGAGAAAATACTTATTGGAAATGTCTACAGTAGAGAGGTTCTCTAGAAGCAGTCCAGTTATTCCTTCCATAGCCTGATGTCACTAATGGGACATTCAAATTCTATCAGCAAATTTTTGTTATAAAAATGAATCTACGAGATTATTTGAAATGCGTATTTTTAAAAATTGTATTTTCCTTTTTCTGCAGATTACCCGCTCAGAATATATTATTTTAATATTATGAAGCAAAAGATTATGACTTTGTACAGTCTCTTGGAGGATATTAGCTTTGTTTTTGAATTATAAAAGATGAATAGGCTTTGGGAAGTTCATTTGCAGACCTGTAAAATTAGCATATCCCGTTTGAAAGATTTCTTCTCAATCTCAGTGTTACATTATTCAACACATATTTATTGCACGTCTAAAGTAGGCAGAGCTCTATTGTATATTTGTGGATCCAGGTTGCAAAACAACAACAGCATGATTTTTGATATCCTGCTTATTAACTAATGGGAGTAGATGGACGTAAAACTGTCCAGCTCTAGGAGCAAGAATTAAGTTGATGCCAGAATATAGGCTCGAACAATGTTCTGGAAGAAAAAAGATGAATAGAAAGGATTAATTCTGGTTGGGATTTCTCACCTGTCTGCCAAGTATTTCCCTTCTTGTATTCTAGCTCTGCTCTATAAATATTTATATTCTTTTCTATCATTTTGCTGGATTAGATGTAAGTTGTAGAAGACCCCAGTTTAGATTCAGTTTTGAAATCAGAAAGCCAACAAACAAATTACAAGCTACTCAGCGTGTGCATGGAGATGCAAATTAAACAAAAATAATATGCCAAAAAGAAAATAGAAAAAAAAGGTTGATAAGTTTTTATGAAGGTGTGGAGAAACTGGTACTCTCAAACACTGCTGGTGTGAGAAATGAGTCAATGTTTATATTTTTTCACGTGAGTATCCAATGGTTAGCACATCAAGAAAGCTGCATCTTCATAGATCAGGTAATTGTACATGAGGCTGTCTCTTTAGATTCCATTTTGTTCTATTGGCCATTTGCCCCCACCCCTGCCCATACACACACTTGCACCAAAACCACGGTTACTTAATTACTGTAACTTTATAGTATGTCTTTCATCCTGGTTGTGTAAGTCTTCCAAGTTTGTTGTTCTCATGCAGAATTGCCTGAGCTGTTCTTGACCTTTGGATTTCCATATTAATTTTAGAATTTCCACCCAACTCTAGAATAATCCAGCATTGAGCTTCTAAAGGTCCCCTGAGTGAGATTTTGTACAAAAGTCTTGCAAGGAGTGTAGAAGGAAGGAAATGCTTTGATTAGGGGAGATGGACAAGGTAGATTGTGGAGAGAATGAGCACTTCCCCAAGACTGCATAGAAAAGCAGATGGAATGGCTGCAGGCCCACAGTCCTTGTTGGCAAGGAGGGCTGATGTCAGGGGTATTTCTAACACTTCTATAGAAGAGTTTCTAAGAAACAAGGGTAGATTGCAGGGCTGAACCTCAGTATGAAGTAGCAGAGAAGTGACATTATAGGTAAAAAGCAAATGGAGCAAGGACTTGGCCAATATCTTTGATTTCTGCCCCACAGAGGCCCAGAGGTCCTGGGTGATCATAGAGGGATGGAAACGGGCACAAGAGGTGATGAAGTTGAATTTCCAGCTACCCCATTGGGGAGCAGAGTAAATCTGTCTCACAGGAAAAAGAGACATGTGATGTTGTAAAATTAGTTAATTAATTTAACTGAAAGAAAAATGAAATCCCTATGTGTCAAGTGTGGAATTAAGTTGAATATCAAAGTCTGCCTAGGAAGTACTTTGCAAAAGCAGTTTAAGATTAGATGTAAATGATTCTATTCTACCAGAAAGGGAGAAAAGATATAGGTAGCTAGAAAAAAATGTGAAAACTGTTTCAGAGTTCAAGTTAATTAGATTAGTTTCTTGAATTCTTCAGTCACATATTTAGTCTAATTCCTAATCACTTCAAACATCATCTAATCTAATAGCCTGGCCTGCTCTGTGGATGCAGTTCCTTCTAAATGTCCCTAAATATATGCACACATATATACCTAGAAATCTTTACTTCACTTTGCAGAACTTTCCCAGTCACCTCTCAGATCAAATCAAATCCTACATGTTGCCTTCAAGACATCATTTTTCGATTACCTTCCCAAAAGTGTTGATCTCCCACCACAATCTCTTTTATCATTTTTAGAGAATACTGGACTATTCAGAGACATCACTGAGTTGTATGTGTGATCATTTTTTGGAGGAGGGCATGAAAGTGGAAGATGGAGGTGGTAGGCTGCTGAGGTTGGGAAGAGCAGTGGGTTGCTGAGAATGTCAAACAAGTAGGATTTGACACAAAAGAGTGGCTTTTTAATCCCCCAATTTTGGTGACATGGGGTTGTCAGAAAAAAAAAATGCAGTGGGGCCAGAAGCATTATCACAGATAGTGTTTAATAGATCAAAAGGAGAAAAGTGTTCTTAGGGTGAACATGGGCAAAGAATAAAGGAGTTAATGTTTTAGGTTCCTCATTCAGTTACACATGAGAGTAGAGCAAAGGCAGAAGTAAAACAAAGGGACTGCAGCAATAAACAGATCTGTGACCCTCAGAGCTTGTTTTTAGTGGGAATGGAACCATGTGGTGTACTTGTGTTTCTCATTTATAAGCATTAGAATGCATCGTCAGTACCTTGATCTTGGATTTGCCCTCTACTAGTTCTTCCTCATTGTAGAAATCTTCAGAGAAGATGGGGCCAAATTCAGAGGGGTATCTGATTAGCAAGCACATTCCTACTCCACTCACACAACTGATATTCTTATTGTCTGCTTAAGACATTGCTGTTTTTTTTTCTCCCAATTAGCCTATTAGACCTTTGAGACTAAAGATCCCAATAAAAATTCTGAAGTATCATTGCACTGTAAAAAAAAAATTTAGACCATCTCCCTTGTCTTCTTCCATTGGTTGGTGAGCTTGAAACCTTGAAACCCTATACCACAAATCAGAGTCTGACATCTGCTCCTTGATTTGATTCACTCTGTTAGTAAATTTAAGATTTATTCAAGCCAGCAATTTTTTTCTTTTTTCCTACTCTCGCCCATCTTGGTAATTTCTTAGCAATATTTATATTAATATTCATGAGAAGGTGCATAGAATTTGAAATTCAGATCAAATATATGTGTTGCATTATAGCAGAGCTAGTAAAAGTTTATGTGTAAAAGAAGGTTTTTACATGACTAAAATAAAGGCATTGGATTTTCCAGAGTGTATTTTCTCAGTTGTTATAATTTTGTCCCGTTTTGCCAAAGATATTCAAATGTAAAATTCATGAAATTAATATTTGCTAAGTTTTTCTCAAACTCATTAGTCTTCATATTTGCATTCTCATTATGATCAATGCAATGTATTGAATGTAGTAGGAGCCTATTAAATATTTGTTAATCTAATGAGTGACAAATGAATGTGTACTCAAATTGAATTTGCCCAAAACAAGACCACAAGTCTACCAACATTCTAAAATATTAACTGGTTAATTCACTTAGAATGACTCTAACTGCAATGAAAATAATTGCATCTGATTTAACATCTGTTTTATCCCCTCTGACAAACTTTATAGCCACTGTTTTATCCAAGACCACTGTCCATTTGGGCTGCTAAAACAAAATACCATAAACTTGATAGATTATACACAATAGAAATTTATTTTTTGCAGTTCTGGAGGCTGGGAAGTCCAATATCAAGGCACCTGTTGATTCAGTGTCTGGTGAAAGCCTGCTTCCTAGAAGTCTTCTCATCATGTCCTGACATGGTGGAAGGGGCAAAGGAGCTTTCTAGGGCCTTTTTTATAAAGGAACTAATTCCGATCATGAGGACTCTGCTCTCATGAACTGCTCACCTCCCAAAGACTCTACCTCCTAATATTATCACCTAGGGGGTTAAGATTTCAACATAATAATTTTGGTGGGAGGACATAAATATTCAGTCTACAGCAACCACCATGCTACGCTCATTTAAATTTAATATGTAGCATTTAAAATGGGGAATACTATACTTAACAACAAAGAATTTATATTTGGAAAATTAGTGGTCTGGTAAAATCTTAATTCTATGTCAGCCAGGAGGCAAAGCCTAAGGACCCTCAAAAATCTCTGCAGTAAGTACAAAAGCAGCAAATGCCTAAGGATCTTCTAGGAATGACCCAGAAAGAAGGTAGATTATGGAAGAGATTCTCTCATTTATCCCGTCCACTCTTTATTTTATCTTGGGAACTGGAACAAAACCATGTTAGCCAGAGTGGCAGGAAGATAAAACACTATTTATCCAAGTTTATATGTTAATGGTTAAGTGCATACGCTCTGGAATATGACAGAGAGGAATTTGGAGTACTAGATCTGCTACTTACTGGCATGTAAACTTATTTTACTTATAGCAAAATACCACATAAGGGATGGCTTAAGTAACAGAGTTATATTTCTCACAGTTCTGGAGACTGGAAGTCTGAGACCAAGGGGCCAGAAGATTGAGTGTCAGATGGTGGTTCTTTCCCTGGATTGCAGAGAACTGCCTTCTCACAGTGAGCTCACATGATTTTTCCTGAGAATGTACTCCCGGAGAGAGACCTCTTGTGTCTCTACCTCTTCTTATAAGGGTGCTAATCTCATCATGAGCTTCCCACCCTTATAACTTCATTTAAACCTACCTACCCCCCAAAGGCCCCACCTCCAATACCATCACTTTGGGGATTAGGGCTTTAACATATTGATTTGGGGGGACACAAATATTCAGTTCATAATAAAACTTGAGCAGTGTAGTTAACCTTTCTAAGTTTTAGTTGTCTTATCTGAAAATCAGGACAATGGTATTAACTATAATATAACTTTTATATTAAATACTATATAAATTATGTATCATCTCCATATATTTTGGCATAATCTATATATTAGTTATTAAAATTGTTATTTATTAATCAGTTACTAGATTGTCTTTTTCCTTCTGTGAGACCACTGTTCAGCTGGTATCTTTTTAATGTTATCTGCAGCTATATTAAATGGTTTCACTTTACCTATCTTTAAAATAAGAAAGTGTCTCTCTGTACCTATGCCTGTTCATTTCTCTAGATAGGTAGATGATACATAGATAGTTAGATAGATAGAATTTCTTTACTGAAAAATCCATATTTAAAATGTCATTTAACATCTACATGTAAAATGTCATTCTTTTATTTTTACTCCAACAATCAAAAAGTACCAAGTACCAAGAAAAATTTATGTACATCATTGTGGTTTGAACACTGTGTTTGGCCAGTCTTTTTGCTTGCATTTCTTGACACCAAAAAATAGCTTTTGCCTCACTTTCCAATCTCAAAATATTATTTGCTCCCAGAATATTTAGAATGGGTGAGGGAACAACGATGAGAGACAAGTGTTTGCTTGTGTGTAATTTTATAAATTTATTTATTTATTTAATTTATTTATTGGCTGCATTGGGTCTTCATCGCTGCCCACGGGCTTTCTCTAGTTACTGCGAGCAGGGGCTACTCTTCATTGTGGTACGCAGGCTCCTCATTGTAGTGGCTTCTTTTGCTGTGGAGCACGGGCTCTAGGTGCATGGGCTTCCATAGTTGTGGCACACAGCCTCAATAGTTGTGGCTCACAGGCTCTACAGCATAGGCTCAATAATTGTGGCACACAGGCTTAGTTGTTCCATGACATGTGGAACCTTCCCAGAGCAGGGCTTGAACCTGTGTCCCCTGCATTGGCAGGTGGGTTCTTAACCACTGTGTCACCTAGGAAGTCTGCTTGTGTGTAATTTTAAAAGTCAATAAGGCAATCTGATTTTTTTATGTCTGTTATAATTACATGGTGGGCTCGGTGTATCAGAATAACCTAAGTTCCATACATTCCTAGATGAAAACCTGAGGTTCACTAGTCCAGAGATAAGCCACACTAAAACTTACATTTGGAATAGAGAGGCATTTTAGGGAATTACTGAACCAAGTAAAACATTGGATTGCTCAAACATGTCTACAAGGGCAGGATATTTGATGAGAAAGCATATTCCAAAAATAGTCCTTAAAGGAAAAAAGATAAATTTCAAAAATTATGCCTAAGACATAGTTATCATTTGCATTCCAGTTTTCTTGTGAAGGTGAAAGAAACCTTTTTAAGTGTTATCCAGCTTTCTTTCAGGGCTCTTGGATATGTTGGCCTAAACACACTTCATTGTCAAACATTATGTCAGCATCACATTGTAGCAGAAGTGGCCAAATGCAGAATTATATTGAAAAAAAGAACAATCAGACAATGTTATAACTACTCAAGCCGCAAGAGCTCTCAGCACTTTTTTTGTATTTTTATACAAAAAAATTAATCAATGGTGAATTATTTCCTCTTTAGGTTAATTGATTTAGAAAAATCATAATGAATTTTTCAAAGTTATACAAATTGAGGATTGAAATATCAACTAAAAAACACACATTAAATTTGCTTCTAATCCTTCCTAGTTTAAATTATTAACTTCCAAGGAAGAAATTCTACAAATTTCCTATAGATCCTTACCACAAAACTTATCAAGTACCAAGTCTGGTACCATGTCCTAATTCAAGTTACAAAGACAAAAAACCCCATGTGTGTGTGCGTGTGCGTGTGCGCGTGTGTGTGTGTGTGAGAGAGAGAGAGAGAGAGAGAGTCTCAGTCTGCATTTGTAAAGGTGAATGGTGGTTGTGCAGTATAGTCTACAGTCTTTGAGCAGGGAAAGGGGATGAGGGAGGGAAGCTTTGAGAGTTACTTAAATCTCTTAAGCTTTTCTTTCCATACCTATAACTCTAAGCCTTCTTTGTATCCATTTCCTTATCTATTAATTATGTGGTCAATATATAATCATCCCACCTAATTCACAGAATTATTACAATAATCAATTTTAATTCATATTGCAAACATATTTTGTGTCAATATAACACATTAAATATAATGTCATACTGTAACTGTTTAAAAGAGTGTTAGACAAGTTAAGTATATAGAGTTTCCAAAGGTTTTATATCAGGAATGTCTCATGTGAACTCTGGTTTCGTACATACCTAATTTGATCATCTGGTATCTTGTTATTGTAGCAGCAGTACAGTAAAGCGGGAAATGCCACAACTGCAACTTCAATGCGTTATATGACTCCATATTGTGTAATTCTTTAGCTTTAGTTTCTTTATCCAAATAATAGAAATAACAGCATTCACCTATAGGGTTAAGTATATTTATGGAAATGCCTAGTTTGTCACAAAGCTGATGCTTAATAAATACTGGTTATATCCAAAGGTCTATTGAATAAAGCTTTGGCTGCTTTGTGAAAACACAAAAAATCTCTTTCTTGGCTAATTTGCTCATTCTTCTTCCAGCTTCTAAATAGGAGAGCAAATTAGAAAAGGAAAAACTTAGAGAAAATAAACACCCAATAATTCTAGCGTGAGGTTGACAATATGGCCTTTTATTCTGTCACCTCAACTGTGAAATAAAGCCTTTTACTTTACAATATTGTTAGAGAATATAGTTTCTGCATTCTATCCGGACTTCCCTGGTGGCACAGTGGTTAAGAATCTGCCTGCTGATGCAGGGGGCACATGTTTGAGCCCTGGGCCAGGAAGATCCCACATGCCACGGAGCAACTAAATCTGTGTGCCACAACTACTAAGCCTGCGCTCTAGAGCCAGAGAGCCACGACTCTTGAACCCACGTGCCAAAACTACTGAAGCCCATGTGCTCTAGGGCCCATGCTCTGCAGCAAGAGAAGCCCATGTACCACAACAAAGAGTAGCTCCCACTCTCTGTGACTAGAGAGAGCCTGTGCGCAGGAACGAAGACCCAACGCAGCCAATAAATAAATAAATAAAAAGAACTCCACCTTTTCTCCACTCTGTTTTACCTTTATATGTTGAAGGAAGGAAAAGCAGTCTTAAATCTCTAAATATGACTTAAGGATCATAGAATCTTGGTAAGAAGTAAAATCACCATGCTGAGTACCATTTTGCATATATTCTGGGTAATTAACTTTAAAATTTAAAAACTATAAAAATGGGTAAATAAATAAAAGGCCCTCTTTTTTAAAATGATCAGTACACTAAACTGCTAAACAATGTATTTATAGAATAAGTATTTTAAGTTCAAATAGTGTTGTATTTTAGGACACTCCAAAATAAAAATCAAGTTAAAGACAAACTACCAAAAATTGAAGAGAAATACTTTCGATCCACATTTATGACCACTTTTTGATATTTAGTAATCTTTGGAACTCTGTAAAACACTGTGAAAGAAAATCCTACCAGAAAGATAGCTATGATTACTAAGCTGTGTTTTCTATTACTCAGAGCTCTCCAAAAATTCTCCTGCTGGAATGACATTTGCACGGTTACTGTGCCCAAAAACATTTCTCCTTTCAAAAGCTAAAGAAAAAAAAACCCTTAAATATATTTTTTACAGATCCAAAAATGAAGATAATAAAAAACCTCATTGCCTATAAATTGTAAGCTTGCAACACATATCCTAATATGAACATCATGCATAGTTAATAATAGGAAATGATTTTAAAATATTTCAGCTGTATATATAAGTTCAATTTTGAATTTAAATTCAATTTTAAAACAGAGCAATGTATTTTACCAATAGCAATCACTGAAATAACTTATTTATGTAATTAATATTATAAATCACATTAAATTGGAATCCTAAAATAAATAAAAACTAGTGGCAAAATTTTATGTAAATGCTCTATATTTATTCAAGATTATGCTCAGAATAAATCAGGTGTACATTCATAAACATGTTGTTTGGTTAAGCTTATTTTAAATCCCCTCTCACAAGAGTGAAGGGATGTTTTCCTGAAAACATGTTAGAATTACAGGTTAAGCTTCAGAAGGCAGAACTGCAATCAATTGATATTCATAACTAGGAGACAGATTTGAGCTCTGTACAAGGAAACAGTTTCTAACAATTAGAACTCTCTTCCCTAGGATGTAGCTACTTGGAAGAATTCACCAGGAGACTGAACTGTCTTTTAAGGATGATCAGTAGAGGATCAGTGCAGGTAACAGTGCTGGTCCTCTAAGAGGATTTTCTATGCTCATTTTCACTGACCAAATTGAAAATAAATGTGCTAGACTGATTGTCAGGAGAGGAAGATTAGTTTAAAAGCAACAAAAAAACCTTGTTTTTGTTAAAACAATAATCTATCAAAAATAATAATATTATTAGGAAAAAATAAATGAAAATGCAACTATTTTGGATATCGCAAACACCTGCATAATCCTTTCCTACCTGCTAACATTTTATAGAATTGCATTAAGTATGCTGTATTTTGACTTCCTCAGTTAACACATTACAAATATTTTTGTAAGATTGTATCTACTCTTTACAAAAAGTTGATATGCAATGATAATAAAAAATTGTTATGAAGCTGGGGAGGATGAGTGAATCCATCAGTTGAGTGCTTCTTACATGCCAGGCACTACTGGAAATCTTTTGGGGTAGTTATCTTCTATAGTCCTCACAACCCATTTACAGGTAGGGTTATTTAGGCAAAGAGAGTTTAAATGTTTTCTCAAGCATAGAGCTATCATGCGGTGTAAGCAGGTCTTATGGGCTGTTATATCAATTTCCTAAATAATAACTACAGAGACCTATTAGAGGCAGTTATCTATTTGAATCTGAAGGGAGGAGAATTTCTAATGTCAAATGTGACTTAATTATTATCATCCCCTATTTTATTAGAAGTAGGAATGTAGACATTTCTATATAACCCTAAACTTTTAAATAATAAAATTAAAAGACAATAACCTTCATTCTTTCCTGATTTTCAATTTGACATGTAGGAATTAGTATTCTGGTATTCCTAGGAAAACCTCTACAGCCAAGTTGTAAGAATGCCTAGATGCACCTAGAACTTTTCCAGAGTGGAAGGAATAGTATTATGTGTCATAAAATTTCAACATTTCACAAGAATATGGCAAGATTCTGCACTGAAAACTAGAAGAGTAAATATCCCTGAAGGGGCAAAGTGAGGTGCAATGGAGAGCTTAGTTCTTATCTGTCTCCAGATGGTACAAATTACAGGCTGCATGTTGGTTTTATTTTGTTATTATGGTAGTGAAAAGGGGCTAAACCAGAGCAAAAGTTTCCAGATGGTGCAGTGGAAGAATTTTTCAGAACTTGCAGAAGTCTCAGCATTTTCTCTAATGTAGCTATCAAGCTTCTTGGAGGTAATATCTGCAATGTTTTTCTTTACGTTCAATAGGATGTACTTGGAAGTCCATGGACCAAAACTATAGAAGAGGATTCTTCCTAATTAGTTGGCTTGTTAAAACAATAGGAAAGAAAAGGGAAATTTATTTGCAAACAATTAGAACCAATTTAATTTTACTTAAGTCTATTCATTATCTTCGTAATGCCTTTAAACTATTCATATCCTGGAACAATGCCTGGAAGATTTCAGTAATTTTCTTCCACTGAAAGAGAAAGTGTCTAGAAAGCTTTCTTTCTGAGGCCAGAATTCCTCCAATTTCAAGGTTTCTTTTCTTTACTATCTCCTTTCTTAGCATTTGGCCTAACAACTGGCCTTGAAATAAATCCATAACTCCAAAATTAATTCCCAGCTTCTAGGTTGTGGACAATTTCCTTGACTTGCTCTGACCCACCCTCCTGTGGATTCCTGTCTTACCTTGGGAAGAAACCACAAGACCAGAAGAGGTCATGAAGAAAATGAGTATAGATAGAAGAAAGGCCACTGAACTCTGATATAGTGAAGTCTTTGGTCTGGGAGATGAAGGAGGAAAGCAGACTATTAAAAGTCAAGTAGAAGTTCTAGAGGCAATAAACAAGAAACTAAGGAGATGTTCTCAGGTTAAAACACTTATTAATAATGACAAGGTCTATGCAAGATATAACCCATGAGAGTAAATAGTAGATTCACAACGGAGGACATGATCACTGGCAGAAACAAGATGAAATGTCTGGGAGTATAATGGAAGAACAAGGTATATGAATTTTGAAGTACAAGAATTATTGACAGTAAGCTAGAAAATTTTCAAAGAATGAGAGGAAATGATCACAGATAACTACAAGTAAGGTATAGGAGTTCCAGTTTCAGTAACAGGAGACTAGGTAATGTGGACAAACTCTCCCATTGAGAAGATCTAGAAGATCTGTTCAATATACTTTGTAAAAAGTATTTAGAAATACTAGAGAACTACCAGAGTGGAGATTTTTGAGCCATGACCAGATAGGCAGGAAAACCAAAGAAGTTAGAGTGCTCGTTTCTATAGATCAGAGGTCAGGAAGCTATAGCCTATGGGTCATATCTGACCTGCTACCTGTTTTTGTAAATTAACTAAAGTTACTTTTATTGGAAAACAGCCACATTCATTCATTTTTATATTGCCTATGACTGCTTTCTTGCTCCAGTGACAGAGGCCACATGGCCCTCAAAGCCTAAAATAATTGCTATCTGAATCTGTACAGAAAAAAGTTTGCCAACCCCTGCTCTAGACATGGGTTTCATGCCAGGAAATAACTCAAATAATCTTTAGAGGAATATAACATCATTCTCACTTTTAATTTTTTCCTGTAATTTTTAAAACACAACTAACTCTCAATCAAAATGAACAAAACACAAAGGGAGAAAGAAAGCAATGTGAAATGGGTTCTTCCTAGAAGTAGATCCTGAGAAAGGAAATTGAGCAAAAATATTCTTGAAGGGATATGACTCCAGGAAACTTGTTATAGAAGTGGAGAGATAAGAAAGAGAAAAGAAGAAAACTAATAAAGGATGCATTATTGATTTCATTACCTCTAAGGATAACTGAAGTTCAATCTCCCTAGAGAACTTAAGGAGACATTGTAAAATGTGTCTTGGAGTTATCCCAACCAAAGGATGAGGAAGCTGGAGTTTTTATCCATCAACTTCTAAACAATTATTACATGGTTGCTACTTCTGCAGACATTATCTCTTCAGTTTTTCCAGCTTGCACTTTGCTTAGGCCAAGCATGCTCCCTTAGGCAAAATAAAAATGAAAAGTCAAGAGGAAGAAATATTGGCAGAAGAGTGTTTGGACCTGTAGAGATAAATGCCTAGGAGATATGGGTAGCGCACTAACAGCATTTGTTACCTAAGGAGCACATATAATGTTATTAACAGACATGGATTTAAATATAACTGTATTTAATATGCTTGAGGAGACAAAAGACAAGATTTAGAGGTCTGGCAGAAACTTGACCATAAAACATAACCAAATGCAAACTCCATAACTAAAAAACACATAACTGAAAAATCTCAGAGTATTTGTTTAATACAAAATTAGATATAGCTGAAAAGAGATTTAGTGAACTAGAATGTTGGTCAGAAGTAAATATCCATATTGATAACTGATGTGACAAAAGAATGAAGAATGCAAAAAATATATATAAGCTATGAGGGTCAATGAAAATGTCTAAATGTAACTAGAATTTTAGAAAGAGAAGGGACACAGCACAAGGCTGGAGAAATTTTTTTAAAATGATAATGGTTATAATTTCCTCAAACTGGTGAAAGACATGAAGCCAATAGACTTAGGAAGCAATGAAAACCATAAGTACAATAAATACAAAGAAGATAAAATTAATAAGATCATAGTAAAATCACTGAAAACAAATGCCAAAGAGAGAATCTTAAAACAACAGAATAAAGGGACATTGTCTTCAAAGGGGCAACCACAAAAGTGACAGCTGAATTGTCCAGAGATAAAACAGAAGCTAGAATACAGTATATGGATTTTCTTAAAAGACTGAAAGGAAAGAACTTGCAACCTGAAATTCTACACTCAGAAAATGAATCTTTCAAAAATGAAGATAAATTCTGCTTCTTGCCTTGCGGGAGTAATAGAACTAGAACTTACAACCCTGCTGTAAACAAGAAAAAAAAATAGGCAAAATATGTTCAAACACTGGGCAACAAGCAGTGCAGAACGGTGATCCCTGTGGGAAGGGAAGTAAATACAGTGAAGCTTATATTTGCTTCAGCTTTCTATATGCAGGTAAATTCTAGAATGCAGAGTAGGCAAGGAGAGCCAAAACAGAGCTAAACAATCTTAATGCCTTGCAAAGACAGATATTGGATTACCTGAGGTGGCTAGAAGTTGCAGGGCAGAATACCAGAAAGGAGGTAGCTATGGAAATAGCTCCAGAAGTCTGCATTAGGGTCTGTATTTATTTTCTAAGCTACATAATAAATTACCACAAACCTACTGGGTTAAAACCATATGCATTTATTTTCTCACAGCTTCTGTAGGTAAGTAGCACAGACACAACTTAGCTGGGGTCTCTGCTTCAATCCAGGTTTCTATTGGAGTTGTGGTCTTATCAGAGTCTCAGTTGGGGAAAGATCTGCTTTAAATCTTCCTCAATCTGTTGGCAGAATTTATCTTCTTTTGGCTATAGAACTGAGGGACATTGCTTTTTAATGGACTTTGGTTAAAAGTTTCCCTCTGGTCCTAGAAGCCACTTTCAACTTCCTGCCACATGACCTTTTTCATAAGCAATTCACAGCATGGCCTTTTCCATCTTTAAGACTAGTAGAAGAGTGAGTTTCTTCTCTAGTCTGCTCAGAAGGTATCTTGTATAATGTAAAATTTATGGAAGTGAAATCCCAGCATCTTTGCCTTATGCTACTGGGGCTAAAAGCAGGTCACATATCCTCCCCACACTCAAGGAGATGGGATTATATATGGCATGATCTCTACCAAGTGGTAGAGATCAAGGGGGCCACAGGGTGTTCTAGAGTATATTGATAAGCATTAATTTGCACATGTATAGAGTAAAAAGCCACAAGACAGAGTAGAAAAAACTCTAAAAGAAAGAAAAATTATCAGGCTACTGCAAATCAAACAATTTCAAGAATCATACAGTCATTGAGTCCCCACAATTCAGAATAGAGACACATGTTGAACATAAGGGATATTCAGTGGAGATCCAATGTGGGTCACACCTCAACTGTGGATTGAAACCAGTCTTAGAGTAAGGGCTAATCCAGACCCCATTTTAAAAGCTTAAAAAAAGCTGGTACAAAAGTGTAAAGCAATTATATTCCAATAAAGAGCTTAAAAAAAAAAGCCTTAAAAGCATAAGAAGGGGCTTCCTAGGTGGCGCAGTGGTTAAGAATCCACCTGCCAATACAGGGGACACAGGTTTGATCCCTGCTCCAGGAAGATCCCACATGCCAGGGAGCAACTAAGCCCATGTGCCACAACTATTGAGCCCATGTGCTACAACTACTGAAGCCCACATGCCTAGAGCCTGTGCTACACAACAAGAGAAGCCATGGCAATGAGGAGCCCACACACCACAATGAAGAGTAACCCCCACTTACCACAACTAAAAGAAAGCCCGCGCACAGCAAAAAAAAGGACCCATCAAGGCCAATTAAATAAATAAATAAATAAATTTATTAAAAAAAAAGCAGAAGAAGAAATCCAATCAGAAAGGCCATATATGTGATTGGACTCAGGTCCTTCCAGGTCCTCTGATTACTCCAGCATTTTAAAGTTTACTTGGGGGAGAAGAAAGATGGTGGCGAAGTATAAGGAAGTGGAATGCATCCCTCTCCACAGATGCATCAGGAATACACCAAAAGACACAATAATTCCCACAGAGAACCAGCTAAACACCAGCAAATGACCTTGGACACCAGAAAGGACTGCAAAGGTCCTGACATAACTGGGTAGGACAGAGGGGGAAAAAAAGGAGGAAGAGGAGGAGAAGAAAGGAAAGGGATGGGTCTCACACCCTGGGGTGGGGGGATCTGAAACAGAGGGGAGATTGCCAAATTCGGGGAAACATCTCTTATCTGATGGGGAAACTCCTTCTCCAATGGGGAATTTCCCTGGGTCAGAAGGGAGGCATTTGGGACTGTTCAAAGAGGGCAAAGTGGCTGAGCTGTGGCATACAGAAAAGAGTGAGAAACATATGGAGGGTCTGCACCACAGCTCAGCATGTTTGGACTGAGACATTGGTGCATAGCTGAACAAGGGGTCTGGGAGCTGGAACGTGGGAACCAGATAACTGGTTCAGGGTGAGAAACATTGTTGGCAGTGGGGAGACAGACTGCTAGGAAAGGAGGCAAGAAGTCCGCAGCAGAAAATGCCTACCTTGGAAAGCTGGCAGGCCATGGTGGTGGCTCAATACTGCTGACTCACAAGCAGGGGGGAGGAGCTGCAGGTGTAGCTTCCCTCTCGGCATCTGCACAGACAAAGGAAAGACCCCTCTGAGCCTGGCTAACAAACTCAGGGATAACAAAGGCCCCTGGGCAGGGCTGGCCTAGGGTGCCTGCAGCTGAGAGCCAAAAGTCTGCAGAGTGGCCCAGCTCTGGAGACATTTTGTTTACACCTGAGCCACTGGCATCCCTCTGCAACAGGCACCACCATGGCCAACTGAGCAGCTGTGACTCAGGCAGGGCGCCACTGCTCACTCACTCCCAGGGGAAGGAGCCACTATTGTACCCTCTCTCTCCCCACACACCAGTGCTTACAAACAAACAATAAAGGAAGCTTTGCTGGTCTCAGAGTAATACAAAAAACCCAAGGTGGGTAGAAGGACATTTATTGCTGAGACCCCAAGCAAGCAGAAATATTATTATTAATTCTATTGACCTGGTCCATTCTGGGTCAGTTTTAGTCTTTTTTTTTTTTTTTTTGTTTTGAATTTCTGTTGGTTTCCTCTTTGATTGTCTGATGACATACTGGGGTTCTTCTGTCAGTTCTTTCAATTGCTTTATGTTCTATTGGATTCAGTATTTGTGTGTCTTATACATGTATATGTTTCCTTGACTTAGTATTTGTTCAACTCAACACTCTGCCAGTAGTCTGGGGCTTGGACAGTCTTCTTTAAACCCCTTTATTGCCAGAACAAGCAACCACTGAAGTCTGGACTACTCCATCAGAGGTCAAGTAGGAGGCTCTGGGGAAGGAGCACTGAATCCAGGATGCTAGACTACTAGGGAGTCCTCAGACACAGGGAAGATTAACTGCAGAGAACTCTCACAGAGCCCTGTATCAGAGTCTAAGACTCGGCTTCGTCTGACTGTCTGCAACTGCCAGTGTTGGACACCTCACATCAAACTACAAACAAGACAGGAACACAAACCCACCTATCAGCACACAAACTACCTAAAGCCATATTAACCTCACAGATACCCTAAAACACACCGCCTGACATGGCCCTGCTCATCAGAGAGAAAAGACACAGAGCCACACATTGGAAAGCAGACACCAGAGCCTCCCCACCAGGAAGCCTACTCAAGACACTGGACAAACCCCACCACAGGGGGAAGAGGGCAGAAACAAGAAGAATTACTACTAGGCAGCATCAGGAAAGGAGACAGCAAATCCTATAAATTAGAGAAAATGAGAAAACAAAGAAACACCATACAGGCAAAGGAGCAGGAAAAAAACCCCATAAGACCAAATAAATGAAGAGGAAATAGGAAAAATGCCTGAAAAAGAATTCAGAGTAATGATAGTGAAGATGATCCAAAATCTCGATAACAAAATACAGAAAATACAAGGAACAGTTAATAAGGACTCAGAAGAACTAAAGAGCAAACAAACAGTAATGGACAACAAAATAACCAAAATTAAAAATACTCTAGATGGTATAAACAGCAGAGTAACTGAGGCAGAAGAACAAATAAGTGAGTTGGAAGGTAGAATGGGGGAAATAACTGCCACAGAGCAGGAAAGAGAAAAAAGAATGAAAAGAATGGAAGACAGTCAAAGAGACCTTGGTGACAACATTAAGCGCACCAACATTCGAATCATAGGCATCCCAGAAGAAGAAAAAAAGAAAGGGTCGGAGAAAATATTTGAGGAAGTTATAGTGGAAAGCTTCCCCAACATGGGAAGGGAAATAATTAATCAAGTCCAAGAAGCACAGAGAGTCCCATAGAGAAGAAACCCAAGGAGAAATACACCGAGGCACATATTACTCAAACTAACGAAAATTAAAAACAAAGAAAAAATATTAAAAGCAGTAAGAGAAAAGCAACAAATAACATATGAGGGAAACCCATAAGGATAACAGCTGATCTTTCTGCAGAAAGTCTGCAGGCCAGAAGGGAATGGCAGGATATACTGAAAGTCCTGAAAGAGAAAAACCTACAGCCAAGAATACTCTACCCAGTAAGAATCTCATTCAGATTTGAGGGAGAAATCAAAAGCTTTCCAGACAAGCAAAAGTTAAGAGAATTCAGCACCACCAAACCAGCCTTACAACAATTGCTTAAGGAACTTTTCTAAGGAGGAAACACAAGAGAAGGAAAAGACCTACAAAAACAAACCCAAAACAATTAAGAAAATGGTAATCGTAACACACACGTCAATGATCACCTTAAATGTAAATGGATTAAATGCTCCAACCAAAAGACATAGACTGGTTGAACGGATACAAAAACAAGACCCTTCTTTATGCTGCCTACAAGAAACCCACTTCAGACCAAGGGATACATATAGAACTGAAAGTAAAGGGATGGAAAAAGATATTCCATGCAAATGGAAGTCAAAAGAAAGCTGGAGTAGCAATACTCATATCATACATGTTAGATTTTAAAGTAAAGACTATTACAAGAGACAAGGAAGGACACTCCATAATGATCAAGGGATCCATCCAAGAAGAACATATCACAATGGTAAATATCTATGCACCCAACCTAGGAGCACCTCAATACACAAGGCAAATGCTAACAGCCATAAAAGGGGACATCGACAGTAACACAATAATAGTGAGAGACTTTAACACCCCACTTACATCAATGGACAGATCATCCAAACAGAAAATAAATAAGGACACACAAACTTTAAATGACACATTAGACCATCTCGACTTAATTGATATTTATGGGACATTCCATCCAAAAACTACGGAATACACTTTCTTCTCAAGTGCACACAAAACATTCTCCAGGATAGATCACATTTTGGGTCACAAATCAAGCCTTGGTAAATTCAAGAAAATTGAAATCATATCAAGCATCTTCTCTGACCACAACGCCATGAGACTAGGTATCAATTACCTGAAAAAAACTGTAAAAGATACAAACACATGGAGGCTAAACAATACGCTATTAAACAACCAAGAAATCACTAATGAAATCAAAGAGGAAATCCAAAAATATCTAGAAACAAATGATAATGAAAACAAAACAACCCAAAACCTATGGGATGCAGCAAAAGCAGTTCTAAGAGGGAAGTGTATAGCAATACAGTCCTACCTCAAGAAACACAAAAAATATCGAATAAACAACCTAACCTTACAGTTAGAGAAAGAAGAACAGAGAAACCCCAAAGTGAGCAGAAGGAAAGAAATCATAAAGATCAGATCAGAAATAAATGAAAAAGAAATGAAGGAAACAATAGCAAAGATCAATGAAACTAAAAGCTGGTTCTTTGAGAAGATAAACAAAATTGATAAACCATTAGCCAGACTCATCAGGAAAAAAAGGGAGAAGATGTAAATCAACAGAATTAGAAATGAAAAAGGAGAAGTAACAACCAACACTGCAGAAATACAAAAGATCATGAGAGACTACTACGAGCAACTATATGCCAATAAATTGGATAACCTGGAAGAGATGGGTAAATTCCTAGAAAAATACAATCTTCCAAGACTGAACCAGGAAGAAATAGAATAGATGAACAGACCAATCACAAGTATGGAAATTGAGGCAGTGATTAAAAATCTCCCAACAAACAAAAGTCCAGGGCCAGATGGATTCACAGGTGAATTCTATCACACATTTAGAGAAGAGCTAACACCTATCCTTCTCACACTCTTCCAAAATATTGCAGAAGGAGGAACACTTCCAAACTCATTCTACGAGGCCACCATCACCCTGATACCAAAACCAGGCACAGATGTCACAAAAAAAGAAAATTACAGACCAATATCACTGATGAATATAGATGCAAAAATCCTCAACAAAATACTAGCTAACAGAATCCAACAGCACATTAAAAAATCATACACCATGATCAAGTGGGGTTTATCCCTGGGATGCAAGGATTTTTCAATATATGCAAATCAATCAATGTGGTACATCATATCAACAAATTGAGGGATAAAAACCATATGATCATCTCAATAGATGCAGAAAAACTTTTGACAAAATTCAACATCCATTTATGATAAAAGCTCTCCAGAAAATGGGCATAGAAGGAAATTACCTCAACATAATAAAAGCTATATATGAAAAACCAAAAGCCAACATCATTCTAAGTGGTGAAAAACTGGAAGAATTCCCTCTCAGAACAGGAACAAGACAAGGGTGTCCACTCTCACTATTTTTATTCAACATAGTTTTGGAAGTTTTAGCCACAGAAATCAGAGAAGAAAATGAAATAAAAGGAATCCACTTTGGAAAAGAAAAAGTAAAATTGTCACTCTTTGCAGATGACATGATATTATACACAGAAAACCCTAAAGACACTACCAGAAAACTGCTAGCACTAATGGATGAATGTAGTAAAGTAGCAGGATACAAAATTAATGCGCAGAAATCTCTTGCATTCCTATACACTAACAACGAAAAAGCAGAAAGAGAAATTAAGGAAACTCTCCCATTTACCACTGCAACAAAAAGAATAAAATACCTAGGAATAAACCTGCCTAAGGAGGCAAAAGACCTGTATGCACAAAACCTTAAGACATCAATAAAAGAAATCAAAGATGATACAAACAGATGGAGAGATATACCATGTTCTTGAATTGGAAGAATCAACATTGTGAAAATGACTATACTACCCAAAGCAATTTACAGATTCAATGCAATCCCGATCAAATTACCAATGGCATTTTTCACAGAACTAGCACGAGTAATTTTATGATTTGCATGGAAATGCCGGAGACCCCGAATAGCCAAAGCAATCTTGAGAAGCAAAGATGGAGTTGGTGGAATCAGGCTTCCTGACTTCAAACTATACTACAATGCTAGAGTAATCAAGACAGTATGGTACTGGCACAAAAATAGAAAGGAAGATCAATGGAATAGAATAGAGAACTTAGAGGTAAACCCAAGGACATATCTTTGACAAAAGAGGCAAGGATATACAATGGAAAAAAAGACAGCCTATTCAGTAAGTGGTGCTGGGAAAATTGGACAGCTACATGTAAAGGAATGAAATTAGAACACTTCCTAACACCACCCACAAAAATAAACTCCAAATGGATTAAAGACCTAAATATAAGGCCAGACACTATAAAGCTCTTCGAGGAAAACATAGGCAGAACACTCTGTCATGTCCATCAAAGAAAGATCCTTTTTGACCCACCTCCTAGAATCATGGAAATAAAATCAAAAATAAACAAATGGGACCTCATGAAACTTAAAAGCTTTTGCACAGCAAAAGAAGCCATAAACAAGACAAGAAGACAACCCTCAGAATGGGAGAAAATACTTGCCAATGAAACAATGGACAAAGGATTAACCTCCAAAATATACAAGCAGCTCATGCAGCTTAATACCAAAAAAGCAAATAACCCAATCCACAAATGGGCAGAAGACCTAAATAGACATTTCTGCAAAGAAGACATACAGGTGGCCAACAAACACATGAAAAGATGCTCAGCATCACTCATCATCAGAGAAATGCAAGTCAAAGCCACAATGAGGTATCACCTCACAATGTCAGAATAGCCATCATCAAAAAAATCTAGAAACAATAAATTCTGGAGAGGGTGTGGAGAAAAGGGATCTCTCCTGCGCTGTTGGTGGGAATGTAAGTTGGTACAGACACTATGGAAAACAGTTTGGAAGTTCCTTAAAAAACTAAAAATAGAACTACCATATGATCCAGTAATCCCACTCCTGGGCATATACTCAGAGGAAACCATAATCCAAAAAGAAACATGTACCATAATGTTCATTGCAGCACTATTTACAATAGCCAGGATATGGAAACAACCTAAATGTCCATCAACAGATGAATGGATGAAGAAGATGTGGCACATATATACAATGGAGTATTAGCCATAAAATGGAATGAGGTGGAGCTATATGTAGTGAGGTGGATAGACCTAAAGATTGTCATACAGAGTGAAGTAAGCCAGAAAGGGAAAAACAAATACTGTATGCTGACTCATATATACAGAATCTAAAGAAAAAAAGAAAAAAAGGTACTGATGAACCCAGTGACAGGACAAGAATAAAGATGCAGATGCAGAGAATGGACTGGAGGACCCAGGGTTAGGCGGGCGGGGGGCAAAGGGGAAGCTGGGACGAAGTGCGAGAGTAGCATAGACATATATACACTACCAACTGTAAAATAGATAGCTAGTGGGAAGTTGCTGTATAACAAAGGGAGATCAACTCGATGATGGGTGATGCCTTAGGGGGCCAGAACAGGGAGAGCAGGAGGAAGCTGTGGGAGGGAGGGGATATGGGGATATATGTATAAATACAACTGATTCACTTTGGTGTACCTCAAAAACTGGTACAAGAGTGTAAAGCAATTATATTCCGATAAAGAGCTTAAAAATAGTTTACTTGGATTATAATAATGACATATTGAGTTTTCTCTCAGCATGTTTTCTTCATTTTAAATAATCAAATAGCATTAAGTGCTGTGATATGCTGGAAATTGGTACTTAGTTGAAGAGTACACCATTGGAATGAGAGTACCAAAATAGGAGTGACACAAGCAAGGCTGAAGAAATCCTTAATAAATGTAAATGATTCTGCTAAGAATGAGGAAAATGAATTGTTTCTGTGCTCCAACTGAATTAAGAATGCAGTTAACATTATCATCAAATCATCTTCCCTCTACTACAACCAATTTTCCATGTTCTTTTACCTTTCTTTCCTATTCCTTGTTGGCCATTGCAAACACAAAATTCTATCAGCTGCTTCTTTAAAATAAAAGCTCAAAATGGAAGTCTAGGAAGTGACAAAAATTCAGGGGAAAAATGTGATGAGACACCATCGTTTAGCACTGAAATGTTAAAGCCACAGAGAAATTCTCTGCATGTAATTAAATAATCATTATAAGAGCGAAATTTCAGAAATATTTATGTGTGATATTCTTTATATCGATTATCTCTGCTATTATTAAACGTGTATCTTAATGTGTTCTAAAACAAACTTTTGAGAGTTCAGAAACACATTGAATATATATACCCTTTGACCCAGCCATACCACATCTGGGAATTTACAGAAGTATACATATATTCTCAGATGTATGTGAAATGACATTGATGCATTACCTATAATAGTAAAATATTATTTCTAAGTTTCTTAAGTTTCTTAAATAATTTGTGTGCAGTTATTAATGGAATACTATGCAGCAACAAAACAAAGTAATGTTAGAAACCTATATGGTACTTTTAGAAGACTTCCATACAACAACCCTAAATACTGCTATTATTCCTGTTACACTGGGAAGGAAACAGGCATGCAGAAACTAAGCAACATATTCAGAGAGGCTATAGCACTGGTGAGAGCTGGAGTAGAATTTCGGCTGAGGCATTCTTTGAAAATACCTTTACCACCTAGGGTAACCGTATGTCCCAGTTTGCTTGTAGTATTGACAATTGCTACTAGTACTCTATGCATGCTGAAATGTGTCCTGATTGCATGATAATTTTATGATAACCCTATATATGACATGGAATCTATCCCAATGAGAGAAGAAACGACAAAATGTACATTCTGCAGTCATGTCGTACCGGTTTCCATTTCAATCACTCTAATTTTTCTAATTACTAACCTGCCATACTAAAATTATATTTTCATTTTCCACCATTTTACTTCAATAACCATCCATTTATTCTCATTTTCCAGAGGACATCTCAGATTTTCCAAGTTTGCAAGGTTGGTAGCTTTGTCTTATAACAATTACCTCCTGTGTGTTTAAAATCCATTTCTAGGTATTAGTGTGCACGTTCCCTTCTGCTGTCTAATAGTCACACTAAGTTTCATACTCTAGAAAAGAACTTTTAGAAATGTCCATGATGCATGACATATGACAGAAAGCTAAATTCATTCATTTGACCTTTAGAGACTATCCTGATATCTAGAATTAGTTTCTTCTAATGTATATACCGTGATTTTTTAAAATTGTGTTATTATTATCATGATATTAAACATATATCAACCATATTTTGTAACTACATGCATGTTATTACATGAATGTAAACATTAGATAAAATAATTTTAAGATATTCAATGCTGAGACATTGAGTCATTCAAAGGCTAAACCTAGGTATTAGTTTTCTTTTAAGGAAAACATCAAAGAATAAAGCATATATGATAATTAGAGTTATGTTATAATGTTGAAGTCGATTCAAAGACATCTTTTCTCTTGTCTCTGATATGATTATCCATGTGTTTTAACTACTATACCAAAATACTGATTTCTGAAATCCAGTGCATCACTTAGTTATATGAAATTACTTATATGAAAATTAGTAATTTTGAGACATCTCTATTAATCAAGCCTTCCTTTTAAATAATGGTACCTTGTATACACTTCTTTTCTGCATTTTCATGACAAATTTGATTTTCCTCAGTTATCTTTGCATTGCTAACTTTTAACATTTTTCATCTACATTATGTCTGTGGATGACAAACTAATGATCTATGTAATACGAAATAATGCAACTTTCCCACTTTCTATTATTTAAATCCATGTTAAAATACACCTTTTGGATCAGAACTTTTATTGAGAAATGTCATATTCAAGAACTCCTAGATCTATCTACATAGGATGAAAAAGTGCTAATTTCTCAGAGCACCTCAACAAGTATTAATTACTTTTTATAGCTTACTTATTTTCTTTATTCTTGCCATTTGTAACATATTCAAAATTAGAATAAAATAATACTGTAATTAACCTACTTGTCTGCCAAATAAAAAGACAAACATTTGTTTAATACCATCTAACAGTGGTCAAGAAATGTAACAATTTTCATTTTTACTTTAACATGACATAATTGCTAATTATAATAAATTATATATCTGAAAAGCAAAAATATACATATATATATACACAAACACTCTATATATATTATGAATAATTGGATAGTGGATGCCCAGATCCCTGGATAGCAAATTATATGACTCTGAGAGAGATAAATTAATAACCTTGATGTTGTAAGATTTCTTTCTCACAGCTTTAAGGGAAAGGAAGGAACACATGGTAAAATCCATGTCAATCATGGAAGACAACATGCAAAAAAGGGATCTTGGAAGAATTAAACAACAAAATTGATGTGTGCCTTGTGAAATGGAGTCCTATTGAATATGTTTAATGATATTCACATTTCTTCTTTTCAAATTGGTTTGATGACATATTCTTAAATATCTAACTTACTGAGTAATATGCTTTTTAAAGTGTTTGATTTCTTTTTCAATCACCTTATACATAATGAGGAGTCGGGAGAGGAAAACATTAAAAAGATTCAGTTTCACACATTTAACTGGTTTAAAAGAGAGAAACATGAATCAAGTACAATCAATTGCATGAACAATGTCCCCATTTTCTATAAGTACTATTTCTCTAAAATGTTTCACAAAATTGGCCTCCTGACAGTATCATAATCCCAGAAGACTCGTTATTGCAGCCTGAGCTCCTGTCAAACTAGAAGTAATACAGATGACTTTGTAACCAAATTAGTCACATCAATTCAGATTGACAGATTGAAAACATAAAAGTAGTTTGGGGAAATGTATATTTTACTTTATATCCCATAGAGGGGATCTAGAGTGTGTAACTTGCCTTGGTTTTAAGATTTCTTAACTGATAGATGTCAGTAGTCACGATTTTTCAATAGTACAAGCTAGGCTGAATTTGTGTTGACGCTGCAAATTGCAGAAGTACTTCCTTTTCAACCACGTAAATTATAGACTGAGTGCAAGGTCTGAATTCCTTTCCAAAATTATCAGAGTATATTTTTTGGATTTAGTTGAAAAGTCAATTACATTTTATGCTAATAAATAAATAAGATATTAAACCATTAATACATATCAAAAATATGTTTACTTTAAATTCAGTGATATATAGACTTTTTGGATTATAGAAATATTTGAGAATCTGCTAAAAGCTACAGAGAAAGTGGAGTTGTCAGTGATACGTGTTCTAACTCAGTGTTCATCTGTGAGGCAGGGGAGTTTATTTATTGTCAGGTATCTCTGGGTCAATTGCCCACTGGGGTAGGATGGCTACCTGAAACATTCAACACAGCAGGTGAGCTGTTTGGTAACTCCATTCACTATTAAGACCCAGAGCAAGTTGAACTAGTAGAAGTCAGGGTTCAAGTTCCTAAGGAGAATAATTAGTGAGACCAGGAAGAATTCTGCTCTGAAGGCAGATTGAGGAACACTGAAAGTTTTGGAAACAGAATCTCAATATAGGGTCTGAACCCCATATGCCAGAATATTCAGGCTCAGGAACATGAGGGAGATGGTGGCAAAATATCTGAAGAGGCTCTCTCTGAAGGCAGTGGAGCTCAGGAAATGATGTGGGACTCCACAGAGAGCATTAGGATATGAAACTCCAAGTCAGAACTTCATCAAAATGAAACCTGCCTTACATACACCATGGGATCCAAATAATGCTGGTAGGTGAAATATTAAAGTGTTACCAAAAGCAAGAGTTGGGCTTCCCTGATGGCGCAGTGGTTAAGAATCTGCTTGCCAATGCAGGGGACACGGGTTCCAGCCCTGGTCCGGGAAGATCCCACATGCCTCAGAGTAACGGGCTGATCTTATGCTCTGGAGCCCAAGAGCCACAACTACTGAGCCCACGTGCACAACTACTGAAGCCCCTGTGCCTGGGGCCTGTGCTCTGCAACGAGAGAAGCCACTGCAATAAGAAGCCCACATACCGCAACGAAGAGCAGCCCCCGCCCTCCGCAACTACAGAAAGCACACATGCAGCAATGAAGACTCAACACAGCCAACAAATAAATAAATAAAAAAATATCAAAAGCAAGAGAGTTAAGAGGCTAAGAAATCATAAACAGTTAGTGCTTCAAAAGATTTGGTTTGGGAACTGGTATGAGTTTAAACCTGTTTGGTGAGATTTTAGCAAACTTCCTCTGTAGGAGAGGATGAATGCTGACGGCTGTCAATAAGCCAGTTCAGAGATGCTTAGCAGCTAGTGACTGAGCAGTATTACCAAAATCCATCTTCCCTACACCTTCTGAACCACAGGCATTTATGTTCCTTACACAAAAATTCTGTACAAGTCTTTGAGCCAGTCCAACTGAAATAGGAACTCTTATCCCTCGACAAGATTTAGCAATTGGTGTTAGCCATTGGTCTAAATGAGGGGCTAAGCCATGGGAACCTCTGTGGCTAACAAGCAATAGCCTTCTCCTAACCTCAGCCTTCTCGGCTTCTTCCTGTTTTGTCAGCTAGAGTTCAGTTGAAACTATCTCGAACTCCAATTCAATTGTTAGAGTACCTAAAAACTCCCATAACTTTGAAACCCCTGTTTCATTTGCCCTTGACAGATGGCGGTAGTTGTGTGATGGCAGGAGTGTCAGAGGTAGACATAGACCCTGATTTTTTGATCTATGGAATTATAAGGACTGAGTTTGAGCACTGATTCCACCATATACTACTGATGTGATCCTGTGCAGCGTTGACTATTTATTTCATTGGAGTGTTCACAGGGTTAATTGAGACAATCCAAAGAATCCAGCAAAATACCTAGGATTAAAAAGTAACTGAATTGCTTTGATGTACCGCAGAAATTAACACATTGTAAATCAACTATACTTCAATAAAATTTTTTAAAAAGTATTTAGCAAACGTTAGATATCAAGCGCTGCCTGAGGTTCTACTCTCAGAAAACTAACCCATCGCTATAATGCTGTTGCCCCACAGATTGTCCTATTTCCTTTCTGTCCTAAAACAACAAAAATAATTATTCCTTAGGAAAAATACCTGATTGTATATATAAAGTGCACACCAACATGCCTGAATTTTACTAATTGGCAGTAAGTGTAAATCGCCACATTTTGTCTTTTCGAATACCAATGTGGTAGAGACTTTCGCTTATCTAGAAACCATTCTCTTTATTTCTCCTTCCTAATATAACCACCATTTTGTTCGGATATCTACCCCTCCCAATTCAGCCCATGTGACTCAAGGGAAGTTGACAGCATTTGCAGCTCCAAAGTGGGTCATATTCAGCAGGTCCTAATTATTCTCAGCCAATTATGGGAGCCTAGCCCCGATGTGGGTGAGCCAGAATGGCCTTTCCCAACTGATTGGTATTTGACCAGAGATGGGCACAGGCTTTACTTGGTTCTATCAGTCTGAAGGGAACAGCTTTTATTTCCATGGTTAAGAGACTATTTTTTTCTCTCTCTCTTCCTAAGCATATAACCTCAATTGCTTCTAGCAGCTATTTAGTGCTGATGAGTGAAGCCAGCCTGAGGAAGAGTTTAAAGTTGAAAAATCATCTGACCGTATTTGTAAAGTGCAGGGAATAGACTCCACCCATTTGAAATAATTCTTCTCCTTATTAAGCCAGCCCAAATAAGGTTTTTTTCCTTCATTGCATCCAAAAGCATCTCAACTGAAAAAAACCATTCTCTGCGTTGCTTTTTTATTCCTAGTTATTTGAGCAGACTTGATCAGATTGGATCATTCTGATCACAGTCATTTTTCTGTTCTTGATCTCCATGCTTCCTTGGTTGCTTTCCTTCATTCCCAATGGTTCTAATGACCCTCTATGCATTGACATACTCAAGTCAGAACTCACTATTGAGAACCAAACTCATATTTCCAAATGCCATTAGTTATCTCCTCCTGAGCCACCCACAAGTTTCTCCAAATTAGCATTCTAATCCTGTAATTCTCATCTATGTTAGTATGACCTCTTTCTCCTACCATATTCTCATTATCTGTTGTATTGTCATCCAGTTCCCTTGAAACTTCAAGACTTTATTCTCATCAACTCTCTTTCCAGCACCTATCCCATCAGCAATGTATATTTGTCTTCTCTACTTTCTAAAGTAGCCCTTAATTTATTTCCTCTTTGCCCTCATTGTGTAACTCTATAGGGCAAGTTTTCCCTCATCTCTCATGTGGGGTTTTGCAATCTCCTCTTGTTGGATCTCCCAGCCATGAATTTCTCCTCCTTCCATCTATCCTCAAGCCACAAAATACTATCTTTCTAAATCGAAAAGTGATTCCCTTTTCTTCCCTACAGGAAAATCGAACTGTTCAGCATATCTTCCACAGCTCTTCATGAGCAGACCCCACTCCACCTCGTTGGGCTAATTTTCTTTTAGTGTCTTTCACACTCTGCCAGGCTCCTACCTAGAAATGTCTGATGAGGATGTCTCACTTTTCTCCAAATGTGCCGTGTTTCATCTTGATACCATGTAGTTATACGCATTTCTTCCTCTGCTTCAAATATCCTGACCTCATTCCTCTGCCTGGAAAACTACTATTTATTCTTGAACATTCAGCTCAGTAATCGCCTAAATATTTATCCCCAGCGGCAACCTCACCTCTCAGTCAGAATTAATCTCTCCTTGCCCTGTATTCAAAGCATGGTATACATAACTTCTCATATAGTATTCTCCACCTCATGGTATTATTTGTAGCTAGTGAGCCTAGATCTGCTATTAAACTATTAGTGCTTTAACAAAGGGAGAATGCATGATTCACCTGGGAATCTCTCAGACCAGTTAACACAGTGTCTGGCATATAATAATGATTTAATAAATGTCTATGAAAGGACAAGCTGCAGGATCTCTCAGGGCACCACTCAATGGAAAATGCATGCTTTTGCAGGAAAGGTTTAGATTTTGAATCAATTGTGGTTTGTGCTAACTGCACTCATACTCTGTCATATCTCCATCACCTGGCAATTCTACTTCACTCTCCAGGTTATCCTCAAGGATAAATAACTTGGAAGCTCCTCTTTCAGCCAAAAGCTGAAAAATACAGAGCTTATGTCCTAGATCTAAATGGAAGAATAAAGATAATCATGAATCCTTTCTAATAAACAACCTGTCACACCCCAAGGCTCTTAGAAGTGGAAAATTCATGATATCCGCATCTACAAAATGCAATGAGGTTTGAATAAGATCAATAGAGAAGCATAAATTGATATAATGCTTTTTATGTCCTTCTGTTATAGCTGTATTGGGAATTTTTATTGCTCAGAGTATAATCCTTTTAAGGTAAAGGGGATGTTTTGCCAGAGCAGGGCAGAGAAGGCAGAGCCGAACTTGTTTTGACCCAAACACCGATCACCTCTCGGGAGCCTTTATAAAGAGCAGTTCACCATATGTGCTGTAACACCTTGTGGGACACAGCGATATTCTGTTTCCAAGCTTCCTCACAGAGATGATGGTAAGCAGCCAAGTATTATGTGCTATATTTCTAAGTAGCTTTGCAATGGTGCTACATTCTTTTAACGTGTTGCTCTGACCCTTCTTGCATGAAGGTCTTGGCACATGAATCAGGAGGCTTGGCAGGGTTTATGAGAATGTAATTTCTGAGTTTCATAGAGTTCCGGCACATTCATGAAGATGATGAAATTAATTAGATTGAAATGGAATCCTAATTGTCATCATGAGGAAATTCTGAATAAAACATGTGTTCCCTAATGAATCTATGCTGAAATAAAGCTATAAAACCACAGTTTATGTGTGCCATATTTCTGCGTTGTAACCACATTCTAAACTCGTTTAGTGAGGAAAACAATTGAGAAAATCTAGAACAAATAGTTCTGTGTTCACAATATGCATCCTCTTCTTCATCCTCATCATCGTTTCTTGAGTGTTTCCTGTGTGTTTGAAGGTATTAGTGCCTTTAAATATCCCAAGTATCTTATGAAGCAAGGCACAGCCATTAAACTCATTTTAGAGAAATTGAATTATGGGGTCTTGGTGTACAAACTGGCTGCCACACACAGAGGGCCAGGAGACGCCAAAGAAAGAGGCAGATCACTCCAGATTGGTGGGTGGCAGGTTTACTAAGCAAAGGAACTTGCATACAAGGCTTGTCTTGGGAAGCCATAAGACAAGCAGATCTCTGCACCTGCCCACCAGAATCTTAAAAGTTTATACAGAGGCCTTAACGGGGCTCAGTCATGTGTATCACTCAGGTGGTCTCACCAACATCTTACTCTCTCAAGGCTGTGTCCTTGAAAATGGCTCCTACTCTGGAAATGGGAGGCAAAGCATGCATTCCAAGGACAGGGACAGGGATGAGTAGCCTCCAACTGCCCTGCCCAGATCCAGCTCGAGGGTCAACTGATGGTCACATCATCCTGATTTTCTCCTCCAACAGGTATAACTTGTACAAGGGCACAGGGTAGGAAGTGGCAGAACTAGAAATGGAATCTGGATTGGCTTCACATCCTACATATTTTATCACTATGCAAATTGCCTCTCTGTTTTAGATTGTCTGAGGAGAACAATTGACCTTATGAAAAAGGTGAAAATCAGCCTTGTATATAGCTGAGGTCAAGATATAGTGCCACTTATAAAATTTGCTTTATTTTATTCTTTAAACATGCCATTTGCACTTGTGCCTGACCAAGTCTTGAATATTCAGGAATCATTTACATGTAAATTATCTTTACCTAACTTTTGTTAGTTTAACATGATTTAATCTTTGAATTGTGTATTTGAAAATAATCCAGAAAATACACAAGAGCAAACATAGCCTGAAAGTTTCAAATAGGTAATTTGAATGCTTCCAAAAAGTAATAAGCAAGCTATTCAAGGTTATTTTGAAATCCAACAGAAACCCAACTTAATCAGTAAGTCATTGGTCAGCTGGACAAATATTTCAAGGTACAAATGAAGAGTGGGCTATACAGTCACCCCAAAATTGAGTCTGCAACCTCTTATGTGCAATAGTCATCTAACTAGAATTATATTTAATAGATTTCAATGACCAACTTGCCGCTATCATTACAAGCAGTGAAAAAAGAACTCTGAAAAATAGATTTTCAGCTTAGAAGATATGAATTAAAACACTGCTAGGATATCTTCATATCAAGTTGAGAGACCCTTGCCAACTCACTATGAGAGGAAATGCTATCCAATTTTCAACTTCCTACAGGAGCTGAGAAGTAAAATATGTTCAGAAAGCAGAATGAAATCAATCTCGTAGCAACCAAATTAATCTTTCATTAGCAAATAAAAACCACTTATCCTCATCCAATCTCAAAAGCTAAATAGTAAAAATCCCAGGAGCTTAAGATAGAAAACATACCATTAAAGCTTGAAAATCCCATTTATCAGTAAAAACAAGCTTAGAAATCCAACCTTTAATGCTATCCTTTCATAATTTATCAAGTCCAATTTCCACCTTTAGTTAATACATGGGGTAGGAAAAGCTCTTTATATGAGTCACGCTGAGGAGGAAAATGAAATGTTTATAGAATAGAAGGCTCAATGCAAGGAGGAGAGGTTAGAAATGGAATTTCCATGTCAACACTGCATGGAAGCAGGGGAGGAGGCACTTTGCCACAGAAACTCAATTGTTTCCAGAGAAGACTGAGGGAAACAGAGAAATTTCAGACCTGTTCAATGTATTGTAATCTTCCCCCTTTGATTTAGCTAAACCACCAAAGAAAGCAATTGGGCTTACACCAAAGGAAAGAAAAGGGAAGGAAAAGGGAGAGGAAAGAAAGTGTATATAAACTGTATAGATATACATACATAGTATATATACATTATATAAATAATATATATAAAATAAACAAAAACACCCATGTATAGAGTTTTAACTGGCATTTTGGATGTCATGTAAAGATTGCCAAATTGTTCAGCAATCATTTTCAAAGTTTATAGGTCCATCATCATAAATGCAGAATTCAAGGTTAAATTGGTTTATACAATAAGAGAAGGCAGTAGGAGACTCTGCTGTGATAGCTTGCAAAGGACAGGAGTCAAGTGTAATGTACTAAATAGAAACTCTGTGCCCGATGTCTTACAGGTTTGCTTATTTTGTAAATCAACTTTTCAGTGGTATCATTCATCCAGTCTTCTCGCCCACTACCTGTTCTGTGATTGAGAAAGCACTGGAATTAGAATTAGAAAACATGGGCTGAAGCTTGGCCTTGCCATGTGCTATCATTAGCAACAGTAATTTCACTTCTGGGGACTTCCCTGGCAGTCCAGTGGTTAGGACTCCGTGCTTCCACTGAAAGAGGCACAGGTTCGATCCCTGGTTGGGGAACTAAGATCCCACAAGACACAAGGCATAGCCAAAAAAAAAGGCGTACTCCAGAGGTTCTCTGAGTGTGGTTCTGGGACCATGACCAGCATCAGCATCACATGGGAATTTGTAACAAACACAAATACAGCAAACTCACAGGCCCCAGCATGTGGAAACTGTGGGTGCGGCCCAAGAATCTGTGGTCTACCAAGCTGTCCAGGTGATTTTCATACCCACTGAAATTTAAGAACCACAGGAACAAACACAAAGAAGATAGGGGAAATGTTTTCAATTCATGTTTACCCTATGAACTAACTCCAGAAGAAGAATTTGCAATAGCCTAAAACAGGTAAATATTATTATTCCCACTTTCAGGTGAGAAAATTAAGAAATAGGAATTAAGAGATTTGACTAACTCAGCACAATCAGGAAGAATCAAAGTTAATGCGCTAATTGAAGACTCTTAATCACTGATACATACTGTTTGCCCTGTGTTAAGATTAGTAGTTTGAAAACTATTTTCATAAATAAATTTAAAAAATTTGGAAGATTTCTGCCGGAAGTCATTGAAAACATTGTAAAGTATATGGTGCAGATGTTTGTAAGATGTAAACAAAGTTAGGGACTTCCCTGGTGGTCCAGCTGTTAAGACTCTGCGCTCCCAATGCAGGGGGCCTGGGTTCAATTCCTGGTCAAGGAACAACTAAAAGATCCCACACACGGCAACGAGGATCTTGCATGCCACAACTAAGACCTGGCGAAGCCAAATAAATAAACATATTTTTTTTAAAAAAAGATGTAAACAAAGTTAAATAGGAGTAGAGATACAGAAAGAATGGGTGAAGAAATAAAAGAGTGTGAGAAATCCCAAAAGACAATGGTAGAATCAAATCTACCTTAATAAGGGTAGAATAAAAACAAAGGGAGAGAAAACAGAACATAATATGAAAGTAAAAGACATATTGTGGGACCCACAACAGAGAAGATAAAAGATATGGAATTCTGAGAACTGAGACCTAAATGAGAATGACATTTACTTCTAAGCGAGAAATACAAAAACAGGAAGAGAAGTAACAACATATGATACAATATGGAAAAAATATCTGGCAATGAGAAAAGGACTGAATGTACTTACTAATAGTAACCATAGAATTCCACACAAAACTAGCAATAAAAACCAATCTATAACTGGACTATGATAATAATTTTATATTATTTTAATTTCAAAGGTAGACACAAAATTCACCAAATATCCAGGCTCAAAAACATGTCACTTTGGAAATATATAAAGACTACCAAAATGAGAACAAACAGAGGCAATTTATCCAGAGCTTACTATAGCAAAGCCAGTCAGCTACCATCATTTGCATTTGCCAGAGACCTAAAGGCAGGTAAGGAAGTGGGAAAGTTTTATAGTGAAAAATAAAAAAATAAATAAAAGAATAGTAATAAGAAGAACATGTCAGGTATGCATTGATTGGAAGTTGTTGGCATGAGAAAGTAGACTAACTACAAGCGGGGTATCTTATGTGTTTGATCAGGGGAATATATTGGCTTCCTCTGATTGGTCCTGAGTTGGAAGTGAAGGCAAAAATTAGAGAAGCTGGAAATCATTGACGAGGTCTTGACCATTCTAAGCTGAGGTCTACAGAGGTTGTGCTTTGTCTTCCCAGGCCTGTTGCCACTGAAGTTGTAGTTTAGAGTTCTATTGTCATATACAGGCTTATCATTCATATGATGAATTAAGTCATTCAATTCTCTTACTTCTAAGTGTAACAACTTGCAGACAATAAAAATCCATTTGCTCATAATAACTTCTGTATTAGACTTGTACAGATTAAATGCATTAAAAGATATTTGCAGGGAGTAATGTCAGTATCATGGTAGAACAAGGCACTCCCTTTGTCTCTCCCCTTCAGTCTGCAACCAGTGAAACATCCACAGCTCAGCAAAGGTGCCTCTACTCAATACACCAGGACACTGGAATATTCCACACATTTGTACATCTAAAGGTGGGTAGACTGAAACACATAGAGAAAGTAGAACCAGGGGATAGTGGAACCAGTGATACTGCAATCTCAGACCTTTAGCTGTGGTGGCTGAACCTACTGCCCCAGAGAACATGGTAACCTCAGGGGAGGCAGCGCACACAATTCCAGCCTCTGCACCACAATGATACCTGCCGCCACAGTTAATGAAGCAGCAGTGGCAGTGGGGCCTGTGACCCTGTCCTTCCAGTCATGGAGGTGCTCATGACTCTTACCACCCTTCTTGTCCACAGCAGTGGCACCCACAAATCCAACAATCCCAGACATGACAGAGGCACCCAAGACCCTGGCTCCTTCCTCACCTTCACCCGCTTGCCATGGCAACAGAGCTTGCAGCACAAGAGATCCCAGATGTGGCAGAAGTACCTCCCATCCTGATACCCTAGGCAGCGATGCCAGTGACACTAGCAGCACCAATGACCCCAGAGGCACAAGCAGGGACAACAAGGTCAGCAGGCAGCACCTCTGAGAGAGATGTGGAGGGTGGAAAGTGCCAACGCTCAAATGCTACCAAAGACAGCGCAGGTAAGAGAAACCCAAAACTTGTGCTATAGCGCCACCTACTGGAAGCCAATAAAAAGGCCTTTAATTCTAACCTATTGAATAGTTAGAATCAAACGGTGGGGGGAGGGAAGCGCTTTACTTAAGAAGATATTTGCTATTTCAAATGCAATGGCAGAGGAGCAACGCATCATGCACTGTGAAGAATCAGTATAACACAGTATCAAAAAAATAAAATGGCAATTCTCTAGAAACTAATCGTTAAGTCAATCTAATTGAGAGAGAATTCAAAATCACTATCATGAAGAAACTCAGTAAGCTACAATAAAACTCAACAGGCAATTCAGTGATTTGGGAATCAAATTCATCAACAGGAGGAATACGTTACCAAAGAGATTTAAACTCTAAAAGA
Source organism: Hippopotamus amphibius kiboko (assembly GCF_030028045.1). Lineage (NCBI taxonomy): Eukaryota > Metazoa > Chordata > Mammalia > Artiodactyla > Hippopotamidae > Hippopotamus > Hippopotamus amphibius. The sequence continues at coordinate 70,975,039 of NC_080193.1, read as the reverse complement.
GAACCAGACAGAAATTCTGGAGTTAAAGAACTCAGTAAATGAGATAAAGTATTAAAAAGCATTTAAAATAGAGCAGACCATATGGAAGAGAGAATTAGCAAACTTGAAGACAGAAATCTAGAAATGCTACAGATAGGAGAAGAGAGAAAATTAAGATATAAAAAAATGACAAAATTCTATAAGAACTATCCAGTTCTTTTAGGAAGGGCAGCTTTAGGTAATGGATATCCCAGAAGGAGAAGGGGATGAGGGGAAAGAAGAGAGCAGAGAGTTTATTTAAAGAAATAATAGCTGAGAACTTAGCAAACTTAGGAAAGGAACTAGTTATACAAGTCCATGAAGCTACATGAACACCTGATCCACAGGTGAATTCTACCAAACATTCAAAGAAGATTTAACACCTATCCTTTTAAACTCTCTCAAAAAATTAAAGAGAAGGGAATGCTTCCTAGCCCATTTTATGAGGCCAAGATTACCCTGATACCAAAACCAGACAATTATCAGTATCCCGATTTGGTGTGGGAGCATTCTTTTTTCCTGACATCAATAAAAGTAACTTTTCTATGAGCATAGACTGACGAATGCAGAACTTTCATATTAGTACACCCTGTAAAATGCAGTGAACGTGAACTAGGCTAATGGCCACTCTTGACTCTGAACAATTCGGCTGGATTGTGTGATTTCTCAGTGAGTCCTAAGAGTTCACTAGAATTCATATTTTAAAATGTCTTGTCATTTATAATCTTTCTCTGTATTTTGATTCACCCCTTGAGAAGCATATATTCTAATAAATCAGCTAAACTTCCTGTGAATGTTGCAATTAATTATACTTAGTAACATTTCTCTTTAAGTTACTTATTAAATGCAAAGATTCAAAAATGGGAAGCTAGTAATTTTAATATCAATTTATATGTCATTTTAAAAGCATAATTTTAATTGAGAACATAGAATTGTAGATAAAAACAGAAATTTGATGCATAAGTTAAAACTCTGATAGAAGAGATAGATAGAAAAATGTAGTACATAAAATCGTGAGTCTTAAGTTTTTAATTGTCATTATATTGACCTGAGGCTTCTCACACGACATCAAAGATCTATGAGAGTGATAGGTCTCACCAAAACCTTTATGCACCGGAGTCCACTTTATCATTATTCATCAAATACACATTGCATGAAAGATTTTGTTTTCTTGATTTTTTATTCCTTGTGCTCAGTGGAATTAAGTTTAGGAAAAAATAAATGGCTTGAAAATTATTTTTAAAAAATATTTAATGAAATGGAGAAAACTTTTAAGAACTGGTTCTCCTAGGGAAACATATACCCATTTAGTGAGAAAGAATGTTCTCATTGAGTTTTTGAACCTTCTATTATATTGGTAATTCTTGTTATGGAAGAAGGAAAAGAGCATAAAAACAAAGATAAAATATCTAGTTAAGGTCAATAAACTTTTTATTAGCATTAACAATAGATTATAATTATTAAGTCCACTTATTTCACAGATTTATTTGAAAATATTTTGTTAAAATTCTGAATGCTAAAAGTGAGAAATGGGCAGCTGTTTTCACTACACGTGACAAAACACATGAAAGCAAGTTTGAGTATTTGGTGAAAAGTGTTTCTGATCAGTCTCTTGAATTAATTAGTGACTCAGTTCATTTGCACAGGATGAAAATCACAGTGACTGTGATAAAATCGTGTGTAATATTATTACTCACCTTTCTGCCCAGAAAGAAAAAGAAAAAGAGGGAAAGGGGGCCTTGAAACAGTGAAATGGAGTAACAAGTAGGTCTGAGACTCTTTCAGTTCAACATAAGATTCAAGTGACTTCACATCTAACCAAGATGAGACACATCAACAATTCCATAAAGTAGTCCAAAAGGATTGCACATTCCCCAATAGATCATTTCTCTTCATGAATTATCATAAAATAAGTAATGAAATGTTATTATTTGCACCTACATATATATCTGGGTTTAAATTCCTTGAAATATCATAATACTAAGGAGGAGACAAAAAATTAGCAGGATACATATAAAATATCCCAGAAGAGCCACTTCAGGCTTGGCTCACATAATCTTCCATTCTTCTTTGCTTTAGAACAGAACTAGAAGAACACTGTTCTTAGAAATGATTGTGGTAGTACCTAGAGTTTTATGAATGATTATGGAATTATTTTTTAGTAAAAACGAAACAAAACAGGTAAAACAACGTTAAAGTCTTACACTGTACTTTATTGCACTTTATGACAATTGTTGCAGGGTGAGGGGATAGGACAATTGTTGTTTAAATCTACTAATCTGCAGGGTAATAAATATGCCCTAGAGATCTAATGCACAGTATAGTGAATACAAACAATAATATAGTATTATAATCATCAAACTTGCTAAGAGACTGGAATTAATGATTCCAACCACTAAAGAGAAAAAACGGTTATGTAATGAGATAGAGATGCTAATTATTGCTACAATGGCAATCATATTACAATATATTAATATATACAGATTAGCATGTTGTATACCTTACATGTGCACAGTTATGTCAAATATATTGCAATTAAAAATTGTAGCGGTTGATTTTTGTAATGACACAGAACTATTGACAATCTATTAAATTTATAAGTTGACTATCACAGGTTATAAACACTATGTAATACATTATCTCACTTTTAAAAATTGTCTTTCAAGGGTGTAAAAGTTTCACTATGTTGAGACTTGTTATGTATAATGCAGCTGATTTCCCCAGCATTTGCCAACACGTAATTCTCCTCTACTTCTAAATACACCTAACAGTCAGTGACATGATGATGGATGAAACGGACACGATTCCTCCTTCGCAGAGCTCACTGTCTCATGGAAGAGACAGATATTTATGACTAACACAATATTTAGAGCTTTTATGAGGAGGTTTTATGAGTGCTAGCAGATCAAAATACCACATAAAATAGTGTGTAGTACTATCATGGTCTAGTACAGATCCTCAAAGTTGTCTTGTCCAATGAAGCATTCCTGGAGTGGCTATCAGAAAAATAAGTAGAAACTGAGTAGTGGAAGTGAAATGCCATGGAGTAATGTGGTTTAGACAGAGGGAAGAGAATCCTAAAAACCTTGAGACATAAGAAAACATTGTATGTCTGACGAACCAAAAGACATCCAATATGGCAATACTGAAGAGAAAAGAGGGGTGAGGGCAGTAAATATAACAAGATGGAAGTGGAGAAACAGATGGGAGTCAATTAGATTAATCAAGGGTATGTTTTAAGTGGAAAATGATATCAACATATGAGAGACTTTAAAGGGTCTAAGTGCCACGTAAGAAGAGATTGGAGTAGGGTAAGGAAGGATTTAGGGAGACCCCGTAGGAGACTATTGCAATTGTCTAGGCAAAAGATGATCATAAATTGAATTCTTATAGAAAAATGGATATGAATCATTTGCAATAAATTGAGGAAGAAATTCAAATAGGAGTTGATGATCTATTAGAAAAGCAGAAAGAGAGGGAATGCTCTGTGCCTGATTTGTGAAATAATGTGAATGGTGGGGACCATCAGTATAATAGAGAACAATGAAAGAAGATGAAAAGTCACATTGGGAGGTGGTCACGTGTTTCATATGAATGTATACTTAGAAAAGGAAATTGCAAAAGCAGATTGAGAAATCATTTTGTTACATTCCCTATTTTTGCATCTGAGCAAAGAGAGGGCTTGGGGGTTAAGAGTACAAGAATTTTTAAGCATTATATAAACTATACATATATATGTACATATATTTGCCAAAATCTTGCACTATGTTGACAAATTGTCTACTCTGCAATGAGTATGTACATGCAATCTGTCATTCTGAAATATTTGAAAATTTACAAAAAAGCAACATGTGATTTTGTATAATTTCCCAGAAAAAAAAGCGTAATTGAGACGCAATCATCACAAACAAGAATGGGATAATTAATTATTGAAAAATGGATGAAGGGGAAATAATTTGAAACATAAAACTCATTTTTCTAGTGGCTACACATTGCTAACCCATATGGCAGTACTGCTGAGAAGATGACCAGCACACCAAGCATATTACGGTGAAAGATATTTCTAAACATGTACTAAATCTTTATGTGATGGTTAATTTCTTGTGCCAAATTGACTGGGTGACGGGATGCCCAGATAGCTGATTAAATATTATTCCTGGGTGTGTCCGTGAACACTTCCAAAAGAGACTGGCATTGGGAATGGTGGCCTGAGTAAGGGAGATGGCCCTCTCCCACATAGGTGGGTATCATCCAATTCATTGAAGGCCTGAATAGATCAAAAAGGCAGAGGAAGGTTAGATTCACTCTGTCAGACTTGTGAGCTGGGACATCAATCATCTCTGGCCCTTGATATTTCTGATCCTCAGACCTTCAGATTAGGATTGGAATCTACACCATCAACTCTCCACCTCCCAAGCCTTCAGACTACCTTCAAACAGCAGATCATAGGACTTTTCAGCCTCCATAATCATGTGAGCCAATACCTTATAATAAATCTCTTTATATGTATATATAAGTCACTGGGCTGGTACATGGATTTTTCTCCTGCCCTCCACACTCCTGATTCTCAGACCAAGACTGGAATCCACACCATTAATGTTATATAATACTAATATATATCAGATTATATATCCTATTAATATATATTAATATGTAAAATCATGTGTGTATGTATTCCATCCTATTGGTTATGTAATACATAAACTGCCTTGGCTTAATGTAGAGGATGGGATTCAAAGGCTTAGGGAGATTGGAATATTAGCATGTATTTGTCATTTAAGTCTTACTCACCCACACTGGGAGAGTCCGGAAGACATATCCTTTAACACTACTGTAAGAAATAAATTTGCGAGGGAACCCTGGTATCCTTGAAGAGTTCTGTAATTGTTCTTCTCCGTAAGCTAGGCGTTACAGTGGGAACTGCAGACATTCCATTGGGAAACATAAATGAAATGGAAGTAATTGTTTCCTTGGGTCACAGAGGCCAAGTGGTGGCATTCAGCTGCCAAAGGCAGGTTAGGCATGGTTACTATAAGGGACAGCAGAGTCAAAGCAGAAATCAGAATAGTCTGACTCACACAGACCTATAGCATTGGCTAGATGATCAGAGTATTTCTGCAAATAAAATAGATATGACAACAACTAAATTCTTACTTGATCTGTAAAAGCAGAAAAATTCTAGGTCACATGAACAGAAGTCTAACCTGAATCTTAAAAATAGACACGGTTTCTCAATTAAATCTCAGATTTGAGCCAGTTTATAAACCCAATACCGCTTGAATGAAGGGGAGGCCAGATCTCCTTGAGGAAGGACCCCAGAACCCTACCAATAATTTATACTGTCAATCTTTCTCCCAACCTTCTCTAAAGCTTCTAGAGCCTTTTACTAGGGTAACTGTGCATTGGGAAAACGGAACTAATCAGACCTTTGGGGAACTACTGGATGGATACTCGCTTTGAACTGACACTAATTCTACGAGACCTAAAACATCACTGTGGACTATTAGTCAGAGTAGGGGCTTATGGAGGTGAGGTGATCAATGGAGTTTTAGCTCAGGTCCCTCTGACAGTGAGCTCAATGAATCCCTGAATACCTCCTGTGGTTATTCCTCCAGTTTTAGAACACATAATTGGTATTACTATACTCAGCAGCTGGCAGAATCTCCACACTGGTTCCCAGACCAATCATTCAATCCTTTAAGGACCTGAATAGAACAAAAAAGGCAGAGGAAATTTGAATTGGCTCTCTGCCTAACTACCAAGCTCAGACATGGATTTTCTCACCCCTGCTGCACTGCTGGTTCTAGGTCTCTAGTCCCAAGACTGGAATCCACACCATCAGCTCCTTGCTCTCAGGTTTTCAAATTACACAAATTTTCCTGGGTCTCCAGCTTGCAGACGGCAGATTGTGGGACTTGTCAGCATCCATAATCATGTGAGTTGATGCTTCATAATAAATCTCTTTGTTCTCTTTTTCTGGAAAAACCCCACTGACTACATCTTTCAAAAATAGTAATTGCAGTATTCTGATTTTGAATAATTCCATAGGAAAATGGTTAAATCTAGAATTTAAAATGACTAAATAAAATTTTAAAATTAACATGATTTTTTTATATTTGGGATCTTTTGAAACCATATTTTACATTAAACTCAAGTAATTGAGTAAAAGTTTCTAAAGTAACTATACATATACTACAATTAAAATGTTAACAGTAAGCTTAATCCTTTGAATATTAAAAATTATTTTGTATCAAATATGTCAGATAGGGTAATAACATTATTCCTTAGAATTTGTGAAATATTCTTTGATGATCCAAACTGCTTTACCACATTCCGAGTAGTGGCAGGCATCTATGTAAAAAACTGGTATGAAAACAAATGGTTTAAGATATCCAATTAATCAGCCCCCAAAAGTGGAACAAGTATTAAGACAAATGAAATTAATTTCTGTATATTTGATACCACTCATATGTAGAGTACATTGCACTGTGCATTGTTAATTCCTATGGATGTAATGCAATGGCTATGATTCTTAAGAAGGATGAATACATGTATCGTGGGACATATATAATGTTATCCATTATAGTACTCAACAAATCATTTGTGAGGTGTCTTTAATGTGCCAGATCCTGTGCTGAGGAATAGAAAAATGAGCAATCTACACTCCTGCTTTCAGGAATCCTCAGTCTAGTGAGCCTAAAATAGTGAGAATTAAAAGACACAGACTTGAAAAATGTGGACCATGAAGGGTAAAAGCGAATCATAGGAAAGAAACCATAAATAAGAAGTTCTTGACACTTTTCACTCTGAGAGCAATAGATAAATACCATAGCATGTTCTGCCATTCTCTGAATGAGAAGTGTGTGTGTGTATGTGCGTGTGTGTACAAACACACACACACACACTCATAGGCACAGCTGGTGGAACAAGGAAATGCCTGTTCATGGTGGAAGCTACAAAGGCAAAGGAAAGAAGAACACAACAGACGTCTTCACCGGGGTTAGTTAGCTGGGAGCGGTGGATGAAATGGTTCAGGGCATGGGCCTTGAGATCATCCTCCAAGTGAATGTTCAATGTCCGGGTTCAATGTCTGGCTCTTTCACATATTATCCGTGTGACTCTATTCAAGGGATGGGACACTTTTAACAGTCAAATTCCTCACCTCGAAAACAAAAATAATAGTATCTACTTCACAGTATGGTTGTGAGTACTGAATGAGATAATGCGTATAAAGGACTTAGCATAAACAGGCCAGTAGAATCTTAGGGAACGTTAGCCCTTCTTATGAGGTTGATTGAAACTCTTTACCAGAGCCCTGAGGAAAAGGGACATGTGGATATGAATTTCAGTGGGAATAAAGAAAAAGGAAAAATTACATAGAAGGAAATTCTAGGGAGGAGATAAATGATGGGTATCGAGTTTTGGAGGTCGCCCAATGTGTCCACTCTATTAGGCACATGAGAGCTAAGGTAGGAAGGGAGAAAAGGAAGGAGAGGTCACCAAAAGAAGCAGGGAGGTGATATTTAAGTCAAGCACTGCCTTCTTTATATACTTAACTGGCTTGATTCTGCCAGGAACTTTTTCTTTCACCAGGACCAAAATGTTCAAGGCAAGAATGAAACAGCTAAACTTAATACTGAACTATGTTCAAGTCAATTTTTCTTTGGAGTGTAAAAAGCACAAAAATATTGGCAAAGACATGGAACACTGGACATAAAACGCAGCTGCGAGTAAAGATGCTGAGCATCCTTTTTGGCATGGCAATCTCACTTGAGCTCTGTTTGTTCCCCTGCTGATGCCCTAAGGATGATCTCTGTGTCCATTTCCCTTGCCAGTCTTTCAGGAGCAACATCTCTCTGTTTTAGGTTTGCTGAGTTAAACGAGACAAGACCAGAGATGACCAAGGCTAAAATAATCTTCACATTCCACAGTTTGCTGCTTTCCCGTTTCTCCATTTCTTTTGGATTTCTTATTTTTCCATTGAAAATCAACTATATTACATTCCAGAGCCCACCACTTTTCACCTGTATTTCTCCCTCCCCCCCCAGACACCCCAGTTCTACACATGTATATTGAAGAGATGTTGCTGTGGCAACCTTCTCTGAGGAAGCTTTCCAGCTGTTCTTTTACTATATATTAAAGACAATTATAGCAGAGGGAATCATTTTTAAAATAGAAGAAATTTAACCAAATTTATATCTCAAAATTAAGAAGCACCAGGACTCAGAGTGCAAAAATATTCTCTAATAGAGTTCCTCATTTACAAATATTATTAGTGTTATTCCTCTTTGCACTCATTTTTACCTTGAGTTTGGAAAACCATTTCCATTTTTCCCCCTTTTTACCCCAGAGCATACTTCAAATTGGCATCTGGTATAATTGTTCTCGAGTGTATTCCTCAATGTGTGCTATACTAAGTGTCTCTCTCTCTCTTTGGTTTTCAATGAATATTAACTTGTAAGTTTCCTTTTCCTCTACTGAATTCCTCTTTATGAAACAAAACTCTCATCTATAGAAGATGGGTTGACTTCTCTGTTAGATGAATCTGTCGTGTCCAAGAGTGTCATGAACTCAGCGCATTATGGCAAAGGTATGATTTTTAAATGTGATTCTCAGCTGGGTATCAAGAGGTAAGGAATATCAGAAGCAAAGTATAGCCTTCTGTTGTGTCCTTATTTCCTCTCTTCCTACCTTAGTTCTCAGGTGCCTAATACAGTGGACACATTGGGCGACCTCCAAAACTCGATACCCATCATTTATCTCCTCCCTAGAATTTCCTTCTATGTAATTTTTCCTTTTTCTTTATTCCCACTGAAATTCATATCCACATGTCCCTTTTCCTCAGGGCTCTGGTAAAGAGTTTCAATCAACCTCATAAGAAGGGCTAACGTTCCCTAAGATTCTACTGGCCTGTTTATGCTAAGTCCTTTATACGCATTATCTCATTCAGTACTCACAACCATACTGTGAAGTAGATACTATTATTTTTGTTTTCGAGGTGAGGAATTTGAATGCTAACAGTGTTCCATCCCTTGAATAGAGTCACATGGATAATATGTGAAAGAGCCACACGGATAATATGTGAAAGAGCCGGACATTGAATCCGTTTCACTTGGAGGATGATCTCAAGGCCCATGCCTTGAACCATTTCATCCACTGCTCCCAGCTAACTAACCCTGGTGAAGATGTCTATGACCTGTAATACCCTAGAGTGTCTTTCTCTTCTTCTGAAAGCTACTTTCTTTTTTCAGAGGAATTTGTAATGCATCAGTAAAGAACTGGTTATGAAAGAGATTTAAGATTGAGAAGTGTTTGGTGCACTCTCTCAAATTCTACCAAAGTGACTGTCCTTTCCATTTTCACTACTATTTTTGTTTGAGCCTCTGCTCTGTTTCTGTCAGGGATAACCTCATATAGAAATGCTAGAATCTGTCTACCTCACAGAGTCAGACTCAGGTATGTAGGTGGCTGAGACTTTTGTGGGTGACACACTGCTCCCTCTGCTGGACTGTAGGGGAAAGAGAAAAACACATTCAAATCCTAAAGTTTGACATGGCACCTAATTTTCTGTGAGTGTGTAATTTTCTTTATTGATATCATACCTAATTTTATTTACATTTATTGAGAAACTATGAGAGACAACAACACAAAAAATTCAGTGGCATGATGGTCCAACAAAGCTGAGAAATAATAAGGGATTCCAATGAAGTTTGTCCCTAGCACAGCTGTGCCTCTGTGACTAGGTTTTATTTTTTATTTAGGAGGCACAGCAAAAATGTGTTATTCACACCAACAGGAGAAGCTTACAATTGTCATCGTGATCTGTTTTAAAGATAGAGCTGGTGTCATTATCTTAAGTTTCTGCTATTTCCGAACCATTCATAGTGTGTAGACTGCACAAGCTTTATCTTTGTGGAAATATTTTACCATCTAGAAAAATTTCAATGTGGAAAAATATGCACTGACAACGTGAAGCAATTTTAGCAAAGACAATCTAAGTTTACTACAATCTAGACGTGATTCTGAATTCTATGCAGTGCAAAAATAAGGGCAGAGCAGTTATTGAGTCATTTCAAACCTTAAAAGACAAGCAAAGCTTGTATGAGTCCAATAATGTGACAAGATTCATGGTACATTAACCTTATTTATTCATCCATTCATTCAACAGTCACCTATAAAGTTCTGACTATGTGATAGACTCAGAGTTAGATGCAGGGAAAATTTTTTTATTCTCTCCCAAAAAGCAAATCCTGAGACAAAGGTCTGATTTTAAGTTGTTTCCCTGGGAAGTGATCTCCGGAAGCAGCTGGCTCAGGGAAGCGTGAAGTGAAACGGAAAGGACAGCAGCTGATGAAGGGTGCGTGATTGTCAGTCACTACTCTGGGTCACTAGAATTTAATCCTGTTGGTAAACTCTGGAAGGCAGTATAGAGCATGCACCTAATAGTTTTCCCACTTGGAGGACAAGAGGGTTGGACTATTCATATATTAGCTTTCTTAAGTCATCAGTTGAGGGCTGAATCTGGGTCAGGGAAGGGGTGGTTAATTCTCTAAGACCTCTACATGAGGGGCATGTGAGCAGAGCAGCACTACCAACGCAGAAAGCCCAGGCAAAGAGATGTAGGTGTTACTGCATTAAAATAGTAAGGCCCAGGGGACATAGGCGGGACACCTACATGTCTGCTACAGAACCCCAAAGTGGCATGAAGTGGAGTGAAGAGCTTACAGTGAGACATTGAGGTCAGACACACATGGGGTTCATCTGGGTTAACCTTTGGACTGACCTGAGAAAAAAGCAGTGCCCTGTATTGTATCATTTGTGATTAGAGACAAGAAGATAAAGTTGAGAAATAAATAAGTTTGTCATTAGAAGTGGAAGCTGTTCATAAAGAATACAGGCCTCATCTTCTGATGAAGTAGGATGTAGATAACCCCTGAGAGGCAAGGAGGGAGAGTTCAGTGAGAGATGTTCAGGGAATTGGATAAGGAGACAATCAAGGATATTATTCTTGAATCATACATGAGGTTGAAAGATAGAACAGAAAAGCAATATAAATATTTTCATCACCAAGTATAAGTTATGGAGCCTCTCAGACCACATGTGTGGAAGTAGGGAGATGTTTAATGAGGAGAAAATCATGGGTGCACTTTGTGCCTTTCCTAATGTCCTATCAGCCTTGTCGCATGCTCAGCTGATCTCTAAAGAATCTGATTTTGCTATCAGTCAGCATTGAGAACACAGATATTACCTACCCACATCAAATCAAAATCTCAACTTATGGAAGTAATATTCAAGGGAAGTTGTTTGAGCAAAATGCTTTCCATCTTTTATCCACTTCTGTATTATTTAGACCACTAGAAAAATATATGCATGGATCACATTTTCTTAGGGTTTCTTAGGATAACTTACACTGAATTATGAATACTTATTCTATCTTAAGATTGTTAAAGATCTGAAATAATCATACAAAATTTGCTTCTGTATTTATTAAGAATTTATCAATGATATTGCCCATTTTATCATCAAATGTCTATTTCAGAGGCTCATGTGAAAATTTTTCTTACTTCAACTGAATAAATGATATGTATCCTCTCCTTTGATGATAAAATGCTGTAACTTGTTTTACAAATATTACCCTGGCTAAAAGGAACTTGGAAAAAAACATGAGGCTTGACTTATTTTTACTTTTTTGCACTTATCGTATTGACCACTTGCTATATTATTCAGTTATGGTTTTCTAACTCTATTTTTATTATCATTTTCATTGGGAGTTTTTTGTATGTGGCTGAAAGTCTCATTACAGAAAAGTAAGTATAAATAAACTGTAAAGTGAAAATAATTTGGGGAGCTATGTAATTTTTAAAAAAATTCACAGTATGATTATCCAAAGGGCATAGGCCTATATATAGAATGAAGCCACTAATCTTACTTATATTAACCCCAGGGCTAAAATCACTGCTCTGTCTTTGCCACCACATGTCTTTTTATGCTGATGTGATTTACAGTCTACAGGGAGTCTACAACATAAATACATCTGCATTAGAGCATCACAAAGAAGCACATTTTCCACATCTACACACCTAGAAAGGGGACCCAGATTTAGTGAGATTCAATTTGTCACTTTAAGATTATTAATATATCACAGTTTCAGAAAAATCCCATGAGGTAGAACCTTAATTCATATAGGCTAAGTAACTAAACTTGCTAGTAACAGAAGGGTCAAAATTCAAGCATAAGTTTGTTTGAATTTAGAACATCCTTTCTACCAAAACACTTTATTGTAACTTATACCTTCCAACTATACAGATAATAACATGTAAGGAAGGAAATAGGTGTATTGTGTTAATATCTATTCAATGCCTGGTGGCTATAAAAGTATGAAAAGCCTTACTATGGCAGGTCTAGCACAGACCATTAATTGCATCACATCATTGACTAGTTTTGTCGTATAATATGACATTTTATTCTTGTATGTTTTTAAAGAATAGTTTATGTTTCCACAGGGCTTTTTAAAAGCCATGTCTTGGTGAATCATTAAACTTGTACGTGTCCATTTTTAAGGAAAAAGGTGATGGCTCCAATAGCTGATGCACCTTATGTAACTGAGGAGGGTAACTGAACTGACTCTGCTGGCTGAACTCAAGGCAAAAAAGATGGATAACAGTAAAACATACACAATGTTAGTATTAAGTGGTCTCAGTAAATTAGCCATGTAAGAAATAGAGTCAATACATCTCTCCTCTGAAGCTTGGGTGTAAAAGGATGCTAGCTTTTGGTCTTCTCTAATTTTCACATCTGATGTGAGTGAATCAGTATATTGTCATTTATGCTGAGATAACAAATACAGCCACTGACAGATTATCTCATCATAAGAAAATGCTGGTGGCGAAGAGTAAGGGGTATCTCTTTTCCATGTTCACTTGATTTCCTCCATCCTTTCACTGACAGTAATAGCAGTTTCACAGGTCATCGGTAGTGCAAAAAGCATCACTTAAAGTACTTGCTGTCACTGTCTGTGCAAAGATGCCTGAGGAGAACGCTACCTGTTATTACAGTCAAAACCCTGTTAACGAGATGGATTTTTGCTGAGAGTGAGGCTGAAGTGAGAGCTACATCTCAGGTAAGGGGTCGCCTACCCAATTATAATTACCGATGGAGTTATAAAAATCAAGAAAAATGTCTGATATGAGCACTGTTCTCCCAATTTGATGCTTGAGCTTCTGCACCAGAATGTCCTGATTTTTTTTTTTTTAATCTAACAAATCAGAATCTCTGGAAGTGGCAACCAGAAATCTGCATTTTTAACAAGGAGATCAAATTATTAATATTGAAGTTGACCTATAGTTCCTCTAGTTATGTATCAATATGCCTGCTCCAGCCTGATGGAAAAAATGGCTTTTCCCTTATTCTTTATCATCAAGTGAAATTGGCAGAATGGTAAGGATTGTGTATAACAAATGTTTCATTTTCACTTTAGGTAGTCAAAAACTTGAAAAATTCTCCAGTCCAGATCTCAGACCATAAGCTAATTCTCTTTTATTTTCATATTTAAAATATAAGAATTCAAGTAGTTCACGTTAGTGATAATCATTGAATAATTTTTAAAATTATTACAAACGTTTTAGAAAACATAATGACTAAGCCTCTACATTTTCAAGCTAGGGCAAATATTTTAACAAATTAACTTTGCCTCTCTTTATACCAAAGAGGGTTTTGGTCATTTTTGTGACTGGTTTATCAAAGACGAACAAGAAAATTCTGCCAACTGATTAAGATGGTTATGAATGAATCGTATCCTTTTTTTTTTAAGCTCTTTATTGGAATATAATTGCTTTACATTCTTGTACCAGTTTTTGAGGTACACCAAAGTGAATCAGCTGTATTTATACATATATCCCCATATCCCCTCCCTCCCACGACTCTCTCCCACCCTCCCTGTCCTGGCCCTCTAGAGCATCACCCATCATCGAGTTGATCTGCCTTTGTTATACAGCAACTTGGCCACTAGCTATCTATTTTACATTTGGTAGTGTATCTATGTCTATGCTACTCTCTCACTTCGTCCCAGCTTCCCCTTCACCTCTGCCCCCCCACAACCCCATGTCCTCAAATCCATGAATAAATCATACCTTTTAATTGTGGTTTCTTGGATGGCCAGTCCTGTCACTTGTTATTTGCAAAGCTCATATATAAGGAAAACAACCATATACTAAACAACCTAATTTTCTTATGAGATTCTGAGTAAATGTGTATGGCCAAAACTGAGTAAGATGGCTATAGGTAAAATAGGTAATAATTAGAGATTGGTAAATAACTAAGGGGGAAAAATAAAACAAAGAAATGATTTTTTTTTAAAGTTGGTGGAGTCAGTTTCTTGCAACCATCTTAAGAGTGAGATCATTTTATTATAAAATTGTTTTAACATCTGTATCCCTTGAATGAGATTTGATTCAACAGTGCTACATGAGGATTTCCATATTATTTTCTCACATAAGTGCTATACATTATGGATTCATATTTTAAAAGAACAGGACAAAATTAAATGAACAGATTCTGGTAGGATTTCTAGTCTTTCACTCTCTAATGAGTGATTTAAGTTCCTCATGTTCTCATGAAATAGCCTTTTAACAGTGTAGTAGTACTAGAAGTCAAAAAGCATTAGCATAACAACATCAGCTTCAGAAATTGTATGATATTTACAACATATCACCTCTACCCCAAGCAATTATTGATACAATGGAAATGAAACACAATGAATCAAATTTAGAAACTGATTTTTTTTAGCTTATATACATACCCATTGAATTTTCATTTACATTTATCAAGCATCTAATAATTTGGAGTTTTGTGTAGACAGTGAATTGAAGAAAGAAACAACTCTTTGATATACATCATTTATATGAATTAGTGAGAGTCTACATTTGGAAGAATAATATTTAAGTCAGTTTTAATTTTATATTTGCATAGTGCTTACAAATACTAATTCATGTAATCCTTATGACAGTTCTATGAGGTATGCGTAACTACTGTCATCTCCATTTCTGATGTAAGCAAAATGATGGCATAGAAAATTTAAGGAGCTTGCCCAGGGTCACAAAGATGGTAAGTCATCAGGAAGCAAGCTTCATACTCAGTCTAAAGTCCATGTTCTTCTATATACAATGGAATATTACTCAGCCATAAAAAGGAACAAAACTGGGTCATTTGTAGAGACATGGATGGACCTAGAGACTGTCATACAGAGTGAAATGTCAGAAAGAAAAACAAATATCGTATATTAATGCATATATGTGCAATCTAGAAAAATAGTACAGATGAACCAGTTTGCGAGGCAGAAATAGAGAAACAGATGTAGAGAACAACTGTATGGACACCAAGGCGGGGATGGGGGTGGGATGAATCTGGAGACTGGGATTGACACATATACACTAATATGTATAAAATAGATGACTAATGAGAACGTGCTGTATAGCATAGGGAAATCCACTTCACTGTACGGTAGAAATTAACACTGCATTGTAAAACAACTATACCCCCAATAAAAAAATAAATTAAAAAGAAAATCAAAAAAAAGAAAAAAATATGTAGAAAAAAAAAGTTCATGTTCTTAACGGTTGACTCAGTCTTACCTCTATTAAGAGGTAAGAATATAATCATATTTCCAAACCATTTTCTTATTATGCTGTATCTATAGTCTATAGCTATCTTTTAATCTGAAAAACTTACAGACTTTTGGGACACCTTCCTACCTACTACAGTGATGTTATGACACTTGCATAAGCTGGCAAGAAAACAAACAAACAAACAAAAATCTCTCCACTTTTTTAAGGTTTTCAGAAATAAATTATAGTTTTTATTTGATAATTTATATTTTTTCTTTTTCTATAAAGTATCCTCATTGGTGAGTATAGATAGTAATAATTATAATACTTATACTTTATGGAAATCACAGTAGAACTTACAACACTTTAGAGCTAGATAAGTACTGTGATGATTTTTCTGAATAATTTTGAAGATAAAGATCAGAGAAATTAAACATTTTGTGTTTGTTTGCTATGTAATGGACGTGAGTTAATTCCTGTCTGTGAAGGATTCTTGCCTTCTTCCTCATAGGACCTAAATTTCCTATTGAGGAATGACTTCTCCCTGATTCTGGTCATCTTGGGGGGAGTAAACAATTGACATTGTGGCTGTCAAGGCTCCACATCTTCCCTTACGTTGGCCATCTACACCTGGGCCCCACCTACATCACAGTCCTGGTCTCCATTCAAAGGCAATGAATCTTGAGCATCTGAGGCAAGAGTGGGAGAAGAATATTTAGAGGTGACTTGTCCCAGTGGGACATGGACGCAGTAGCTGATTATATCTTTTGTCTTATACCTGCAGCTGTTCCGCATTTGAAAGTTTCTGTTTTTCTTGCTTTCCAGCACTTTAGAAGAGGTATTGGTTTTAGCCTATTCTTTTCAGGCCTCAAGCCTTACCCAGATCCTTGCAGTAAATCAAATTTCGCTTAATTAGCTAGAGTTGCTGCTTTCTGTAACTTACAACAGTGAATCTTAACATATATATCTTTTCTTCTCCTTTGTTTCAGGTCACCCAAATGATAAATAGCCAAAAAAGACTTGAGTGTACCTAATTTTCCTTACTTGAATTCCCATACCCTTTTCAGTAAGGAATTCTGCTCCACCAAGTATATATAGTACCTTCCCCATTCTTCACATTCAAATCTTGTTGTTTGAACTCTTGATATCCAAAATCCCAGAACCAAATAGAGTTGATGATATCCCTTTCTATCCAAATTGTTTATCTAAATGGTTCTTACTTAAAATAAAAAGACAGGTCCTTCCCTGGTGGCACAGTGATTAAGAATCTGCCTGCCAATGCAGGGGACACGGATTCAAGCCCTCGTCAGGAAGATCCCACATGCCACAGAGCAACTAAGCCCATGTGCCACAACTACTGAACCTGTGCTCTAGAGCCCACAAGCCAGAACTATTCGGCCTGTGTGCCACAACTATTGAAGCCACATGCCTAGAGTGAGTGCTCTGCAACAAGAGAAGCCACAGGACTGAGAAGCCTGCACACCGCAATGAAGAGTAGCCCCTGCTTGCCGCAACTAGAGAAAGCCTGAGAAGCAAAGAAGACCTAATGCAGCCAATACATAAAAAAAAATTTTAAAAAAAAGGGACTTGTACATCAAAAGCCTAATTATTTAAAAAAAATATAAAAATAAAGAAAAATAAAAATTGAGTTGGATAGAAAGGGATACATTATGGGCAATGAACTTGTTCTACAGAATTAACTAGATTGGGTAGCAAATGGACAGTTACCAAGTACAATTTCTGTATGAGAAGCAAAAATCTTATATTAAGACTCAGACTACAATTGTGGAATTAAAGACCAAAAAATGGAGTGGAAAGATAGGGCAATATCCTTTCAAACAGATTTCATTTCTTTAAGATGTAATCAATATTTTCTAACAAACGTATGCAGCTGCCCCTGTCCTAAACTCTTCTGGGAGATTTTCTGATTCATTATGGAAAAATGCCTAAAATATCTGTACTCTCTGATAAGACTCCTGAACTATAAGTACAAGTTGTTTCCAGGGAAGAAGACTTTAAAATTTTATTTCCTACAGATTAAGATAAAATAATATAACCTAAAGGAGATATCTATTTTATTAAGAATCAGAGATTGTTTGACCTGAAAGGGATTGTAGTGACCATCTAGATCAAAATTCCTATATTTATAAGTGTGAAAACAGAGGGTCAAGCTGATAAAGTGGCTTGTATAAGATGATAGAGGTTCAGGGCAGGCTAAACATTCACTATATTAAGACCATGTGCCGGGATCAACTCGGCGACTCGAGGTGAGTGACGGGTGCCGCAAGCTTGAAGAACACACAGACACAGACTGAAGAGAAAGATGGGACCGGGGGACTCAAGACCTCTAGGATCAAGAGCCTCGCTGATTGATCCCACGTTGCTTTTATTGAGTTCTCGGCATAGCCTAAGGGTCTAACACTCCCAGGTTAATCCCATAAACAATCAAAGGCCTCACATGACTGGGGGCAATGATCTTTGTTTGCCTCCTGGGTCCTGATTTGAGCTGGGCGTGGAGAGCAAAGCAGCCCTGGGGGCAGGAGACCTCTCTCAAAAGGATTAAGGGTCTGTGCCCCACCCGTGTTGGCCCCTCTGCGGCTGTGCCTGTCTTAGGTTGTTCCTCCTCTGAGGAATCTTACCCGTCTTTGGCTAACCAGCCATCCCTCAGGACCAAACAGGGTGATATTAGTCTCCACGCCCCGCACCCTCAGCTCCTCCACTGCTCAAGCAGGACATTCTGAATCCCATTGCTCGGCCCACATACTTAAACATTTTCAAGGTTTCAAAAAGGTTCCAGAATGTCTTCCCACAACCATGCATGAGTCCCCAGACCTAGTTCTTTTCCTAGGTCTGGTTTTATAAATGCTGGTGATAAACCAAGTCTGTTTTATATTATGCATCTTGTGTGGGAAATGTCTGTGATTCTAGGTATCTGATCAACCTTGAGAAATGACAGCACTGTTAGTGTAATAAACTTTTGAAGATAACCATTCCTAATTTGATGATTACCAGTTGCCATTAAATGAGTTGCAAAATTATTGTGTTTTATTTTCTAGGAAAAAAAACAAGATGATAGAGGTTGTTAGTGATCTTTTCTAACTCCCAAGCTAGTGTTTGTCCTATCACACTCTACCTATGATTGACAAAGAAATGAAACTTTATTTTGTTCTTAGTCATTGTAATATTTCCTCCTCAAACTACATTTATTAAATTTTACACTTTATAATTCACAATCATATTTTTATTAGGCTCTCTACACTGTCTATTATTAAATTATCATGTTTTCAGATGATTAGGGATTTGGAATGTCCTATTCCACTGGATAACAGGGCAAAGATACAAAGAAATACTGTGAGCTTATAGAGTCATGGAGCAAAGAAGCCTGATATAAGAAACAATGCAGAAGCAAAGTAAAATAGAAAAGTACTCCAAGCAAAAAACAACTCATCAGGTTAAAGCCTAAAAGAGAATAATGTGGGTTTCTATTTGACAGCAAGAGGAAATGCTCAATGGAAAACATTAAAAAGGAAATGATTCACAGTACTTCACTTCAGTTTTTATACATAAAAGATGTCACTTGTGTTCAGACAATTGGAGAAAGCCACAAAGTGGGGAGAAGGGCAGAAAGTCATTCTGAAATAGGGAAAAATAAAATGCCTAAATGAACTTTTTACACCTGCAGGAGCTATATTTTAATAATTTAAATCATTTTTCAAGACCCTATTAACATAAATTATTTTTAGCATTCAGAGAAGAAAGACAGCCAGATATGAAATCTGGAAAAACTGAAGGAGGAAAAAAAAATGATTAAAGAAATGGAAACTTTTTAACTTCCCTCTTCTATCACCAAAACCCCTCAAAGTTTTCTTGTTGTTTTAAAGACTCAGGACACTGAAGACCTACTTTCTGTTGAATTTCAGAAAATATGTAATTGTAAATCTATATGTTTATTATACCAGTGTGAGATTTCATCAGAATTTCCTTATGTTTCTACGTATATATAAAACTGGTGATCTCTAGTTGTTTTAATTCTATGTTTCTGTATGAAGAGATGACATTTGGTATAATCATTACAATATTTATTTTCTGACTGGTGTCATTATACCATAACTGTTCCTCACTTATAGAAGTAAAATAGATTATTCTTAGGTAGCTGGACAACAAACATTAACAGTTTGTAAAATAGTTACTCCTTGGCTTCCCAGAGATTTTTGACACTATTGCCTATCAGAGTTTCCACTCTTTGGTTCTGTTGAAAACTGAAACTGAAACTACTACTTCCTGGAGTACCATTCATCATGGTCCTGGGCCCTTAGACTATATCTTTGCCCTAGGTCCCAAGAAGAATTTGTTAGTGACAGATCAGGCAGCACCTCACAATGACAGCACCTCTCAAACATATTGTTTCACTTGGTCCTCACAAGGTAGGAAGGTTTAATTTTGAAATGTGTTATAACCAGTGCATGGTCAAATGTCAAATGCCAAGTAGGCAGCACACTAGAAGATTCTTTTGCAATGAGTGTCCTCTTTGTAATAATCTTTAGAATCTCCATACTTTTGTCAAAATATACTTCTGTTGCTTGAGAGATGCCTCTAAAAAAAATCTATTAATTCCAGTGAATACAAAGATAAAGTTTAGTTTCTTAGATTAATCAGAAATGGTTCAGAAGATATAAGACACGTACACTTTGATGAAAGAGAAGCTTGAAAAGTAAATCTACTAATTGGAAAAAATACTTAGATGAGGAAAAAAACATCTGAGTAGTCACAGAACAGCATGAATTCAACAAATTATAATAACAAAATGGTTGGCACTGAAAAAGGTGTTGAGCAAGGAACAATATTAAAATTTTCCAATGTTTAGTTCAATTTCCTGACCCTATGTTCCAATAAGTAGCAACATTGATATCTGGTCCTCTCCACTTTCTCCATATGAGTAACCAATAGATACTGGAAGCTCCAAGGTTCAGGCAAATATTGAGGGAGTGTTGTCTACCCAGAGAGCATACTATGTAATTAACAAACGTCAAAATAGTCCAGAAGAAACATCCTCCAGGAATACTGCAGTAGTGAATACTGTTGGTTACCTACCTGTAAGACCATCCTCTATGCTCCTCCATCCTTCCAGACAGAACCCTGATTTTGTTCAGGTATTAGAAGGTCATGTGTTTCTGAGGAAGATAAGTCTAAGCTAATCACGGTGGTCTCATTACTTTTGTCACTATACTCGATTGGCTTAGACACAGCAAGTGTTTCAATTCTGGCCAATGAGATGTGTCAGGAAGTCTGGTTGATACCACCTAGTAAAGTTTCTTAACTCTTATAAAGGGATACAATACAAGAACCACCAGTTTTTCTGGATGACTGGAACTGAGAATCTTCTTGGGGCCATGAGTATAGCCAGTCTAAAAAGACAACTCAATATGTTGAGAATGGCAGTGCAAAAAGATTGAAAGAAATTGTATTCTTGATATTTAGCTTCTCAATCAACCTAGTAGTTGCTCTATATTTTGAATTTATGAGATAAAAATCTCTCCTTTTAAAAAATAGTTGTGGGCTTCCCTGGTGGCACAGTGGTTAAGAATCCACCTGCCAATGCAGGGGACATGGGTTCGAGCCTTGGTCTGAGAAGATGCCACATGCCCATGGAGCAACTAAGCCCATGTGCTACAACTATTGAGGCTGTGCTCTGGAGCCTGCCAGCCACAGCTATTGAGCCCATGCACCACAACTGCTGAAGCCCGCAAACCTAAGCCCGTGCTCTGCAACAAGAGAATTCACTGCGATAAGAAGCCTGTGCACTGCAATGAAGAGTAGCCCTGGCTCTCCACAACTACAGAAAGCCAGTGAGCAGCAATGAAGACCCAATGCAGCTAATAAATAAAAAATAAAATAAATATTTTAAAAAATGCACATGCTTCTTTAAAAAAATAGTTGTGTTGGGTTTTTGTTATTTGTAGCTGAGCACACCTTAATTTTATGTAGTAGTCAATTTATACTACTGATATAGAATTGTAACTCCATACTTTCTTTAGATTGGAATAACTGAGGTAGATGGAAGGTAACTAAATTCATGAGTATAAAATATGAATCAGCAGTAAGTAAAATCTACAGCTGCTTTATGAAGCAGAACCTAAAACAATATGTGAATCTATTGTCTGTTAGGAGCAATGGCTCAGTCAAAATGAATTCACCTATGAAGGAGAGAACAAACATTAAATACTCTGACAAAACTAATGTGTGGGGGGCATATTTCCAACTCAAAATGCAAAGCATACTGCAGCTTGCTTAAAGAGAGTCCACATTCATGAAGCAAATGGAAAGTCAGGATGATTATGAGAGGATTTGGAGGAATTTCTAGTCTGCTAAGTGACTGTAATCCTTGGAAGATCTCTCTTGGGTGGGTCAGGTACTAGGTTACTTGATTACCCAATCCCCATCTAGCAAGCAATATAAGACTGAAGGTTTATATCTCCTTAGCTTCCTCAAAGATGGACCAGAATATATCATTAACCATGCTATTTCTATACCAAAATGATTCTTGAATCCATCCTTGTTCCCTGTGTCTGTTCTCACTCCCATAGTCCAGGCCATTAACATATCTGACCTAGATTATTTTAAAGATTTCCAATAGGTCTTGCTACCGCAAATATCTACACTCTTTCTTAGCAGAATCTTTTTAAAACACAGAGTTTGTAAAGTCAACCTCAAGTTGAAAAATTATTCACTGATGCTCCATGAAGGGTCTAAAAATTAATGCTCAAATTATGTCATTGCTTCAAGTATCAAGATTTTCAACTTCATTTCCTACCATTACCAGTGACATAGAAATGTTCACAATTTCTAATAAAGTCATGTGCTTTTCCTTTCATTCTTAAAATCAAATATATTCATACTTACATGCATTATTTCATGATGCCTTCCTCTTGTAATTTAAGGATAATTTCATATTTGAGTTTTCTCTGCCTAGAACTTATTCAAGTCATCTTTACGCCTTGCTCAAATGCCACATCCTCTATGAAATCTTCCCTGACATCGGCAAGTCAGAAATGTTCTCTCCTTTTTGTCCTTGTTATAATGTATCTACGTTAAGGTATAACTCTTTTCAGAGTATCTCTTGCAATATTTTTGGTTATAAATGTGACTGTCAGCTTGCTGAGGTCAAGAATCATACATCTTTAAATTCACACCTTGTCATTTGGGATTGGTCTTGGAGAAAGAGGCAAGTTTACTAGATGCGTGGACCAGCTGGTCTCTGTGTCACTGAGTGAGAGCTCTTCCCTGTTCAGGCCAGAAAGGCCAGAGAACAATAAAAAGCACCTTAGTAAAGTGTGGGTATAAGGAACAAACACAGGCTTCTGACTGAAACATTGTTTTACCCTTTAATATGAAAGAGCCTGCAAAGAATCAGACTACACACAATGCAGCACCTTGTTTTTTAAATAGAAGCCGTGATAGGATAGGTGCACCTGTGTGTGAGACTGTCCCTCTTCGTATGGTTGAATTAGATCCCATTCTTCATTCCCGATCTTTTAAAGGTATGAATCAGATCTTATGTTTCCCATAATAAAAATCCTGACTATAATAGTATTAGAAAAGCAAAACAAAACAAACAAACAAAAAGCCCCTCCTTCCTTCCATAGCCTAAGTGATTCTTTTCACTCTGGCGGTTGCTGTAGAAACTTCATTACCTCTGCCTCTTACCTCACCCTTCCTTCGTCAGGCTTCAAAATTCAGCCTTTTTGCAGCTCCTCATTAAGCTCATGCCAGCCTCAGGGATTTACTTCTTGTCGTTTCCTCTGCCTAGAGTCTTCTTACACCAGCCGTTTGTACAGCTGGCTCATTTTCTCACTCACGTCTCAGCTTGAATGTGTCCTTGACATGGTCTTACCAAATCATTGTGACTAATATAGCACCTAGGGTTTTATTTTACTAAGATTATTTTAATTATTAATTTGTTTTGATACTTGCTGTGGGTTTTCCTGATTAAAATTAAACTTCTTGAGGGCAAGACAGATTTCGTCTTTCCTGTTTACTGCCATATCCCCAGTACAGAACATAGAACACAGCTGGAGATCAATACATATTTGTTGAGAAATGAAAGGATGAATGAATGGGTGATATCCTCAAAAAGATTTTTGAAGAATGGCTAGGAAAAATGGACCTCAGCATTCCATTTCAAGTGCAGAGCAGAGTATACACATGACAACCGTGATGTGTTGGCCTTTCCAAACAACCTCCTGAATTAGGAAAAGGCTAATTGAAAGGATAAGTATGGTGAGTAGATTTTTCCTTTTGGTTTTAGATAGAATCAAGTGCATGCTTTAAAAATATTATTTATTTAATCTGGCATCTTATTATATGAGGGTAAGACCATTAAAATTCTCTAAAAATAGAAAAACTCCAGTTTTTGTTTATCTGCAATAATTATCTGTAAGGTAAATTATATGCTTGCTTTGTCTTAAAAGACTTTCTTTTGGCTTTTGACTTGGAAATAATGTAAGTACAACAAAAAAAAGAAAGAAAAAATGTTAGAATTTTCAGTGCTTCCACAGAGAATGGCAACCACATTTAACATGGAATAATAGTCCTTTATTCTTAAAAATAAAGCTGATATTTTACAAGCATTAGTTTATTTTTAAGCTGCTAAGTTTTTTTTCCCCTATTTTTTGTTCCTTCTGCTGTTGTCACAAATCTCCTTCATCTAATGAGTTCCCAAACAAACCTGATTTGAGCAGCAACCAGTTTTTTAAATTATGTTTATATGGGAAGCGAGATTTTCTGGCAGGAAGTTATGCAAGTGAGGAGTCAAAGGTTTGGTTCTCCAAGCCTTCCAGTTTTTACAACAGCTACATGGGGCTCATTAACACATGCTGAATTGTAACAGGTAATGCAGATCCTGGTTTTACTGAAAAACATAATATACTCATATCAATACTAAAAGGTTAGGAAAATAATAATAAAAACATAGTTTTCATCCATTAAATTCAAAACTACTCCCCTTTCCCTCTTTAAATATGTTGACTCAGTTGACATAAGAACATAGTTGGGTTTCTGAATTACTTGAATAGTTAAAGCTACATTACTATGTTTCATTTAAAGCCAGATTTATCTACTTATTTGTTTTATTTTTTTTAACATAAAGCAACTGGACTTTATTTTTATTTTGTTTTTCCAGTTATGAAATTTTCAGACACAAAGGTTGAGAGACTAGTGTAATGAACTTCCAAAATCAATATACTTTTCTTTTAATTGATGTATTTAAAATCTGATTTTTTTCTTTGAAAGAGGAGGATAGCCATCATGTCAGGTGAGTCAAATGACAGCACAATTCAGAGCTGTACCTTGTGGCAGCAGTCAAGAGACTGCTTGAAGTCACAGGGCCAAGACCTGGGCAAATATGTAAACTCAAGGGGACAAAAGTGAGATGCTAAAGAATTAAATATTAAAAAAAAAAAAAGAATAAATATTTAATTGCCCGGCCGCTGAAACCAAGTAATTTATTGATTTATTTTTCAAAAATTATTTGGATCTACCAAGTGCCTATTTTGACATCATTTTGTTTAAGGGCAAAGAATGAAGGTCTATGGTCACATAAGCATTTCTGGGTGAGGGGTGGAGGTGCTAAAAAGGCCCCATAGAGCAGACATTGGCGATCTCATCAATGACACTTGACTATTGCCACTTGTGAATGTAGCATATGATACAATTCACCTGGAAAAGCCAGGAAAATAAGTTACTTGTAAATTAAACAAACACACAAATCAAAGAGGGTTCTAACATTTCTGAAGTAGATAAAGATATGGGGGAAAAGGAGTTTATATAAAGGAAAAATATGGAGTTGCCAAACTTTTGTTTCCTTAGCTCTGAAAAATAAAGATAGAATTTGATTGAATTTATTTCATTACAACCAGACTATTCGAAGAAATAAAAACCTGTTGATGAAAATAACTAGGGAAGTTTTTCAATGCAGTAAAAATCAAATATCAAGTAGACATTTGACATGATTTATGGCTTAGGAAATAAAGAAGGAAATACATATAAAGTCTCTGCCCTTCCTAAATTTATATTGGCTAATGCTTTCTAATTTTCCTAGAGCTGTCAGTGGAACAGTTTTGAGAACAGAGCTGCTCCTTTTCTTAATGATTTATATTAACAAGTAAGGTGGCAGTGAAGTCTTCAATGAGAGCTACTTATTTATGTCTACTAGACACATAGGAGAATCTGGGCAGCAGGGCTGTCTACTTAGGCATCCAAATGTGGACTGAGTTGATCAGACTGGGGAAATCTCACACGACTTTGGGAAAACTGAAGTCGAAGTAGAAAAGAAGAAACACAAATACCAAAATGCTTTAAAAATATTATTATGGTTGGAGTTCTTGGGTAGCCTAGTGGTT
Organism: Hippopotamus amphibius kiboko; assembly: GCF_030028045.1. NCBI lineage: Eukaryota > Metazoa > Chordata > Mammalia > Artiodactyla > Hippopotamidae > Hippopotamus > Hippopotamus amphibius. The sequence goes on along the minus strand of NC_080193.1, from coordinate 70,949,022 downwards.
AGGATTCCTGGTTTTCACTGCCATGGCCTGAGTTCAATCCCTGATTACGGAACTGAGATCCTGAAAGACATGCAGCATGGCTACAAAATAAATAAATAAAAATAAATAAATAAATAAAAATAAATGAATAAAAATATCACTATGGTAAAGATGAAATGAATGACGCAAGATTTGGAAGAGGCACACATGTTTGGTCTTCTGAAAATAGCACCGTTTAATTCCAAAGAATTTTAGGATGCCCAAGGTATTTCACTATTTGGTTTCCATTGGCATTTCTGGGGGCCTGGACATGGGTGATGATATTTGGTGCTGAAAGTGTTCTCAGCAGACAGTGTGTTAGAAGCAATCTCTTTCTAAATAAAATGTAAAATTTTAAAACTTGACAAAATGAATCAAGTACTGTCAAATCTCTATTTATATTGGTATCAATATGTATTTACAAACATATATTCGATGAAAAGCAATTCATAGACACTGGCAAATTAAAACAAAGTTATCCTTTATTATGTGATTTTCATATGATTCCCACCAACTTAAGTACTAACAACCTGATACAATTTGTTGCCAGTAGTCTGTTTTACCTTTTATATCTGGTCCCAGGGATTGGTGCTTAATACATGTCTATTCATGAATAAATAGAAAAAAAAAAAAGAATGAGTATGTAAGTGAACAACCGAGTAAATACTAAAACCTTCATTTTTTGGCCATAGAAACAATATTATGTTAGTTTCAAGTATTCTTTAAGAATTGTCTTACAAAGCCTAGTAATTTGTTTAGCCGGATCTCCATATACTTTCATTAAGTCAAGACTCAGTTTTCTAGTTTCTGCTATTATTGTTGTTATTTTTGGAACAAATATTCTATATTCTGCAGTTTGCAAGCCCAAGGTTTATTCTTTACTCTCTCTCTTTTTATGTGACGCTTGGTTAAGAAATCCATCTCCTCCTGTAATATGGTAGTATTAGATGTACCATAGCATACTAAATTTTGAAATTGTAATCTGCTCAAGCTCACAAAGGAAATTGTGCAATTTAAACTCATTTCACTTTAAACTAGTTTAGTGAAATATCAGATTGCCAGTCAATAGGGACATAGTGGAGGCATCTATGGATGATGACAACTACTGCTTCAGGAAAGATTCCAAATCACCGTTTCATACATACTAACAAGTGTCATCATATTGACATCTATACAGAGAAACAAATATATAGCTTTCTGTTCGCTTTACCATTTGCAAGATTTACTTGATTATATATATTATAGCCTGGTAAAGCATTTCTACTTTGCTAAATTCTTGATGTATTCTGATACCATGTCGTTTTGTTAATAACTATATAACTTGTTTTATCTTCTAGGGCTTAATTTACAATCTTGGCAAGCGTATGTGGGATTGAAGGAGACAATTAGTCTGCTGAAGAAATGGAAATACACTTTCAAGCAGACTGACATCAGTTTTGCCAGAAATACCATGGTTACGAAAAGGCAGGATGTAAGTCTGAGGGCGAGTTGTAACCCTGCCCTTGAGAGAACTAAATAGTAAGACAGAATATGAGTGAACACATTGCCTGGGTTTATTTGTTTGAAAACCTGCACCTACTCTGACAGCTGTAATATAAATAGATATAGAGTGCAGAAAAAAAATTATTGAATAAGGCGCACACAGACTATTTTCTATTCTCATCAATAATTTTGATACTAACAAAAGGTTTGCCATCTGCTATTTAGACAGTCTTTTCTCTTAATTAAAAACTCTGTGAACTTTATCCTATATAACAGAAGTTCTCTTTCCCTTCCTCCCACCTCTTTTAATGCAGATGTCACTTGGAAGGTAGACTCTAGAAAGATAAATTTCACCTTTCTGCTTTCACCTTTCACTTTCTTATTACATAGAATGCAGTGGCTACTTTTTAGATATTTTATGTGCGTTGGAATTTTCCATCTAAAGTATGAAGTGCTAAGCTAAGCAATGGTAAAAACAAATGTTATAAGAGAAAGATTTCCCTCTCTTTGACACAAATGGTAATCAATACTGAGCTTTGCCTCACGAATTCTGCAAGTGCCATTGATGCCCCAAGCTATGCCTACGGTTCATAAGCAAACAGGGTGGGGAGAATAATTTCATAGAGGAGGAAAATATCTTTTTATTCTCCCCTTCTGAATTCTTGCCTGGTATCCCTGTAATAAAAGACAGATGAACAAGAGAAAATAATATATTAAGAAGATAACTTTATAAGTTTTAAGCCACACGGGACCTTCATAAGGGAATGGAGGCTGAATGAAACAGTTAAACCTGAGTGTTTTTATGCTAGTTTGATGAAGAATGAAAAGTGGTGGAAAGATGTGATAGGACAAAGGTGCAGATTCTTCTCTGTGTCTCTTTGTTTTTAGAGGTGAGGATGCTCCTTTCCTCAGGTATAGAGAAGGCATACCTCACAGGGGAGCTTTATGACCCACTTCAGAGGAAGGTCAGAAAATTCTTCCTGCACATATCATTTCTCAAATTCCTTCAGCTTGAAATTTACAATATGCCAAATTGCCATCTTTGGAGGAAGTGTGTCCTGAACCACATAGACTTCCATCAAGCTATTTTTGAATTAAGAGTAAAACTAAATAGCAAAAATAACATATAGTAAAATCTCAAAACAGATATTCTCAGGCTGCTGGGATGACATGGAGAGATAAACATTGGCCAGATTACGCATGAAATGCATTGAGAGCTATTTGGCTAGAAAAAAAATAGCTGAGAAAAGAGGAAATAATCATTATATGGCCTTGGATGAGTCATTTAACATCTTGTAACTTGATCTAAAAAGTGATAGTAAGTCTTTATTTGTCTTAGGGAGTTGGGTGAATCAGATGATTATTTAAAATTTCCAGTTCTAATATAGATTGAATCTGTGAATTATTTTAGGGGAACGTCTCAAGAAGACATTTCCCCAAAATAATTAAATTTAAGGCATTATCAGGTTTATCACACGGACTCTTAAATTATAATAAAGTTTGTATTAAGTATATCATATTATTTGTCAAAAGAAATATGGCTAACTTATACATAATATATGTGCATATATAAATATGTAATTTCAGTTGAAAATATTTTTTAAAGCTGATAAATCATGTTCAGTTTCTTTAAGATGTGATATCTAATTATGCTGTTGGTGTTGTTGCCTTTAAACATTTTGAAAAGTTTATGCTGTAAGCCTAGAAACACAAACATTTAATGATTTCTTTATATCCCTTGCCAATGAATACACTTGCTGTGATTTTCTAACCTAAAAAAAAAAAAAAAAAAAAACCGTTGGCCAGCTAAGGCTGGACTTACTATTGACTTACTAATCTCATCCCCTGCTTGTCTCTTAGGTTTGTAAGGATTTGAGTGGGGCCGGGAAGAACCAATCAAGCTAGAAGAAAAGCAATGCTTTGTAGTCAAGGTTTTGGTCTCGCTACTGTGAGAAACCTGCTATTCTAAGACACAGATATGGGGAATTTTCACATCAATGGTACTGCTACCCTTCCTGCTGACCTGGTTTGGTCACCTAAGGGGGAACTACCTAGGATTTCAGCCCACAAATAGATTTGTTTCTCTGTTTTAAGACTTCAAGTTCTCCTCAGTGGTCGATAGCTCCTCAGGCCTTATTTATACACTGTGTCAGTGTTTTCACAGCCATTTAGCCCAGATGGTTTTCCCCTCTCTCACTTCAGTGCCTTACACAAGGCAAGAAAAGTTGGGGGATGAAGGGCCCAGGAGCATTCAAAGAGAGATGTGCTTTGTCTCCAGGAGAAGGTGCAGATTAAGGCTCTTAGAAGGCACTAAGTAAGGAGGCAACCATGATCTCAAGTAAGATAGCCCATCGGAATTCTTATCTCTGCGTTTCTCTCACTGTAACTCTAGAAGACCATTGGCTGTACAATAGGGAAAATAATGTCTAATTCACAGGGCTGTTATGAAAACTCGGTAAAATACTGTACATGAAGTACCTCATCCAAAGCTGGGCAAATAGGATGGGCTACATATGTGTAAGTTTTTCCTTCAACTCTAAATGCCCAACGTTCCCTCCACTGCTTAACTTACTTCACCAAATCCAAGTTTTACCTAAATAAATCTTTGGGCTTAGGAGAGTCAGTGAATCTCCATGACCCTCCTTGAAATTATCCAGTTAGTCAGGATCAAACCTTCAGGTACTATATAAACCACACTGTATCTCATAGTCACTTTGAAAGAACACTTGAGTAATATCTCTATATGTGATTGGAAAAGATGTCATTTTACTTAAGAGAACAAATGCAATTTGAACCTGAATGACAATCTAGGAGTGTTTTCATTCCCAGTTTAGCAATTTGCTAAGGAATTTTGATGACCTTGAGGATTTTAAGAAACTCAAACGAACAAAGGTACTCTGTGTGACCCCCATCACCTATGGAATAAAAAATAATTACAGGTAAACTTTTGTTTTATTTTACACAATCTCAAATAATGATGCTAAAAAAGGACTTGTAAACCAGTGTCTAAATGTCTTTTTAGATCTCTGGAAAACAGATTAATCACACATAGGTTACTGGCACGAACAATAGAGAAAGCCAATTACTACTTTCCAAAGCAAACAAAAACCAAACAAACAAAAAATCCCACAATATAGATCTTTAGAAATCTTCCATTGAAGGAAGACTTATTATAACAGCCTTTGAAGAAATAGTTCAAATCACCACAATCATATTAAAATATGGGAAATAGAATGAAACACACTTAGAATTCTATAGTGTTCTTTTAACATGTTTAACTAAATAAGTGATTAGTAAATATTTATTGTTATGTACACATGCTTTGACCTTTGAAAACAGAACATACATTTAATTTCCTGAATTTCAAACATAATGCTTGAGTATAATTATGAATACAGTTATGTTTCTGGGAGATAGTAGCCTGGAAAAGAAGGAAGGACTGTGATAAATTATTCCTCAAATAATATTTTTTGAAGGCACAATGATCCAGGTAACAGCACCACACCTTTTATCCTGTTATATAAAACTCCCCCCCCCCCCCCGCCAAAACCCATCAGATTTGTAAGCATGACTATAAAAAAATGTCTTAAAGATAATGCAGTTACAAACTCATCTAAGTTCTGTATTTGTTTTGAAAAAAGGTTGGCCCTGGCTGCAATCTATAGCGAGAATTTTTGGTGTTGTCCCATCCTCCATGGTGGATGAATTCATCCCTTTCCACGGTTTGGACACAGCAGAATGTTTATTCACAAACAGCACATTTATTCCTAGGATATCAACAAAAAGAAATCCAACATAGACCTTCACTTTTGTCTTCCCTTTCTCAAAGCCTCTCTGAAGTATAACTGCCCTTTACTGATGATAATCTCCCTGGTAAATCAAGCTATTGTGACTATAGATGTTATTGAGTTACTAATTAACCTTCCTATTTTTGATATGATATTTCTGGAGATTCTACCTTCTTGAAAATTATTTGGGCTGGAAGAATATCAGGAACATACAATATTGTGTCTGAGCAGATATGTTTCCTTTAATCATTCCAATAAAAGGTCACCTCAGTACCTGGTGAGTTTACTATAATCAAATTTGTAGCTGAAAGAATAGATATTTTCTGATTTTCCCTGAGAAGTTGGTTTGCAGCTTGGCTATATAAGCTGGGAGTAGAAAAGTAAATGGGTCCAATACCAACTGTGGCTCAGGGTTATTTTATATTATAACAATCTTTACCAAAAAAATTTAAGGAAAATCAAATTAAAGTAAATTAAAAAAACTTATTGGGAAATTTTACAACTGCCCTCAGAACCATTAAAATGTTCCCATTCTAAGCTGCTACATAGCACAGGGAGATCAACTCGATGATGCTTGGTGATGACCTAGAGGGATGGGATAGGGAGGGTAGGAGGGCTGCTCAAAAGGGAGGGAATATGGGTATATGTGTATAAACACAGCTGATTCACTTTGTTGTACAGCAGAAACTGGCACAACATTGTAAAGCAATTATACTCCAATAAAGATCTGAGGGAAAAAAAGAGAAAAAAAGTCCCCATTCTACATTGGCTAAAATTACTCCTGTTTTCCTAATCTTCAATAATTAAGGACTAAGCAGAATACATAAGGCCAAAGAAGATTTATCTTCAAGATATTAAGCACTATTTACTATTGGAAACTATCTAAAATGTGTTTCTAATAATGACAGACTAGAAGGAGTTGAATCTTGGTTTATTGCCATACACAAATATGTTTAACAATTTTTATAGTCCATGTGTTGCTGAAAATGTGTTTGTATTTTGGTATGCATGTTAAGTAAGTTAACACTAGCTACTGTACTATACAAACCCTGAAATCTCCACCACTTCATATTATTGAAGCTTATTCATTGCTTATTTAAAATTCAACTAGACACAAGGGAGGGAGTATGTGCTATTTAGTGATTCAGGAACTCAGATTGATGGAAGGTCTGCATCTAGAATGCATGTCCCACAAGGCCACCTTAGGCATTGACATCCACCCAATACACACAGCAAAATAAAGCCTGAACGGTAAAATAAGAGATTTTTATAGGTCCGTGTTGGTAATCATATGCATCACTGCCATGCACATCCTATTGGCCATAACTCAGTCACTATAAAGGTAGGCTTGGAAATAGTCTAAGAAGAAAAGAAAAAACAGGGAAATCCTTATGGTAAATAGTTAACCCGTGTCTTTTGTAGTCCCTTAATTCTATTACTATCCCTTTAACTCACAATACAATTTCAATATGTGTTCCTTTTAAAATGTTTGATCCCCAGATATAATTTTTAAGCCCACATAAGAAGTCAGAGAACATTCTCCTAAAATTAGGTGTACCTGCAGACTAGTGAATTTCTTATGATTCATTCTAAACAATCAAATAATATTACTTATTCTAAGAAATCATGATTAATAATGAGGTAGGTATTTGTTATAAGCATTGGTTCATATAAAAGAGAGCTCTCAAGGGAATAAAGATGTGACATGTGATGATGGACCCTCACCACATCCACTGGAATCCTTCCTGCTTGTTCAATATGCTCACCCCTCAATAGTCACAAGGACTGCTCAAGGCTCACACCTGTAAATTCTCCAGTAACTTCTGAGTCTTGCACTTGGGTAACTGAAACTACCTCTGGGAGTTGCCTTGAGGGTATACAACCAGATGTATATTCAATGAAAGACTGATGGGAATTACAAAAGTTTTGCTGTCTTGGCCCAAATTGAAACAGAATCTGCACTGCAGTGTAAGCTCCAGAGTTCCTTGAGGAATAGGTGGAGGCTGGACTTCACCTGACAGAGGGATCTTGTATTGCTACTTCTATCCTATCTAGTGCCCCTAACTCCCTTAGAGGTTTTGCCAAATATCACTCCCTTAGCAAGTCTCTTTCATGCACATAAATACTCATTTCAATCTGTTTCTAGGGAACCTGACTCAATACAAGAGATAAATCATTTAAAATATGTTTTTTTTTCTTTTTTTGCCCCATTTCACCTTTAATATTAACATACATTTTTTTTCCTGGCCACGCCTTCTTTTTTTTTTTTTATTGAGATACAGTTAACATACAATAAACTGTATATGTTTAGAGCGTACAATTTGGTATCCCAATCTCCCGATTCATTCCCCCCCAACCCTCCCCACTTTCCCCACTTGGTGTCCATATGTTTGTTCTCTACATCTGTGTCTCTATTTCCGCCTTGCAAACCGGTTGATTTGTACCATTTTTCTATAGTCTGCATATGTGTGTTAATATACGGTATTTGTTTTTCTCTTTCTGACTCACTTTACTCTGTATGACAGTCTCCAAGTCCATCCATGTCTCTAGAAATGTCCCAGTTTCCTTGCTTTTTACAGCTGAGTAATATTCCATTGTATATATATACCACATCTTTTTTATTCACACAAGAGATAAATCATTTAAAATATGTTTTAAAGTCGCTGGCATCTCTAGACATATTTAGTGCAGGTAGTGAAGCTGCAAAGACTGATTAACATCTTACATTCTGGAAAATATGTGCATCATCTCTTTACAAATCAGGCTTTTCTTGTTTTACAACTATGCTGAGAGTCTTTGGTTTCCTTTATACTCATCAGGAGTATGTGACAAAAGGGACTTCATAGATGTGATTTAGGCACAAACCATCATAGAGGTAAATAATGGAAAGACTTCTTTATAGTAAGAATAGAGGGGTTAAGAATCAAGAGAAACGAGAATGGATATATAAGAAAATTTACCATTTAGATATATTAGAAATATAAAATATTTTTATTTTAAATAAACAAAAGAGAAAGACAATCGCTGTGAATACTCTAAACAATAGACCAGATCCCAAGTTTCAGTTAACTAGAAAGATATAACTATGTTAAATTTATATGTACCTAATAACACAGCTTCAAAATAAATGAAGTAAATATTTATAGTAATACCGGGTTAAATAAATATTATATTTTATATATAAAGTTACATATGTTACATACAAAGTTATATAAATGATCAAGTTTTATAAAGCTACTTCCTTTGCATAAGTCTAAAGATAAATCCACAAATCTGGAGGATAAAAACACAACACATAAATCCATGAGTATCATGTCAACCATAGAAAGAGTAAACAGATTTTTATATTCACATGATGGAATACTATTCATTAGAAGTTCTTTGAACACAATGAAATTAAGGTAGAAAACAATAAGAAAATATGACTAGAAAAATCCCATGTTTGTCAGTGTACAATAGAAATGCAAATACAGTTGGCCCTCCTAATCTGTGAGTTCTGTATCTACAAGATTCAACCAATTGCAGATCAAAAATATATTCTCCCAAAATTCCAGAAAGTTCCAAAAAATTTTGCTGCGTACTGGCAACCATTTACATAGCAATCACATTGTGTTTGCAACTATTTACATAGTATTTACATTGCACTAGGTATTATAAGTAGTCTAGAGATGATTTAAAGTATATGGGAAATTATAGGATATAATGCAAGTACTACACCATTTTATATGAGACTTGAGAATCCCCAATTTGCAAGGGGTCCTGGAACCAATCTCCCACGGATACTGAGGGACAACTGTAACAAACGAATCAATAAATAAATTATAATGAAAATTTTAAAATATTTTATACTCGATTGTACAAAATACAAGGAATACAGCTGAAAGATTATTTTGAAGAAAATTTACCAAGCTTAATGTATGTATTTAAATAATAAGTACTTTTAAATTAATAAAATATTCACTCTAAGAGCAAGGGGAGAAAAAAATCAGCAAATAAACCCAAAGAAAGTAAAAGGAAGTGAAATAAACAGCAAAATACCAAATAATGAAATGGAAAGGAACTATAATAGAAGATTCACAAAGCTAAAGGTTAATTCTTTGACAATATATCAATAAATAAAATTTACATACCTGTGGTGAAACTGCTTAAGAAAGAAAGATACCATAATACAATTTCAGGAATGGAAAGCGTGCAGTACTTTAGAACCTTCAACATCACAAATGTATCAAAATATTATTATGCACATCACACCAAGAAATATGAAAATGTACATAGATGAAAAAGACAACTTTCTAGAAAATTCCAACTTATAAAAACTAAGTCAACAAGAAATAGAAACATTGATAGAATCCAAGAAGTTACAGAACCATAAGTCACAATTCCAGTTATTGAACACATGTAGACAATGCAGTACCAGTGAAATGTTTCTTTTGGTTAAATGTGATTTTTATTAGCCTGCTTTGACAATTTAATCCCTTACATAAGCACAGTTTTATCTCTTCTAAAAAATACTGAAATTAAATTTCATCAAATATTAATAACAAGGTTTTTGGGTGATGGTGCTATATTTGTTATATACACACACAATGTAATATCACTCTGCCATAAAAAAGAATGAAATGTGACATTTGTGACATCATCGATGGACCTTGAGGGTATTACACTAAGCAAAGCAAGTCAGAGAAAGACAAATACCATACTGCTCGTTTCCTATGTTGTGCACCTGAAACTAATGTAATATTGTAGATCAATTATACCTGAATAAATAAGGGGCATGGAGAGAGAAATAGAACCACATTTAAAAAAAATTTTCTTAAGATAGATGGAGAATGTTGGCAGCATAGGGAGAAACCCTCCTCCTTCACTTGCTTATGTTTGTACATATTGGCATAAGCCTTTTGAAGGGAAAGTTAGAAGAGTCTGTGATATTTAACTTGGGCATTGTTTTTACCCCAGAAACATCATTAATTAGGATGCTATACAGTCATGTGCACACAATAATACAAAAGTGTTCATCATCACATTGTTTCTAGTAGCAAAATTATAGTAATAATAGGAGAATGGCATTAGACCATGTTACTATGAAATATTATACAGCTATTCAATTAAAAAGGTAAATATCTTTGTATAGGAATGAAAATACAGCTTAAATACATTGTTATGCTTAAAAACTCTCATCTTTTATAATCATGCATATTGGGGAAATAGTTTCATATACTGATAATGTAAAAAGAATAGAAAATTGTAAGAAGGAAATGCTGATAAAAGAGTAGAAAAGTATATCAAGTTTTCAGTTTAAGTGAAGAAACTTCTTCTACCCTTGAAGAAACTGCTTCAGATAAAACATTCCTTATTTTTAACTATTTTCTCTCTAATGAGTCATTTAGGAAAAGGACTGTGACCTGGTGATTTACCACTACTGTAAAGTATATAACAAATGAGACTCACACCTATTCTATAAACTGCTATTGCTTGTATTCATAATTACTCTCATCACAGTCAAGGTGTTTTATCAATCTTCTGATGGGTCCCATGTAGCTAAACACTATTATAAACTGAGGAATTGAGATGAAATCTACATCATGCAAGTGAGTTGATGAAAACTAATTTGTCATCATTTTTAAATGAAAAAATACAGCACATAGGATAGGGCACATGTTCAATCTGAGGCAACTGAATAAAAAGATTAATATTAATCTCATTTTGAAAGTCATCTCCATTTATGGTCTTTGGGACATATCTATTCAGATAATGTCAGAAGTCAGTTCTTCCCATTAGCTGGTTGTGACAGTAAAAAAAGTGCACCTCCCCAAGATTCTTTTTTACTACAAAGTAATATCTGTAGAGATATTTCATTTCATAGAAAGTTGAAGGGGCTGGAATGAGAATTTTAGGCGGATATTTATAACATAGCCATATCTATCTTAGGCACCAAAATTTCAAACATGAACAATACAATTTCTAATCTCTTCAGTTCACAGGTGCCTCTTTTGACAATTTTCAACTCTCTTGAATATTCAAAACTTCAATCATGTAAAATAATTCAATGTTTCTTAAATCACTCATATAATCAAGATTAGATGATGCATGATTAGTCATTGTTATAATGAAAGGGGAAGATGTAAATAAATATTTATAAATGATAGTCAAGATGGGATCACTCTGATGAAATTCATTTTTCCACAAAAGCCGATGAAATAATCATCTCAATGTTGACAACCTCTCTTGGATAAAAGACAATTAAACTATCAAGATTGCAATTTATTCATCTTATGAGTTTAAATTGTTGCCCATAGTACAAAAAATGTTTTTGTATAAAGACCTTCATTTTAAAGTGCTTTAGGTTTAAAAAACAAAAACCAAAAAAACCAACAAAAAAACAAAAAAACCCTTGCATCTGTATGATGTTATTAAATCCTCACAAAAATCTCTTAAAGTACATTAATCTTCATATTAGAGATAAGGAATCTAAATTTCAGACAAAATAGGATGCTTGCACAAGTTCTACAGCACAGAATAATAAAGTATGGATTGAGAACTAGACACTCTGGGTTCAAATTCTAGTCTACTTTCCATTTATTGGGTGACTTCGAGGAAATTACTCAAACTCTCTGTGCTTCAGTTTCCTCATCCATAAAATGGAGTGATGGAAATGATGGTACCTTTTTCAAATCCTTATTATAGTAAACAAATGATTTTAAATGCTCCTAAACAGTTCTTGGCCTATAGAAAGTACAATATAAATATTGGATATAATCATTATAAAACTATTAACTGATGGAGTCTAGACTGGAGCTTAAATCTTGTAATGCCCAATTTAGACTTTGGAGCAGGACAAACCTGGATTTCATTCTTACTCAACAATGCAAAGGCTATGTGAATTTTGGGTGAGCAATTTTCTTCATAGATAGAATAGGAATAAAATTGACATGCACACATAAGAGACTTGTTGTGAGGATTATGTTTGTCAACATAATACAGAAGCTACATAGTGCCTCATCTAGACCAGCAGTACAGTAGATGATAATTCCATTTTCAACTCCTGTGCAAGTACCTTAATGCTTCTACTTACATATGATATGCTGATCAATTTATATTTATTTAAAACAATGCACACACAGGCACTGCTGGGTTTACTGACCCACTTACTACTCAAAGTAATCCATAAGGTATCATCCTCATTGTACAGATGAGGAAACCAAGGCAGAGAAGGTTAGGCAATGTATTGAAGATCATAAAATTAAGCGATGGGATCAGAATGAGAATTTGAGCAGTTTGGTACCCAACACTACATTCTATTGCTTCTGAGCATTTCTCTATTTAGATGTAGTTCCTAATGTGATTACTTTCTTAAACAAAACACATAAGATTGGTATCTATTCTGGTAACCTACAAGTCAATATTGCCTCAAAATACTTCGTACTACCAAATATCTAGAAATACTGGAATTAACATTCCCCCAAATTAAGCAATATGCCGAGGGGTCAAAAATGACAAGGGAGTGAAAAAAACTATTTTAATCCATTGTTAAGGGTATGCCACTCTCCACCGCTGAGAGACTTTTGACTCAACAGGCACACTATGAGACAAGACTTTGAAAGCAAGCAAGGTTGGGGAGTTGGCATATCCCACAAAAATCAGATCTTTAAAATAGAGGCTAAAGACCATTTATTGCCCAACAAAGGGAATGGACTGGGAATACATCTATTCTGGCAAAGGCTCTGAGTGCAAAATGTCTCTGAGAATTCTTATTCACTGAATTGACATTCAGTGTTTTGTCGTGCAGTTGACTATAAGCTCACAATTCACACAGATATGGAATGAATGTTATGAATGAGAATTGGCAAAAACAACACACTTTAGTCCCATGAGGGTTTTGTATATTTAAATTATAAGATGTGGAATACAAGATAGTATATTAAATAGAAATTTAATAGTATGTTAAGGAGAAAGAAAGATGATTTTTAAAGTAAACTGATTAATTAACATTATGAAATAAATGCTTAAATTACTAATAAGAGAAACAAGAACATAACCAAGGAGCATTGGTTCCTTCTACAGGGTACAGTTTTAAAAGTCTAGGCAGATTTGAAAGGAAAATAGAGCGTATTTAAGGAAATGAACACAATCATTAAAATAAAATATAACTCCAAGGACAGGTTAAACAGCACACTTGACACTACTGAAGATGGAATTAAGGATAAAGAAATATGAATCTGAAGGTACAACAACCTAAAGTGTAAAAGATAGAAAATAGAAAGCTAATGCAATGTGAAAAAGTGGAAAGGTCTTCCAGAGGTCTAATTTGAGTTGCAACAGCCTGATTCAGGATGCATATCAATGCAGACTTCTTAATAACAGCAGAAGACAGAAGACAGGGAAAAATGTTTTTAAGATGCTGCAAAAAGGTCACAGTTAAAACATATTCAGTTATACTCTTATTGAAAAACATGGATGAAATAAAGACATTCATTGTGATGCAAGGGCAAAATTAAGACATTTTCAGACAAATGAAATTGTTTACCATCAATAGACTTTCACTAAAGGAATTTCTAAAGGATGTACTTCAGGAATAAGGAAAATGTGAAAATGATCCTGTGGAAATATCTAACATTCAACACAGCAATGTGAACAAAGAAATGAAAAAGTAAACTAAGATGTAATCAATGAGTAAAATTGAATTTAAAAACAATAGTATAACAACATCTATTTGGGCAATAAGAGTTGGGAAGAATTGAAACACTGGACAACAATAGCATGTAAGTCAGGACTGACAGGATAGATACAAGACATTTTTAAGGTTTTGTATTATTCAGAAAGAAGGTAGAAATTGCTTTGCTTTAACCTTTGTTAAGTACAGAAAAAATTTAAAGCAACCATGAGAAGAACACAAATACAGTATTTAATATCCAAACAGCTATACAAAACTTAGGTAATACAAAAGAAGACAGGAAAGGAGGTTAAAAAATAGAGAAAGCAGATCTTATAATAGGCACAATAAGAAGTGATAGAAATATATCCAAGTATATCAGTAATCACAGCAAATGTGCATAGAATAAGAATGCTTGGTGATCAAAGATTTTCTGGATACAAAAGAAAATTCACTTGCATATTGTTTAATATATATATTTACATTAAAAACACAGTTTGAAAGTAAAAAAAGAGAAAGAGAATATCTGGTCAAATATAAACAAAAGAATGCTGCTGTTGCTATATTAATATGAGGCTAAAGTATTCTTTAAGACACAAAGCACTGTCAGGGAGCAAAAGGGTCACTACTAAAGGACAAAAGGTTCATTTTATCAGAAGTATTGTTCTGTTCTAAACTTCAAAGTTTATTAACACAGCTTCATAAAGGAAACATTGTCCATTTAATGGAGATTTTAACTTTCTTACTAAATTAACAGATCAAACTGACACAAATTTATAGAAACTATTTTAGCAATACCATTTATCAGCTTGATTTCTCTACCTTCAAAGTTAGAGAATGCATATTATCAAGCTTATATCAATAAACAAAACATCACATTTTAAGCTATAAAGCCTCAAAAATAATTTATAATTGATTCATATGAATTACAATGCTACTATGCTAGAAATAGATATCAGAAAATTAGAGTAATCAGAAAAAACCCCATATACCTCAAAGTAAAACTAACATACAACTTCAAAATATCTCACTGGACAAAAACCAAAAACGAAACAAGGACAATGATAGTGTAAATTTAAAAGCACAAAGAACTGAATGATAAAGAAAATACTACAAATCAAAATGTGACGCATACAGCTACCAGGAATTTAAAGAAAAACTTGTTTTCTGAAAGTTTTTATGTTAGAAGAGAACAAAAAGAAGTTAGTGAGCTAAACTTTCAGTGTAAGACACTAGATAACAAACAAGAGAATAATTAAAATATGGGCAGAAATTAGTAAAAGGAAAACAAGTCAAACAAGTAAAAAAAGCCGTTTTTTCTAAGTCAACTAGACAAATAAAACAGCCCAAACCTCTGACTGGCATACAAAAAGACAACAATTATAGATACAGTATATGTGAAAGAGAATTTTAAAATTGCTTTTATGCCAGAACAGATGAAATGGAAAGTCTTCAAGAAAAATAAACTTAGTAAAACTGACCCCCAAAAGTAGAATACTTGAATGTAACTATTTAAGAAATTAAACCAATAGATGTTAACCTACACATCCACCCCTTAAAACAAAAAAACAAACCAAGAACAAAACCCAATAATATATGGAGTTTTCAGGCAAGTGCACTAAACATTATTCAATGAATGGATAATTTCATCTGCCTTCAAGTTCTCTCTGGAAATACAATATTACCAACTCATTTTATGACAAATTCAGAAAAAAATTAAAAGGAAAATAAATTTAGCTTCAATATATTGAATATAGTACAAAAATTCTAAACAAAATACTAGTGATCTGTGTCCTTCAACATATAAAAATAGAGTAGATCATGAGAAAGTTGGGTTTTTATCACTAATTCTAGGCCGACTGAACAATCAAACATTGGTTAGTATAATTTATCCCACTGACATAGAAAAGACAAAAACACATGAACAGCTCAATAATCACTGGGAAATATTTTTATAAAACAAAACACCCACTCATAAGAATTATTAGTACATTAATAATTTACTTCATATATGATACAATGTATTGGTGACAGAGACAGTATACTGATCAAATGTTCTGTGATCCCCTACATTTCCCATACCCAGGCAGCTCCATAAGACTACTTATGCCCAATGGATTATGCCTGGCCTATGGGTGGTTTTCCACTTTTCTTTCCCCAACATGGTCATAAAGGTGCCACAAATTCAAGCAACTTAAATCCCTAAAGAGTTGCGTAGACACAAAGCAGAATTTGTGTCATGCCAGAAACAAACTGTTGATATAGTTCATTGAGATTTTGCCTACCCTATCATCTGTAATATAGACAAAGAATTCATAACCAGAATTAATAATAAACTATTTTACAACTCAATAGGAAAACTATAAACTATGCAGTAGAAAAAAGTAGGCAAAAGACATGAACAGAGAGCACAGAAGGTGAAATCGGGAAAACTGAAAATGAAATAACCTTAAGAGAGACTCAACCCTACTATTAAATGGAAAAATGCAAAATAAAATCATACATTTTATAATTTCATACCTATCCTATTGGCAAAACTTTAAATGTCTGACAATGTAAACTGTTGGCTAGAAAGTGGAGCAACAGGAATATATGGCTGGTGGGTGTGGATTGAGACAACAACTTTAGCAAGCAATTTGGTAAATTTTGTGAAGTTGAAAGTGCTCTACTAAGCCCATGCAACACAATTACTGATCCTGTGCTCTAGAGCCTACAAGCTGTAACTATTGAGCTCTTGAGCCACAACTACTGAATTTCACGCAACTAGAGACCGTGCTCTGCAACTAGAGAAGCCACCGCACTGAGAAGCCCGTGCACCACAATGAAGAGTAGCCCCACTTGCCACAACTAGAGAAAGCCTGTGCACAGCAACGAAGACCCAACACAGCCAATAAGTTAATTAATTAGTTAATTAATTTTTTTAAAAAGTGCTCTAACTTCAACTTATGCTAGAACTCCTATAATCCTTACTCTGACTCTCCAAATAGTCTGAGGCAAATTTCATATTTGTGCTAAATTACATGAACTTTCCTTAGAGTTATAGCAGACATTAGTTACCTCAGGGCTTCCCAGAATCCAGACACAATTTCCCTCTTTGGGGAAATACAAGAAGTTAACCAGAGGTTTTGCTTTTTGTAAGCAACAGCCTTAATTCCTCACTAACTTACCCAGGTTAAAGCAATGATCTTTTCATACCTGTGTGCACAGCCTCTAGTAGAAGACCCGGTTCACAGAAAGCATTCAAACAAGACTATCAATATCAAATCACTGAGTAGTTCCCAGGTACAAATTAGATTCTTTGCAATGTGGTTTACTAAGACATTATTTGTAATATCAGAATAGAAGCTTAATAAACATTCAAAGAAAGTTCGTCAAAGATAGATTCATTCAGTGTGTAAGATTTGACCTATTTTATATACCCTTTAATTTCTTCTTAATTTACATGTTATTTTCAAGGTACTGTTTTTCTTTTCCAGGAACAAATTGTTTGAAGAATCCAAAGTAACTGATAGGGTGCTGTACTTCAGATGTGACAGAAATCTATTTAGTTTAGAAACAGAACTAGAACAAATGCAATAATTCACATATATATGAAATGTTTTTCCATTCTACAAACATATATGGCCCCTTCCCTCTCACAAGCTTCCTGTGATCAAATGTCCATGAAACATATGAGCATAATGAGACTTGATAACTTCCTGAATTGGAAAACACAACGGTTTTGCAAAACCAGGGGGACTTAGCTTTTGTTTTCTCTCGTATTCTTGTAGTAAGTATTCCATGGCATATTCAAGGAGATCAATATAGCTTTAGCTTTGTTTTGTGTAGCTGGGCCGGCATGATGGTAACTGAAAGCTCATCTGTGTTTTTAATCGAATGTGTTCCTAGGGATGCACCAAAACAGATCAGAATGACTTGCTTTTAATTTCCTTTGGGGCAAGTTGCTGGCATGGGCAATGCTGAATTACCATTTTGCCTTTTGCCTTTTTCTCTTCTTTCTGAGTTTGTCCCTTTGAGCAACACTGCAGTAGCTGCTGGCTCTGCAATTAGGCATCTCTGTCTGCCTCCCCTTCAATCTTTTTCTCCTTATTAAGCTAGTAGGAAAATGTTAAGCCCCTAGGCATCTGCATCTATTAATAGGAAGAGGAGATTAACTGTCACCGTTGCATAGATTCATGATGAGTAGACTGCTGGCAGAGTTCTTGTATTTCCTCCTTTTTAGTAACAAGAAACCACGGGCATCTTTGCAACATCATAAAGTGGCTCAGCAGTAGGGCCTCTAATCTGATCTCCGATGGGAGATTGTTGGCCCTCCATCTTAAACTGTCCATCCACAGGATTAGGACAAAGGAAACAATTAGACAGTTCAAGACGCTTCTATTTTACAGATGAAGAAATAGAGGTCATGTGGTGAGTCAGAGGGCAGGCAGGTAATTAATGACAAAGAAGAAACAAGTAGAGTTTCTAGATGAAACCCAGCAATGGGCTTCTGTGCCCACCTCACAGAAAGCCATACGCTAACAGCAGATGTTTGCAGCAAAGGGTTTATTGCAGAACACCAAGAAAGGGAGTGGGAGACAAGTTTCAGATCCACTCCAACTTGGTCTTTGACTTAGGAGTTATTAAAAGGGAAGAATGAAGAAGCTGAGGTTAATCATGGTCGTGTGACATTTCTTGATAATAGTTTTGGAAGTCAGATGTCTGCGGTTTACAAGTCTCTGGTCTGGTGGTCCCTGACCCAGGGGTGTGTAAGCTCATCTTGGCTTGGAGGAAAAACCTGAGTTTATAAGTTAACGATGTTATAGACAACAACAATTTTAGACCTCTGACTCTGGTTGATTATTGTTTAGTTAGCACAGGATTAAGGCCAGAGGGGAACAGATAGGGAACAACACAAAAGAATAAAGCTTTGAATAGGGAAGGGTCAATTATAAAGTTGGCAGGGGAACTCAGTTTTAGGGGAACTCACTTTCATAGGTACCTACCACCTCTAGAAAAGTTCTGAAATTTTTTGTATCCCTTATTTTGGGACCAAGATTTAACATCTTTCAGATGTTAAATACTTAGAAAATTGATTTCTCTGGGATAATAAAAAATTTGTCAACATAATTGCCTGAACAGAATTACTGGAAAAGGGTTAGTTGAAAGGAAAGATGTTAAGTGTGTATCTGGGTATGAGACATTCCAAAAGAGTTTTCACTTAATCACAAAATACTATTTTCAAACCATCTGAGGATTCTCAATTTACATCATTCATATGGGTCTAGGTGTTTTGTTCCTACAAAAAGACCATTTTAAAGCATGTGATTATGTAAGCTAAAAATTAGCAAACGCAGAGAGGTAGTTTGAAATCACATAATGAAGTGATTCTCCAAGTATGATGCCTATAAAATGGAGAAGACTACATTAATGCTACTTATATTATAGTGTTGCTATGAAGAGTTAATGAGTTAATGTAGATAAAGTGCTTAGAACAGTGCCTAGCATCTTATAAGCATTATGTATATTATGTACTCTTACCACTAAGCTATTGTCACACTACAACTACTCCACTGGATTAACTGGTTAGAATTTAGCTTCAGGAATGTCCTTGAAGAACAAGACTATTAGAAATAAAAGATATAAAGATTTTTTTTCTAAGTCCCTATGGGGAAGATAAACTTGAGGGCCTCACTGGGGCACCTGAGAATTAAGGCTGCTTATAGACTTTGTGTCCTCTAAGATATTAAGAAGCAATTGCCACAAAAATGCAATAGAAAACAAACCTCATTGCTTCTTGTTTCATTATGAGTTTTATAAAGGTATGCATACCTTCTGTGGATAACAGGACTTTATTTTCCACAAAAAAGTTCTCAATTATTTCCCTGGATCTTTGAGGCAACCGATATGTTTCACCTGCTCCTGGCCTAGTGTCACTTCATAGGAATCTGTAAAGAAATCTGTAAAAGAAGAAAATACTGAGACATCCTTTGACTAGGAAACAAAGGAATGAAGCCTGTCATCTTTTATTCTTTCTTCTTCTTTGGCCAGTGCTTTTCAGACTGGAATGTGCATACACATCACCTGGGGAATTTATTCAAATGCAGATTTTGATTCACTAGTTCTCCCATGGGGCCTGTGAGTCTATTAATACATTTCTAACAAGCTTCCAAGATGCCAATATTGCTGGCCCAGTCTTCACACTTTATGTAGCAAGGATTTCTATCACATCTGATTTTTAACAAATTCTGTTGATTCTTTCTCCATGGACTTTTATGGCATTTCTTCTGTAGTCTTCCTGGTTCAGGCACTTAACCTTCCAAACACACTTCTGATTTTCAGTTTTCCTCACTCCCAATTCACATCTCATCACTGCCAACGTCACCTTTTCCCAATACTGTTTTGAACTCACTCACCCTGTGCTAAAAAACTTTCAGTAAGGACTTCCCTGGTGGTCCATGGTAAAGAATCCATCCTGCAATGCAGGGGCTGTGGGTTCGATCCCTGGTCAGGGAACTAAGATCCCACATACTGCGGGGCAGCTAAGCCTGTGTGCCTCAACTAGAGAGCCCACACACCCTGGAGCCCGTGAGCCACCACTAGAGAGAGAAAACCTGCTCGCCACAGCTAGAGAGAAGTGTGTGCGTCGTGACGAAGATTCCATGTGCCACAATTAAGACCCAATGCAGCTGATAAATGAATGAATGAATGAATTAAAAACCAATTAATAGCATTAAATATAAAAAATTTTCAGTAGATCACTTGCCTAAGATTCATTTACTGGGCATCAACTATGTGATGAGGGCTCCACTATATCCTCAGAATACAAAGATGAAAAAAACACAGGTTCTGTCTTGAACAGCTCAAATAAAAACAATTTAAAAAGGGGGGCAATTGTATAGATACAAGATTAGTTCAGAAAATCAGAAAACTTTTGTTGTTATGATTAAGGTTTCTCGTTTTCCATAGCTTTTTATGCCAGATTAGCCCCACGTTTAGGATGTATGAATTTCAAGGATTCAAGATTTATTATTATAGACCATAAATGATTTTTAGAACTCTTTGGTGTCCATATTGGTTATTCAAACCACATTTCTGCTGTCCCAAGAGTGAGTCCTTTGAGGGCTAAGGGATGAACAAGATGATGGTCCCTGAATCTTCTGAATGTTCTGGTAAGGTCTGGTATAAGAGCCTTGTATCAGGATTTCTGTGTGCAGAATCATCTTCCTTTTTCTCAAACTCCTCATATTTGAAGTTACTTATCTCATGCTACATACTGAAGTCCAATCCAAAGATGAGCCCCTGGTAATGACCTCAGCATGCCTTCTCTCCTTCTGAAAGAAAATAGCTTTCTTCCTTTGAAAAAAATTTGTCTTATGTCCCTCCAGGTCCAGCTTTAAACCACCTTCTCCCTAAAGCCTTCTCTATTTATATTAAATGACCTCTGATTCTTCTTAATCCCCAGGAGTCTTCATGACTAAATAGTGGGGATTTATCACATGCTTCATATTTTCTAATTGTTTTGTAAAATTTTTAGAACCTAAAAGGCAGAGACACTCTCTGGTATTTCTGTGTACTGTACTCCACAAATCAGTCTATATTCTAGTGATGCTAGTATTTTCATAAGCACTTGATAATGAAGATGGTGATAATTAGGTTCAGCACAGGGATAATGGTCCTGTCTTTGGGGGCCACATCCTAATGGAAGGCTTTCTGAAAGGACAATCACAGTGTTGGAGGATCCAGAAGTATATATAGTTCATCTGGAAAAAAATGTGTATATTCATCAGCACATTTCTGGGTGATTTGATAACCATTTTCAAATATTGAATAACCCTCATGGGAGACTGGGATTGTGTTATTATTTGTGACAGAATATTCTGTGCTGTATTAGTATTAACACTTCTACTTCAGGCTAAGACTGAAGACATTATGGCACTCGGGTTACCTGGGCCAGTTTGGAAAGAGGAGGAAGCCAGTGTGTGCGGGAATCAAATCTATAGGACTTGACTTGCTATCTGGCTATGCCCAAGGGTGAATAGCCTGCACTTCACTTTGTCCATACCAGAAGGCTAATGCATAATGGTTAACTCAGAAAGAAGACAGGACTGTATCTGGCACTTAGCCTCAGTGCCTGTGGCTGAAAAGGGCTAGAGTAGGCAAGGAATAATATGGAAGAAAGAGACAGAAAGAAACATTTCATTTCAATATATTTGAAAATGTGCTTTATCAGTATTTGAAAAAAATGTTCTTTGCTTTTTGAGAAGGGATGGGTAATTATATCATGAAATGATTTTTTGAATAAAACAAGACATGCTTTCAATAGGAAACAGGTGCTTAGAGAGTTTTCCTAATTGTTTAGTACTCTCTACCCAAGTGACAAACAAGGAAACAGAACAATAAAGGTAGAGAGAATGTATGAATACAGAGCAAAGTTTATATACAATTTAATAGCAAACTAAGGCACAGTGTACAGCAAAGACTCGTAAACATAGCTGTTTGGAAAATGTTGAGATTGACATCAGATACCTTTGATACCTTTTTTAAAATAAACTTTATTTTTAGAGTAGTTTTTGATTTACAGAAAAATTAAAAGGATAATATGGAGCATTTCCATAAGCCTAAACGTAGTGTCTCAATCTGTAACATCTGATCTTAGCATACATATTTGTTATAATTAAAGAACCAATATTGATACATATTAACTAAAGCTCACATTTTATTCAGAGTCCCTTAGTTTTTACCTAATGTCCTTTTCAGTTCCAAAATCCCTTCTAGGACACCACATGGCATTTAGTCATCATATCTCCTTAGGCTCCATTAGGCTGTTACAGTTTCTCGGACTTTGTATTTTTAATGACCTTGACAATTTTGAGGAATATTGATCAGATAGATTGTAGAATGTCCCTCACCTGAGATTTGTCTGATGTTTTCCTCATGACTAGTCTGAGGTTATAGGTTTTGAAAGGAAAAACACTGAAGTAAAATGCCATTTATATCACATCATATCAAGGATCCATACCATCAGAATGACTATAGGAATTTTTCTAGGTGTCCTTTATCAGCTTGAACAAATTTCATTGTATTCCTAGCTTGCTGTTTTTTTTTTTTTTGATCATAAGTGGTTATTGGATTTTATCAAATATTTTTCTGCTTCAGTAATCATGTAATTTTCCTTTTTAATCAGTTGATATAATAGATTATATTGGCTGATTAGTTTTCAAATATATAATCAGCCTTGCACACCTGAAAAAAATCCTACTTGGTAGTGGTGTATGGTGTATAATTTATACATTACTGGATATGATTTGCTAATATTTTGAAGATTTTTGCATCTATGTTTATGAGAGGTACTGATCTGTAGTTTTCTAGTAATGTCTGGTTTTGGTATTAGGGTAATGCTAGCTTCATGAAATGAGTTAGAATGGGTTTCCTCTGCTTCTAGTTTCTGGAAGAGATTGTAGAGAATTGATGTCATTTATCCTTAAATGTAAGGTAAAATTCACCAGTAAAAAAAATCTGAGCCTCCTGCTTTCTTTTTTGGAATTCAGCTGACTCTTGAACAACATGGGTTTGAACTGCGCAGGTCCACTCATACAAGGGAATCTTTTCAATAAACAAGTGCTGCAGCAGCACGTGAGCCTCAGCTGGTTGAATCCGAGGCTCTGGAGCCATGGGTGTGGCTCTATGGATGTGGAAGATTGACTGTAAAGTTATATGTAAATGTTTTTTACTGCATGGGGGTCGCACCCTTAACCCCCTTGTTGTTCAAGGGTCAACGGTATAGTAATATTTAGTTCAATTTTTTTAATAGATATGAGAGCCTGGTAAAGGAGGTGGTTGTGTGTGGGCTCTGAATTGGTTGGTTTGCATTTGGAAAGCACAATTGCTGGCAAGTGGCTCACTGTCTCTAGGAATCAGCTAATTTTGAGGGGGGCAGTCCCTCCAGAGTCAGCAAGGCCCCAGTTGTCAAAACATCACAATATGGAAAAGAGAAGGCATGGTTGATACATGGCTCCAGAGACTTCTGCTCCAGGTAAGCACATCTCAACGTGTAGCTCCATTGATTTACTTGTCTCTCCAGGTTTTAGGGTGGCAATTTTCCCTGCAACCACAGTTCTCTGATGGGTCCAAGAAAAGTTATTGATTTTCAATTTGTTCAGCTTTTTCTTGTTGTAAGGAAGGAAGTGATGACTTCTAACTTCATTACATGTCAGGATTGAAACCAGATGTCTCCAACAAATTTTTTAATTGTTCTGCTGACTTTAGTTTTATGCCAAGCTTAACATATTTGCAGTAGCTTCCAAATTCAATGGAATTACACTGAGGAGTTTCTTTTTATAGGAAATTTTGCTCAGCCTAGGAGTGGGATGACAGGCAGTTCATTCATACAGTACCATGTGCTTTTATTTTGCTTTAAAATGTAAGATAAAAAGATATAAAAATATTATCTCAGTTTTTTTAGGAAACTGCCAAAAAATTATTCAGCAAGTTAGTTATTTGAACGTTATTTAAAGCAGCTAGGAAATAAATGACATGAAACTATGATAATTTCTTTCTTTTGTCATCTGCTGAAAAAAGGAGTGGATTAGAAATCCTGATTCAGGTTTGAGTATTGATCATTAGTTGCCAGCTGGATATCCTTACAGATAATTTACTCCTAAATCTCTCAGTTTGTGAATTTGGATAACATGACTTACCTTTCTAACTTAAGGTGTAGTTAGGAGCATAAAAGGGATATGAAAGCTTTAAATTTGCATTATAAAGCACTGCAGAAATGTAGGAAAATAATATCCTTGTTAATAACTCTCATGCACATTCTCCCAAGTGTAGGTTTTAAAGGGGGCAGAGAAGGGGCAGAGAGCTTCTAATTCTGGTTTAAAGAAACAGCCTCAGGAGACATGCATGTTAAGAATGAGTAAACTGAGTATCCAAACAGAATACCCATGGAAAGGTGACGTGGGTTCTGTATTCTTAAATCCCTTACCCTCACCAAGGGACAGAGCCTAAAAGACTCTGAGATGAGAAGAAGTGAGCATAAGAAAATGAAGGCTAACAAATAAGACTCATCAAAATAAACAATTGTTTAAACCAAGTACATGATTTCCCAAAAAAGTGAACTAGTTAGGAAATTTAAATCACTTCTGTGACAGAGAATACTCCTGTTAGGGGCTCATGAAAAAAAGTGGGGATCCCAGCACATATTACCATGTCTGTTGGAAGGACCAACAGAGGACTTATCTTCCTGGCTTGACAATATGTCTTTTTCTTTAGCAGTAAATTCAACCCACATGACACACCACAGACAGAAAATGATCATAGATTGTGTTGTGGGTAATAACACTGTGCAGAGAACTTTATTGCCCAATAAAAATTTTGTCCCAGGTGTATCATAAAGCATTGAGGTGAGGGCAAAAATTGCCCTTATATTGTCTGTTTTCCACAATTGTGTTCCTATTTTTTAACACTGGTAGTGAAGTTTTATATCAGTCACTGTTTGTTTGTATCTCAGTTCCTAAGCCAGTGCAACACAACTGGCAAAAGTTGAATGCATTTACTTCCTCAGGATATTTAATGTTAGGAAAGGGTGAGGAAGGGAGTCAGCATTTCTTGAGCAGCTAGTGTATATCTAGCTCTGTGGAAGCCCATGTGTGTTAAAGGAAGTAGGTGGCAAGCCAAGCTAAGCTGGATTTGGATCCTAGTTTACACAAGCTGGGTGACTTTAGGCCACGTGTCTATTCTCACAGAACCTTGGTCTTTTTTTCCTGTCCTTTGTAAATTTGGGATAGTCATACACTCTGCTTAAAGGATTTTGGAGATGCGATATGTGGAAAGTCCTTATTGCTATCCTAGCACAAAGATGCCAAGTATTTTTTATTTGCATGTATTATCTCAGACCATCCTAAAAAGCTCTGTAAATTAGGTATCTTCCTCCCCCATTTTACAGAAAAGAAAATGAAACTGGAAAAAGTTAAGAAATGTGCCCAAGTGAGAAATATGGCAGGATTTGAAGCAGAGTTTTTCTGGCTTCCGTATCTTCCATATCTTCCATATCGTTCTACTCTGTTATGGAATTGTGGAAGAACATATTTTTAGCATGTAATATTAACATATTATACATGTTTTATGCCATAAGTATTACATAACACCCATGCTATATATATATTCCAGCCCTTTCCATTTTCTCTTTAACCTGAAATTTCCTGCATGGTAAAATTGTAACTAGTTCTGAATATCAATTAATTTTCAAAGACAAGAAAAATATGGATTAAGCAAATTAAACTCATTATAGAAATAACCTGTATATGAAATTTTATAATGGAAAAAAATGGAAAATGTTTGAAAATATATCCGTTATATCTGGGTCTTTGTGCTTCCTTAACTGGTAAAAGAACTGTGATTTCTTTAAAGATCTAATTTTTTTAAATTGAAAAAATATGTTTTTTAATTTTTAAAGTTTGCAGATAAAATAGACTATAATCATATCAATTTTATTTAATTCCCATGATGTGTTTGAGAGAGAAAAATGTAAATGAAGTGTGCATGGAATGCTGCCATATTTTGATTATATAAATTAAAATTTTAATGTAGCTTTATTAAGCAATTTTCTTGATGCTAATGTTTAACAGCGTAAGGCTAATCTTTTTCTTATTTTGACTAATCAATGTTACTTTTATGGAATTTTTAAAAGACTCTTGCTTAAATTTTAATGAAGCCAGTTACTCTCCAAAGAGACTAATAAGACATCAGTTGCTGAAAGGTAAATAGGATGTCTAGTTATTTAAAACAGGCCATTTCTCACACACACACACTGAATAATGGAAAACCATATTTTGAGAATGGGTTGGCACTCAGTGATGGGTGATGACTTAGAGGGCTGGGATAGGGAGGGTGGGAGGAAGTTGCGGGATGCAGGGGATATGGGGATATATGTATAAATACAGCTGATTCACTTCGTTGTACAGCAAAAACTGGCACAACAGTGTAAAGCAATTATATTCCAATAAAGAGCTAAAAAAAAAGAAAAAAGAATTTCTGGTAAAGTCCAAGATTTCAGAAATAATTAAACTACAATGTTGTTTGAAAAAGGAAATTAGAGGATAACGTATAAGAATCTAATCATGATGCTGAAATTGCATATTAAAAGAAACTCCTGAAATAAGCAACACACCTAAAGAAATTTTGTTGGGCACTATCATTGAATTTTGTTCCACATGCTACTTTACTTGAGCAATGCAAATGGAAAAACTTCCATGAAATTCATTACTGGAGTCATAATTTTAGTGCATTACAATCTAACATAGCTAATTGATTAGCAAAATGCATTTGGTACATAAGACATAAGGTTTTCACTATGTAAGTTAAACACATGGGACATTTAGTGAATATTCATAGAATATGAAGGTACTCTTTTAATTTTATATTTCTATTTCAAAAAGTAATTATATTCTTCTCTTACTTTACTTTTTTATAAACCATGTAGCTTCTCAAAAGAGTAGCTGCCCACACACAATACTCCAAAATTGGAAATTAACATAAAAAATTAGCCACTTACTCTGAAATTTTATAAGGCACTGGAGTTCACCACAATGGATGATCAAAGTCTTATCATTAGGTAATAATGCCATCTAATAAAGAAAAAGTGACAGAATTAGAAAAATCACAACTTCGCAACCCCCAATGATATAATTGATTCATACAAATATCATTAATAGATAAACCATGACATGAAAGGCTGATGAGAAGCAAATATTTGCACATTACCTCTTAGATTACTTTCTAAATGCAACAGAAAAGCCTTTCCAAAGAAAATATCTGGCTGTCACTACCATAGCAAAGTGATCAAACCTAAAACCACTAATAGTGGTACCACCTAAAATCAAATGCTTTCTGCTGTGATCCAATATAAAATATACAGCATTATCAATGAAATATTCTTGCCAAAAATTTATTAAAAAACTATCCTAGCCTTTAGTCCTAACTTAAAACATTCCCCAGTAATTTTATTATCATGTTAACATTAGTAATCTATAAATGTTTTTACCTCTCCACATCCTCTCTAACATTTAAGATTCTTTTTTTCATACTTATGAATATCTGAATATGCAATAATTTTCAACAGTATTTTAATTTTCATTTCTCAGAATACTACTTAACTGGAATACACTTTTACACAGTTTCACTGTATGGCCATCCCTGTTTCCTAGTCTCTGAATTATGAGCATGTAGAGTCTGTTTTTCTATTTGTAGCAGGTATTTTAGAGATTGTTCATACTTTGTTAAGCACAGGCAAACCTCAAAGATATTGTGGGTTCTGTTTCAAACCACTGCAATAAAGTCAGTCACACAATTTTGTTTTGGTTTTCCAGTGCATATAAAAATTATGTTCACACTATAGTATATTAAGTGTGCAAAGGTACTATGTCTAAAAAAAACAATGTATGTACCTTAATTTTAAAATACTTTATTGCTAAAAATGCTAACCATCATCTGAGCCTTCAGCAGGTCATAATCTTTTTGCAATAGTAATATCAAAAGTCACTGATCACAGATCATCATAATAAACATAATAATAATAATGAAAAATTTGAAATAATGTGAAAATTACCAAGTTATTTACACAAAGACATGAAGTGAGCAAATGCTGTTGGAAAAAATAGTGCCAAAAGATTTGCTAAGTGGAGGGTTGCCACAAACCTTCAATTTGTAAAAGATGTACTGTCTGCAAAGTACAATAAAACAAGGTATATCTGTATACAAAAATAACTTTTCTTAGTCAGTGGTTCTCAACCTTGATCATACAATAGAATCACCTGGGAAGCTCTAAAAATATCTATGGCCAGGCTACTAATCTCATATGATGATTGAAATCTTTTTATTTGTCTTGCACAGGTCATTACTTCCCTATTTTCATACTTTCCCTCTTAGCTTTGGACCTTGTTACCTGTTTGGTGCTTTTGATCTCCATTATCCCACCCACATCCATCAGTTTTTCAGCTTTCAGTGAAGCAATCTGCCCAGTTCATTGATTATGGGGTTTGGGGTTTTTTTCCCCCCTTTTTGGTATACAGAGGTGTTTAACATTTTGTTGGATTATTGGTTTTATTTAGCACAGCTAATCCTTTAAAAATATTGTTTATGCTTTATGTTTCACTGGAATTTTTTCTGATAAGATAGAGAGAAGATGCTAAAATTAACTACATAAGGCCATGTTGACCTGGTTCTTTTCATTTTTCAACCTGCCAACTACCTAGATCATTAAAATCAGTAATGATTTTCAGTTCTTATCTTATTCATTATTCAGTCTATGAGGTAATAAATACATTTTATTTACCTCCTATTTGCCATGCATTCTACAAGTCACTGGTTGTAGAATAATGAAACCACCATCTTACTGCCCCCCAAAAGGAAAGAATTCATAATCTAGTAGGAGAGCCAGGCATCAAATAATTTTATAAAATGTAAAATTATACCTGTGGTATACAAGTGGATATCAATGAAGCTATAATAACAATATTTAGACAGTTGAATTGACCACTAAGGTTAGTAAATCTTTTTGAGTTATTGATGGTTGAGATGAGGCCTAAATAATGCATAGTGCATGGAAGAGCTAAGTTTTGTGCTGCTTTGAAAAAGAAATTATAATATACAAATTGTGGAAGAATTAACCAATAGTAAATATTCAATTGATGTCATTTCCTATGATTAGATCAGCAATGATGGAGATAGACTGTTACCATTGATTTTAAAACATTTAGCAGAGCCTAAACATCCCAGGATAGATTCTCTCTGATTCACAAATTATTATGTTATAGGAATGAATCATAATTTTCAAGAGCATCCCAGATCTACTCCTCTAACAGAAGCATCTTTCCATCTCTCAGTACTTGTAACCTATGCTTTTGAAGAAATGCTACCTTGTTTATACCTCTGACTCTGCCTTAGTTTTTTCATGTGAAACTATCTCATACATTCTCACCTAGCAGGAATGATGGACTTTTTTTTTTGATAATGCTTTTCGTATGCTACTAGTTACAAGCATCTTGTTTTTAAGACTCAATGACTGAATTCTAAATAGGAAAAATTGTTTGAATGCTTAGAATTTTCTAGTAAGTCTCCTCAGTCAAAATTCTCTTATAACTATACTAGGGTTAGAGATCCAATTTATTGAAAAAGTTTTAGAAAATCATATCAAAATAAAGATAAGAAAAACAGGAAATAATGAGAACAACAGTGAGCCCCTAAAAACAATAATAGAGATGATATCACTTTTCTGTGATAAAATTCAGAATGTAAAACAAGTGGTAATTAGTGTTGGGTTACTTCTTTTTAGTTACAACCACTTAATTCACCATTTAATAAGGGCAAATAGCAAGACTTTTAAAGTGTCATGTGCTAAGAAAATTCCAAGTTGTGTTCTTCTGGTTTTATAGGAATGTTCATTCCCAAAAGTTAAGAGTGCAAAATATAGAGTATCCAATTGCACACATACCTTATTTTTCTATAGTTACATACAAAGCATTTATAAGAAATGTTGGGGGAGTACAACATTCACATTTATCACCCACAGGCTGGCGAACTGCCAATATTCTGCAGCCATGACTCTAAATAAACTTTGTGGGGAAGCTTCTTTATTTGTACAAGAAACTGAAAGAACTGGATAGTTAACTTGATGTGGTAACTGAATTGAATGGAAGAATGGAAATAAATCCACTGGAAAGATATAGCGAAAATATGAGAAAAACATGAAAATTATAAAGATAACTCAGCAGTCAAAAATTTTAAATCTTTACTCCTTAAAGTGTAAGAGATTTTATTTCAGTGGAATTGACAGAAAATATTAAATACTCATTGGTTTCTCCTAGATACCAGTCTACAGTGAATATAACATGGTAAATCCACCTTTTCAGAAGAAGTCAATTTCTTCTTATAGGTAAACATGCATAGTTATGTAGATTTCATAAATATATAAATGTCAACAAGTCATACCTAATTTCTAATATTGTAGTCTTTTAGTTTTCTTCCTTTTTCCCTCATTGCCCAAAAGAGAAAGTTTGACCCATTCAACTTTCTAAGATATTCCAAAACATTAGCCCTATTGACATTGGAGGAGCAGTATAAAAAAATATTCTGATCAATGAAAAGTATCTTATTTTTCATTCAGACCACATGCACAAAGCAGGAATTTCTTAGCTTATTTACAATGGACTCATTACTTCCGTTATTTTGCTCTTCTACAAGTTGGAGATAATGACATTAATCTTTCTCTAAAATTGTTTTCTTTTTTTAATTCTGGTGAAAACTGAGAAGTCCTGAATGCTCATCTACCTACCAAAAGGTTAATTTGCATAGTTGTTTTAACATATATACGCACATATAACGTAAAAGAAGGATATGTTTACCCCATGCTAATGTGCCCTTCATAATCATCCGTATCAGAATACAACAGCACAGAAAGATCAACCACTCATTAAAACAAAACTCTGTGTTATTATGTTAAGTAAGATTTTCTTCCCTAGCAACAGTTGCTTAATTGTTTTCACTGTCATAGGTGAACACAGTAAACATAGAGCACATTTTGCCTACTATTGTTCCCTTTCACTCTTAAAAGATTCCTGGTTGGAAAATTCTTCCAAAAATATTTTTAATTTCTAACAAAATAATAAATGCCTTTGCTAGGGAATACTTCTGTCAGAGACTTGGCAAGAGTCCCATTATACCATAAACTATAATTGCCATCTGAGAACTTAAGCTCCTGTGTCAAGGGACCAGCAGGCAAGAAGAGGAGTTGAGTGGCTACTACACAACAGGAACATTCGAGAATATGGGTAATGCTTCAGAGACCGACCTGGGTGCCACTTTTTGCTCCCTTAGTCAATTTTAACAGTAAATAGACTGAGAAAGACATGGTGACCGGAGGTGCAGAACCCTCAGAAATGAAGGCCAAGACATCAGGAAGACAGGTCCATTAGAATTCCGTAAGAGGTGTCTCAGATTGTATTTGAAGAAATGCATCTGACCCACACATGCAGTGGTCTGTAGGGGAGGCTGGCTGTATCTCCCAGACTCTCTTCAGGATTAAAGGCCTTCTAACCTCAACTGCCAGCAGACACCCCTCACCTGGCCTTTGAAGACACCCTTTGAAGACTGCCTTAGCTGAGATCTGCCTCACCCAAGGCCATTCTTCCTTCTCAAGGCAGAATACAAGCAGTACTTAATTGATATGGATAAAGACCTGGCCTTTTTGACCCAACTTTGGGACGGCTCTGAAGGATATCCTATTTTGAGATTCCCAGTAAAGTCAGTTGTTACTTTCCTTAAGACTATATCCTTCTGCCCAATCTTGCTCCCTTTCCTTACCTCCCACAGGTGTTTTCCCCAAGAGAACTCTATAACAAATCCCCTATTGGCTAAAAAAGCAGACAAACAAGGAAATAAGCTATGGAAAATGGAAGAGAATTAAGAGTGTATATTTCAACTCCTTGTGATTAAAAATAATATTTACATTCTTCTTGTTCTACACATATGCTGTATATGATCATTTAGTATCTTTATTCACACTCCTTTTATATACTTCTACTCCCAGTACGCCTTTTAGCTAGAGTTCTGTATTTTGTTCAGGTTTCATCAATGGCTGAAAAGCCAAGGGAGAGGTAGTTCTCCCCATGAGAAAGAGGCCATTTTCCAGTGGCTCTTTCTGCTGCTGAACAAGGCCAGAGATGTTTTAAGCCAGAAGGTCATAAAAACTTCTGAGATTTTACTTGCTCATGACTAGAGTAGAGGTACCCTATTAACAAGGTTTCTCACTGCCTGTGTCTCATATAATCCAGAATAAAAACCCTGAATGGATTAAGATAGTACCCCCAATTATGAGCTGTTTGGGGACTATAAATTTAGATTTCTCATAATTCAATCTTAAAAGTTTTATTTTATAGCATTACTTGCATGTATTTTTGTGAATTTAGTAACTGACAATAACATTAATAAGAGAGTTTTAAAATCTGTATCCAGAAAATGTAAGGCTGATTTTTTTTTCCCCTCACCACAACTCGTTTGGTCCATATGAAAGAATGCAAGACATCTTTAGAATATAAATTCTCAATCCCTGTGCCAAGCTTTCATCACTAAACTCTACAAAAATTTCCAGCAAACTTGTTACATGAAATTTTAAGAACTGAAATTAACTCATTTCTATTTTCTGTATTAGACATTCTATTTAGAGGAGCAGCACACACTTTTTTTAACTTTAGGTTTCAAAGTATATATTTCTTGAAAAGCTTTGTGATACATCCAACCACTTTAAAAATAGCTCATATAACATTATTTCATCTGCCAGGAATCATTTTCTCAGTAGGACAATTCTTACACTTTAGGTTGAAGTGTATGGTTCTTTGGGTAATGTGTACGATATTATATTACTGTAATTATCTTACAAACACTAGGGATCTGAAATAGAGAATAAAGTATGAAGTACATACTTTAAAAAATAATACACAATTTCAAATAATAAGTAACCTATGCATTATATCACTTTTATGTTATCTATTCATTTCACATAAAGCTCCACGTTGTAATTCCTCTATTTAACCTCTTGTTAAAAAATCTTCCCCACCTCACTCCACATTCACTCCCAGCCTCCTTCCCTAGTAATCATGGCATCTTTTGGTTTCTGGTGTAATCTGCAAACAGTGAAAACAAAGCTAGGAAATGTTCATTTTTGGTGAAACTTAAACCTCTTCAGAGTTAAAGGAGTCCCTGGCAGTGAATAAGGTGATGTCTGAAGCTCTCCAAGGAGTATGTTTTGATACAAGTTGATATGATTACAAAAATGTCATCACTGAGATGAATATTTATCTTGAGCCATGTATTCTTGGTAAACATATTTCCAAGAATATTTTCCTTTCAAGAGCTAATTTTAGGATGGTACTCTTAAAATCCTAACTTGCAAAAATTTTACATGCCAAAGGGAAATCTAGTTTCCTAATACAGCCATAAGGGCTATAGACAAAAAGAATGAGGTAGATTACCAGAGCTGTCCTAATCCAATTAGTTAGATAATGAAAGAAATAGAAGAGCCCATGTATAGTTAGACATTCCAACTTTTATTCCTCCTAAAGCTAACAAACCCCTGTAGATAATACAAGTTGAGAGTAATTTTTAAATGTTACTATTGTTCAGTAAACAGAATAAATAACAGCCACTACTATTTCTTTAGCACTTATTTGCCCAAGTTCTTAACTACAACACAATACTTCGTAGTTTATTCAGATTTCATATCTGTATGGTCAGGCCCTGTAAGATGGCTGTTCATTTATTCTCTGTACAACCCTTACCCTACCTGGCCCTGACTCACGCTTACCTTAAGGGCATGATTGCCTTCCCCTCCTAAAATGAAAGCTTAATCAGTAACTACCTGCATGATCAGCCAGACCTGCAGCTAATGATTGTTCTAGCCTGGGAACCAGAAGGGCTCCAGTATGTTTGGTTATTAATAGGAAACAGCAGCCCTTGCAAGGGTTGCTAACCCAAAGAGCTGTGGGAGCACGTGGTCCAGCAGTCACCCTGGCAACCAAGGACCGCTTCTGATGCCATACCCCCCATAACCGATAGCCTCCTCCTCCCTTGTGTAGTCAATATTGCTGCTGAGTCCTGCCTGCTGCAGGCTCTATACAGTGCGGTGTTGCTCCAGGACCTTTGCCTCCGACTTTTAAGATACCCTGTCCAATAAATCATTGATGTCTCTGTCACTGACTGCGGGTTCTTTCTTTTGGTCTAGTGGCTGGGCAATAACAAGGATTGCAGGACTGTGGGGCACAGCCCAACAATATCTATATCCCATAGCCCTTTCAAGTCTTCACATTCCTCTGTATCTCATATCGTATCCATCTAGACTGAAAAACAGAAACCACCTTAGTTATTTGAAACAGAGAGTACTTAATAGAGGAATTGGTTCTAAAAGTGTTAGAAGAGTCAGGGAGTGAAAGAGAAAGGAGTTTTACTCAGAGCCCATCTCTAAGGTGGCTGCCATGCCCACAGGGAGTGCCATGCAAATGCCACCAAGTTAGACAAGCAGGTGGCAAGGAGGCCACACGCTGATAGTGCAATAGCTAGGAGTCCTCTCTCAGTCTAAAGGGCTGGCCTTCCCCCCAGCACTGCCAGAGCACCTCCAGCAGCCCGCTATGCAGAAGCCACAGCAGAAATAATAATGACTTCTCTTCTTTTTAAATTCCAGTCTAGCACAAGTGCCTCACTTTGGCAGAACCTAGCCAGCGAACAGCTGGCAAAGGAGGCTAAGAAATATAATTTTAAGTTTCCAGCCCGTAGCACAAGTAAGTGTGAGACTGAACTCTGATAAATATTTGGCACGTTTATTTATGCAACACTCCTAGAGAGACGCTGAGCGATTATTAAAGTAAAATTGAGTTATTTTGGAAGGACCAGTATATGATATAGGAAGGGTGTGCTGTGTTGGTGTGGTCATCGGAAGCGGGGGTCTAATATGAGTATTTGTAGGGTTGGGTTGCTATTGGTAGACTCTCAGTCCCTTCCAACAGCTTTTATTCTGTACTGGAATAATTTACTTTTAAAAAACAGCAAATGATTGTATGAGCAAATGTGTGTCCAATAATTAGCATTCAACTGATTTTAAAATATCTCACCACCATTAGGTTTGAAGGTGCTACAGGAAGCAAATAAAGCCTATATAATACAAACTACGAATGGTTAGATGGTCAATCCTGTTAAGGTCTTTTAGAACATAGTCTTAGTTGGAAATTTGTTTTTTCTTTTGATCCTAGCCCATGCTTTATTCAGTAATAACATAGTTTGTAAAGCATATAAACATCTGTTTATCTGTATAGTTTTTGCTCTCCATCCATTTTGAATATCTAGTTTCAGTGGTTTTTTGTTTTTTTTTTTTTTACTTTGAGTTACTTTTAAGGGGGTTAGTTACACAAAGATAGATTTTGTGTGCTTCATTTCTTGCCATCTTTTTGTGACTAATTTTTTAGAGTATTGCATTGCTTTCAAAGAACATATATTATTTCTGAGGAAATAATTTTTTCCTTGTAGCTAAAGCTATGGCTTATTTTTGATTATTCCATGAGTACTTTTCTAATTCACTCATTCATTCAACAAACTTTTGTTTTGCCAGGCTCTGGAAAAGGCAGGGAATAGCACCATGAACTAGAAACAGGGTCACAGGGATGGAGCTTACATTTAAGTTGAAGGAGACAAATAGAAGTAAGCAGTTGAATAAAATAATTCCAAGTCATAGTCATAATAAGTGCTCTGATAAAAAAAAATTGAGGGATGAGATAGAGACTAATGGGGGGGGGGCAGGGAGGTGTCTATTCTAGGTAGGTTGGTCATGGAAGTCTTCCCTGAAAAGATGGTGCTATCTGGGACATCAAATCAGAGAAGAGCTCACCATGAGAAGAGTTGATTGTATGTTGCGGGGATAGATGGAGACTCACAGGAAGCCCAAAGCCAGGGGCTGCACAAGAGAGGAAGGTCTGCCCCTGGGAAGCCTTTTCTCTAGCGTTGAAGGTAACTTGCCTTTTATTCTAGAAAGGATGACTTACCTTCTGGTGCCCTCAGTAGCTGTGACCCTGTTCTGCCTCTCTTGCCAAGTCTGGAAGACTCCCTGGTAATAACATCCTTCTTTTTTTGGAGAATTATATGCAGAGATTTAATCTGAGGATGATGTAGCAAACAGATAAGTTCTTCCACATGGCCTTTTCTTTTGGTCAGCTTGCACCACCACCTCTGATGATGGGATTACTGTGGTTGTACCAAGGAAATTCAGCTTTTGGAGCGATTTCTACTTTGAGATTGCAGAATCCTTAGTTCTCTTGGGTTTCTTTCTGAAATTGATAGCATTTGCTTTATAACTTTCTGAATTCCTATCTATTCTGTCTTATGTGTGGCACCTTTCCAGCTTGATGGTACTATTATGAATTTATTCTCATAATCATATTTTTTCTGTTATTTCAATGAGATTTGGGAAATGACTGAAAGTGAATACACAGGATCCATCAATTTTGTTTACACTGCAGTCCCAGAATTTATTTCAAAAGCATCCTTTTATTTATTTTAAAATGTTTTATGGAGTTCACAAACAATTGTGACTATGTTAGTATGTTATTTTATGTTAGTTTATGAAAAACTTTATAAATGCATGTTACCTGCTTTTAGAATTTGATCTTTATTTCTTCCTATTTTCTCTCATTTTTCTATATTCCTCTATGATATTACTACTAATTTTGATTGCAGTACTAAATAGGTGTGATAACTGGTATTTAAGTAAATTATTTAATAAATGAATGAATAAAGCAGAATGATTTGGTACCTCATATATATGCATAGAAATGGCATAAAAGGTAACCAACATTTATTGTGCCTTTACCAAAACTAAGGTACTTTACATATATATTATGTAACTGTTCATTGAAACAACTCAGTATTATTATAGCTCCAGTATATTCATTGAATTTCCTAAGATCTCCAGAGTTAAAAACTTGTTTAGCCAAGATTGAAACATTTATCATTTCCAAATTCTTGCTTCTCTCAATCCCCAACAAAATCCAAAACATCTATAGGAAATGAAACAATGTTATTGGATAGAATTATTAGGATTAAGAAACGGTTTTTGAAAACTTTAAAATGCACTGACATGGAAAGCATACATTATATTCACACAAGGTTGAAAGAAGGAGAAAATGGTTAACTACAGAAGGGTTTTTCTAACTCAACAAGAGTAATTACCACTTACTGTCTCTAGTGTTACCCCAGAAACTCAAAACCACTCTGTGACAGTTCATGGGAGAACGCAAGTGTTCCAGCATTTGTTGCTATGAGAACACTGATTACATTTGTTTGTTTTCTATTTTAAGCTGCAGATCTCTCACTTTAGTACTCTTAATAGTCACAAAAGGATAATCTGTCCTGCTTAACCCAAACCTTTCCCTTGGCATGCTTGGTCAGGATAATATTTTATAAACTTAGTATATCACTTAATTTTTAGAATAAATTTTGTTCAAAATATTAAGTAACATAGCATGTAATGGAGCAATAAATATTTACATATATTTGTAACTGAGGTAATATTTACATATTTACATATAGTGAAGAGCACCTTTGGTTGATGTAATCACTCATAACTACAACCATCAAGATACAGAACATTTCTATCACCCCACCAAGCTTCTTCATGCTCTCTTTCAAACATTACTACTCAATATGCAACCACTGTTCTGACTTTTTTGCTTATTCTTTAGTTTATCTGTGTTGTTTTTCTGTATTAGTAGTGCCTTCTTTGTTTTTACATTCCCCTGTTGATCTACAGGTGGGCTGCTTTGAGTTTTGGATTGTTATGAATAAAGCCACTATAAATATTCTTGTGTAAGCCTTCTTGTGGGCATAGATTTTCATCTCTCTTAGGTAAATATCCAGGAGTAGAATTGCTGGATAGTAAGGTAGATGCATGATTAACTTTATCAAGAAGTGCCAAAGAATTTTCCAAAGTGGTTGTACCATTTTCCAATCCCTACAATAATGCAAGGGTTTAATCGTACCGCATGCTCACCAACTTTTGACATTCTCAGTATTTTTAGATTTAATCATTCTAATGGGGACATAGTGATATTTCATCGTGATGTTAATTTGCAATCCCTGATCACTAGTAACATGCAGAAAGCTTTCTCGTGATGACTGGCCATTCATATATCATTTTTGTGAAGAATCCATTCAAGTCTTTTGCCCATTTTTAAATTCAGTTGTCTTTATTTTTAAAATTGATTTGAATGCTCTTATTATATATTCTGCATAAAAGTTACTTTGTCAGATATATGGTCATGAGAATAAATTGTCCCATGGTGTTACATGTCTATTTACTTTCTTAACAGTGCCTCTTGATGAGAAGAATGTATGTTTAATTGCAGTATTTACATATAGTGATATACTCAGATCAAAATATAAAACATTTCTATCTCCCCAGAAAGTTTCCTTGTGCCCTAATGTCTATTTTCTAGTCAACCTCATACCCTTCCCAACAGAAGCAAACACTGATCTGATTTCTAACATCATAAGTTTGTTTTGCATATTCAAAAATTTCACATGAATGGACTCATACATTTTCTTTCAACTGGTTTAATACTTTTAAAATTATCTATGGTTTTGAATATACTAATATTTATTTCCTTTTTATTGCATGTATCAATTGTTCATTACATTGCTGCTTAGCTTCCAGTTTCGTCTATCCATTGGTAGAAATCTGGATCTTTTCTTGTATTTGTCTGTTATATTGCTATGATAATAATATGACTATGAACATTTTAGTGTAAGGCTTTTTGTAGATATATAACTATAAATACCTATGAGTAGTATGGGTAAGTTGTATTTTAACATTTTTTAAAAATAAATTGTATTTATTTATTTATTTATTTATTTATTTATTTATTTATTTGTTGGCTGTGTTGGGTCTTCATTGCTGCACATGGGCTTTTTCTAGGTGCGGTGAGCGGGGGCTACTCTTTGTTGCAGTGCACAGGCTTCTCATTGCAGAGGCTTCTTGTGTTGTGGAGCACAGTCTCTAGGCACACAGGCTTCAGTAGATGTGGCACGCAGGCTCAATAGTTGTGGCTCGCAGGCTCTAGAGAGCAGGCTCAGTAGTTGTGACGCATGGGCTTAGTTGCTCCACAGCATGTGGGATCTTCCTGGACCAGGGCTTAAACCTGTGTCCCCTTCACTGGCAGGTGGATTTTTAACCACTGTGCCACCAGGGAAGTCCTATTTTAACTTTTTAAGAAACTGCTGAAAAGTTTTCCAAAGTAGTTACACAGTTTGACACTCTCATCACCAATGGCTCTAATATTTGGATTTTGTCAAACATGTTTTTATTTTACGAATTCCTATGGGTGTGTGGTGGTATCTTCTGGAAGTTTTCATTTACATTATCTGATATTTCTTAATTGTTTTTCATGTACTTATTGGCCATTCATATGTTTTATCTTGTATGTTAATTTTGAGGAAGTGTATTTTGCCAGTTTTTTCTTGGGTGACTTTTTATTATTGAGTTGCTGGAATTTTCTTTTTTAAATATATAGTCTATATAGAAATCCTTCTGAACCTGTAGCTTTACTCTCATATTGTTAATTGGACTTCCTTAGCAGTTATTTTTATAATTTTGATGGAGTTCAATTTGTAAATATGATGCTTTATATTTTGTGATGTCTTGCTTAAAAAAAATGAAAAATGAGAAAAGAAAGAAAGAAGAGAGGGAGGAAGCGAGGAAGGAAAGAAGGAAGGAAGGAGAAAATCTTTGCCAAGATCATGAGAATATTCTATTTTTCCTGCATTTCACACTTTGTGTTTAGGTCTATGGTCTTTCTCAAATTGATTTTTCTAAATTATCTGATATAAGAATCAAAGTTCTTTTTTTTCTCCATAAAAAATATCAGTACCATTTATTACAGAGATTTTTTTTTTAATGGAAAGAAATTGCTTTTGACCCTTGGAAAAAGATCATTTGACTGAATATGCTTTGTGTCTATTTCTGGTTTCTCTATCAAGTCCCAGAAACCTATCTGTCTATTTTTTCCCCCTACTATACGATCTTTCTTACTGTATTTGAAAATTTGATCTTGATTTCAGGTAGGGCAAAATCTCCAATGGTTCTTTTTAAAAATTTTGTTTGCTATCTTAGTTCTTTCCAAATACATTTTTAAATTACCATGTTATGGGACTTCCCTGGTGGCTCAGTGGTTAAGAATCTGCCTGACAATGCCGGGGACATGGGTTTGAGCCCTGGTGCGGGAAGATCCCACATGCTGCAGAGCAACTAAGCCCGTGCGCCGGAACTACTGAGCCTGCGCT
Source organism: Hippopotamus amphibius kiboko (assembly GCF_030028045.1). Taxonomy (NCBI): domain Eukaryota; kingdom Metazoa; phylum Chordata; class Mammalia; order Artiodactyla; family Hippopotamidae; genus Hippopotamus; species Hippopotamus amphibius. Next base: position 70,908,231 of record NC_080193.1, on the reverse strand, counting down.
CTGGAACCTGCAAGCTACAGCTAATGAGCCCACATGCCACAACTACTGAAGCCTGTTCACCTAGAGCCAGTGCTCCACAATAAGAGAAGCCACTGCAATGAGAAGCCTGCGCACCCCAACAAAGAGTAGCCCCCACTCTCCGCAACTAGAGAAAGCCCGTGCACAGCAACAGAGACCCAATGCAGCCAATAAATGAATAAGTAAAATTTTTTAAATAAATAAATAAATAAATTACCATGTCATTTCTAGAAAAAAGACCTGCTAGGTTTTCACTGACATTGCTTTAAATCTTTACATTTTGTGGAAAATTGACATCGTAACACTATTAGGTCTACCAATTTATAAACATGGTATATATCTCTGTTTAGTTCTTTATTTTCTCTGAAATATTTTATAATTTACAGTGTGTAGGTTTTTCACACCTTGCATTAAATTTGTCCAGAAGAATTTATGCATTTTGTAAAGTTTACATAATTCAATACTTAACACCAATGGAGTTTTTCTAAATATTTTAAAAACAACAAAAACAAAAACAACTTGCTTAACCTGATAAAATGTATCATCTAGAAACTTACAGTATCATTTAAATGGTAAAACATGAGAAGCATTCTCATTAAAGAATACCTTGTATGATACAAATACAGCTAACATGGTAATTTAGAAAGCTATTTGGATAGAGGATCAACCAATAAAAATCTAAAATTTTCTACACACAGATAAGACAAATTGGGACATATTTTTAAGTCTATCCCTATCATAGTAGCAACAAAATCTATAACCTGCTGAAAGTTAATGTAACCCAAAATATGCTAGACTTACCTAATAGAATATGTACTATTTTATTTAAGAACATAAGAGACTTTCTGTAAAACTAGAGAAAAATAAAGTATTTCTGAATGGGAAGACACAATATTGTAAAGATATGCCATATTACTCTCTAAATTGTGTGTGTGTGTGTTTGTGTGTGTGTATAATGGTACCGTTACAGAAACTGAAACAGTCAATGAAAATAATGTTTAACAATAGATCCCCATATATGTAGAAATTAGTAAATGGTAAAATGTTTTCCTAGCTATTTGAAAAAAATGAATTATCCAATGAATATTGATAAATTTAGCTTTCTATTTGGGAAGAAAAATTACATGCGTGTGTCATACTATATATGAAAATTTACTTGAGTCCAATAAAGATATAAAGTTTAAAATGACACAGCAAAATAAAATAAATACTGGTATTAAAACATATAAAAACAGAGAAGCTACCAAGTGAAGATCAGACAGATCTGACTGCACAAAAGTGTAAAATTTTGTGTAATGGAGATTGTATAAAAATTACAAGAAAAGTAACATTGTCAAAAAATCCTCAATACATATATACATACATATATTCCATATGTATGATCAACCTGTTCAAGGGTTGGCATCCATACTTATAAAGAAGTCTTAACTCCCCTATTTCCTCCAAAATAAAGACACCTATGTAATGCCATTTTTTCCTATCAGATGGACAACACACTTTTGAAAGAGAAATAATATCTGTCACTGATAAAAAATTTTGCACATTTGTATATCTTTATAGAATTATAAATAGTGACATCCTTTGGATGGCAGTTTAGCAATATTTATAAAATGTGACATGTTCCTCATTCATGATGCAGCAATTTCTCTTCCACCAATGCTTACTCTGCAGGTGAGAACACTCATTACCACACTGGTTAGTCAGGGCAATAAACTGCCAGGCACCTAACTGTTCCTTAATAAGCAAATAGACTATGCACTCTTTTTATTTTAATAAGGTATATTTTCATGTATTAACTTGGAAAGTATTTCATAGTATATTAAGTGAATAAAAGTAACTCCAACACTCCACTATCAAATGTAAGCATTTTTAAATCTCATATATGTGTATGGACATAGATTTAAGCAGGTGTATGTATATTGATATTCTTGTTATTGCATAAAAATAGATCTGTTGGTGACACTGATTCTGGAAAACAATTGAGAATAGAGAGTTAAGAAGTAATGTGTTTCAAACCAACAGATGATACTTCTGAAATAAAGAATAACTAAAACAAAGGAGCTAAATTAAACCAAGAAGCAAAAGGGAAGGGCCCACTGAGAATGTCGTTCTTCTTTGCAATTGCCTGCTGTGAGTGGCCATGTCATACAAAACTAACTCTGCAGCTTTATGTATTGATAATTTGCTCATTTTTCCTGGTAACTCGGGAACTTTTGCCTAACATCTGTGGACACACACTAGATGAATAACTACACAAACAAAGCAAACTACCCGATGGAGACAATTTATCCAGGTTAATTCAGGGAAACGGGAAGATAGCATCTGAATCTACCTTACCCTTTACTTAAAAAAGGAGACTTTAAAAGATAGCAGTTGCCCTGGAATCATCTCCTAATGAAATATGAAATCTAGGAACTTCATCTCCTTCTATTAAATCTTAAGCATTGTCAAATGCCCATATTCCTTCCTTTGCTAAGAGAACTGGTTACTATAACAACCACTGCTGCAGTATTACTAACCACACACTCAAAAACAAAACCCACAACCTCAAACTGATGAATATGTCTGTGTTCACAGTATTACCAGGTCATTTAAAAATGGACAGAAATGCAGTAAGAAAGAGTGAAAACGAAGGGGACTTGAAATTTGATATTAATCCGAAAAGCAAGTTTAAGCAAAATAGAGGACAGAAGAAGCTGACAAAACAGCTAGGGCAGCTCCCACCTCCTGCTCAGGCCATGCTGTTCTCTTGGTTGGGGATGGCAAGATGACAGTGCTACAGTTACTCAGAGAAGCAAAACCACAACCTCACTCTGCAACTCATTTTGGGGCTGTGGGTGAAATAGGGAGAGCTAAGTATTGATGGCAAACAGAGCAGTGAATATATAACCCCAGAAATGCACCCTGATTTCACAATGAAGATTACTGGGAGAGGTGAGGTGATTGAATCAAAAGAACTACAAATTCTAAAGATTTTATTTTTACTTGCTGTAAAATGGAGATAACATTTCTCCTCCCTGTCTTATCACTGTGTATATAAAGTCACATAATCTCCCTAGAAAGTGATTTAAAAGCTATTAAGCTTTATAAAATGTAAGTAACATTTCTTATTACTAAAATTTAAATGACCAAATATCTGCAATTTATTCATAAGCTACTTTTTGTCATAATTTTTTAATACTATTTCTCCTTTAATAACAAAAAGTTTATCCTATACCTGAGATTCAAACAATATCCTTCTAATACTTTTCAATAAATTTAAGACTCTCTGAGTAAAACAAAAAAAAAGAAATGAATTAAAAACTGTATCCAAGCATGGGTGGCTGTAAGAGAATCTTGAAAAAGAGTAGAGTATGAGACGGTCAAAAAAATATTATCTAAATCTCAAAAGAAACGCTAACTTTTGTTTAAACACTCCTATTATATGTATAATTGGCAGTCAATCAACAACTTAATACTTTTTAGAACTTGACTATATTTAAAATGTCAAATTCTTGTTATGCTTCTAAATATATTTCCCTTCACATAGAGTGTAATGACCTAAAACGGTTTTACTCATTTAATGAAGCCATTTTTATAGCTGTGAGAGAGTAAGTATAAAAATTGCAATCTCATTTTAGCCCAGCTATTCTGAAACTAAGTAGTCAAAATAGCTTCTTTTAAAGAGAAAGAAAAAAGATGTCAAACCACCTTGTCTTGACAGAGTTCATGTACACCAAGTTCTAAACCATAACAGAATTTTTAAAGCTAACTGGTAAACCTCTAAAAATGGAGATTTATAAAAAGAAATGTTGGTAAGCATTAACTACTGAGCTGGATTATGTTCCTACAAACACTGACCAGACATTGTAGATGACTGTCCTATTTGTTAAAATAGAGAACACTAGAAAAGAATGATAGAACGTGGTAGAGAATGTGTATATGTGTAGGTTTAGAAATAGTATTGGGGTTTTTTTGATCAATAATATCTATAATTAGTTTTATAAATCACCTACCAGGTTAACAAAGGCAGAGTCTGTAAAAGACTGGGAGAGGAAAGCTATATAGCCCACAGTTCCATCCCACAGCCTACAGAATATCAATTTCTACATCAATAATATAGCATCCTCTGTGGCCATGAAAACAATAGCATGTTTCCACGTTTTAGATTTGACATAGTCTTCTGTTCATAAAAGTAAAGATAATATTGGACATAAATTATTTTCTAATTATTCTATAAATATTGTCTTGTTTTCTCTCCTGAAAATTTTTCTGTCAGGAATTTTTTTGTTTGTAAGTTTTATGTTCTTGTTGTTGTTTGTTTTAATATTTCCTAAGGAGCTTCAAATATGCATTTTGATTTCTTCTTCCACTGTAAAAAAGATGGAAAGATAGATTTTACTAAACTGAAAAAAAAAAGGAGATTCTTATCTAACTAATGAAATTTGATCCAATGTTAGCTGAAAACATGGTACAATTTCAGACAGCATTTTTAAGCAAATTTGATCAGAATATAAAATATCTCTTCAAAGGTGCTAAGCCCTTTATCAATTTACCATTATCCATAAACTCTAGCTTGGCATTTGAAGGGCTCTCCCGTTCGTCATCATCTCTCTCTTTCAATATATTTCCTATTATTTCTCTACACAAATCACTCCAGCAGCCAAACATGCTAATTATCCCCCATCCAGACCAGTTTCTATGTCTTTGTTCATTTAATTTCCCCTAGGAATACCCTTTATTTCTTATTATTCTTATCCATACTTGATTAATTCCTCAAGTTTAGTCAAGTCCCTTCTTCATGAAGTTTGCCTGTTCACATCAGAGTCAAGATATTTCTCCCTCAACCCGTCTTAATATACCTAAAACTTACTGCTTACTTGGCACATATTATGGGCTACTGAATATATTTGTCACTGGTATGAAGGTCATTTCCCTTTAACCGTATTGTACTAAGGCAGTAGAGATGAGAGTAAAAGGGTCACATAACTTTGGTAATTCCATAGGAACTAGCAGATTTTCTTAAATACAATAATAATAGTGATGATAACCAGATACATTTATGGGCCACCATTATATTTACTGTGGAGGAAAGATACAGAATCCAATTCAAATCCAAACTCCATCAGTTATTAGCTTTCATCAAATTACTTAGTATTTCTAAGACAGTATGTTAAAGACTTCACAAGTGTTATCTCATTTAATGTTCAACACAACCTTGTATGACAGCTTCTATTATTAGCTCAATTTTAAGACTTAAGGAAGTGAAGCCTGGATATCCTACTTCAGGATAGAAGCTGGTAAATAGAGGGGCCAAGATTTTTCTTATTGAGAGCCAGAGCTCTGGTCTTACCCAGAGAGAGGTGTATTAAACATACAGAAAGATAACATGCAGGGTGTATACCCACCTAGCCTTTTACCTGATAGCAAAACGGATTTTAAGTTTATTTGGGGGCTGACAAGAATGAGTGAGCCTTCCTAATCACAAGAAGAACCAGAGACATAAGATCAAAGGAATTTCTAACACTATCAAGAGGGAACTGTTAAAGGATCACTTCCTACTCGCTCTACTGACACCAAAGCTAAAAGCCCTGCTGATTTCCCTTACACTGGGTACAACTGGTTAAATCAGCTCTCAAGTTTTTCCAAATCAGTAAGGACAGGCCCTAACAGAGGAGGTCTGACAGTCAGCTAGCAACAGTTACAAGGGTAGCTGTCTTCAACTACAACTGTGTCTTAGAAGTTGAAGCTGGTTTCCAATTAACCATTCAAAATTCAGGCAGAATGTATAAAGGAAGAACAAGAAAATAGCTCAAGCACTTTTGCTTTTTAATAGATTTGACCTTTTTAAAATTGAATTTTGTGACAGGCTATGCCAGAAGAAAAGCTGGAAGAAATAAAACTGCAAAGTTCTAAAAATATGAAGCACAAATTGTAATTTTAAAAAAGCTTAAGCCACAATTTAGCTCAGATGTCCTAAGTACCGATACCTCTTAATTTGATATTTAATGCTCTCTAAACCATGCAAATAGATAGTCTTTATCTGCTGCCTCTCCCTCTCTTAACCAGTTCCACTCCTCCTGGCTGCACTATCAGATCTATTTTGTCATTACTTCACTGCAAGCTTTAGGTGGATACTCACCCATTACTTTCCTCCAGGGTATAGTTAACACTAAGTGCTTATTTGTGTTGATGTCTCATTTGTATTACAGACTAGTGGTCAGCCAGTGTATTATGGAGGCCAATCAAGGAAGACCTATCTTATATCCTATATCTTTGCAGGAAAAGTGTAAGACCTTACACTTATAAGTGTAAGACTTTGCATAAGTCCCAACCTTTTCGGACCTCAGTTCTCTTATCTACAGAACAAATGAAATTTGTTCTAGATTATAGCCAAGCATTAAAGTCTTTAATTTTATGTCTGTAAATGTACCCATTATGCATTGCTTCATAATAGTAATTTCTTCTTTATCTTCTTTACCTTTCTTTTTTTTTTTTTTTAATGGTATGTTCTATTTTTTTTTTTTTATTTTTTTAAAATTTTATTTATTTATTATTTTTTGGGGGGTACACCAAGTTCAATCATCTGTTTATATACACATATCCCCATATTCCCTCCCTTCCTTGACTCCCCCCACCTCGAGTCCCCCCCACCCTCCCCGTCCCAGTCCTCTAAGGCATCTTCCATCCTTGAGTTGGACTCCCTTTGTTATACAACGACTTCCCACTGACTATCTATTTTACAGTTGGTAGTATATATATGTCTGTGCTACTCTCTCACTTCATTTACCTTTCTTTATCTTTATCTTCTTTTATCTATTTGTGTTTCTTTCTTATTTACTAACCATCGCTTGAGCTGATTTTCAAGCTTTCTCTACTCTTTCACTATTTTCAGTCCTATTCACTTTTCTCATTCATGAGATTTCAACTTAATTTTCAGCATTTAATCATCAATCTCTAATTTTTTTCTTTTACTGGGAAGTCTGATCTATCTACAACCACTCATCCTTTCTCAGCAGATTGTTTACCACTTACTTCAATGCTCCTCGTATTCCAAGAAGGCTTCTAGCCATACTAATTGATCAATTCAAATCACTCCTTTCTTCTGAATCTTCCCAGAATTTATTCTTTATTTATTTACACTCACTTTAATGTGTTTTGCTAAAGTGTCTTCCAGTTTTTAAATTGTATTCCTTCTCTGTGGCAGAGTAAGTGGTCCTTATGAAACATTCCATCTTTTCCCTTACATTTTCCAGCCTCTTTGCAGTTAGGTAAGGCCATGTGAATAGTTCTGGTTAATGGGCTAAAGAATAAGTGATGTGTCACTTCTGAGCAAAAGTATAGAAAAGTTCACTTCCTCTTTCCAAATTCACACACATTTCCCTGTTGGTCAACGTAATCCAGAACTACATGAAGGGGGTTTGAAGGCTGAGCCTTTCAAATCAAGGTAAGTTAAGTGAGAGTCGTCAGCCTAATGGCAAAGAGTAGTGGGTTGAAGATGGCCACAAATTCTTTATTCCTTCACCATCAGTGGGTGGAAACTCTCTTCCTTCCCCTCAAATCTTGCTTGGGTTTGCTATGCCTCTTTCTGGCCTAGAGTTTAAGAGACCTTGCAGGGAGTATAACTGACTGGGGCTCAGCTGCTGTCCTCCTGGAACTACCCCTGGGTTGGTGCCAAGGCCACACTTTCTACCAATGATCGAGCTTAGCAGGGGCACTAATGCAGAGACGTAGGAATGCATTATGACTTTGGCCTGAGGATTCCTTATCAGCTGAGTGAAAACATTATAAGGGCTGTGCTACAATCTAAAATTCCTTTTACCCAATCCTCCTTCCTTTCTTGTCCTTCACAGGGACAAACCCTCCATGGCTTCCTTTCTGTTTACCCTTCATAGGTGTTTCTCCCAAAAAATGTCCTGTGCATCTGATCTCATCTTGGTATCTGCTTCTTGGAAGGCCTGAATCAATATAACTAGTTTGTTATAGAGCAACAAATCACTGAAACAGTTGACCATTCTTCCACATTTATCTAAGCCAGGCTTCATGTCATATAATTAGATGCAATAAAGATATTTTTACAAATGCTTAGTTTTTAATGGTTATTCCTTTATGAACTTCTTATATAAATCACAAATTAGAGAAAAATATCCTTTGTTCAACCTCAGTGTCCATTTTTTAATAGTATGAAATATGTTTTGAAAAGTAATACCATATTCTCTTAAAAATGTAGTCTTCAGATTTCACCTGCTTGCAATGAGCAATCAACAAATTCTCTTGGAGAGCCAGCTGTCTGAGAGATAAGATAGCCCTTAAGAAAACAAATTGATAGAACAATTGTATCTTTAGGGAGTGTGTATTGTACAATGGAGAAAATGAATATACAAATATTTACAAATATAACCAATGATATAGCATGACACTAACTCCTGGTTGTTCTACTCTCTTCACCTGTTCATTACCAGAATAGACAGACCAGGTGTTAACCCCAAGAAAGTCTGCATTTGGCTAGGGTTTGTAGAAAGACTGGCATATAAAGGAAGATTTAAACACACACACACACACAAAACAGCAAAGAGGGCAAAATAAACACAAAAAATAACTAATTACAGATTCAATAGGAATAGAATAGTTCACAGAAAGGAAATGGGACACAATGTAAGACCGACCTTTTCGCGCTGGCAGCCTAATTTGCTCCTCCGAAAATATCAGCAAAGAAGAGAATATCCAGTATAGGGAAACTGATGGTGAGAGAGCTTGAGAAGCTGGAGCATCAGGCATCTATACATGGTACAGCAAGGATTCTGTATCACTTCTCATTTCTGTAAACAGGGTAATTTATTGGAAATCAGAGAATGAGTAAGGAAATTTGAAGCTGCAGAAGCTAAGAAGAAAGAAAACGGAGAAAGGAATTACATTTAACAAGTAGGTCATTTTAAACCTTAAAAATTGCAAATTCATAGAGTGAGAAATCCCATTTCAAGGAGTATATAACCAAGAAACCACAAGAAAGCTCTTCAAACAAATTAGACTTTAAAATTTATAGTTTTTTTCTTTACTTTTTATTTTCCTTCTAATTCCTAGCTGAGGGAAGTGAAAAATTCTTTAAATTCCCCAGTCAGAACTCTGAGCCACTTTTGAAAGAGAAAGGGCTATTAAACCAGGCAAATGAGCCCAGTGAGGTATTATACTTTAATAACAGTGGCATCATTTACTGAGTGGTGTTATGTGTCAGGCAATGCTTTAAATGTACTATCGTATTTAGTTCTTCCCAAAGGATGTGGAGTAAGCACTATTTTAGTCCCTTTGTGTAGACAAGGACTCTGATCCACAAAGTGAAACTACTCAAATTCACATAGCCTACAAGTGGTGGAGCAAAGCTTCAAACCCAGGGAAAATTCTGGTGTTCATATCCTCCATACTGTAACTAATGATTTAAAACTATATTTGCTTATTTTTTGAAGAAGTTTTATAATCACATTGTTCAATTTCTAAATGTTAGTAATCAATGTTAACAGATTTGGATGTGTCCTAAAAGAAAAATTGTAAGCATTAATAAGCAAAAATGTATATATGTGCATATATAATTGCTCCTTTTAAAACACAGACTATCATGTAATATATGTTCCTCTAAAACTTGCTTTTTTAAAAAACGTTACTTATTTTCAATATCAGCTTCTTTTTTTTTCTTTTTTTTTTTAAATTATGGCTACCCAGTCTTCTTTTACATGGATGTATCATAATTTGTTAATCAGTCCACTGTTATTAAGCATTTAGACTGTTCCCAGTCATTGCTATTATAACCATTGCTGTAATTAACAACTTTATACTTACTTCATCTTGGATTTCTCCCAAGCCCCTCAGTCTTATTCCTACACCATGCTGGCTCTCCAAGGGCCACACATCATCCTTCTTGACAATTACAACTCTGAGATTTTTTTTTATTTAAGTAAGAGCATTTTGAGATATGCCAATCTCTCACTATTGCATTTTCCAATAGGCAAGGAGATCTAAACATGAATGTTCAGTTCAGAGCATCTGTTAAACCGATAGAATGAATAGGGATGATGTTGAAAGAAAGAAAGAAAAAGAAAAAGAAAGAAAGAAAGAAAGAAAGAAAGAAAGAAAGAAAGAAAGAAAGAAAGAAAGAAAGAAAGGAAGAAAGGAGTTTTAGGAAAATCAAGGGTGACAATCAGCCATAAAGAGATCTTTTTAAAGTAATGAATCTCCTGATGTTTTAGTAAAAACTACAGTGCTAGTCTTTGAAACTAACCTCCCATAAATGTATATATCAGCTAATATACTGCATATGTACTGCAAGCTAATTCTCTCACCAAACATGTGCATGATGCCTAGACATACTTTAAAGAGCTCTGGAAGCTAGACTAATTAGGCCTGTGGGTTATTTTTTTTTCTCACCCATATTAATAACTTATTTGGAGAGTCAATTCACAAAACTGAACAACGATCTTCAGTACATGTGTTTTATTTTGAGCTTTTCGGAGGATACTTGTTATATAAACCCACAGTAATGTTCTGAATGATAGTATTCTTGTTAATAACAAGGACTTTAGAAAATTTAATGTTTCTATTTTGAAGATATTTATTAATTGTATCTACTTTGCTCTGAACATTTGTTCCTCTTGGTTCCTTTTTTTCTGATTACGCCAATTCCATTCCAGTGCAATCTTATCTCACCTCATTAAGAAGAAAAGGCTTTATTAAAGCTCTTTAAGGGCAGGTCAGTAGAGTGAAACTCTTGTATATTAAAGTCAGAAGCTTAGAGGATATTAAATAAATGCTATTACTATGATGATGATAAAATGACATTTGCCCAAGAAATAAGACAGAGGAGATTTTAGCCTTAGATTTCTCATCGTCTGTTAACTCCTGATGATCAGAGGTAGAGCAGTGTCCAATTCTTTACTCAAAATATCAGTAAGAAAATGTTCATTGTTATTGTGGTTTAGGGATCTTCATGACACACAAATGACATAATTAAAATATTTCTCAGACTGATTCACATCTAGCTTTTGCCCTCAATTGAGTGATTATAAAGACCTTATTGAGTGAAGCTATAATCTTAAGGATAAAAGAGCAGAAGTTCTAAAGAGTAGATGAACACAGAAAATCTTTATTTTCCTCAAGAAGGCAGTATCATTCAGTCAAACTCATTATGCAAACATTTATTGTGGGCCTACTTTGTGCCAGGTACTAGGATAGAAGCTGATAAAGCATGATCCCTGTTTCTGTCTAGTAGGAAACACATATATAAACAAATTAATATTATAGAATTGTATAGCTATAATAATAATAATAATAATATTATTATTATTATTATTAAAAAAACTAATAGCTGGAATGGCCAACACATTTCATTTCATCCTCAAATGGTTTAGAAGGGTTTGGAACTGAGTCAAAAGCATGATCAGTTGGTGATGATTGCCATAGATATGAGTTGAAGGAGATCCATCTGCATGTGGTCTATTTGTTGTCTCTGCTGTATGGTGTAGAATAGGTTTACACAGAGAAGGGTAGTGATCCTTCCAGAGAAGGGAGATTTTTAGAGAAGAACTAACATCTGTAAGAGCCTTGAAAATTGGACCTTAATATGATGAAGGTGCTTAAGGTCAGTCAAAGAAGAGGGAAATGAAGAAAGGCAAAAGTTATCAAATAGGACTTCCTTGGTGGAGCAGTGGTTAAGAATCTGCCTGCCAATGCAGGGGACATGGGTTGGAGCCCTGGTCTGGGAAGATCACACATGCCATGGAGCAACTAAGCAGATGTGCCACAACTACTAAGCCTGCGCTCTAGAGCCCGTGTGCGCACCACAGCTACTGAGCCCATGTGCTGCAAATACTGAAGCCTGCACACCACCGCACTGAGAAGCCCGCGCACCAAAAAGAGTAGTCCCTGTGAGTCAGGTTAATAACAAAAGCAGGAAAGGACAAGGCAAACATAAGAAAATACAAGCCTCAGGGAATAAGTAACTTATGGCCTCTTTCACAAGATCCTGCCATGGGCAGCCCAGACATCTGAGTCAAGGAGATAAGGGAAAACCTAAAGTCTGCACTCTGGCTTCTGTATCTTGCTCCTGCATGGAAAAGCATAGCTATAGGCTCCCCAAAAGCATGGGAACTGGTTTATAAAAAGAGAAACTTTCCTTTGGTTTGGGGCTCATCTCTGGATGTGAATCTACTGGGCCCGTACTGGTACAATAAACATTGCTTCCTGTAATACAAGCCTTGGTGTCCTGCCTACCTCTACCGATCCCTCCAACACCTGCTTGCAGAACTAGAGAAGGCCAACACACAGCAACAATGACCCAATGCAGCCAAAAAAAAAAAAAAAAGAGTTATCAAACAGCCTCAATGTTAAGGTTAGTGCTCTCTGGAGCTAGAAAGTAGGTTGGAAAGGAAGCAGGGTGAGTGACAGACTAGAGAGTCCAACAGGAGTCAATCATAGGTTCCATTCTGCGCATGCTGAGGAGTTGGAACGTAATCCCATAGACCAGTGTGCCAGGAAGATGTAGTCCATAGAACATGGACCAGTATCAGAATTATCTGAGATGCTTGTTAAGGCAACCAAGTCAGAATATTGGGATATGGGACTGAGAATCATCATTTTGCACAAGCTTTCTAGGTTATTAAAAGTTGGAAGCCTACAGTAGGAAACTATTATGGCATGAGACCAATACTTTTCACGCTGAGCAGCTAACTCATGTGTTCACAAATATTTCCCACCTAGAAGTGGGCCAGGCTGCTCTTCACTATCAACGCCTGCATCCATAGCCCCTCAGCATCCTCTTCACAAGCCAAGCTACAGCAGCATTTCTAGCTCATTAATTTTAGTAAGTAAGAATCTTTAGTGTAGCAGGCAAATTATAACACTAGAATTTAATTGTAATTGAAAATAGGTACTCAGTTTAATTTGAGCATTTGGGGAGAAATTGGAGCAAAAGGAGATATTTCATCCTAGTCATAAACATGTTTTCAGCAGTGGTGATAAAACACTTTAGCAAGAGAATAATTAACTGCCATCAGGGTGGTCCAGATTATAGCTGGGTTTGTAAGAGTCACTTACATTCAATTGCAGACTTTTTCTGGTTCATTATAGAAAGCACAGAAAAAAGAAAACACTATTTAATGAACCCCCTCACTCAGTTCATTAAATGAACATTCCTAGTAGTTAAATAGCTGACAGCTAATTGAGATTATTTTCCTATTTACATGTACATATAGCATATTCTCCAGTAGGCCTTTTTGTTTTTTCTTTTATGCAGGTTTGTAAAATACAACCTGATACCTTGGATAGAGAAGAGAAAAGAAAATCCTGAGAGTTGGGATTTAATTATTCTATAAAAATTATTATTGTTACTATTTTATTTTAAATATTATAGAAAGTATTCTCTTCATAACATTTATCAACACTTATGGTTCACTTATTCACTCATTTATTCAAAGAATATTTATTGTCTTCTTGAAAGGTACTGGGGACAATATAATGGGCAAGAAAAAAACTGGTTTTCTGCCCTTATGGAACTCTGGATCCTAAGGAAGGGAGAGCTATGAATCAAATAAGCAACCAACTATGAGTCTAATTGTAACTCTAATAAATGCTTTGAAGGGAAGTCACATAATGTCATGGGAATATCAAACAGGGGAAACAAAGCACATTTTTAGGGTTACAGAAAGTCCTTAAAGAGTGATAGTTGATTTTGAGTTGTGGACTAAGGGTAAATAACTATAAATTGGGGGCATAGGAGTGGATTCTAGGTAAAGGGCACTTTATATTTGCAGGCCAGGAAGACAAGAAGTTTAAGGAACAATGTATGTGAGTGGGGGAGGGGGAGAGCTTGTACAAGTTGAGGATAAAGAGTTATGTAGGGGCTAGGCAATGCAAAGTCTTGCAGCCGTATAAAGTATTTAGGTGTTTTATTCAAAGACAAAATAAAATCACTTAGAAGAAGTATTTGCATTCACAAATTTTTATGTAAAAATTTCATAAGCCTTTACTGAGCTTGGCTTAAAAATTCCTGCTATAGAAATTAAAAGCATCATAAGAGACTACTACAAACAACTATATGCCAATAAAATGGACAACTTGGAAGAAATGGACAAATTCTTAGAAAGGTATTACCTACCAAGACTGAATCAGGTAGAAATAGAAAATATGAACAGACCAATCACAAGTAATGGAATTGAAACTGTGATTAAAAATATCCCAACAAACAAAAGTCCAGGACCAGATGGCTTCACAGGTGAATTCTATCAAACATTTAGAAAAGAGCTAACACTGATCCTTCTCAAACTCTTCCAAAAAATTGCAGAGGAAGGAACATTCCCAAACTCATTCTATGAGGCCACCTGATATCAAAACCAGACAAAGATACTACAAAAAAAGAAAACTACAGACCAATATCACTGATGAATATAGATGCAAAAATCCTCAACCAAATACTAGCAAACAAAATCCAACAACACATTAAAAGGATCATACACCATGATCAAGTGCGGTTTATCTCTGGAATTCAAGGATTTTTCAATATATGCAAATCAATCAATGTGATATACCATATTTTTTTGATACACTGTATTAAAAAATTGAAGGATAAAAACCACATGATCATCTCAATAGATGCAGAAAAAGCTTTTGACAAAATTCAACACCCATTTATGATAAAAACTCTCCAGAAGGTGGGCATAGAGGGAACCTACCTCAACATAATAAAGGCCATATATGACAAACCCACAGCAAACATCATTCTCAATGGTGAAAAACCAAAAGCATTCCCTCTAAGATCCAGAACAAGACAAGGATGTCCACTCTCTCCACTACTATTCAACATAGTTTTGGAAGTCCTTGCCACAGCAATCAGAGAAGAAAAAGAAATCAAAGGAATCCAAACTGGAAAAGAAGTAAAACTGTCACTGTTTGCAGATGACATGATACTATGCATAGACAATCCTAAAGATGCCACCAGAAAACTACTCGAGCTAATCAATGAATTTGGTAGAGTTGCAGGATACAAAATTAGCACACAGAAATCTCTTGCATTTCTATACACTAACAACAAAAGATCAGAAAGAGAAATTAAGGAAACAATCCCATTCACCATTGCAACAAAAAGAATAAAATACCTAGGAATAAACCTAACTAAGGAGGTAAAAGACCCGTACTCAGAAAACTATAAGACACTAATAAAACAAAACAAAGATGACACAAACAGATGGAGGGATATACCATGTTCTTGGATTGGAAAAATCAACATTGTGAAAATGACTATGCTACCCAAAGCAATCTACAGATTCAATGCAATCCCGATCAAATTACCAATGGCATTTTTCACAGAACTAGAACAAGAAATTTTGCAATTTGTATGGAAACACAAAAGACCCTGAACAGTCAAAGCAATCTTGAGAAGGAAATACAGAGTTGGTAAGAATCAGGCTTCCTGACTTCACACTATACTACAAGGCTACAGTGATCAAGACAGTATGGTACTGGCACAAAAACAGAAATATAGATCAATGGAACAGGATAGAAAGCCCAGAGATAAACTATGGTCAACTAATCTATGACAAAAGAGGCAAGGATATACAATGGAGATAAGGCAGCCTCTTCAATAAGTGGTGCTGGGAAAACTGGACAGCTACATGTAAAAATATGAAATTAGAACACTCCTTAACACCATACACAAAAATAAACTCCAAATGGGTTAAAGACCTAAAGGTAAGGCCAGACACTATAAAACTCCTAGAGGAAAACATAGGAAGAATACTCTGACATAAATCACAGCAAGATCTTTTTTGACCCACCTCCTAGAGTAATGGAAATAAAAAAAAAATAAATAAGTGGGATCTAATGAAACTTCAAAGCTTCTGCACAGCAAAGGAAACTATAAGCAAGATGAAAAGACAACCCTCAGAATGGGAGAAAATATTTGCAAACGAATCAATAGACAAAGGATTAATCTCCAAAATATATAAACAGTTTATCCAGCTCAATATCCAAAAAACAAACAAGCCAATCAAAACATGGGTAGAAGACCTAAATAGGCATTTCTCCAAAGAAGACACACAGGCCAAGACATGGCCAAGAGGCACATGAAAAGCTGCCCCAAATCACTAATTATTAGAGAAATGCAAATCAAAACTACAATGAGGTATCAGCTCACACCAATTAGAATGGGCATCATCAGAAAATCTACAAACAATAAATGCTAAAGAGGGTGTGGAGAAAAGAGAACACTCTTGCACTGTTGGTGGGAATGTAAATTGATACAGCCATTATGGAGAACAGTATGGAGGTTCCTTGAAAAACTAAAAATAGAGTCATCATATGACACAGAAATCCCACTACTGGGCATACACCCAGAAAAAACCCTAATTGAAAAAGACACATGGACTCTAATGCAGCACTATTTACAATAGCCAGGACACAGAAGCAACCTAAATGTCCATTGACAGATGAATAGATAAAGAAGATGTGGTACATATATACAATGGAATATTACTCAGACATAAAAAGGAATGCAGTTGGGACATTTGTAGAGACATGGATGGACCTAGAGACTGTCATATAGAGTGAAGTAAGACAGAAAGAGAAAAACAAATATTGTGTATTAACGCATATATGCAGAATCTAGAAAAATGATATAGATTAACCGGTTTGCAAGGCAGAAATAGAAACACAGATGTAGAGAACAAACATATGGACACCAAATGGGGAAAGCGGGGTGGGGGGGTTTGGGGGGATTGGGATGGGATGAATTGGGAGATTGGGATTGCCATATATACATTACTAATAAGAAAAAAATATCAAATTGTACACTTTAAATACATGCAGTTTGCTGTATGTCAATTATATCTCAATAAAAATTCTTAAAAAAAATTCCTGCTATAATCAATCATTAATTTCCCTAATGCTTGGTTAGGTGAGATTTTAAATGTTATATCAAGAACAATTTCAGTAGTATTATATATTCTACTAGAGGATTCAACCAAAGACAAATGATTGATAATAAGTACTAGAATAATAGGTCAATTAAAAGTTAGTTTTATTGATGCAAAGATTTTCATTATTAAATTAAGATATGTGTCAATATGCTCATAATCCCAGAGAGGCATGTGGTTGAAGTAGATACATACATGATATATGCATATAGATCTACAGCTACAGCAACAAATGTGAAAGTCAAAAAACAGAGCTATTCACATTTAATCAAAAAAATACAGATGGTTGAGTCATTTATGTTTTAATTTTAAAAATATACTTATCTGGACTTCCAGTTTTATTTCTTCCCCTTGCATTTCAGAATTTAGAACACACACACAGAGGGAAAAACATAACCAGGCTTTGGCATTACTCAAAGTATTTAATTAGTTAAAGGATAAACATTGTGATTTACTTTTTCAGCCCCATAGGCAAAGTTTGCATTATTTAAGGAAAAGAGAATGAATTGCTAAGCAATAAGTGGGTGATTCAGAGCTGTATAAATACACCTCCTGGAGTATTCAAACTCTTATCCTTCATCAAACTCAACATTGAGAGTCAGAATTATATGGACCATTTCTCCGTCTTGCCACTTTGCCATCTGTCCTAAAGTAATGATTATTTTTCTACAACAATTGCATTGTGGAATCTTCATTAAGGAACAAACCACTACTTGGAATAATTAGGCTGGCATTGAGGCTGTTGGCCCAACAAAGTGAGCTATTCACAAATCCCACATGTTCCACATATGCTGTTCCATTGCAGAAAGAACTAGGAGTCTATAGTTTTACCCTAGACTTTGAGAGCTTAGAATTATAGACTAGCAAATTAAGTAAATCAAGCCAAACATTAGTTTTAGGTAGCGAGCAAAAGTCAAGATCTTAAAATCTCCTAAATTGTGGGCAGCAACTGGAGAATTAGATACTTTCACTTTACTGATGTGTTCATTGACTACAGTTTTGTTTAAAGCTTCCCACTTGATTCTTACTCTTTTCCTTTGTACTCTGCCGTCAGCAATTACAGGTATCTGTTAGAATGGCTCACAATCATTGAAATAAGTGAAATGTTTTATGTTTGACAGTCTAATAATGTCACACTGTACTACCTCTCCCTAAGAATTGATATAATTTTGAATGATATGTGTATTAGGTACATGTATCAGATCAGTGTTCTCTTTTTTCCTTTGTTCAACAGTATGCAGTCAGTACTTGCACTAGCATATAGGCTTATTATGAAGGGCCTTGAAAATAAAGGGATGTTTAAGCAATTGGGAGATGGTTGTGCTTATGTATTGATATGTAATAATAGAGAGATTTCGTCAAGGTTATTGTTGTTTTATTTTCTGGAGTATTATTTACTTCTTTTGCTTACATTCAGTTTGCTTCTGTTTGGCAGCGAGTAAAAATAGGACATGAAATAAACAAAGGTTATTTCCTGTACCTAAGATTTTCTGTGAATTCTTTTTCTTTAAAGACAAAATATTTAATCATAAAATTCCATGCCTCTAATTGCTAACAGAAATATCTGTGATATTTTTGGCCAACTCAAGAGTAGAGAACACCAGGTCAGTATGGAAGAAATGGTGAGTTGACATACGTCACATTTGCACTGCTTTATCATTTACAAATTCCTTTTTGTCTCTGCAAAAATGTAGTGTTCTTCTAAATCAAATATAGTATTTTAATGGACAGTATATATAACTAGGAAGAAAGCTTTCCATACTATATTTGTAGGGAAAATCGAAGTCTACTTCTCTCTTTCAATGAATAGTAATTAGGAACTTCATTTTACAAAAATAATCTACCAAATTATTAATCAATAACAGTTGTCCTTCCCTGAAATGGAAACAAAAACTAGCATGTCTAATAGCTATGCTTTTTCAAGCTTAAGTTAAAAATACTGACAAAAGGGGTCCAAGATGGTGGCATAGGAAGACCCTGAGCTTACCTCCTCCCGCGGACACACCAAATACACACCTACATATAGAGCAATTTCTCTTGAAAACTTGAGGTGTGACTGAACAGCTACTGCATATGAAAGACCAATAGAAATGGGTAAAGAAGATGGAAGACACAGTACCCTGGGTAACCCCACCCCCAATGCAGTGGATTGCAGTAGGGAGGGGTACTGCTGAGGGGCCCAAGAGCAGACTCTCCTGTCCTGGGATACAGCAAAAACAAACAAACAAATGAGCAAAAAAATCCCAGCAGATTAAAGGGGTCCTGGATGATACAGGAAGGAAATCCATTTACCAACCGTAGAGCTTCTGCCAAATGGGAAGGGAACTGCTGGAACTATCTAGGGAGTCAGGGGTGCTGGCCAGCACCATTGTTTGAGTCCTTCAGGGACTCCTCCTGGCCCACGCTTGCTCTGGCTCCAGCTGGTCTGACAAAGCCTCCAGGTACAAGCAATTTACACAGGGGACACTGCCACACAAGACCACTCTTTCAAGATCAGGAGAGAGAGCTGTTTTGCCTAAGCCACAGAAACAAAAAACGAAAGTCAAACAAAATAAGGAGACAGAGGAATATGCTCCAGATGAAAGGAAAAAATTAATCCCCGGGGGGGAAAACCCCTAAAGAAACAGAGATAAGTAATTTACCTGATAAAGAGTTCAAAGAAATGGTCATAAGGATGCTCACTAATAGAAAATTACTCAGCCAAAAAAAAAAAAATAATGAAATCTTGATATTTGAGGCAACATAGATGGATGTAAAGGGTATTAATGCTAACTAAAATAAATCAGAGAGAGAAAAGCAAGTACCATATGATTTCACTTGTATATAGTATCTAAAAAACATAAAAAAGGAACAAAGAAAACAAAACAGAAACAGACTCACAGATACAGAAACTGGTGGTAGACAGGGGAAAAGGGGATGGAGGAATGGATGAAATAGGTGAAGTGGATTATAAGGTACAAACTTCCAGCTCTAAAATACGTAAATCAGGCGATGTAATGTGCACATAGGTAATATAGTCAATAGTATTCTAACAGCTTTGTATGGTGATGGATGGTAACTGTTTTTATTGCATTGATCATTTCATAATATACCAGTATATCAAATCACTATGCTGTACACCTGAAACTAATATAAGATTGTATGTTAATTATAACTCAATTAAAACACATTGTCAAATGTAAGTGAAATAAAGTTTCACTCATTAAGATGGCTACTACAAAAACAGAAAATAAGTGTGGGCAAGGAAATTGCAACTCTTGAGCACTTGCTGTATGAATGTAAAATGGTACATCTACTTTGGAAGATGGTATAGCCATCCATCAAAAAATTAAAAACAATTACCACATTACCCCGCAATTCTACTTCTGGGCATATACTCAAAAGAATTGAAAGTAGGGACTAGACCCATGCTCAAAGCAGCATTAGTCATACCAGCTGAAAGGTGAAAGCAACTTAAATGCCCATGAGCAGATGAATGGATAAACAAAACGCAGTCTATACATACAATGGAATATTATTCAGCCTCCAAAAGGAAGGAAATTCTGACAAAGGTTGCAACATGGATGAGCCTTGAAGACATTATGTTAGGTGAAATAAACCAGTCACAAAAGGACAAATAATATATGATTCCACTTATATGAGGTACGTAAAGTAGTCAAATTCATAGAGACAGGAAATGAAATGGTGGTGACAAGGGACTAGAGGGAAGGGGGATGGGGGGTTTCAGATGTGCAAGGTAAACTGAGTTCTGGGGGCGGATGGTGGCGATGGTTGTACAATAGTGTAAATGTACTCAAAAGCACTGAGCTGTACAATTGAAAATAATTAAAATGGTAAAATATTTTATGTATATTTTACCACAATATTAATAAATAAAATAATTTTTTAAATGGTGAAATAAGATTTAAAATAGTTGTTCTTTCTTATAAAGTACCTGTATGACTCAAATGTGATTGTTGAGTTTTCTGGCTATATTAATATGTATTTATAGCTGAAGTAACATAATTGAAAATGTGGTCACCTTGCTTCTACTGGTTAACAATTTCCTTGCACTCTGTTACATGTGCCTGACTTTTTTCAGAGTTCAGCCACCTACTGGAAACTGTATGAACATAACCAAAATAAGAAATACAACTTCCATGATGAGCAGCTTCCATGAAAAAGCCTGTGCTTGATCAGCTGAAGCAGCAGGCAGCCCCAGATTCCTGAAAATGGAGAAATAGATTGCTATTAAAAATTAGAGAAATCAATCCATTTGCAAACATGGTAGTGAATGTGTTATATACATAAGGGAAAATTATCTGGAGATACAGAACAAAATGTTAATAGTAGCTATTAATTTTTGTTCTTTTTAATTATGTATATTTTCAATTTTATCCATAATGAGCATTGCATAATGAAAAATTGAAAGAAGAAAAAAAAGAAAATGTCATTGTTTTTTATATCACGAGATGCTAAAACCCTGATAAATATGGATTGTTTGGGAATCATATCTCAGTCATTTTATGATCTTATTTCCAACTGAGAGTTCTTTTTGCAAGAACATTGTCCTCCACCAGAGTTAACGATGAGTTTTATTTGGTACCATCTGCAGATTTAATTAATGTATGTTTACTTTTGTTTTGGGGTGATTAATGTGGGAGATGGTAAATGTGAGGTCTCACACCAATTTCTTTAGCATCCCACTTGATAGCTCCCTTTTATTCATTAAGAATGATCATTACCTCTAACATTTTCTTAATCCCTCAGCTAGTTTTTAATTCATGACTGTTTCATTTTTCTTTTCCTTCTTTTTTGGCTGCACGGCACACATAGCTTTGTTTCAAAAGAATATTGACAGGCCTTCTCTGAGAGATAATGAGATTGTTTAAAATCTTTGTAATTACTGTGCAATACCCTCTTAATCCGAAGCATGTAACATAGGCAAAACCCAGAAAATGGACGTTGCTCTGCTCCTTTAACTTGCCTTGGAATGCCACACCAGCCAGGGTAGGACTGCCCTTGATTGGAGCTGATGCTGAGTATTCCAGAGAATTACAGTATCTACTAAACTGGGTTTCTGAGGGTAACAGTACATGATGGATCTAACCTTGGTTTTGAAAAACTGAATTGAAGCTGCCTGTAGACATAGGCTTTTAAGAAATAAAACACTATTAACTTGAATAGTGCTATCAGTGACATATAGTTTAGTTTTCATTAGTGTAAGCAATTAGATAGGTTTTTCCAGCAAGGAAATACATCAATCAACAATTCTATTAGGGGCTTCCCTGGTGGCACAGTAGTTAGTAATCCGCCTGCCAATGCAGGGGACATGGGTTTGAGCCCTGGTCCAGGAAGATCCCACATGCCGCGGAGCAACTAAGCCCATGCTCCACAACTACTGAGCCTGAGTTCTAAAGCCCGCAAGCCACAATTATTGAGCCCATATGCCACAACCACTGAAGCTCATGTGCCTAGACCCCGTGCTCCACAACGGAGAGTAGCCCTTGCTTTCCACAACTAGAGAAAGCCCACTCACAACAATAAAGACCCAATGCAGCCAATAAATAAATAAATAAATGAATAAATAAGATTTATTTTAAAAACACCTATTAAATTCAGTATTTTTGAACCAAAGAATAATTTCGTATTCTAAACCCTTTAAAAAAGTTGTACAATAATTGTCATTGTCTTTAAGACCAAATGCCACCAGAATGATATTTATCTTTTTAATTCCCATGATTTATACCATACTCACATGTTTCAGGGCTGTCTCTGTACTGAACAGTCAAGGATGGGAATTCATCTCCAACACTCTTCTAGTTTCTAATAGTGCTCCCCTCTCCTTTAGATAATCCCATTTACAGACTCTGCGAACATTGATGTTATTTGCCACAAAGACTCTGGCTGGCCGCTCTACCCAGACATATCTCTGCGTTCTACATCTTTGCTTCTTTTTTTCAAATTCCAATGTAAATGTGCCTTTTTTGTGTGTCTCATTATCTTAAGACCAGGTTTTAGTGAATACTAGCTAATCTGATGAACTCTAATGCTAATTCATTCATGAGATTCCATGGTAAAATGTCCTCCATCTTTGGTAAAACCTAATCTAGGCTTCCTGGGGACAATTAATCAACCTAAGGAAATATTTATTATGTGTGGGATTTCAGACACTATTTTCAGACTTTAGTCTTTAGAGTTAGCTGGTTGTCACGTCCCTTAATGCTTCGATACTCAATGACTCTCAGGTCCTTCCTAGGCCTGGTGGATAATAATCTGAATTCTTACGGATTTATGTGAACACTAAAATTTCATAAGCATACTTTAAGCCCCATCATACTATTATTTATATCTTATTACTGTATATAAACAGTAAGACCCAATATTTTGAGTGTTTCTATGTGCAGGCACTGTGATGACTACTTTGCATGTGTTATCTTATTTAATCATTACAATAACTCTATGAGGTAGGTACTACTATTATTACAATTTTACAGATTGGGTGCAGAGCCTGAGAGGCTTCATAGCTTGTCTTAGTCCACAGAGCTCTCATGTGTGGAAGAGCTGGGAATTAAACTCAAACCTGTTGGATGTCTGACCATGAGAACTCAACCATCTTCTATAAATGCAGAAGGACTTATGCCACTTTGCTTGCTTGCTAAAACATGGAAGTGGTAAGAATATTACCCTGGTGGGTCATTATACCTAGTCCTGGTGGTGGTTGCATCATCAGGTGGAAATTGCCAGGAACAGCATTTAACCACCCAAAGTGGGTGACCAAGGCTCAGTCTCATAAATCTGAGAAGGGATGATAAGCACTCATGAGCTTCACTGATATACAATAGTATATAGTATTTTATAAAGACTTTTTCTCTAGGGTCAATTCAGCACCATTGTTAACTGTGCAAAATAGATATCTGGAGAGGTGATCTTGCCCTGTTTCCACTCTCTACATTACCATCTTGGGGGATTCAAGAGAAAAGGTTCAGATGTTAGAAATTTCCAAGTAAAGTGGTAGGTAATCCTACTTGCCTTTTCAAAGAAGCAGTACTGGAAAAATATTTGAATGACTGGGATAGGTAGGAATGGCAATTTTCAGACAAAGAATAACTGGCAAAGCTTATAGAAGTAACAGTATAAAATGGATAATAGCCAGAGAGGAATTCCAAAATTAGTTTATTCTTAATATGAAAATTTATCTTTTGTTGTAAAACCAATAAAAATAGGCTCATTTAAATAATAAGTGTTTAAAACAGAAAGTGAACCCCTCCCACCTTGTTCTTACAATTTCACTTTCCAGGAACAACCATTGTTAACCAGATGATTAGTCTTCAGAAGGCTACCTATCTCCATGTGTATCTAACTCCTTACCTTCTTATACTTTTAATTTTCTCAAATTGAGATTATATTAAGCACTGGGTTTTGTAGCATGTACTCTTTTATTTACAATGAATTGTGAACATATCTTGGTGTCCAGTATATGTAGATTTAGGCCATTATTTTAATGGCTGAGGGTAATCCATTGTATGGATGATTTATTTTTTAAAAAATCAAATTTCTGTGGGTAAATATTTATTCTGTGTCATCTTATTGTGCAATTACTGTGCTTCAAAAAGTGTCCTGATTCTATGTAATTGCATACTTATGTGCTACTGTGAATATCTTTAAGGATAGTTTACTTGATATATATTTAAGGGTACACTTAAGGATACTTGATATACATTGTCAAATTGTTCTTTTTTAAAAAGTGGCATCAGTTGACATTTCTATCAGCAGTGTATGAGCTTTCATATTGGCTACAATTAGACTTTTAAAAGATTTTACCAATGTGACAGCTGAAAAGTTGTATCTTATTGGTATTTTAATTTTTATTTATTTGACTGTTAGCAAAATGGAATGTTTTCATATCATTATTGACCATTTATATTTCAATTTATGTTTCTAATGTAATTATTTCGCCTATTTTACATTTGAATGTCATATTGTTATTTGTAGGATTTATTATACATCGTGGGTGTTAATTATTTTCCCTAAAATAAGTTATACATGCTTACCTAGCTTGTAATTTAATCAGTTTTATTAAATGTTTAAGTATTATATAAGTATCTCTTATACACTTAATTTAAAAAAATAAAATCTGTAAATATTTTATTTATACTGTCTTAAAACTCAATTTACCATATGCTACAATCCATTTTCGTTTCTGGAAAATATCATACATGTTTTTATGAACCAAAAATTAGAACTTAATGCATTAAAGCCCAATGGCTTCATGGAATTTTTGGTTATATGAGTGCAGCTGACAAAGTATTTATATGTCTGTTCATTGTTTACTGGTTTTTAGGTTATATTAATAATGATAACTTTCTAAATTATTTTTATTGGAAGTCATTTGGAATGGAAAGTCTCCTCATTATAATCTTATTAAGACCTCAGTATAAAGTAGATGAATAAATGCACAGACTGCTAATCCGGAGTTCACACTGTTCTGCTCTTTGAACTCTAACAACTGTAATAGATCACTACTAAAGGTTATTCTTTTTAAACAAACTCTGAGATTCAGTAAAATTCCATGTAGCTCTTGTGAGAAGAAAAGAGGAATTGTGCTAGGCAAATCTGCTAAATCAACCATGATATTTAGTGGAATGGCAAATATTGTAGTCGTGTTGTCTTGTCTAGTCATAAAGAGACCACAATCCAAGGACAAGCTAGATTCAGAGAATCTTGAAATATTTGCTTTCAGAGAGACCTCAGTTGTTATCTATTCCCAAAGTCTCGTGCTAAAATTAATTAAATTACCTGAATGTAGACAATTCTATCAGAAATGTAGTTTCCAGAAGTAGCAATCAGAGATAAGAAAGTGTTTCAAGACAGTAGAAATCACAGTTTCTGGTGAGGGTATGTTAATACAAACTAAACTTTACATAGTTTTAGAAACAGAATATCTCCCTGTAGTGCTGGAGCACAGAAGAGACCCACAGTGTCCCTCTAAGGTTAGGGAGGATGGCAGAGAGTGGACAGTGGATATTGTATGGGTCATCTGTGCAGGACAGGTCAGCTTGGAATACAATAACAGCAATCCCCTCCAGAAGCAGAATTTAAGACATGCTGACTGCCTACTCCGTTGAAAGGACCATCAGAATAACATTTTGAGCAAGCAAAGCAAAGCTTATTAAAGTTATTTCAGGGTAAACAACATCTTGACATTCTTAATAGGATCTCAGAAGAGGGAGATCAGATAAAGATATTTATAGGGCTTTGGGTTTCATCTCAGTAGTTTAATTCCAATTTAATTAAATTTTTATTCGATAAGTTAGCTGTTTGCTCAGGTGAGACAATTATTTGCCTGGACAAACTGGTTTTTAGGAATTTTCTGAAGTTATAATTGTACAGCATTATTTTCCTGGGTAAGGATTTCTTGGAAAAAGTGCTTAAGTTGACACAGGTGATCTCATGTCCAAATCCTGGTAATTAAACTCAGAATGCAGCTGGTCTTAATTCTGACTTCTGAAGAGATTATCTGGGAACAAGTCCTTTTTGCCTTATATCTCTTTGACAATCATCACACCACAGTCATCCTAATCTTCAACAAGATTCTTGTTAATTGCTATAGGATAATTTCAGGCATCTGTCAGCCCCTTAAAATACCTTGCATTATGCTTGAAGATGTCAACATTTCCAACTAGAGAGGCTTAAAAGACCAAGCAGTTGGTTGAGTTAGGGCCCTGGCTAAAACTCCTTAAAATGAATGGGTGATCAGCTTATAAATCAACAAATTTAAAAAGATTACCTAAATGCCTCCTTGGTCTTGCAAGGATGAAAAGATAAGAAGAGAGCCAAAGCACTTTAGCGTCTAAAATGTGGAAGGGAAGACAAGATGGACAAAGTAGAAGCAAAAGATGGAGATAGAATAAATGAAAGCTAGAGGGTTAAGTAGGTTTAGCTATTGCAGCCAATCCCAATTCTGCTTCGTGGGAAATGGGAAGAATTATATCCATACATGAATAATCAAATTATTTTAAAATACAGGTTCAATTACTATTAACAACCTTCCAAAAATAAAATAAATCCTCAAGCTTCTAATTCTTAAATTTTTTAGAAAGCATTTTAAATGATTGAGTCAAATTTTACCTAACTGTTCATTGACCAAATCAATCAAAATTATATATAAACTACTGACACATTTTTAGGATGTGAGGACTAAGCAGTTTTAGGGTTTTTGATCCAATTCTGAATCCAGTATAAAATATTTACTACCATATGTAACATCCTTTATATTTAATATCCTGCTTGGTTTTTGTTTTGTTTTGTTTTACATATGAAGACATTAAAATACTCCCTGTATGGAGTTAGAGCTATAAGATGTTAATACCATGAAACTTTACTTGTCAAAAGTATAATAAAACAAATATGCTGTTTGTGTGTAATTTTTTTCAGCATATGTTTTATCCTCCTAGAATTACTTGTCTCACAAGTGGCCTCCTAGAATTACTTGTCTGACAAGTGGCCTCCTAAGAATACATAATGACAGTTTTTCAGTAACTAAGCTATAAACACTTCTCCCAGGACTAGCCATGAAAGTAAACAAGCCACAATTTTCACATTAACAGATTTGAAGAATAGCAGACAAAACTTTATTATATATGAAGTGATCTAAAGTACTGTTTTTGCAATGTATAATTAAGGCAGGACAACTCTTATGTTTTGAAGTATTTCCAAATAAGTTTTTTTTTAAGATTTTTTTAATGTGAACCATTTTTTAAAGTCTTTATTGAACTTGTTACAATATTGCTTCTGTTTTATGCTTTGCCTTTTTGGCTGCAAGGCATGTGGGATCTCAGCACCCTGACCAAGGATTGAACCTGCACTCCCTGCATTGGAAGGTGAAGTCTTAACCACTGAACCACCAGGGAAGTCCCTATAAATAAATATTTTAAAATAATTATTCTGTCTTTGTTAATTCAATTTGTTAAATATGTATATACACTAATAATTTTGAGATATTGGCTATAAACCATTTTTCCAATCATAGGTACATTCCCTCACATAGAAACTTTCTGGTCATAGTATATGAAAAGGATAGGAAAGCTCAATATTCTTATTTACAATAGCGGTTATCGACTTTGATGTCAACTCCCATTATTTCATAGTTTTTGAAAAGCTATACCCAGAGTAAGCAAAATTATCATTATACTTTTAACTTTGAAGAAAAGAACTCCACAGCCCAGCATTATTCTGGAAATTAAAGCAACAGATTTATTCTGTTTTTTATTAAAGACGAGCACACCAGCCAAATTAGGAATTTAATTAGAGTACATCTCTTCCCATAATCATTACTTTCCTTCCATTTTATATTGTTAATGAGAAAAACATCACATATTCAATAGTCTTTACATACTTTTCTAGCTTACAAATGATCAGAGTATGCAAAGATATGATTTCTTTTTCAAAAAATTAAATAATAAAAATAAGACATATAGTTGCATTGTTTCATTACCAGGACCTAAAAATTACATCAACACATACTTTCAACAGATCATTCTTTGCATTTTTTTTCCTGCACTGTTCTTTAATCAAACTTTAGTCTATTTTAATAGGAGGTTAAAAAGACTTTTCCTGTTCGGAATTTCTGGCTAAAGAAAACTAAGAACAAGATATACCAAAGAACGCTCACTTTCTAAAGCAATGAGAGAGACCAGCCGTCTCTCTACCTCAAAACTACTGAAAGAAGGCTGAGGAACCTCAGGGGGAAGAATGCACTGAGAAACTTCTTTAGGAAGACTGTTAAGGGGTTGTCTTTTTCTCCCTGGCCACCTGTTCAGAGAAAGGAGAGGTTTTTGTCTCCCTTAGACAAGTTGCAAGTTGCCGGGCACTCAAGACAAGTTCCTGGAGGCCCTCGCCCCGCCCTTCCAGCTCCTCCTTCTCGGCCGCTGTAGCTGGGCTGGGGGCAGCAAGATGGCATTACCATGGCAGGACCGTGAGGGCTCACTGAGCACTGCCCACAGGGCTCGTGGCAGAGGCTGACTTCCTGGGCCGCTTGGCGTGGCCCGTGTGCTTAGAGGTGATCGGAGAAGCCGGTGCAGGTGCCCTGCAGACCCGTCTTTTGCCCTGCATTCCTGCAGGAATGTTTGAAGCCAAAGAAGCCTGTCTGGCGGTGGGTCACAGCACTCTGGCACCTGGTGTCCAAGCCGTGGGGCTGAAGTAGAAAAGAATAGCTTTATTGCTTTGTCTGGCAAAGGGGGCCACAGTGGGCTAATGCCCTCAAAACTGTGTGTCCCTACCTGGAGCGGGTGGTGAAGAGTGTTACAGTCATGGATCAAAGAGGACATGATCAGCTGGGGGACATTCTTCTGATTGGTTGGGGGTGAGGTAAATGGGAGTTAGCATCGTCAGCCTTCAGGTTCCAACTCGTCTGGGTCTGCGTGCTTGTGAGCAGCATATAGTTAACTTCTCCCACCTGGTGGGGGTTTCAGTATCTGCAAAACAGCTGGAAGTTACTGTTGTGCATATCCCTTGAGGGAAAACTAGGACCCTGTCCTGAGGCTGCACTATTGGTTGTTTTTATTTTGTTTTGTTTTACTGTTTCACCCTTGTCTCCGCATCCCCTCCCTTTCTTAATTAGCAACAGTTTGAACCCGCCTTTTGGAACTTAGGGAAGGTGATGGAGGCTGAAAAAAGCCTCTTGCCTGCTAACAAGAAAATGGGGGACACAGAAAGACTTTTGTGCCCGGGAACCCCACAGTGTCCTGCTTGATTTCACTTCCTTGCAGGTTTCCAACCCTCCAGGCCTGAGGTGTGAGGGAGAAGCAAGTTTTCAGTCAAATGAGAGAGTGAAATTTTTACTTAGATTGAACTAATATTTTTATAGCTGGAAAAATTAATTCCTGAGACTATCTAAAAAAATCTAAGGCATCTGAGTGATAACGTGCAGAAAAGAGGAAAAGGGTTTGACAAAAGTTTTTTGAAACTAATAATGCAAAAAAAATCCATTTTCAAATGTGCCCATACTGCATTTCCTTACATTGATCCGCTGGTAAATTAGTTTTGTGGTTTTCACTATTTACGTTTATATGGTATTTCACAGCTTCTAACATGCTTTTATAGAGTTATCAAATTTGATCATCACCAGAAACCTCCAGATGCCCAAATAGATATCATTGCTGTCCTTTCTGGTGAAGAAACTAGATCTTAAAAAACAGTCTCTTTCCCGAAGTTGGATAAGTAGTACCTGCAAAGGCAAGACTACATTAACACTCTTCTCTCTGCTCTTTGCTCTCAAATGGAATCTGCCAGGCAGGAGTATATTTGGGATTCACTCACTTATTCACTCATGACTGCCAACTACTCTATTCCTCTTCATGTTTTTATTTTATTTCTTAAAATTTAATTCTTTTTAAGCTAAGTGCATCACTGCTGACAAACATTTGTGTCAAAACAGGAGAGTTAACTTACTGCACATATGAAACTGGTGACAAGAACTTACTGATTTCTTTTTAATAGTAAATGTTTAATTTACATAGAATAAACTGTACATATTCATGTATGAAATTTGCTATTTTGACATATGTATACACGCAAGGAAGCATCACCAGGATGAAGATAATTATCAATCAACCCCAAAAGTTTCTCAGACCCATTCCTCCGGCTTTCCCTAAACTTGTCTCTAGGCAATTGCTAATCTACTTTCAGTCTGTATAAATTAATTTGCATTTTATATAAATGGAATCATATAGTATATAATCTTTTTTTCTGTTTCCTTATGCATGGCATAATTGGGGGAATATTCATTCACACTTTTGTATTCATCAATAGTGTATATTGCTGAGTAATATTTCATTGTATAGATATACCGCAAATTGCTTATCTTTTCTTCTATTGATGAGCATTTGGATTTTATTTAGTTTAGGGTTTTTACAAATAATGCTTCTATGAACATTTTTGCACAAATCTTTGCATGAATATATATTTGAATTTTTCTTTGATAAATACTTAGGATGGAATGGCTAGATAATATGGTAGGTGTATTTTTTTTTTCTAGAAACTTTCAAATTGTTTTCCAAAGTGGAAAAAATAAGATGCAGCCAGACAAGCAGCTGCTGAGTCCAGAGTGACAGACTGGGAGGTGGGGAGGGGCTCACTCCTGAGGCCAGCCACAGTATTGAAGCTGCATTAACCTCTACTTGATGCTTTGTTATCAATTTTAGATTCCAAATCATAGACTATACTATTTCTTTCAATTTTTTTTAAATAAGAGAAAAAGCTCTGTAGAAAAATACAAATAATTACAATTTTAAAAGAAGCTTTTTAAATAAAAAAAAAAAACCCATACCAAAAAAACAAAAAAAGACAAATTTTTTTCTTTTTGAAGTTGTCATTTCTAACTCTTAGAGCAAGTACAATGTCTGTTTCAGTGCTTATGAATTCTAGGCAGGTAAAAAAGAGTTTGCACTTTATCTTAAACACATTTTTTATGACCAAAAGAAAACGTGTTTAAAAAGGAAAAAAAGAGTTCCCCTTTTACAGGTTTCAGAGGGAGGACATGCCATTAAAGTCAAACCTTGAACGAAAGAGCCATGAGAAGCTGGAGTAAGGGTAGATGGGCTGCATTACAAACACCTGTGGGGTAGAATGCACAGCTTTTCTCTCTGACTCAGGGCGGCAATCCTGATTGTTAAATTATTTCTTGTTTCTAAATATAACCAAAAGGAGTCTGAGAGAGACCTAAATTAGAAACCTCTTTTATTAAGGGGAAAAAAAAAAGCTTTAAAAAAAAACCTTAAAAACCAGGGAAGTTAAAATAGCTGGGTTTGGAGCAGATGTGCATAATAACTAATTAGTAGCCCCTGGCAGGATTAAAAACAGCCTTGGGGGGAGGAGTTAAATATAGGTTTGTGCGTTTCAGTAGAGGCACTGGTTAGTACTCTTCCAGTAAAGATGATGTGCCAAGCTCGCACTGCTGGAACCAGGACTTTCTGGGAGAGTCTGCTCGGTAAGTCCAGCTCACAGCGAAGCCTGTGTCCACTGTTGGGTGCAAATCACCAACCAGCAAAAATGAGATGTAATTAATGAGAAGCCACTCTGGCCAAAAAAGTACACAAAGCAAGAAATAGTGTTTTAGGCTGGTTAAAGACAGAAGTAAGCTGAGAGGTTTGCTTAACAGCTAAAGACTTTTAACTGCCCCATATTTTCTGCTGCTCTGACCAGCATTCCCATAATGACAAAAAAAAAAAAAAAAAAAAGTAGTTGTAGGGCACCAGTGAAGTGGAAACAGTGACCACAGTTTCTTTGCCTCAGAAGGAGACTGGTATCATTGGTTTGCTGGATTTTTCCATTGACTAAAATGACAGGAATTTTTAGGTGAACAATTGGTCAAAAGTGGGTTTAAATTTTACTAATTTAAAGGCTGGGACTAAAGAGAGAGATCCCTCACTATCATTAAAAAAGGGTTCACTTTTGTGTGACCATTTTGGTTTTAAGAATAAAATTTGTCAAGGCTACAATTGTTGAATAACTTAGGTTAAACAATAGGGCCCTGTCTGCAAGCATTGTTGTTGTTGTTTTAATGGCAGAAATTAGACACCCATGGACTTATAGAAAATACAATAATCTTCCTTTTTATGGCAGGTTTTAAAAAAATATTTCAACCAAGATGCAACTTCAAAAGAGTTTCTGAGGGCAGTACCAGAACGTTCTTCTATGCTTTCCTTTAAAAAGGTAAGGGACTTGATGAGCACCATTTTTAATGCAGAAAAGCGACACCTGCCAACAACCTGTGAAGAAACTAGCACTAAACATGCAAAGTTATGCAGACGTGAAGAACTAAACTGTATGAATTCCTAGCTTTAAAAATTCAAACTAAGCTTTCTGAGTGGAGAGACTGTGGTTGCTCTGTGAGACTCGTCTAGGTCTTATTTTCCGTGTGAATAGAGGGCACCGGTGATCTTCTGACGTCTAGGTCAGAGCAAGTTTAAATGCCAAGATCTTTTGAATAATGAGGGGCTTCCTATCAAACTGTTTGTTCAGCTTAAGGATAAGGGGTTTCTGTTTTCTGGTCTTAAGAATGCAAGGGTTTGACTGGCATAGAAAGGAATATGGGGACAGTGCCGAGAGGGAGCCGGAGGAAGGGCCCTCACTCCCATAGTCAAGTGCCAGCACGTGACCGGGGCCAGTGTGCAGGAGCCCCAAATCTGCCTCTTGTCTGGGGTGTTTGTTATGAAGTAGGATTGGGCCTTTAACACAATCTGTGTGTACCTTGTCTGCTAACAGCCTGATGATTGCTCACTAACACTCTGGCCTGAGTTATTTCACAACGATTTCTCCCTGCTACACAGTGTTGAAATTATATTCAGAGATTAAAAAAAAAAAAAAGCCCGTGTAGCAATATTTTCCCACAAAACGAAGTGCAAAACATCTTTAACAAATAATGACGGTAGTAAGAAATATTTGACACAGTCATGCAAAAATGCGTCTCATTTTACAAAGGCTTAGAACATTTCCAAAATATCCCCTAGGTTTTTAGACTGTGAACCTTACAATCTTACTCATTTTTCTTTTCATTTAAATGTGGCTGTCTCAAAAAAGGTAACACACAAGTTCAATTATCTCCAGTCCACCAACTATTCTCTCCCACAGCACAAAGATGGCAATGATGGTTATAAAACACCACCAAACAAGATTGTACAAACAGACGAGCAGGCACACTGCAGGGCTGAACAGGGTCCAGTGCAGTGTAGGGAGCAATTTGACCACAAGGACCCTGGGCTCAGACTTGCAAGGTGGAATTACAGTCTGTCCCATAAAGTAAGAAATCTTCTCCCCTCAACTGAAGGAGCACAGCCTCTCTTCCTTCTCCTCCCACCACTTGTGGTACCAGAGCTGGAGGTCCTCCTTGGACATGGGGAGGGTGTCCACTGAGTATCAGCGGACATGGAAGTGGATTGCCTTGGGAAAGTCCTCAAGGAGGAGGTGCCTCTCTGTCTGAGGAATTTTGTGAGGGTGTGCCACTGTGATGTCATGCACAGCATCCAGGTTCTTACTTCTTAGACAGTCTACTACAAAAGTAAAACCTGTAGTTCTTGGATGTAAGACATTCATATTTCTGAAGTCCAATCTTCTCAGCAAATTCATTACTTCGAGCCATGCTATTTTCTGTAAGATCAGTGCTTTCTGGGAATATGAGGAGTTGAAGTGGTTCTCAGATATCACAAAAATAATCAGTCACGTTTTCAAAATTCCTCTTGTCATCCTTCGATTTCTTATGGCTGAAGATGGAGGCAGCAGCCTGCATGGCCCAACCAAATCCAGGAAGACTTTTGAGACTGACTTTGAGGCAAATTTTCTCTAACCTGAGGTAACTATATCTCATTAGACAATTACACGGGAATATCCAGTCCATTTCGTCTTAAATGATTCATGATAATAACAGTTCTTTCTCCAGGAACAAATGCATCCCCTGTTACAATCACTTTTATACCAAACATGGTCTCTAGTAGCAATGCCACAGGTAGCGTGAGCCAGGTTGCCACAAGGCCATTGTTAATCCAGTGACACTAAGATGGGTTTGCAAACATCAAAGGTGAAAAGGGATCCAGCATCAAAATGCTTCCAAAATTTCTTCCCCAAAATAGGGTGAGTATAAAGTAAAACCCTCTCCATGATGCCATGATTATTCTGGATGTGAGTCCTTGGTCAGATAGATGAATAGCAAATTTTTTCTTCTGGTCTGTATTTTGCCCTTCTTCCTCTCTGTGGTTCCTTAGATGATTCTTCCCTTTGAGTGGCCTTCCTCCAATGAGCCACGTTTACACTAGGCCCTGCTGACTTTGATGATATCATTAAATGTTCTGTAGTTTCAGAAATAGAAGCCTAGAGGCTTCTGTTAAGTCTGGTTTTTTATAACTCATTTGACCCAACAACCTCAGAGGGTTAACAGTTACCCTGAAACTTGGTAACAAAGAACTCCCTGCTCTATCCTTTCTCCTAAATTAATAGTATCTCCAATCGCCAACAATACAGTTACCAGAAAACTAAAACAAACAAAACACCTTAGTTTTCTCTTTACTTGCTCAGCAGGTGCTCCCCTCCCCCACCCCATTATTCTTCACAACCAGTCAATCTTCCACTCTGCCTTCAAAATGTGTGTGGTGGACGGTGAACTTTGCTCTGTCACAGTTAATGCCCTGGCTCACTCCCTCACCACCTCTCATGCCATCTCTCAAGGTGTGGAGCATGGAAACTGCCCTTAACTGGTCTCTTCCTTACATTCTGTCTCTGACCCTGTCACCACCAAAGTCCCCTCTCCAGAACGTAAAGTTGATCATGTTACTCATCTGATTAAGATTCTTCCATGGATCTCGCTGCCCACAGGATAAAGTCACTCTCTTAGCTGAGAATTCACAGTCTGGCTTAACATTTCCTGGCTTCTCTCTCAGCAACCTCTTCAAAATTCTGGTCTGACCCCTGGGCACCCATGCCCTCTCACTCATCCCCTCTCACTCATCCTCACTTTGCACTGCTTCCTCCTTTGGCTAGAAGCTCTTTCTCCCTTTATCCTACAGTTGGCTCCCTTCCTTTCTCACACAGGGCAACCCTAGCAGAAGCAACTCTTCCCTTGTATGTATTCATATAAGTATCATCTTGGTGTCATCTAAGAAATCTGCCTAACTCAGGTCACAAGGATTTTTCTCCCTTGTTTTCTTCTAGAAGTTGCATTGTTTTAGTTTTCACACTTATTAAATTTTTGAATTTGTTTTGTAAAAGATATGAACTATGGATTGAAGTTCTTTTTCTCGTTTTCATCTGTCTTCTTCATCTAGAGTTATATTTGTTGCCTCACTATTAAAAAAAGTTCTTTCTCCACTGAATTATCTCTGTACCTTGTCAAACATCAGTTGTCCAAATCTATATGGATTTATTTCTGGATTCCCTGCTCTGTTTACTGATGTATTATGGGTCCCCAACACCACACTCCCCAAATTACTGTCATTTCAGAGTAAGTCTTAAAGTCAGATAGTATTAATTCTCCAAAACTTTTTGCTCTTCTTCAAAGATATTTTGTCCTTTGAATTTCCTTAAAAACATTAGAATCCACTTGTCAATTTCTACACAAATTCCTTCCTGGATTTTGATTGAGATTGCATTAAATTTATAGGTTCACTTGGAGAGAACTAACATCTTAATACTGAGGGTTTTGACCAATGAAAAAGACCATTTTTAAAGATCTTTTAAAATTTCTCCCAGCAGTATTTTGTAGATTGCAGTGTGCACATGTTGCAGAAATCGATCCCACGAGAAACCAAACACTGCACTGGGAGGGTTGGAGAACTCAGGTTTATTGAGCTGGTGGACCCAGACGAGCTAACTCTCCAAAATTCTGGGCCCCATTTCAGGTGAATTCTCTCCTTATGTAGGGTTAAGACACATAGCTACAGTTGGCATTAATTGATTGGCTACTCAGTTTCCATAGGTTACAGGTGATTACAGAGAGTGGGAGTTGCTAGGGGTTACTTGCGAAGGGTTTTCAAACAAAGGCGGGCAGGGGCAGGAACAGAACATTCCATACTTATCTGATCATCTTTTAGGTTCCAGTTGATAAAGTATTTTGTCCTCACTTTAGTGCAGCAGGCAGATTTTACAGAAGCAGAGCAGGCAGAAAGCTCTTTTCTAGCTATGTGTGAACTCCAGGTTTTCCTTGTCACACACACACACCTTGCATTATTTTTTTTCAGATTTATCCTTATCTGGTTAAGAGACCACATAAAAGGGAAAAGTGTCCTGAGACATGAGGACTATAGACTTTACTTTGCAGTAAAAGCAAGGAGCCATACTTCAGCACACATACAAACAGTTGTATATAAAATAAGACAATAGAGTCTCCTGAAAAATGACTGTGGTTCATGTTGATAGAGTTGCTAAAAGTAGGAAGGATGGGTAGTGGCAGGCTTATGCTTGGAGTCTTCTTGAGAGGGAATTAGAATGAGATTGATGGTCAAAAGAGAATAAAGTCTAGGAATCTATTTTGCACAGAACTGTTAATTTTTTTAGTGATGAAATTTAAATTTTTATTCTTAGGCTGGTCTAAAATGGCTCCTCATGTCTGCTTGACAAGTTCAGATAGATAAACTGTTTATTTTAGTATCACAGAATTTAACAGGTCAGATAAAATAACTGCTTTACTCTAATGCTGATTAACAGCAGGTCAGGTTCTGTTCAATGTCAGTGGAATCCCCATGTCTGGCAACCTGTAAAAATTGAATAGCTAATAATCTGTGATGGATGATGCAGACACTGACCTTCCTAGAGTCAAAGGCTATGTGACTACAGAGCCTCTTAAGACACCTTAGAGCTCTATGCACGATTAAACAATAATGTTCAATGAGAGTTCACATAACTTTAACAAAGGAGACCCTTTAAGTTTATGCTGCCGTAAGTGGATTTCCTCCTCTCTTGCACATTCTTGAAACATTCTAGGCTATGGGGGAAATATTTGCTATTGAAATGCCTTGCAGCTATGTTAAGTTGCTTGAGTGGCAGTTGACAGTTCTGAAAGGCTGTGGCCTTGGAGGCTGATGAGTCTCCTACCCACCCTGGATTCCAAACAGAGTTATTTTTAACTTCATTATCAGTGCACAAGACTGTCCTTGCTGGGCAAGTGAGCCAAACTGAGGTGATGTTTCTATTGCTGAGGTGAGAGAGATGGAGGGGCAGCCAGTAGTTTCACGTGATCCTTTAAGGTAGTAGACAACATTGAAAAAAGAATCACAATCCAAAAAAAATAAAACAGCCACTTCAGTGAACTAATCAAGAATACCAAATGTTTATCACTGAAGCAAATGAAAAGTTACAAGGATTTTCTAGTGTGATTATTCTACCTAAACTTAATATAATTCAAGTGTTGATGGGAAAATGGTGATGGTACAAAGACCAATTTATTATCAAACGATCTCTTGACATTCATTTCATAGAGTGTTTTTTGAAGACATGTTTAATCCTCCCAACATTTTTGTCTCCGTGGAGAACCTCTTTCAACTCACACATTATCCCATTCTTCATAAATCACTCAGCTACAGACTTCAAACTTCAATTCACTCAATTCAACACTTACTGAGCTAGCAAGTGCAAAGCATTAACTTAGGGCTGGAGGGGATTCCAAGATAAATAGAACATAGCCTTCACCTTCCAGGGGATCACAGTCTAATAGGGAAGAGAGACACACACATCAATAATTTTAAAACAAGGGAATCTCTGATAAGTATTTCTACTATGTTGTGGGAAGAGAGATGAATCATGGCTATGTGCAAAGATGTAAAAATAGTACTTTTCTTGTCCTGATGACTTCCTCAACCTCTTCATCAGTCTGTTTTTGCTCATCATGTTATGACATATCATCAGATAGAATACTTGCAGTTGCAAGTACAATAATAATTAACAGGCATTGGCTTAGTGAGAAAAAGAAATGTTATACATATAAAGTAATCTGGAAGTAGGTGATTCTAAGTGAGGTACAGTTACATAGTATCATTAAGAACTTGGACTCTTTTTAACTCTACTCTGCCATCTGCAGTAGTGATTTTTCATCATTTAGCTTGTTGCTTACTGCTTGCAAGAGGGCTACTTCAGCTCTAAGCATCACTTGCTATGCAATCCATACAAAGTAAGAAGAAAAGGCAAGATTTC
Source organism: Hippopotamus amphibius kiboko (assembly GCF_030028045.1). Classification (NCBI taxonomy): domain Eukaryota; kingdom Metazoa; phylum Chordata; class Mammalia; order Artiodactyla; family Hippopotamidae; genus Hippopotamus; species Hippopotamus amphibius. The sequence goes on along the minus strand of NC_080193.1, from coordinate 70,869,628 downwards.
TCACTCTATATCAGGGAGAAAAGTCCTGCCCAGTAGCAACACAGGAAAATTTCTCTTACATCTTATTTGCCAGCACTGGGTCATGTTTACTCCTTAGCAAAGGGGTGATACTCAGCTTACCTGTTTTTTTTTTTGTTTGTTTGTTTTGTTTTTAAGAACTATTATTGAGATACAGTTAACAGACAATAAACAGCATATATTTAGAATGTACAATTTGGTGTCCCAATCTCCCAGTTCATCCCCCCCAACCCTCCCCGCTTTCCCCACTTGGTGTCCATGTGTTTGTTCTCTACATCTGTCTCTCTATTTCTGCCTTGCATTTCCTCTTTCATAGTTGGTAGCATTTGCCTTATGTATTGAGGTGCTCCTATGTTGGGTGTATGTATATTTATGATTGTTATCTCCTCTTCTTGGATTGATCCCTTGATCTTTATGTAATGTCCTTTCTTGTCTCATAATGTTTTTTATTTTAAAGTCTATTTTATCTGATATGGGTATCGCTACTCCAGCTTTCTTTTGATTTCCATTTGCATGGAATATCTTTTTCCATCCCTTTACTTTCAGTCTGTAGGTGTCCCTAGGTCTGAAGTGGGTCTCTTGGAGACAGCATATATATGGGTCTTGTTTTTGTATCCATTCAGCCAGTCTGTGTCTTTTGGTTGGTGCATTTAATCCATTTACATTCAAGGTAATTATTGATATGTATGTTCCTATTACCATTTTCTTAATTGTTTTGTTGTTGTTTTTGTAGGTCCTTTTCTTCTCTTATGTTTCCTGCTTAGAGAAGTTCCTTTAGCATTTGTTGTAGGGCTGGGTTGGTGGTGCGGAATCCTTTTAGCTGTTGCTTGTCTGTAAAGCTTTTGATTTCTCTGTTGAATCTGAATGAGATCCTTGCTGGGTAGAGTATTCTTGGTTGTAGGTTCTTCCCTTTCATCACTTGAAATATATCATGCCACTCCCTTCTGGCTTGCAGAGTTTCTGCTGAGAAATCAGCTGTTACCCTTATGGGAGTTCCCTTGTATGTTATTTGTCATTTTTCCCTTGTTGTTTTTAATAACTTTTCTCTCTTTAATTTTTGTCAGTTTGACTACTATATGTCTTGGCATGTTTCTCCTTGGGTTTATCCTGCCTGGGACCCTCTGCGCTTCCTGGACTTGGGTAGCTATTTCCTTTCCCATGTTAGGGAAGTTTTCAACTATACTCTCTTCTAATATCTTCTTAGGTCCTTTCTCTCTCTCTTCTCCTTCTGGGACCCCTATAATGAGAATGTTGGTGTGTTTAACATTGTCCCAGAGGTCTCTTAGGCTGTCTTCAGTTCTTTTCATTCTTTTCTCCTTATTCTTTTCCACATCAGTGATTTTTCAGCATTCTGTCTTCCAGGTCACTTATTCGCCCTTCTGCCTCAGTTAATCTGCTCTTGGTTCCTTCCAGTGTATTTTTCATTTCAGTGATTGTGTTGCATATCTCTGTTTGTTTGCTCTTTACTTCTTCTAGCTCTTTGGTAAACTTTTCAATCTTTGCATCCAGTCTTCTTTCAAAGTCCTGGATCATCTTCCCCATCATTATTCTAAATTCTTTTTCTGGAAGGGTGCCTATCTCCTCTTCATTTAGTTGTTTTTCTGGGGTTTTATCCTGTCCCTTCATCTGGTACAAAGTCCCCTGCTTTTTCATTTTCTCTGTCTTTCTGATACTGCTTGATACTGCTGTCTGTCCTCTTGTGAAGGAAGCTATCTCCTCAGCTTACATGTTTTTGATCAATCATATTCCATTTCCTGAATCTCTGGGGGTGTGTGTGGGGGGGGGGGGCGCTGCTTTCCCTGAGCATGTCACTGCCCAAACATAACGAAGAATATATAAACCAAAAAGGGGAAGGAAGGAGAGTTAGTTACCAACAGCATCTGCAAGAACATATCCATGTATCTAAGCACTCAGAGCTTATGTTACTGGAAGGGGAACCCCTTCCAGGGCACAAGAGTGGGCTTTTGTATAACACCTGGAAGTGAATTGTTCAAGAAGACACACATACTGACAAAGCAAAAGACTTTGCTGGGAAGGAGCTCCCAGGCAGAGAGCAGTGGGGTAAGGGAACCCAGGAGAACTGCTCTGCCATGTGGCTTGCAGTGTCAGGTTTTATGGTAATGGGGTTAGTTTCTGGGTTGTCTCTAGCCAATCGTCTTGCTTGTGCCATATTTGATCTGATTCAGGGTCCTTCCTGGTGGCATGCACATCTCTCAGCCAAGACGGATTCCAGTGAGGTTTATGGAGGTTGGCAGGACATCTTACGGTCTGGTGTCTCCTCCTTTTGGCCCCTCCTGAATCCTTCTGGCTGGTGGTAGTTTGTCAGTTCTGTGTTCCTTATTGGGACCTCCTGTTGTGAAATAACTCCTGCAAGCAGTTATTATCGTGCCTGGCCAGGGCCTGGTGTTTTCGGTCAATGGTTCCCTAACAACTCTCCCCTGAGAGACTTCATACTCAAGATACTTCTTGTGGATTGGGGCAGAGGTCTCTTTCTTCTGTAACTATGTCCTGCTGAGAGTGGGCACTGTCCTGCCTAGTAGAGTAGAAGTCTCTCTACCTGATCTAAATCAAGGTATTCCATGAATGAAATCAGCTTCCACCCTTGTTGTAACATCCATTTAGTCTGAAACTGTTGGAGCTTGCTGAAGAGAAACTTTGTGAGCAGTTGAAACAGACAGGGCCCAAACAGGAGGCCTAACAAGATACCCAGAAATGGCAGGAGCCAAGAGGGGAAGGAGGGAAAGCTTCAAGTGCCTGTCATGACCAAATCTGATTTTTGTGGCGTAAGAGCCCCTTGATGTCTTCTTGGAACTGTCCAGACTGTTTTTTGTTTGTTTTAATAAATTTATTTTTTTATTTATTGGCTGCTTTTGATCTTCATTGCTGCACATGGACTTTCGCTACTTGCGACAAGTAGGGTCTACTCTTCATTGCGGTGTGTGGGCTTCTCACTGCAGTGGCTTCTCTTGTTGCAGAGGATGAGCTCTAGGCATGCAGGCTTCAGTAGTTGCAGCATGCCAGGCTCAGTAGTTGTGGCTCACGGACTCTAGAGCAGAGGCTCAGTAGTTGTGGCACATGGGCTTAGTTGCTCCACAACATGTGGGATTTTCCCAGACCAGGGATTGAACCCATCTCCCCTGCACTGGCAAGCAGGTTCTTAACCACTATGCCATCAGGGAAGTCCCTCAGACTGGTTTTAATAAAAACATTTTTCCTTCAGATAGAGACAGGTTCCCCCTCATCTTGCGGTCAGTAAGTCTAGGGTCTGGCTATTTTGTAGGACCATAGTGGCTAAGGAATCTACCTTGGGTTGTAGACATTGGAGGGTCCTTGCAGTCTTTTCTATGGCCACTGCAGTGTCACTAGAAACCTGCTGAAACTTATGTAGAGAGGTCCCTCTGGTGGCAGCTCCTGCCAAACCTGTGGTTAATCCCAGGGCCAGGAGCAAGGGGCTAAGCACCACCGCATGATGTATCCTCTAGTGGATATACACTGATAGAGGCAAGGAGGCATTACTCCAGGCCGCATCTGGGTGGGTTGTGACATACCCTAGAGAGCAGATCCAGGACCAAAAAGGGGGCAGAGATAATAAGCTTATGAAGTAGATGCCATGGTTGTGTTCAAGTTGGGCTACAAAATGGGTTTGCCAAAGGGGAATAGGACTTCTGTCTGTCTTACAATTGGAAAGCAGCATAATGTAACAGGGGCAGTCCTTCAGTAACTGGGAGGACATCATCACCCCGCTTGCCCCAAACCCAGCAGCAGTGGGAGTGTTAGAAAGGGACTCAGGTGCTGAGAGGCATCCTGGGACTTGTCCTCAAGGTAGAGAGTGTTACATGTGGGTTCCTACCATAGGGCTAGGTTCTTGGAGTAGGGACCCCTATTAGGGAATAACAGAGGTCAGAGGCATCTATCTGGTTTAGAAACCAGGATGATTGGGTGTGATTTTTGGTTATCCTTAACAGAACATGGATTTTCAAGACTGGGTGATAGCATCTGGGGAGAGCCTCATGCCTGGGGATAGGTATAGTGTGTCACTTTTTTTGGACCTCTAGTTGCCAGGCTTTGGGCTAAATCATAATACTCCAGAGCAGTTGCTAGATCCTGGTTTTTCCTGTCAGTTATGATGCTGAAGGTTACTCTACATCGTGAACTGCCCAGACACAGATACCCCTGTTAGGGAGTTGTCTTTTGAGGCAAATAGGGAAGGTCACTTGGGGGATATTGGTCAAGAGAGAAAATAAGCGTTTGGGTGGGATTACACATGTCACTGTGGGGGTAAATATAGCCAAGTATTGCTGGTACCAGGGCATAAAGCTCTTTTCCCCTTTTATCCATGACCAGGAGGGGTGATTGAGTGGTAGCATACAGCTGGGCTGGAAAGGTGTCCCCTGACATACTTTAGCTAGGGCTCTTTTAAGAGTCTGGTTGGTCTCTCTACCTTCCCTGAAGCTTGGGACCACCAGGATGAGTGAAGGTGGTATTTGATTCCTAAGCATGAGGCTAGGTTTTGGGATATCATGGCTGTAAATCAGGACCCACTGTTTTTTTGAAGTGATTGGGGCAGCCCGAACCTAGGCACTCTCTCCTTTAACAAGGCTTACAGACTTCTGTAGCTCTTTCTGTTCTAGTAGGGAATGCTTCAATCCATCCTGTGAATGTGTCAACAAAAACTAGTAAATAAAAAAACCCTTGCAATTTCTGCATAGCTGTAAAATCCACGTGCCAGTCCTCTTCCGAGTATGACCCCTGATGTTGGGCAGGTTTAATTAGGGGAGGTGGCAGGGATCTGGTTTTTCGATTGTTTCTTAGGTACCACAACTCTGTGATCTGTCAAATAACCTTAGCCAACTGGGAATGATAGGAAATGGGCTGAAGCAAGGTTTCCAGGTTCTCTCTTCCAAAATGGGTATTTTATGTAAGGAGTTAATAGTTTTACAGACTTGAGAGTTGGAGGCTATTATTTGAGCTTGGTAAGTCTGTAACCACCTGTGTGACCCAGTCTCGCAACCCCGCTCAGCATATCAGGATTGTTCTTCTGGGGTATAATTTGGGGTCAGGGTTTCTTGGGCAGAAAGGGGGCAGATAGCAATAGTGGGGTGTGTGCTCTGGTAGCTCTTTTTGCCTCCTGATCAGCTTTCTTATCCTCTTGGATCTCCTTTCCTCCCATTTCGGACTCTTGGAATGGATGACAGCTAATTTAGCAGGAATTTTGACCACCTCAAGGAGCCTGACAGTGAGCTTTTTTGTGTTTCATAGGAGAGCTTCGGGCACTGAGCATCTCTCTTTGGTTCCAGATCACTGCATGGGCATGCAGGATGTGGATAGCATACTTTGAGTCTGTATAGATGTTAATCCTCTCTCCCTCTTCTAATTCTAGAGCCCTTGTCAGAGTGAAAGTTTCAGCCTTCTGGGCTGAGGTGCCTGAGGGAAGAGACCCACTCTCCCTGGTTTCTTCTAGGCTCACTATGGCATATCCTGCTTTCTTCTCTCCTTTTTCCATGAAACTACTGGCATCTTTGTACCATTCTTCCTCTGGGTCAGTTACAGGTGTCTTGGATAGGTCGGGATGAGAAGAGTATAATTCATCTGTAACTTGCATGCATTGGTGCTCTATGGGGGAGGTAAGGGCATCCATTATTAAGGAGGCTGGATTTAAAGTCTGACAGATGCTTAGTTTTATTTCTGGATGTCAAGGAGGAGGGCCTGGTATTGGGAAATACCCTCCCCACCACCATCATTCATCTATTCCCTTTAGTCTCTAAGACTACTTACACCTGGTGGGGCATGTACACAGTTGGTGGGTTGACCCAGGGTCCATTTAGAGGCCTCTTTAACCATAAGAGCGGCGGCCACTACTGCCCAGAGGCAAGCGGGCCAGCCTTTGGCTACCTCATCTAGTTGTTTCAAGAGGTAGGCCACAGGCTGTAATACAGGCCCCACCATTTGTCCCAGCATCCCAAGAGCAATTCCCACCCGTTCAGAGTCATACAACCCAAGAGGCTTTTCTAGGCTTAGGAGCCCTAACTCTGGGGCCGTAGTAATGGCCTCTTTCAGAGTATTAAAAGCCACCTTATAGGTCTCAACCCAGTCAAGTGGCCCTCCTTCTTTCCCTTTTAGTTTTTCATTTAGGGATCTGGCCAGATTCTCATAACCAGGAATCCAGATCTGGCAAACTCCAGTTATCCCTAAAAGCTTTGTCTTAGTTTGGGGACAGGGGCTATTTAAGATAAGGGATTTCCTCTGAGGGTCGAGCATTCTTTTCCCTTCTGTAATTATGAACCCAAGGTATTTTACTTGGATTAAGCTTATTCTTATTTGAGCTTTCTTAGGGGACACTTGATATCCTCTTTCATGAAGAAAATTTAAGGTTTTAATAGTATCCATTTGAGAGCTAGTGAAGTCAGGGCTTGCTATGAGCAAGTCATCTACATATTGTATTAGGCTAGTCTTTGTTAAGGTTAATTCTCTTAGTTCTCTTCCCAGGGAAGTCCTGAATATATGGGGCTGACTCTGAAACCTGTGGTAGCTGTATCCAGCAAAGTTGTATGGCTTACCTTATTTCTGGATCTTGCCCCTTAAAGGCAAAGAGCTTTTGGGACTCAGGACAGAGGGGAATGCAAAAGAAAGCATCCTTAAGGTCCAGGACTGAAAAGTACCTAGCAGTTCTGGGGACTTGGAATAGGAAGGTATATGGGTTCGGGACTATGGGCTATGTGGGAACAACAGTTTTGATGAGCACTCTTAGATCCTAGATGAATCGATAAGATCCATTCGGTTTCTTAACAGGCAGGATTGGAGTGGTGCAGGGAGACTCACAGGTGGTTAGGATTCCAACATCCCAGTATTTGTTAATAGTCTAAGGCCCTCAAGAGCTTCTGGTCTCAAGGGGTGTTTTCTTTTCCAGGGATAGGGAACATTTAGCTTCAGGAGGATCTTTACTGGTGAGACATTTATAGCTAGCCCCAGGCTAGAGACATCCCACACCTAGGGGTTGACTTCATCCGAGAAAGGGAGGAAGTTGTTCTTTCCTATGTCTGACTGCAAATATTCAGATACCAGACAAAGAAAGTCATTGGTTTCTAGCTTTCCCCAAGTCACTCTGGTCTGGAGGTGGCAAAGGAAGTCTGTCCCCAATAGGGGAGCAGGGCAACTAGGGATATATAAGAAGGGCCTCTTGCCAGTTGCCCACCTTACAGTTGAGGGGCTTAGTAAAATTTGAATTTTGGGGTTTTCCACCTACCTCCATTAACACTTTACTCAGAGTTTAAAGGTCCTAGTTGGAAAGGAAAAACAGAGAAGGCAGCTCCTATGTCCAAAAGGAAGTTTACATCCTTACCTTCTACTTGCAGAGTCACCCAAGGATTAAGAAGAGTGATTTGGATCTCACCATTTGTGGGGGCTTGTTGAGGAGCTGGGCATCTTCAGTCCTGGTCTCCCAGGACTAACACAAACAGGGCAGATTTATGGGTCTCCATACGCCTTCCCTTAGGACAGTGTGGATATTCCCCTTTCTAATGTCCATCCTCTTTGCAGTAGGCACACTGGGTTTGTCTCAGGCACAGTGATCCCTAAGGTGTTTTTCCCTTTCACACTCTCTCCATGGGCCTCGTCCAGTGGTAGGGTTAACCAAAGTCAAGACTTTAGCCTGTGGGTTGGCTAAGAATCAGTTCTGTTTCTCTATCCTCCTATTTTTTGGGGGCTTCTCTTTCTTCCCTCTTGGCCTCCTCCTCCTAGTCCCCTAGTTCCTGGTTAGAAACACCTTTTTTTTTTTTTTTTTTTGGCCTCATTCACTAGCTCGGAGATGGGGTCTCTGGTCCTTTTTCTAGTTTTTTAATTTAATTTTCTCCTTATGTCTGGGGTTGCCTGAGTTATAAAAGAATGGGCCAGCAGGATTCTACCTCCAACACTTTCTAGATCAATCTGGGTAAAATTTTTGAAGGCCTCTGTGAGCCTTCCCAAAATAAGGGCCAGATTTTCACTCTCTTCCTGGGTAACATCTTTTATCTTACTATGACTAATGGCCTTCTGGACTTCCTGGATCATTCCCTGCAGTGAGCAAATAATGAGGTGAGGTGTCTTAGGGATTCCCTCCCTGCATTTGTGTTGGGGTCCCAATCTGGCTCCGCAGAGGGCATTGCCTCTTCTGCAGGGATCAGGTCGGCATCCACCCACTGCAGTATATTGACTACTTTTCTGCCTGATCTAGGATTCTAGCTTTTTCTTCATCATAATACCAGGTGAGAAAGACCATTACATCCCTCCAGGTGAGAGAGAAGTTAAGGCTAAGACACTCAAATTCATCCTTAAATTTTGGAGGTTTTCAGAAGATAAACCCAGTTGTTCCCTACATTGGGTGTTGTCTCGCATGGAAAAGGAAACATGAACCTGCATGGTTCTCCTTTCCCTATCTGGTACCACTCTTCAGAGACAAACTTTGCCTAAGGGAGCCTTTTTCTTATGTGGACGGTAAAGCTTATTTCCTGATGTAACCTCATGGGGTGAGGGGCATAAGGAGGCAGAGCTGAGGCAGTGCTAGGAGACTTTCCCCCAGGTCTTGTGGTCTTTGGGGCAGGCAGAACTTCCCTTTCCTTGTCCTCCCTGTCTGCCTTGGGGGAATCAGGAGAACACTGAGGGCGTCTTCCGTCCCAACCTTTGCCAGAGGGGCTTTGAGAGGGCATTTATCAGGGTCTCTGAGCTTACATTTTCTCCTTTTTTTCAGGATCTTGGTACAGGACCATAAAGGCTTGAACATAGGGAACCTCATCATTCTTACCCTATGTTAAACAGTGTTAAGTCCTAGTGACCCCAAGTGGGGCCATTTTCCCCCTTTTCCCAAGGAGTAGGTAGGGCAGTCCTGGGTGCAATATGTGATAAGTTTTTTCCTTTTTAGTCCATCCAGCTGGTATCCCTCCCAGTGAACTAAAAGACAACCCAGTGGTGTGTCCAAAGGGAGACTAGGCTTGTTTCCCGTTTCAACCTCAGTATAGTTTATATCCTATCACCAGGGGACCAGTGCTGGGGTGGGTACCTCTATTTCTGATTCTAGAGAGGTAGTAAGTTCTCTCTTGGTCCCAGAGCGCTTGATTGTACATGCACGAAAGGAAATGCTCAGTGGTAAGCACAATCAGAGAGGCTGCAGGGCTAGTCCCAATAGGTAAGTTAACCGGTAGACATACGTCTAAAGTGTTAACTTTCATTCAAGACCAGAGTTGGCAGTACCGAACCCTGTCAACCACTTCCACTCAGAAGCACTTGGTCAATTGGAAAACCAAATGACTGAATTTATAGAAGCAGGGTGTTCTGATGGAGGGCTTCTATAGCCCAGTTATCCTCCCAGGAAGAGAAAGCACAATTGACAGGGAGGAAATATTGATGCCCAGGTCACTAAAGATACAGATTTTCAGTTTTTTTTTAAGTACATCTTTATTGGAGTATAATTGCTTTATGATATTGTGCTAGTTTCTGCTGTACAACAAAGTGACTCAGCTATATGTATACATACATCCCCATATCTCCTCCCTCTTGAGCCTCCCTCTCACCCTCCCTATCCCACCCTTCTAGGTCGTCACAAAGAACTGAATGTATCTCCTTGTGTTATGCAGCAGCTTCCCACTAGCTATCTATTTTACCTTTGGTAGTGTATATATGTCAGTGCTACTATCTCACTACGTCCCAGTTTCCCCTTCCCTCCCTGTGTCCTCTAGTCCATTTCTATACATTTGCATCTTTATTCCTGCTCTGCCACTCTGTTCATCAGTACCATTTTTCTAGATTCCATATATATGCGTTAGCATACGGTATTTGTTTTTCTCTTTCTGACTTACTTCATTCTGTATGACAGTCTCCAGGTCCATCTACCTCACTACAAATAACTCAATTTCACTCATTTTTATGGATGAGTAATATTCCATTGTATATATGTACCACATCTTCTTTATCCATTCATGTGTCGATGGACATTTAGATTGTTTCCATGTCCTGGCTATTGTAAATAGTGCTGCAATGAACATTGTGGTACATGTGTCCTTTTGAATTATGGTTTTCTCAGGGTATATGCCCAGTAGTGGGATTGCTGGGTCATATGGTAGTTCTAGTTTTAGTTTTTTCAGAAATCTCCATATTGTTTTCCATAGTGGCTGTATCAATTTACATTCCCACCAACAGTGCAGGATTGTTCCCTTTTCTCTACAACCTCTCCAGCAATTGTTGTTCCTAGATTTTTTTGATGATAGCCATTCTGACCGGTGTGAGGTGATACCTCATTGTGGTTGTGATTTGCATTTCGCTAGTGATTAGTGCTATTGAGCATCTTTTCATGTGTTTGTTGGCCACCTACATGTCTTCTTTGGAGAAATGTCTATATAGGTCTTCCACCCATTATTGGATGGGGTTGTTTGTTTTTTTGATACTGAGCTGCGTGAGCTGCTTGTGTGTTTTGGAGATTAATCATTTGTCAGTTGCTTCATTTGCAAATATTTTCTCCCATTCTGAGAGTTGTCTTTTCATCTTGTTTATGGTTTCCTTTGCTGTGCAAAAACTTTTAAGTTTCATTAGGTCCCAGTTGTTTATTTTCATTTTTATTTCCATTACTCTAAGAGGTGGGTCAAAAAAGATCTTGCTGTCATTTATGTCATAGAGTATTCTGCCTATGTTTTCCTCTAAGAGTTTTATAGTGTCTGGCCTTACATTTAGGTCTTTAATCCATTTTAAGTTTGTTTTTGTGTATGGTGTTAGGAAGTGTCCTAATTTCATTCTTTTACATGTGGCTGCCCAGTTTTCCCTTTGCATGGGTTTATCTCTGGGCTTTCTATCCTGTTCCATTGATCTATATTTCTGTTTTTGGCTCCCTGGCTTCAGACTATACTACAAAGCTATAGTAATAAAGAGAGTATGGTACTGGCACAAAAACAGATTTTCAGATTTAATTGTTCTGGGCTGGGGTCTGGGGATTTCTTGGTTTGGGTTTTGTTTGGTTGGTTTTACATTTCCTGTGGCAATTCTGAATTCTAAAGCAGTCTTAACATTCCCCTCAGCTTGATTAAACTTTAAATAAGTTTCTTCTTGATCATAGGCCCCTGCCCTCCCTTTTCTTAGAACATTTAGTTTAAAAAAATTGTGATTGTGCATTTTTTCTCTGCACCTTTGAAATGTATGTGATTCTTTTCCCAGCCTCTTGCTTTGGAAGGGTAAGAAATGGCACAAAACTATTAGGATGCCCAGAAGGAAACAAGGGCACAATATTTAGACATTAAACCCTCCAATTTCTTAATTTCCACAGAGAAGAAGTTGGGATAAGAGATGGAGAAGAGAGGGTGATAAAAATAATATTAATTTTCAGGGTGGCCCTGAAAATTCTTCTTATCAGTACTGCTGCCTACGTAAGAAGACATTAAGACTAGCTAAGTGACCCTAAGCTGAGTGTCAGTTTTCTACATTCAAATCCTGCCCTCTTTGTAGCAGGAAGGGGTGAGGAGTAGGAAAACAACTGATGAGATAGGAACCTGCATCGTTCTCCCTCCTTCAGTGTTGGTTTGAGGCAGTGTGTCTAGCATATAATTTTCATAGAATTGGTTTTCTGTGGATTAGGATTAGATCTGCAGGAACAATTTATTGAAGGGTTTGTGAAAGTTCAGTTCTCAGATAGGAAGTTAGGTCTATTACCAAATTAGACACCAGGCCCTCCTCTTGGGGCCCTAGCTGAACCAAAGCCCCACTTGCCGGTCAGGGAGCTCTTTCCTGCTCAGGTTCATGCTTCCAGTAAAGAAACTGAGTTTGGTACAAGTAAAACAGGCTTTCCAGAGAATGGAGAAGGGGAGCTCAGGCTCTAAAGGCACCTTCTACCTGAAGGGTAAAAAGAGGGGTAGTTTTAAGGAGAAAGAGGCAAGTGCAGGATCTGAAACTGGGGAAAAGAGTGGAGATTTTCAAGAATAGCCTGTGCATTGTGCAGTCCTTTAGGCTTCCTTACACATGGCACATTTTGTGCCTAGCAGAGGACAAATCCCTGCTTTGGGCAAAGATCTTAGCATGGTAATAAAGCAAAGGTAACTTTCTGACACCTTCAGGTTTCATCTGCACAGGTGCATTCCTGTGGTCAAGTCAGAGCCAGTTAGGGCCGTTGACCACTGTATATCTCTCAAAGCATGTCTGCCCAATGCCAGGTAATTTTGAAACAAACACAGAATTAAACCAGGGCAAGGAAAGTTGTGACCTTTAGCCTACTTTGCCTGATACCTAGGATCTAGGAGGTCCAGTCTGGTTTTGTTGGGGGCCTTTGTGGCATCCTGTTGGTAAAACACAAGCAGACTGTATGGTTAAAACAGTTTCTGCAACTGGAGCCTAGGCTACATAGCACGAGTGACATATCTAGAAGTTGGAGAGAACCTTCTTCCTTTTCCTGCATGGAACACAGCAGTGTTTCCACACTTATACTACTGGTATGTAGAAAGAGACAGTGTCTGTTGGCATTGGGTATACACATTCCCATGTATGTCATGGAAATGGCAACATTTTTCCAACGGGGTCAGACAAGACTAAAGAGGGAGTCAATGAAGGATGGGAAGAAACCACAGTGGTGCTGAAGCTAACAAAAAGATTTGAAGGTTCAGGTGAGGCATGCCTTTGTAATGCCTAGAGACAACTGGGGACTTCCTAGCTGTGCTCCCGAAGTCCTGAATGAGGGGTTATAATTCAGCAAACTTCTGAGTTAAAACTGTAATTAAATTACCAAAATAAACTAGCAAAAACAAAAACATTCAAGAGCTCATTTTTCTTAGGAAAGGCATAGGCCAGTTGATCTGATGCCAGCTGCTACTCCCTGTCAGATAACCATGCCTGGACCAGTCATCAAGTTATTTGCTGTGGAGCTGCCTGCAGAGTACCTTGGTAAGGACCAGGCTGTCTAGGGCTGCACTGACATACAAAACTCGAAGCAACTTCAGGTATGACAGAAAGTTTTCACCTTCAGTAAAAATTCAGAATCAATCACCAACCTGACACTTGAATTTATCTGCTTATCCACGATAAACACAAACTCAGTGACTCCTTCCACCCCAAATAAAAAATCTATTTTTTGATAAAGGCCTAAAAATATCATTGATCAGAAGTTTCATGAGAACTAAAACTATTGATACTACTTTCAGATAAATTTTTTATCCAAAAATGAACTGGGGAGATACTGTTGAGTAAAGGAAATACTGTCTCTCCTCTGGCTGAAACTACAGTTTAGTGCAGGTAGCTGAGCATTAATGAAATAAGCTCAGTAACAAACATAAATTACTAACAGAGAGAAGTGCCCTGCAGGAAAAAAGAGCCTAGCTTGCACTTATAACTAGTTACCTGGTTTTGACTGAAGCTCAGGCAAGAATACCCTGAGGAAGGGAGAGAGTGAAGGATTAAAGAAGTTAACCAGGTAAAAGTAACTCAGCTTTAATTAAAACCAAAGTGACTAGACAACACACCAGAACCACTGCAGTTTGAAAAATTATTGCTGGAAAGAGATGCAGTTCAGCCTCAGCCACAATCTGATCTTTATAATCATATACAATATGAAAGATCACCGTTACAAGGATAAGAAGTAAAATGTGGTTAAAAAGTGGCAGACACCATCTTAGAATGTAGCTTACAGTCAAAAAAATTTTTTTTAATTTATTTATTTTTGGCTGTTTTGGGTCTTTGTTGCTGTGCTTGGGCTTTCTCTAGTTGTGGTGAGCGGGGCTACTCTTTGTTGCGGTGCATGGGCTTCTCATTGCTGTGTCTTCTCTTGTTGTGGAGCACAGACTCTGTGGGATCTTCCCCGACCAGGGATCAAACTTGTGTCCCCTGCATTGGCAGGTAGATTCTTAACCACTGTGCCATCAGGGAAGTCCCACAGTCAAAAATTTTTACATTAAACATACTTGTTTCCCTCCGGTAAGGTCTATCAGGTATTCGGGCCAAGCTTGGGCTCCATGCATAGAGCCCCGATCTGGCTTCTGTTCCTTGTGGTTCCCAAAGAGCACCAACTACTGTTATCTGTCATTTGTGTCGTCATTACTATGTGCTGACAGATACTACCTCATAAGCATTTAGTAAAATTTAAAATATTGGGTTTTTTTTGTTTTTTTTTTTTGTTGTTTTTTTCTTTTGGCTGCACTGCACAGCTTATGGGATCTTAGTTCCCCAACCAGGTACTGAACCTAGGCCCTCAGCAGTGAAAGCACAGAGTCCTAGCCACTGGACCATCAGGGAATTCCCTAAAATATTCTTCATCTTAACATTTCTTAGCGTTTTTAATGTGCCATTGTCAAGTAATAGAACAATGTAAAAATGGAAAAGCCTGGAAAAGATCCAGACTTGACCTTGAGGATTTAACACTTATGAGGCTTTTGGTTTCCATCTGTGACTAAATCATTCTATGATCCTGAGAAAGTCACTTATTCTAGTCAACTAAATATCGCCATGGATAGTCACAGGAGGGGATTATTATTTTGCTCTCCTTATACCTTTTAAGGATAGAATAACTCAAACTCGATTGCACCACGGCAAGAAAACCTTCCTTCCATATTCTGTTCTTCAAAATTTTTATTGTTTTTTTAAATTGATTAATGAAATGTTTGTTTCCTTTGTTGGTTTCATGAGATCTTACTCTCCAGGAATCTGAGGATGCTACTTATTTTGCAGCTGTCTGAAAAAACTTAAGATCATAAGTGTGAGAACAGCTTGAGAGTTGTAAGAATATAATTACCAACAAAATAATTTTTGAGAACTCTTTCTGTGCCAGGCCTTTTGTTATTAAGTAACAAATATAGATAATCTCATTAAACTATCAAGACAACTGTGTGAAGTAGATATTATTACTATCCCCATTTTACACATTAAAAAAACTAAGGATTAAAGAGACTAACTTCATAAGGTGGTATATTTAGTAAGTGTTAGAGCCAGTATTTTATCTTGAGTCTGGGCCCTGAATTGTCTCTTTATCTAGCACAGATTATGTAACTATCTATAGCTGCATTTAAAAAAAAAAGAAAAAAAAATTAGCATGCTGAATTGGAAGGTCACTTTTCAGTGTGCTCTTTTCTATTTGTAAACTCAAATGTTTACATCAGGAAACTTCCCAGGTAGCATCCTCCCAGGCCCTCACCTTCCAGGTATCGTGAGGTAATTGAAATAACAAGTCACTACACTTGCTGCATAGGTTTTTCGTGCAGGCCCACTATCTTAGAGAGAATCTCCAGGTGGATATTCACACCATTCTTGGACTCTGACATGTTTTACATTCTCCCCTGAAATTCAATACAAGGCCTCTGGGTATGAAAACATAAATAAACCATGAAGAAATTAATAATGCCATCCTTTCCACCACTTCTTTGTTGTGAAAACCAAAGAGAATTTCTAGGAAGGAATAAACGTAGACCAAAGTCCACATCCACCTCCCTGGCTTTGTAATAAATTTCCTCAAGGGTATTTCAAATCATAGTTTAGCTTGTTGGGGAAAACATTAATAACCCCCTGAGAATGTTCTGAAGATCAGGATTCATTCTCTTCTCTTTTTTTTCTTTTAAAGACTGCATTCAGTGTTCTTGTATAACTTTGGAACTTGCAAAACTTGGCTTCTAAATCTGAAAATTCAAACCCCAAACTGTTTGAAAGACAGAGGATGAGAAAATACTTTTCTAATTTGATCTTTAATAAGTCACTCCTGTGACTTATTAAAGATGGCTAAACTTGCAGATTCTGTAGTGAAAAAATAAGACCTTGTTCCCCAAATCTTTTCAGTTGACATGCAAAGAAAGACTAAAAGCAACCATTAAGCTAATTTAGTCAAAAGGGTGGTAAGGGCTCAGGGGATATTCCCGTAGTACCAGCTCAGTGATACAAAGAAATAAAAGTATTTTAGAGATCAGTGTGTTAAATGTGTTACTCATTCACTGACAAAGTTCTTAGGTATTAGTTAGGTGAGCTATTACGAGCCTGGCACACTGCTAATGTAGTTTCTCTGTTTGCTGATTTCAACAAGAGTATTGGTGCTTACTATGCATTTTTTTTTTCTACTATGGGTTTTCAGAGTAGAATAATAAAAAGGAAGTGGGCTTCTGGTTTACTTTCTAGTTTAGTGTCTTGCTATTTATGTGACCATAAACAAAGTAGTTAATCTGTTTGAGCTTCATTTCCCCATCTGTAACATAACAGAAAATGATATCCACTTATTGTTATAAGCATTAAATAATGTGCATCATAAATGGTAGGAGCCCTCTCCCTATATTTCTTTGGTCTTTTGCAATGCCTAATATACAGAGGTTTACTAACCACCCTTTCTGAAGATTATTAAATCTTCATTTCTGATAATTCATTGTTAGTATTGTGTGAGAGCAATAATTCATAATTGACACAATTCCCATTTATATAACAATATCAGTGTTGTCACCTGATAGTTTCAATATATAAGGGTCTACACACATAATTTTATGATTTTATGACTTTCTATCTGAGGTGCTGTGCAAAGCAGTTAATTGGACAGTTGGTCTTTGAAACACTCTCCTCTGGATTTATTGGCTTATGAATGACCTGCATGTTTTCCACTCACCTTTCTCTGTCCTCCAAAGGCCTAAATTGCTCCACTTAAAAAGGGCCTTAATTTTAGTTAGCTCTAATCTCATTTTGAGAGGGTTCTTCTGAACTTTTGGATCAAAAAGGATTCACCCATTCATAAAACAAATATTTGCAATGCCTGTCATGTATTGTTGATAAATGTGAAAATATTTGGCATTACACAAGCTGTGTTAGAATTTTTTTCTTTTTTTTTTGATATTGAGGGCTTCCCAGTATCACTCGTATCATAGCAAATAATTCTACCACCCTTAAGAGTGACTTATTTTGTACAGATTAAGTTAACAATGGATCAGTCTGAAAGGGCTGTAAGAAACAGAGAACTTTAAGTTTATTAATCATTTAGTGCCAAAATTTTTTTCTCTTTTTTAAAAATTTTATTTTATATTATAGTTGATTTACAATGTTGTGTTAGTTTCAGTTGTACAGCAAAGTGATTCAGTTATGCATATAAATGTATCCATTCTTTTTCAAATTCTTTCCTCATGTAGGTTATTACAGAATACTGAGTAGAATTCACTGTGCTATACAGTAGGTCCTTGTTGGTTATCTATTTTAAAGATAGTAGTGTGTATATGTTAATCCCAAACTCCTAATTTATCTCTAGCCACCTCCTTTCCCCTTTGGTAACCATAAATTTGTTTTCTAAGTCTATGAGTCTGTTTCTGTTTTGTACACAAGTTCATTTGAATCATATTTTTAGATTCTGCATATAAGCGATATCATGTGATATGTCTTTTTCTGTCTGACTTATTTCACTTAGTATGATAATCTCTAGCTCCATCCATGTTGCTGCAAATGACATTATTTCATTCTTTTTTATGGTTGAGTAATATTCCACTGTATGTATGTGCATGTATGTATACATATTATATATTTGTGTGTATATGTATATGTCACAACTTCTTTATCCTTTCCTCTGTTGATGGACATTTAGGTTACTCCCATGTCTTGGCTATTGTAAATAGTACTGAAATGAAGATTGGGGTGCATGTATCTTTTCCTTTTTTTTTTTACTTTAAAAAATTTTTTTTGTTTTGGTCACGCTGTGAGGCTTGTGGATTCTTAAGTTCCCCAACCAGGGATCCAACCTGTGCCCCTGCATTGGAAGGATGGAGTCTTAACCACTGGAGCTCCAGGGAAATCCCCACGTATCTTTTTGAATTACAGTTTTCTCTGGATGTATGCCCACAAGTAGGAGTGCTGTATCACATAGTAGTGTTATTTTTAATTTTTTAAGGAACCTCTATACTATTCTGCATGGTGGCTGTACCAATTTACATTCTCACTGACAGTGTAAGAGGGTTCCCTTTTCCCAAACCCTCTGCAGCATTTATTGTTGGTAGACTTTTTGATGATGTCCATTCTGACCGGTGTGAGGTGATATCTCATCGTACTTTCAATTTGCATTTCTCTAATAATTAGTGATGTTGAGCATCTTTTCATGTGCCTCTTGGCCATCCGTATGCCTTCTTTGGAGAAATGTCTATTTAGGCCTTCTGCCCATGTTGTGATTGGGTTGTTTGTTTTTCTGTTGCTGAGTTATATGAGCTGTTTGTATAATTTGGAGATTAATCCCTTGTTGGTCGCTTTGTTTCCAAATATTTTCTCACATTCTGCAGGTTGTCTTTTTGTTTTGTTATGGTTTCCTCTGCTGTGCAAAAGCTTCTTTTTAAGTTTAATTAGGTTGCATTTGTTTATTTTTCTCTTTCTTTTCATTACTCTAGGAGGTGGATCCAAAAAGATACTGCTGTGATTCATGGAAAAGAGTGTTTTGCCTATTTTTTTTTTTCAAAGAGTTTTATAGTATCCAGTCTTACATTTAGGTCTGTAAACCGTTTTGAGTTTATTTTTGTGTATGGTGTTAAAGAATGTTCCAATTTCGTTCTTTTACATGTAGCTGTTCAGTTTTCCCAGCACCATTTACTAGAGAGACTGTCTTTTCTCCATTGTGTATTCTTGCCTCCTTTATTGTAGATTAATTGACCATAGGTGCATGGGTTTATTTCCGGGCTTTCTATCCTGTTCCATTGTTCTATATCTCTGTTTTTGTGCCACTACTGTACTGTTTGATGACTGTAGCTTTGTAGTGTATTCTGAAGTCAGGGAGCCTGATTCCTCCAGCTCCATCTTTTCTTTTTCAAGATTGCTTTGGTTATTTGGGGTCTTTTGTGACTTCATACAAATCAAATTTTTTTTCTAATTCTGTGAAAAATGCCATTGGTAAGTTGATAGGGATTGCATTGAATCTGTAGGTTGCTTTGGGTAGTATAGTCATTTTGAAAATATGGACTCTTCCAATCCAAGAACATGGTATATCTTTCCATCTGTTGTGTCATCTTTGATTTCTTTCATCAGCATCTTATAATTTTCAAAGTTCAGGTCTTTTGTCTCCTTAGGTAGGTTTATTCCCGGGTATTTTATTCTTTTTGATGTGATGGTAAATGAGATTGTTTCTTGAATTTCTCTTTCTGATCTTTTGTTGTTAGTGTATAGAAGTGCAACAAATTTCTGTGTATTAATTTTGTATCCTGCAACTTTATTAAATTCATTGATGAGCTCTAGTAGTTTTCTGGTAACATCTTTAGGATTTTGTACGTATAGTATCATGTCATCTGTAGACAGTGACAGTTTTACTTCTTCTTTTCCAATTTGGATTCCTGTTACTTTTTTTTCTTCTCTGACTGCCAAGGCTTGGACTTCCAAAACTATGTTGAATTAAATAGGTGAGAGTGGATATCCTTGTCTTGTTCCTGATCTTAGAAGAAATGCTTTCAGCTTTTAACTGTTGAGTATGATTATAGCTGTAGGTTCGTTATATATGGGCTTTATTATTTTGAGGTATGTTCCCTCTATGCCCACTTACTTTCTGGAGAGTTTTTATCATAAATGGGTGTTGAATTTTGTTGAAAGCTTTTTCTGCATCTATTGAGATGATCATATGTTTTTTATTCTTCAGTTTCTTGATGTGGTGTATCACACTGTTTGATTTGCAGATATTGAAAAATCCTTGCATCCCTGGGATAAATCCCACTTGATCATGCTATATGACACTTTTAATGTGTTGTTGATTTCAGATTACTTGTTTTTTGTTGAGAATTTTTGTGTCTATGTTCATCAGTGATATTGGCCTGTAATTTTTTTTGTGGTATCTTTGTCTGGTTTTGATATCAGGGTAGTGGTGGCCTCATAGAATGAGTTTGGGAGTGTTCCTTCCTCTTCAATTTTTTGGAATCATTTCAGAAAGATAGGTGTTAACTCTTCTCTAAATGTTTGATAGAATTGACCTGTGAAGCCATCTGGTCCTGGACTTTTGTTGTTTGGAGGGTTTTTGTTTGTTTGTTTGTTTTTTATCACAGTTTCAATGTCCATACTTGTGATTGTTCTGTTTATATTTTCTATTTCTTCCTGGTTCAGTCTTGGGAGATTGTACCTTCCTAAGAATTTGCCCATTTCTTCTAGGTTGTCCATTTTATTGGCATATTTGGTTGTAGTAGTCTCTTGTGATCCTTTGTAGTGCTGTGGTGTTCATGGTAAGTTCTCCTTTTTCACTTCTAATTTTATTGATTTGAGTCCTGTCCATTTTTTTCTTGATGAGTCTAGCTAAAGGTTTATGAATTTGGTCTTTTCAGAGAATCAGCTTTTAGTTTCAGTGATCTTTGCTGTTATTTTCTTCATCTTTATTTCATTTATTCCTGCTCTGATCTTTATGATTTTTTTTCCTTCTAATAACTTTAGGTTTCTGTTGTTGTTGTTCTTCTTCTTTGTCTTCATCTTTTTCTTCTTTCTCTGGTTCCTTTACATGTAAGGCTAGGTTGTTTATTTTTGTTTGTTTGTTTCCTGAGGTAAGGTTGTATTGCTGTAAAATTCCCTCTTAGAACTGCATTTGGTACATTTCATAGGTTTTGGATGGTCATGCTTTCATTTTCATTTGTCTCTAGGTATTTTTTAATTACCTCTGATTTCTTCAGTGATCCATTAGTTGTTTAGTAGCATATTGTGTAACCTCCACTTTTGTGTTTTTAATTATTTTTTCTTGTAGTTCATTTCTAATCTCGTAGCATTGTGGTTGGAAAAGATGCTTGATATG